>NC_072821.1:38878305-39500805 GCF_027744805.1 Dunckerocampus dactyliophorus
AAACGGCAAAGAGTCAAAGAAACGCGAGCGCGCGAGCATTAAAATGCAGAAGATAATTGCATCCACTACACCCCCAGCCTGTTGAGAAAGTGTTATGTTTAATAGTCTCTATAAAGAAAATAGCTTTTTATCTCGCTCTCATTTTCATTAATTCCTAATTGGGGTGGGGGGTTGTCTGTTATTATTTCTTAGATTAAAATAAACATCGCCCGTCCCATGTACAAACCCATCACACTACACGCGTGTGATAAGGACTTCATGCCTCTGTGAATAAATAAACAATTTCATCTCCACTGGTGGAATTAAGTTGCTTACAGCCTTAAGCTAAGACGCTCTCATTTATATTTATTTATATTTCTCTCCAAAGACTTAAAAGCACATTGCGGCTTTGGCAAATTAAGTTCACCGTCGTCGTCTTCTTTTTTTTTTTGACCTGCTTTATATGTATATCTTTAATTAGTGTCTTGTTTAGCTTAAACTGACTGATTATCGCGCAGTCGTGACCTAATTACCGCACGCTCTTCTCTGCGCCCCGAGGAGCTCGCCAAAGTTACCTTTAAAAACTTGTGTAATCGTTAGCAACGAGCCTTGCTTAATCCCCATAAACGTACACTTAAACAGCTTCAACCGGCCCCGCTGACGCCGTCATCGGACGCCATCACATGCTGCTGTGTGCGTGTGTGTTTTGGGGCGCTAAGTGTTTGAGCTATGAGAAGAATGTGCAGCTTTGACTCCACTTTGTTGCTTTTCATTCCGCGTTGAAGACGAGGCGCTCACATCGTTGCACTTACGAGTACTTCTGAATCCACGTAAGACAATAAATGAAGGATTAACTCTTTCCCCGCCTTATTTGTCTTGGTGATCAGCCCCAGACCGCCTCGGTGCTTCCGTGTCAGAGATTCCACCAGGGAGGCCCCCGGTTCAAATCCCGGCCAAGCACCCCAGGGACGTTCTTGCGTTGAGTGTTCCAAGACGTATAGAAGTTTCCCGCTTACCTGAGGAAGGAGACGAAGGATGCGGGCTGTCATCCTGGACACTTCCCGTCTGCGAGTGCCCGCCTCCGGCCCCACTCTCCTCCGTCACGTTGGAGGAGCCGGGGGTTGTGGATCGGCTGATGGACTGGGACTCGGGGTCGCTGGCCGAACCGCGGCGTTCGTCCACGCCTTGCTGCTGGAGCGCCTCCTCCATGCTTCTCCGGTCCTTGCTGTGGACGCGAGAGTGGACGACCATCTGGTGGTAGGTTCTGAAAACCCGGCCGCAGTCGGGGCACTCTGACGGCTTCTCCTTCAGATTTGACAGACCATAGTCCATGTTGGGGTTTCCCAAGGTGGGAGTCTCTGCACCGATGTGGTGAGACATCAAGTCAAAGCCTCTCGCGTCGTCCTTCATGGACATCATAGCAGCGCTGGCAGCCTTGGAGCCCTGCAAGGCTTCAGAAAGCTGCTTTTTAGAGCCATCAGCTGAAGCCATGAGTGCAAAGTCTTGTTTCTCCTTGGAGAAGGAAGCCATGGCACCAGCACCAGTCATGTCATCTTCCTGCCCCGGAGTCGTGTGTTGCTGCGGCTCCTTGGGCATGAAGGCCCGGTCCATAGCCATGCCACGAGCCATGATCTGCCAAGCTTGGTAGCTGTTGAGGGAATCCATCTCTGCCACCTTGGCGGCGGCTTGCAGGCGCTCCATGCAGCTCGACTTGAGCGGTGGAACGAGGTTGAGGCAACCCAAGAGGGAACGCTTCTCGTTGTCGCCCAACCCGTGACCAATACCTGCCGCCATGGGTCCCAGCAGCTTCCCAAGCATTTCCTTTTCCTTCATGGCTATCCCGGCTTTGGCCAACATTTGGTGTTGCTCGCTCAGGCTCTGTTTGTCTGGGGAAAGGAAGCCTCCCTGAAGACAGGAGATGTAGCGGGAGTAAAGGTTGGCGTGGGCTTCCTGAGCCAGGCTGCTCATGCTGTTGACGGACGCCATGTCCTGCTCGCTCGGCTGCGGTGGCTTGCTCTTGATAGCCAGCTTGTTGAGATGCACCTTCATGTGGTTCTTGAGGAACCAGGGCTCCTTGAAGCGGCGGCCACATATTTGGCAGCAGTGCTCAAAGGAGTCCTTGTGCTTGCGCATGTGACCCTTGAGGAACCAGGCCTGGCTGAACACCTGACCGCACACGTCGCAGCGGAATTCCGTGGCCATCTGTGTGCTGCCGGCACCACCTGCACCCTGACCCTGTGTGGTTTCAGCAGTTATGTGGGCCTTCTCCACATGACTGATCAGCTCCTCTTCATGGGAGGCGGCAAACTCGCACAAGGTGCATTTGTACGGCTTGTGGAGGATACGGATGTGTCGATCCAGCTCCTCTCGCTTCTTGAACTTCCCCTTGCAGAAGGTGCAGCGAAATCCCGTGGCCGGGATAAGGGACTGCTCGTCCTGGGCGGCGGTTGGCTTGGGGGAAGACGACGGCTGAGCGACGTTTTCTGGAGTGATGAGGCCCGATGGCGGTGGGAGGCCACAGGCCGAGCCCAGTGGCGGCTGGAGGGTGTTGGCGCCGCCGCTGTTGAGACTGAGGTGGGGGGTCTGGGGGGCTTGGAGGAGGCTGCCACTACCTCTCATCTGCTTGTCCCTCAGGATGGCTCGCTCTTCCAGCTCATGGAGCAGCCTGTTCTCTTCACGGACCCGGCCACGACCTTTGCCCAGGTTGCCTAGCTTGTGGGTGCGCAGGTGGATCTTCAAGTTGCCCTTCTGAGCTGCCCTGTGGTCGCAGTAGGGGCACTTGAAGGGCTTCTCGCCCGTGTGCGTGCGCATGTGCAGTGACAGGATGCTGTTGAAGCGGAAGCGTTTGCCGCACAGTGGGCAGGGGTACTTCCTGTTCTTGCGGGCATCATCTTCAATATCATTCATCTGGGACATGATGCCCAGGTTCTGGCCATTGAGGAACTGCTGCAGGTCCACACGCCCATTCAAGCCGCTCAACGCTCCGGCGTCAATGTCGCGGTTGAGCTGATTGGCTAAGAGCGCCATCTGGCTGCTGATTGGCTGACTGGCAAGGGCCGCGTGGTGGCTCTTCTCATCCAAAGGTGTGGCCGCCTTCTCTTCGGGGATCTGCTGCGGTCGGTGAAGGTCGGGAAAGGCGTGTCCGAGCTGAGCGGTGAGCTGGTGAAGCTTCTGACTGATCGGGTAGCGGCCGTTTAGCACTGCGCTGCTCAGGTGGGCTTCGGTGTCGGGCACCGCTGACGACATACCAAGGCACAAGCTAGAGTCCTCCATCCTGTCACACACACAAGAAGAGGAGGAAGAAAAAGAAGGTGGTCAATGACAGAAGAAATGCTCAAGAGTCTACTTCCGTAGGTACACCTGCACATTCAATGAGATCCAACTAAAGAGCAGGAAAGACTCTGATGACTGACACGGTTAATGTTGGTTTATTTCTTAGTTAGTCGGATTAGACAATGTCACATGACCAACTTCCAAAAAACCCAAGACAGTAGGACTTCGGTTTGAGTTTGCTCCAGTTTTGGTAGGTTTCATTTTTAGACGAAAATTATTGCCAAAAATATGTTGAAGTTTTGATACACTGTCACCATTATCTTCTATGGCCAAGCAACACGCCGAGCAAACTAGCCAGGGAATTCTTTAATCATCTTTATTATGTGTGTGTGGTTTACTTGTTCACACAGCGCACACAGAACAGTAAACAACTACGTATGTGCGCCCTGCACAAATCGGATGGATGGATGGATGGATGGAAAGTGAGCCGGGCCAGTGTGTGCAATGATGATTGATTTGTCTGACCTTTTGGAACAAGTTAATGATGAAAACCGAGGTTCCACCCTATTTAGTTTGGGGCAATGACTAATTTTGGAGCAGAACCTGGAGGTTTACAAAATTTGTGAATAGCATCCATCCATCTTCTTCCGTTTATCCAAGGTCGGGTTGCGGGGGCAGCAGCCTTAAGCAGAGAAGCCCAGACTTCCCTCTCCCCAGCTGCTTTGTCCAGCTCCTCCCTCTTGTTCCCCGGCCAGTTGAGAGACATAGTCTCTCCAACGTGTACTGGGTCTTCCCCGAGGCCTCCTACCGGTCGGATGTGCCCTGAACACCTCCTCAAGGAGGCGTTCGTGAGGCAACCTGACCAGATGCCCGACAAAGTTCATCTGGCTCCTCTCAGGGCCTAACTCAGGTCATTGTGCTCCAGGGGTTTACATTCCCAGCGTTATTGTGTCTGTAATGGCAGCATTTTGGATACCGGAGGTGGTTAAATCGTGTACCTAATGAAGTGACCAATGAGAGTCTCGTGTCGTATTTGTGGAACAGGCTGGTGGACTGGAGAAACGCTGCGGCAGAAGTTTTTTCCTCCAGAAATAAATCAGCATTTTGGACCTAATAATTAGTGTGTAAACACCGCGAGCGGCGCTTAATTAGGCTACTTGTGCCCGTCCTATCAGAATTGCGCCAATTACACGCCCTAATGAAACGCAGCGACGCCATTGTGAGGACGGCGGCGTAAGACTACAATTAGGATGTTAACAACAGCACTTAAAACCAAGGGTTGACTCTAGCAAGCACAACAGGCTTATCTCGTGCCGCCGTGCTCGTCTGTGAAGTCACGTTAGGCTTGATGTCAGTCGCTACCTCCGTCTACTGTATTTCTCCATTGGTGTTCCCTTTTCCTGGTGGTGCGGAATGACATGTAAAAAAGAGCTTGAAATGCACATCCATCTGCTCTCCAGATGGAGAGGTATAAACACGCCGGTGCACACTTCCCCTGGCTGCTGCCGGGGTCAAAGCCGCCCAAACAATAAGCGCACTTTTGCTTTGCTCGACAAAATATTGTATAATGTCTCATTAAGCTGATTAGCACGCTGCCTGGTAACAGTGGCGGCAACGCCACACGAGCACAATCATCAAAAAAAAAAAAGAACAGCCTTTGAGGGCGCGCGGAGGCAGCTGAACGTGCGCACACACGAGCACGGGGCCTACACGCTGTCAGGAGGAATCCACATTGTGGTTTGTGCTGAGCTTCATCTCAACCAGCGAGCGCCACAGCGGGGGCTCGTCGGACAGAAGAGAACGCTGTTCTTCCTGCACTCCGACACCGCGGCCCGGCCGCATTCTTATCTGCAAACATGAATCCCACTCGCTTTAAGGAATGCTTAAGGACGATTGTGGGCTGCCCTCGGAATTCTCCACGAGGGCCCCCACCGCGCCACCGGCTTATTTTGGCTTTTATTGTTCACGTTGCCCTGAGTCATCACTCCCTGGTGCTTTCCCATCATGCACCTCTCTCCATTTACGTACTGACACGACTTGTCTTTCCTGTCGTAGGTGCTCCTGCCCCCAGCAAGCGGTACCTGTTTCTCACGAGTAGTTAGCGCTAATATTCACGTGGAGCCGCATTACGCACAAAGAACAAAACGTAACACCTTACAGTCATTGCAAATGAAACAGTTACAATCCCAAGGGCAAATCCGAACATAATTCCAGAGTGCAGTTTATCATTATCGGCAGAAAAAGCCGATATTTCCAAAAAAATATATCATCTTGACATCATAATATGGCAGCTATTATCAAGTTATTATTTGAAGTTATTATTTATCACAGTCCTCAAACACAGCACAGATCAATGATGTCCTAGCATCACCACAATGATGAAAACAAAAGTAGATATTCCTGCTGCCAAAAAATCCAAATGGCTCATATGAGGGCATGTCAAAAAAGGAACATGATTTTTCTACATGTTTTTTTTTGGTGCACTCTGTACATCAATAATAAGAATACCTAAAACTAGGGGAAAGAATTGACAATATTTTTTTAACAAAGATTATTTTAGATTTTTTTGGTGCACTCTGTAAATTAATAATATAAAAACCTCTGGAAAAAAAGCAAAAAAATGAAGAAAAGAAGAAAAGCAAAACGTTTTCTCTTTTGTCCCCACAACGCTGGCAGCTCATCTTGAAAGTAACATCGAGTTTACTGCACATCAGCACTTTCTATTTACGCTGAGGATATTGTCATTATTATTGTTCTTATTATGATGATTATTATTGGAGAGCAAGGAGCCGAGATGAAAGTTTTGGAGGTTGAGCAGGTTTTAAATGTGACAGGCTGCAGCCTCCATCAGCGGGCGTGCTCACATTGTACAAGAAGTGATTTGAATGACGCACACGGCCGCCTTTTGGAATCAAAATCTGTGATTTAAACTCGGCTGATGAGCTGTTGCTCATTTGAGGAGATAGCAGCCGTGCCCTTTTCTCCAATTTGATTCCCGCCTTTATCTTTAACATACAACAAAGGCACATAGACAATGGAATAATGTGAAATGAACTGACAAATCCACTTTGTGTGTGTGTGTGTTTTTACAAACGTATCCTGGCTGACGAGCATATGCAAATGAGCTGCATTCATATGCGCGCCTTGCTCCAGAGTCATTTTATATTTTTCCTCCTGATTAAAAAGGACATTTCTTATGTGACACCCCCACCCCCGCCCCCGCCCCCGCGCTCATATCACACACGCACACGCACGCACGCTCTCAGACAACAATTCAATATGCGAATGTCCTCTAAAAGCCACGGCGCGTGTTTAGCGACTCACCCCGCGCGCGAAATCAACAACTCTCAGCCCTGACAGCGTCCACCCGTCAGCCCCGTGCACGTGAGTCGTGTGGAGCGGAAGGCACTCTGTCCCGGCGTGGAGCGTCGCCGTGCACGAGCTCATCACTTCCTGACAGCGGCGCAAACAGCAGCTCATTAAAAAAAGAAAGAAAGAAAGAAAAAAGAACACCACACACTTCCTCCTGCACTTTCTCACGTTCAGGTGCAGGCACGCGCACACACACATGCAGGCACGCACTGTCTGGGGCCTCCTTGTGTGTGTGTGTGTGTGTGTGTGTGCACCTCACAGTTCAATTCAGTCTTATCAATATTAGCAGGCATCATAAATGCATGAGGGATTTATATGTGCTTCACTCTAATTGTAAGCATATCAATTATTGAAGCAAAGGCAATAGTGGGGATAGCTATTAGAAATGCTCATTATAAATTCATACGGAAATAAACAGTTTCGGAATATAAAGCTTCTCTCCTGGCCTCTCTTTGGCTTTGTCATTAAACTTTGGAACATTTAAGGCGAGCGCGATCGAAAAGCTATTAGTCGTACTTCTTCTTTTTTTTTTTTGCGTGTCATGCATCAACGTTAAAGGCATCGACTAATCACAATGCGATAGCTCATTAGGTGCTAATGCACGGGCTGCTTGCGCCAAGCTAATCAATCTTGATGGACGATGCACACGCTTCCATCATATTTGCACCATGGGGCCTTCCTGCGCACCGCGTGACAACACCACGCCACCATGTCTTCTTTTAGGGGCGTACTCACACTACGCTGGACTTGGACGCCAACACTCGGCGTTCGCGCTACGACCTGTTTGCTTGTCCTGTTGCTTCCGTACTGCTGACTTTGTGGGTTATTTCCAGTCTAGTTTTGAGTCCTTCTGATCAGTTCCACTGTGAAAGGTGGCACCTGTCGCTAATTACTAATGACTCTTAAACTAGATGAAGCAATTTCATAGAAATTGTGTGTGAAACTGAAGCAATATTCTAGAACTCTAGTCACCGACTGAGGATCGAACCGGCAACCACCAGGTTGGGGGACAACCAGCAGCATGCCACCGTGCACAGAAGTCTTGAATGAGCGGAACATTTTGACATTGGAATGGTTTGAAGCTGTGGAGACGTGTGGGAGGAGTTAGCGGCCAAATAAGGGCAGAATTTGAAATGCTGGAATGCAAAAGTGAAGAATGATTGCTGAAATGTATAAATATGTCGGCTTGGGAGACGTGGTTTGGGTGGTGGTCGGCACCTGGGGTGGAAGGGATTATGTCTCACAGCCGGCCAGGGAACCCAAGTTGTTCACGAGTGAGGGAAGGACGGAATGCGAGATGGACAGGTGGATTGGTGCGGCGTCAGCATCGGTCCATTGTGGTGAGGAGGGAGCTGAGCCCAAAGGCAAAGCTCTCAATTTATTGGTCGAGATACGTTCCTACCCTCACCCATGGTCGTGAGTTTGGGTAGTGACCGAAAGCACAAGATGCCGGGTACAAGGGTACAAGGAGTAGCTGGGCTCTCCCTTTGGGATAAGGTGGAAAGCATCGTCCAGCTGGAGAAACTCAGAGTAGAACTGCTGCTCCTCCACATCTGGTCTGGCAACTGGTCCGGACGCCCCCCTGGGGAGGTGTTCAGGGCACGTCCGACCGGTAGGAGGCCTCGGGGATGACCCAGGACACGTTAGGGACACTTTGTCTCTCAACTGGCCTGGGAACACCTCAGGATCCGCCAGGAGGAGCTGAACGAAGCAGTCGGGGAGAGGGAGGCCTGGGCTTCCAAGCTTAGGCTGCTGCCCCCATGAGCCGACCCAGATAGGCGGAAGAAGATGGACGGATGGATAAAAATGGTGAAATTCGAAATGTTGGAAAGCAAAAATGCAGACTGAATGTTGAAAAGTACAAATAAGATGAATGGTTACAGCACGATCAAGGATGGAATAAACGACCACCGGGTTGGGATACAAGCACTCCACCCCCTGAGCCACGTCACCCTGCAGGATAAGTGGAATGTTACAGTACTAGAAAATGTATTAGCCATGTAAACCACCCATTCACTTTCAATGGGAAAACTAAGTATGATGTTTTTTGAAAAGTCCTGACAGACAGCCAACGTGCCCTGAAGAAGTTGAACATACCGACATTGGATTGGTTGGAATCAACGTGTGGTGTGCCCGGGCACGGTCCAGTGCGCTCGCGCCAGCCAAACATGCCGGACTGTAGGTGTTATGCGGGTCCTAACTTCTTGAGAACATCCACAAAACGAGGATTCCCACCGACCTCCGAAGCGGCGGATGTAGAAGAGACGGACATGTAGAACGTTTACACGGCAGGCGTGTCTGCAGGCGCCGTGGATTAGCGGCGTCAAATTGCCTGCCTTGTAAACAGGAAATCCTGGGCTCCAAGGAGTGTTAAGCAGAGAAGATGAGAAGGAGAATACGGATAGTGAAGTAGTGAAGCACAGTGATGAAACCCCCCCTCTTGATCCCCCCCCCCCCCCGACGGCACAGTGGTCCTTTGAGGACAGCTCGAGACAAGCTGTCAACAGGTAGTTCCACTTTCAGCTCATCCTCCCACACTGACCGGAGAGAAGAGAGAAACCTGTGTGCGTGTGCTCGTGCGTGTGCGCGTGTGCGTGTGTTGAGAGGAGGATCAATGCGGGACAAACGGATTCCCACACTTCATTGTTCCTCGCCGGTCAAATCCTCTTCCCAAGACGGCCGGCAGCTCAAAGCTTGCCTTCATGATAAGCATCGCTGCTCTTATTCCCACTCACTCTCTATGCGTATATGTGTGTGTGTGTGTGTGCGTGTGTGTGCGTGTGCGCGTGCATGTGTGTTGGGATTGCCACAGTGTGGACAGAAGCAAGTAAAGCGGCGTTATAATGAACTCTATTTCTTACTTTAACGTAACGAGTGGAAGCAAATAAATCAAGTGGTGGCGGGCGCCACCTTGGTCCCTTTCTCTTTCTCTGACCTGATGGCACAACGTTCATATTGAACCACCCCAAACTGTACAGGATGTCCCTCAACTTTCATGATTACAACAAAAAATGTTGAACCAAAAGCATTTTTATCATGTGAAATATGACATTATTGTAATATAAAATGTTACTTTTGTATATTTTTATATATTTAATATTTGTATTTACTTTTTTATGGGACAGGGGCAGGATCAATAGACTGATCAGGAGAGCGAGCTCTGTCCTGGACGGTCCTCTGGAGTCCGCGGAGGAAGTGGGGGAGAGAAGGATGTTGGCTAAGCTGACATCCATCATGGACAACACCTCTCACCCGCTACATGACACTGTGGGTTCCCTTAGCAGCTCCTTCAGCAGCAGACTGTTACACCCACGGTGTAAGAAGGAGAGGTTCCGCAGGTCCTTCATACCGACCGCTGTCAGGCTCTACAACACCTGCACCACCTGAACCATGTTGTAGTCACTATGCATTCTTTACTTGCGTATCTTGCTTGCTGCTGTAACAAGTCAATTTCCCTGCTGTGGGATTAATAAAGTACAATACAATACTATTGTTGCACCAACCCATCAGAACAAATTCCTCGCTGGTACTGTGTGAATTATACCTGGCAATAAGCCTGATTCGGTTTGTTAAATATTGACAAAATCACATGTTTATAACAACATTTGGTATAAATGTATGTCAGCCTTGTTATGTTCCTATATAATATAAAGTACGGCACATTATTTATAATGTGGCAGCAAAACACAGCAGTTGAGCACCATCTCACCTCCTTTTTTTTGAGCGTGGCCCCAATACTCATTCATAATAGAGTACATATCTATGTATCATAAAACATATTTTCATATTTTTACTTATTTTTAACAAAATGGATTCAAATTCTAATTTAGATTTATTCAAATCTAAATGTAGTTTATATTTGATATACTTTTATGCATTATATAATGTACTTTAAATTGTTTTTATTTTTGTAAATATTGTTTTTTTAATATTTAAACCTTTTTGTGAAAGAATGAATTCGGAACTAATTCATTAAATGCGAATCAATTACAAAGTAACTTTTTTGTACAGTGTGTCTACATCACACGTGCATATTATGCACATTATACCGCAAGCTATGGAAAGCTACAATATAGTGTATTATTGTATGGAAAGGGGTAGACCATTAACATTATCACGATGAGCGAATAATACATTAAAGCAATAAATAAGAGCCACGGCAAGCAGCATATCATATCGCATATCGCCCCCTGAATGAAGCACCATTTGTATCAACATCAGCGTGATCATTTGACATTGGAAAGAAACAAGCACATGCAGCACAAAGTAACGAGCACACGGTACGCACGCACAGCAACAAAGTCAGTATTTGTACTGTAGATTCAGCTCATTTATGGTGAGAAGCGATCCCATTATTAGCAAATCATCGTGACTAGCAGCCTTCAAGCGCAAGTAAACATGTAATGAAGCTACAGGTGCAGGAGCAACGACATGCAATACAGTCCATCAATGACCATGAATCATGTTTCATGTGTGATGTAATGTATGCGTAGCGGAAGTGGTGATGGCAGCATTTCATGTGCAGCCATCACACCTTTCCCTTACACTGAAGTCGTTTGCTGTCACTTTCTAACTTTCTTTGCCTTCTTCTTTCCAGGAAGTCACAGATGGAAATAATTACATTTAGGAAATTGGACTCGAGTGTCGCAGAATGAAAAACATCCTTGGCTTGACTTTGCTTTGTTGGCGTCCACTTTGCATGTGCACCGCCGCTTTCAAACCAACGGCTTGGTTTGTTTTTGTTTTTGTTTTTTTATTTTCCATATTCCACTTCCAAAATAAGTCGACTTTCCTTCGACTGGCCGACAAACGCAGGCGACCGCGTCAACACAAACGGAACACACAATGTAACTGCACCCCATGGACGATGCATGTATGAAAATCACGCGTACGCATTAATATTAGTGATGCACAATAATATGAGGGGCTTACAAAGTCATACCGATGAATCCCATAACATGAAAAATAGCTCCAATAAACAATCATTTCAAAAAAAGCTCCAATGAGCAAATCAAGCGCTCCTGTTTTCTCCTGCCTGTGACGTTAACGGCCTGTCGTAACGTCCCCTGAGCTCACTTGTAAACAAACATTGACTTTCAGAGGAAGGATGTTGTACCAAATGCTCCGCAATGAGGGAAAAAAAATGCAAAAAACCTTATCAGCCACCTGAAACGCCAGAAAAAGTGCAAAAGGTTTGACGGAGACCTCCATGGCTTCACACCGGCTGCTCGGAGCGTGTACCCGACTACGGTGCACCTTGCTGGGCAACGTCAGCTGGCTCCTCCCCCTCTATACTCTGGTTCTCCTGATAGTAGTGATGTCATGATATTTCATTAGGACTAATCAATCAAATCCTAATTTGTTGGAACACACACTGGATCCTTCTTACCTCCACATGTGCACAAACCACACTTACATCCCAATTTTAAACAAGTAGATATAAAAAAATGATTGGTACCATATTCCTGATGAGCAGAGAGGGTGGCTGGACCTGGGGAGCACACAGGGCTCACCTCTCATGGTGACATCAGCTGATGTGTGCAGGGTTCTGAACAAAACAAACCCACGAAAAGCAGCAGGGCCAGACAACATCTCAGGACGTGCACTTCGGGTTTGCTCATCAGAGCTAGCTGATGTGCTTGCTGACATATTTAACCTGTCGCTTGCACAAGCATCTGTACCGACCTGCTTTAAGTCCACCACCATAGTGCCCGTACCCAAGAAGAGCAACGTGACCTGCTTGAATGACTATCGCCCTATAGCACTCACTCCTATTGTAATGAAGTGCTTTGAAAGAATAGTCATGACCCACATCAAAAAGAGCATCCCGGCGGCAACTGTGGACCCTCTACAGTTTGCATATCGCCAGAACCGGTCCACGGATGATGCAGTCAACACTGCCATCCACACAGCCCTTTCTCACCTACAGGGCCAGGACACATATGTCAGAATGCTATTTATAGACTATAGCTCTGCTTTTAATACAGTCAGCCCCCACAAACTCACAGATAAGCTCCTCACACTTGGCCTGTCTCCCTCCCTCTGTAACTGGGTGTTTAACTTTCTCACAGGCAGGCCCCAGTCAGTCAGAGTCCACAATCGCACATCCAGCTCAAGAATTGTGAGCACTGGGACCCCACAGGGGTGTGTGCTGAGTCCGCTCCTCTACACGCTCTTCACCTACGATTGCGTGGCCTCCCAGAACAACACCAGCATCATTAAATTTGCGGATGACACTACAGTCATCGGACTGATCACTGGTGGTGTTGAAACATCATACAGAAGAGAGGTGGCGGACCTCATAGCTTGGTGTCGTGATAACAATCTCCTTCTCAATACAGATAAGACTAAAGAGATGATCATCGACCCAAGAACAAGGGAAAAGGAGCCGCATAGACCCCTGTTTATTGATGAGACTGAGGTGGAGAGGGTGAAAACCTTCAAGTTCCTTGGCACACACATCAGCGAGGACCTCACCTGGTCTCACAACACCCAACAAATTCTGAAGAAGTCCCAAAGGAGACTGTACTTCCTGAGAAGACTGAGGAAATTTGGCATGTCCACCACAATCCTGAGTTGCTTCTACAGATGCACTATGGAAAGTGTCCTTACCGCCTCCATCACTGTTTGGTACGGTAACTGTACAACACGTGATAGGAAGGCACTCCAGCGGGTGATCAAGACCTCACAGAACATTGTTGGGGCAGCCCTCCCCTCACTGCAAGACATTTATAAAACTAGAGTCCTACGAAGAACACACAACCTCATCAAGGACAGCACACATCCACAACACTCATTATTCACACTCCTACCGTCAGGCAGACGCTACAGGAGTTTGAAGTCCAGGACCACAAGGCTGGCAAACAGCTTTTACCCACAGGCCATCAGGCTCCTCAATGAAGCACTCGCACACGCCGCACGCAACACACGCACACACTCATAGCACTTTATTTATTGATTTATTTGTATTATTTATCTGTATTAATGTCTCTTCTGTTGTTGTTGCTTAATTTATTGGTATTTATGTTTCTTATGTTCTTATTCTTTCTTGTGTTTTCTTTCTTTTCTTGGGAGAATGAACAGAATAAGAATTTCATTGCATAGTAGAACTGCTGTTTTACTGTGCATATTCAATAAAACTCTTCAATCTTGAATTTTGAATCTTGAATCTTGAATCGGTCTTGAGAAGCACAAAGTTATCGGTATCGGTTTGAGAAAAAAAATATATATATCATGCATACATGGAAAACTAGACCTGCATCTGCAACCCGCCTGTCATGCTGGTAGCATGACAGGCTGGTAGCTGGTATCTTGTGGTAGCTACACTACAAAGGCAATTTGGGTCGCCACTGGGGGATGAAGGGTCCTGGAACCAAACCAGTTGAGAACCACTGTTCTAGTGGACTTCAAACATCTTCCTTTCATACACAACACATGTGTGTGTGTGTGTGTGTGTGTGTGTGTGTGTGTGTGTGTGTGTGTGTGTGTGTGCGTGTGTGCGTGCACAGACTAAACTCTTGTTCTTCCTGTCAAAGGATTTAGCAAACAAGATGACAATGGCGTGTTGGACAACAAACATGGCAGCCATTAAGCAGACAATGGCGACATCATTGCTGCGCGTGAAGGAAGTTACAAACAAATGTGGAGGTCACGTGACGCAGGGAAGGGGGGCGGAGCTCGCCCCAAAAAAGGGAGGGGATGTTGTGACAGGCCCCGCAACGCGACTCACAAAGGTTCTATTTGCCAAAGAGGACACTTTTAATTGCGACAACAACTAATTAGGAGGGGAGGGGCCCTGCCCGTGCACGCACACGTGGCGAGCACCAGCACGTCACGCCGTCGCATCCTTGGGAGTTTGGGACTTCCTGTCTCTTTTATCCACTAAAACAAATGTCTATGGCTAATTAGCGGCGCTCGTTACAGGAAGCCAGTCAGGTAATTATTTTACATCACGCCGCCGATAATTGAATGATTCTTCAACGTCTGAATGTCGGAGCTTCAGCTTCCCTCCTCCTCCCCCTCCTCGCTCTCTTTGAGGAGATAAGAGACAGGTAGCGGCGCCATATGCTCTTGAATGACAAAGCAAATAGGATTCTTAAATATTGAAAGTCCTTTTTAATGCGAGCGTGTTCAGTCTTTCTATCTTCCATCACTTTGATAAGTTGGTGAAGTAAACGCTGAGAGAAGCGCTCCTGTGCTAAGACGAGGCCGTTTCAGGGACGCTATGAACAGGTGGTGTTTACCAGGACGCCGTTAGCCTGAACTCTTGATCTATCACCTAGCACATGTTTATCTGGTATCTCCTGTGCCGCATTGATGTCTTCATTGTTCAACGCTCACGCCAGTCTTACTCCCGTACTTACCATTTATTCTCTGTTCCGTTTATGACGTCATTGAGGTATTGTTTGTCATGTATACACTACGCGTCACTGCACAACAGGGGGCTACAACAGGGGCTACAGGGGCTACAGGGGGTACAACAGGGGGTACAACAGGGGGCTACCTGGTGCCCTCGGGCATATACATGAGGTGCCCCCAGGCCTGCTTTTCATTCAGGTGTTCAGTTAATAATGTAGAACACTAGAAAGAAAAGTATTGTGAAACATAAAGCGTGATTTGTGGATACCAGCATGTTGTGAACGTTCTGGTAAAACAAGCATATTTGATCTGTTTGGGTTGAAATAAGCTATGAAAATCATTTCTACAAAAATGAGTAGCTTGTGGCCATTTTCATTTTGCAAAAGTAGCTCTCACAAGAAATACCGTTGGTGACCCCTGGTCTACAACGTTTCAGTCAACTTGAACTTTTGGATCTATTTTTCTTTGTCTTTCTTATGTATTATTATTCCATGCATTTTTCTGATTATTTTGTTGATTTTATTTGATTTCATTTTGCCTAATTTATGTAATATTACATTTATTTATTATTATATATGTATTTGTCAAATGTTTCACTTTAAATCATTTTAGTTGATTTGTTATTTATTATTTGTTTTTTTCCTTTACTTTTACACTACTTATCTACATCTTATTATTTATTTGCTATTTATTATTTATTTTATTGTTCAGTTTTTAAAAAATAATTTCATATTTGTTCATTATGCGTTTGTTTTTTATTATTACATTGATTATATATTTATTGAATGTTTCAGTTTTTACATTTTATTTATTTATTTATTATTTTATTTATGTATTTACTATTTATTTTCATTTTTAAGACTTTTTAGACTTTTTTTCATTTTTCGACTATTTCCAATTGCTATTTTTATTTGTTATTTATTTATTTATTGTTTTTCTTAAAATTACAAAAATATTTAATTTATTGATATTTTTTTTATCATTTATGTATATATTAATATATTTTTAAAATATTCATTTATTAAATGTTTCAGCTTTAAAAAAACAATGGTTTAATATGTATTACTTATTTTATTGGCTATGTATTTATTTATACTTTACTTTTACATGTTTTATTTATGTAGCTATTTCCCATTTTATTTATGTGTTATTTACTATTCATTTATCGAGGGAAAGGCTTCTTGAGACGTCATCTGTACTTCTGTGAAGAAGGTGTCGGACGTTTCGCTCCTCATCCGAAGAGCTTCGTCAGCGAACTAATAAGTGCTGGTAGCTTAGGCCTAAAATACAGTAAGAGTGGGCGGAATTGGTGTGCCAACACCCTCCTCCTATTGGTTTCTTACACTAAGCCTGGGCGGAGTAGTGGTATAATCCTATCCTGCTATTAACACCTCCAATAAAAGGGAAGTGTCGCTCCCTGAATTGGGTATGAACGACTCTGATACTGGCTAGTTAGCATCTATTGTTCTGACTCGGCCCTGGCTCCACCTCATTTGCATGACTAAGAGCTGTGGGTTTCGGTCTCAGTAACCTGCTGAACACAGGGTCCAAATTAAACCTCAAACCACCATTCCGATTCAATGATGGGTTCTGTTGTTTGACAAAAATAGCTTCCTTTACTCCTCTTTCAAACCATCTGTTTTCTTTGGCCAAAATCTTTACCTCGCTGTCCTCAAAAGAGTGATTGGTTGCTTTAAGGTGTAGATGTACTGCTGATTGAGGACCACTCGAATTGTCCCTGTGATGTTGATAAAGCCTTTTTTGGAGCATTTGCTTAGTTTCCCCAATGTAGTGCTCTTTGCATTCCTCATCTTTACAGTGGATGGAATAGACCACATTGCTCTGTTTCTGGTTTGGAGCCTTGTCTTTAGGATGCACTCATTTTTGTCTCAGGGTATTTACTGGTTTGAAATAGGTAAGAATTTTGTGTTGCCATAAGATCCTCTGGAGTTTTTCGGAGACCCCCGCTACATAAGGGACTACAACTCCTCTCCTTTTTGCTTCTGTGGGCTTTTGGGTTTCTTTCCCTACTCTCTTCTTTTGACATTTGTTAAAAGCCCACCGCGGGTACCCACAGGTTGAGAGCGCTCTCTGGACATGTTGTGTCTCCTTTTTCCTTCCCTCAGCACTAGTTGGTATTTGTTCCGCTCTATGTTGGGGGGTCCTAATAACCCCTAGTTTATGTTGTAGTGGATGGTTTGATTCAAAAAGCAGGTATTGGTCAGTGTGTGTGGCCTTTCTAAAGACCTCTGTAAGTAGCTGTCTGTCCTCTCCTATAATTACCTTGCAGTCTAAGAAGGCTAGTTGGTTCTCTTTAGTGTCCTTGCGAGTAAATTTGATATTGGTGTCCACCGCATTGATGTGATCTGTGAAAGACTGAATTTCTTGTTTTTTGATTATGACAAAGGTGTCATCCACGTATCTAAACCAGTGCCTTGGTTTTGTCCCTGAGAAGGATGTGAGAGCCTGTTTCTCCATCTCTTCCATGTACAGATTCGCCACTATGGGTGAGACTGGTGAGCCCATAGCACAACCATGAATTTGTCTGTAAAATTTGTCTCTAATCTGAAAATATGTAGTGTTAAGGCAAATTTCCAATAATTGGCAGATGTGGTCATTGGAAATTGCAATCGGAATGGTGGTTTGAGGTTTAATTTGGACCCTGTGTTCAGCAGGTTACTGAGACCGAAACCCACAGCTCTTAGTCTTGCAAATGAGGTGGAGCCAGGGCCGAGCCAGAACAATAGATGCTAACGAGTCAGTATCAGAGTCGTTCATACCCAACTACAGGGAGCTACACTTTCCTTTGATCGGAGGTGCTAATGGCAGGAGAGGATTAGACCACAACTCCTCCTAGGCTACCAGCACTTGTTAGTTCGCTGACGAAGCTCTTCGGATGAGGAGCGAAACGTCCGACACCTTCTTCACAGAAGTACAGATGACGTCTCAAGAAGCCTTTCCCTCGATGGACAACTCCTGTACGACTGAGAGCCTACACAGACGTACTATTCATTTAGTTTTTATTTTACAGTGTTTTAAACAATTTGTTAACTTTTTAATTAATTAGCTGTTTTTTTTTGTTTTTTTTTTACGTGTTACTTTATTTTACTTAGTTTTTCCTTAATTATGACTAATCTATCAAGAAACAATGATATCATTACTCATTTTAAATGTTTTTTCCTGTCAAAAGTAGTTGAATCTGGTACATGTGAACAACGGAAGTGAACCAACGTTGAGTAATTACGGAGAAGGCGAAGGAAGAAATAAATTGGGCTAGTCCTTTTCGGAGTTTCCATGCTGAAATGTGTGAGTGTAAACGTGTGGCGTACTTCCATGTAACGCTCGCCAAGGATCTTCCAAATACGTAATAAGTTGCCACTTCCTGTTTAATACAGCAACGCAGCAGGAAATGCGTCCTTTCCAAATGTTATTTTTCTGTGTGGCCTTTTAGCTTCCAAGAGAGCAGAAGTTGAGATGATGAAACTTGTTCTGCTTTAACATCAGAGAGAGAGAGAGAGAGAGGGCATGATCTCCTCTGAAGACCTAATGGGAGCACAGGAAGTGCTTCAGAGGGGCGTGGTCTCAGGGTGTCAGCGTGGATCAGTGGAGACTGCTCTTAAGATCAGGATGAAAGCGTTTCCACGGGGAAATAAAACAACGACAACACGTCGTGAGGAGGAAACACGCCAGCGAGGCGGCGTTTGCCTCCGTGCCAACTTGTCTGTGATGAAAGCGGGGAAAAGAGTGAACCCTTTCTGGGAATCCGACCACAGGAAACGCTGTTGCTCACGCGTCACGTCCTGCAGGAGCCAAACGTTCAGCGCTCACCTGGACCGCCTTCCTAATCTTCCACATCAACAAGGCACGCGTTCCCATCCTGATACGCACTTTTACCTTCGAAACGTGGCGCCTCATCCACGACGCACATCAACATAAGTGGTTGTCAACATAACCGGACATCCTTGCGTGCGACTTTGTCCAGAGGCGAGAAGAGAGGGGGCGACGATCTTGGCTTTTTATTTGTTGACATGCTTTCCCTTCAGTTGGCCATATTTGATTCTATGTCCACATCAACATAAGCGGGCACTTGATGAGTTGGTCGACTTAGACGGGTTCCACCCTCCGCACACGTGCTGTTCCATGAGGACAACGATGAGCGCAGTGCATCCATAAGCATACACTTCACTTACATTCCATGCAAGACAAAAGCTGTGGAACATGTCGACGTCGACTTAAGCGGGCACTTTTTAGGAATACGAAGAGCAACACGGGGGTCCGGGACTCGACGAGTTGCTTGACACGAGTGACACAGTAACCCTAAATTTGATAGACAAACGCGGTGGACCGCATATGTCGACGTCAACGTTAGCGGCCGTTAAAAGACGGCGGACTGGGACTTGATGAGTTTGTCGACATAAAGGGGTTTGGCTCTACATGAATGATTAGTTCTTCGGGTGAAAGATGACCAGAGCACAACAATAACTGTAAAGGTCATGTTGGCGTCAACTTAAGTGGGCACTTTTTAGGAATAACGAGAACACGGCGGTCGGGGGCTTGATGAAGTGGTCGACTTAAACCTTCTGCCAACAAATACGGGTCCGATCAGGTAGCAACAATAACCGCACATTTTATGTCAACAAAAGCAGTCCACCATTATGTTGACATAGACTGAAGCGGGCATGAGAACACGGCGGACCGGGACTTGATGAGTCGTTGACTTAGACTGTTTGTCAACATAAACAAGTTCAACTCTGCACACATTTCTTGATCTTGAGGCAAAAGATGAGAAGAGCACAACAATAACGTGTCGACATCAACTTAAGCAGGCACTTTTTAGGAATACAAAGAACAACACGGGGGACCGGGACTTGATGACTCGGTCGACTTAGACCGTTTGTGGAAATAAACGGGTTTCACTCTACACACATTTTCCGATCTTCAGGTAAAAATGAGCAGAGCTGCAAAACTATCCGTAAATTTCATGTCAACATAAGCAGTTGGTCACGTACGTTGGCGTTGACTTAAGCGGGCACTTTTTAGTAACATGGACCGGGACTTGAGGACTTGGTCCACAAAACCGGGCTGGACATACAACAGGTTTCACTCTACACACATTTCCTGTTCCTCAGGGACACAACGAGCAGGGTTGTCAACATAAACGTGCACCAATGCTGTATGCGGAGTTGCACTAATATTCCATGGTGGTTGTCTTTGGCCTAAGATTTCTGTTTTATTCTCACATTTTTCTGTTTCTTTTTCTTTTTCTTTTTCTTTTTCTTTTTCTCAGTTGTTGGCCTGATCCGAACCACTGACAAACCCCGCCTGTCACCAACGTTGGTGTTTGTGTATCATCACAAGCAAGCAGTGTGTGTGTGTGTGTGTGTGTGTGTGTGTTGATGATATTATATAACACATCCCAGCATTCCTTGCTGCTGTGCTCATCCCACGTCAGTCCGACTCTTCATATCTCACATTTCTTTCCCACCCTGAGTGACCTTCACTATCATCCAACACGTCTATCTCCTTCCACCAAGGCCACACACACACACACACACACACACACACACACACACACAGAGTGCCTCCTGATGTGACTAGAGTGCATGAAATATGTAAAACAAACACGTGTGTAAGTGGGGGGACTGGCATTTTTCCGTGTGATGAGGTGCTAAACTGCGGGAAAGTCTTATTGAAATGGGGCCTGCTGGGAACGCCGTCCAGACGCCCGCTTGGACTTTTCTGACATTTGGCTCAGACGCCACTAGCCCCGCCGCTGCTAAGTGTTAGCGCACTTAATGATGGTGACGGTGTTGGCAGAGGGGGCGGAACCACGCGACAATGCACGCGGCCTCATCAGCGCACGGAGAACACTCTTTTCCTCCCCGCCTCACCTCTTTGCACCCCCGATGCATGTGATTGAGTTAACAATGTGGTGTTATTTGCATGCTGATTTTGCAGATCCCGCCACCCCCTTTAACCCGCCCATCCCCCCCCTCGGGTGCCGCAGCAAACAAGAGAGGCAGGCAGGATGAGAGTAATGTGATCGCACAGCAGCCTGAAAGAGCAGGTGTGCGCCATCATCATCACTCCTCTTGTTTTCACTCCTTACAAGCTCGTATTATAATCAAATCTTCAGCCGGGGAGGCCTGTCGCTTGCTTTTTCTTTTTTTCTTTTTATTATTATTAATTACAGGCCGCGCCTGATGACAATGTATTCCGAAAGCATCTTCAAAATAGGTCGGCGCTACAGTTTGCTATTCTTATCACATTTAAATGTCAACACGGTGCAAAGCTCTACAAATTAGTTCAGGCAGGCTTCAACCCCCATTTAACATTTAAAGCGCCATTCTGTGAAGCTCAAAGAGCCATTCTCAAGCGCACACACACGCGCGCGCACGTATAAGCTCTATAAATACAAATAGAGAGATAGCGCGGCGTCTTTCAAACTTCTCATTTCAGCGCCGACGTTGAGCTGCCAACCTTTCTGCCTGAGAGAGCGACGAGACAACAAAAAGAAACAGAAACAATGCATTAGCCGCCATGAATAATACATCCGCAAACATCCACATCTCCGCTTAAACCCACTGTCCGAGTGAATGGGGTGCAGTGCGGAGGTTATGCCGTGGAGCGCCGCTAAACGACGATTTCAAACACACAAACACAAACACGCGAGGCCCCGACGGAGACGCGCACAAAAGAACCCCGAGCGGCCTCCGGGAACTACAAACACGAGCCGACAAGACGGACGCAAACAGACGCCGTCCGCGACTCGGTATCACGTCCGCTCCGGCATAAAACAGCCGGCATTATCCTGCCTCGTATTGTCTCCTTCAATGGGAACGCCGCCGCTCGTTGGGAATTCGACACGGGAAACAACCGACGTGACCAAAAGTTGGGAAAAGTTGCGCACAGAAGGAATTCAATTCGTACGGTTAGCAAAGAAAAAAGCTATGTTTCATCCTGTGACAACATAGAATGAAAAATCTGGAATGGCACCTCAGTTTTCTTTATTAACTCGACCAAAACGTACAAAAACCGAGGCCATTTTTCCCCTTAAGAAATCATGCCAGTCCAATGAATCCATCCTAGACACCCAAAAATATGACCAAAAAATACCTTTCAAGAAGAGACGCACGATATCCTTTCTTCTCAAACAGAAACCAATCACTTCAAACATCAAACATCAAATATGATGACATGACTACTCCAACGTCACTACTATCAGGAGAACCAGAGTATGGAGGGGGAGGAGCCGCCTGCTGTGGCCCAGCAAGGTGCACTGTATTCAGGCACACGCTCCGAGCGGCCCTTGTGACGCCACGGAGTTCAAATGCCACGGCGCTGGAGTTTCAGGTGGCTGATAAGGTTTCTTGTGTGCTCGATGTTTATTTCCCTCCCTCATCGTGGAGCATTTGGTCCAACCAGCGTGTGAAATGTGAAAGTTTGTTTACAAGTGAGCTCAGGGGAAGTTACAACAACTCCGTTAACGTCGCAGGCAGGGAAAAAGGGGCGCTTCAAACCCAGGTTTGACTTTTATCACCAACATTTTTACTTTTTTGGGTTTTTTTCACAAAAAATACTGACCCAGATATCAAAACATACATGAACATGGTCACATAAAAGGAAAACATAAATAAACATCAAAAAGCCTCATTCAATCATTGATTGATTGACCAAATATCAAATAATGTATAAAAAAACACTTGTTTGTTCCATATCTATATTCCTTTTATTTTTAAATATAATAAAACGAAAATGTGAATATGTTCATATCTAAAAATGGGAGCAATAATGTTTGAATAAAATATTTGTAGATGATTTCAACAATATCAATTTTGATGAACGCAGCCATTAAAGTTGACTTATTTTGAATCTTTTTCATATAAAAGCTGTGTACCAAAAGAAGGAATCCGGTGACTTTAACCTGAAGCCTTTTTGATTAGACATCCTCCTGCTGAGTCCGTGTCCAAGTGTTGCGCCCCCTAGTGGTATTAATTTGTCTCCTCTGTGGCCGCTTGACGCCACAAAGGGCATTGTGGGCGGGGTCAACAGAGGGCACTCAAACACGTGCACAAAGCCCGGAGACTCGTCATGAAGCTCTGCATGGTTACACCGATGACTCGGTCAGACTGTGTTCATGTCTCACGGTTGACTCGTCAAGCTAACCGATCAGACGAGCACTCTTAAGTGGACTTGGGAGGCGATCCTGGTCTTAGCATCTGCTTGGAGCCTCGGCACTGACTAGCTTATGGGAGACGCTATCCCCGCTTGGGGCGGGGTTCCACCTCCGGGCCTGACTATGACACAATGCTCGGTGGGCGTGTCTAATGCGAACGTGTCAGAATGTCAGCGTGTCATGAATCGTTTAAGGCGCCCTCAGGCCGCCATCCACTGTGAAGTCAGTGTGGTGAAGATTCCAGGGCAAACTTTGCCCCCGTGACACCAAGACAACGAAGGCCCGCAATCTCTTTAGTCACGTCGTCCCCTTCTTTAATTGTCTTTAAAGAAAGCAGGAAGTCCCAGAGGTTCCAGAAGAAGAAGTACCACCCCTTTTACTGACTGGAAAGTTGTCAAAATGGAAACGTGCGATGTAAAATCAGACAAATTGATGGAACAGTGGAGTCTCTAAAGTCGAGCACCCCTGAAGTTGCACTGAAGCGGACTCGGACGACGTGTTTGCATCTCCGGCGTCTGCCGCTCCGTCACTCGTCTCAAACAAACAGCAGCAAAAGAAGAAACAAAAGACGTAATGGCTCATTAGAGGCAAGCGAGACGATCGGGGCACAACAAAGCAGCCTTCAGCGCCCTGTCACTGGGACGCCACGACGACGGGACCACGGAAACGCAGGCTGGAAAACCGAGGAGGCGGCAAACAACTTCCTCCGACGTTTTGATGTTGGCTTGTTTGCAACATTCTGCTAGAGACAACAAAGTACTGAAGACAAAAGAGACAATTATTCCCGACAACTCGCATTTTCGGTACCTCAACTGAGGTAAAAGTCTGAACTAGGTCTGTAAAATTCTCACTATGTTGTTATTTAGTATTTCCACATAGTTGATACTCATACAGGATTTCCTTGGAATGGGGACAATTCTATCGTGAGTTAGCGTCTGAGCATGGCAAGCTAACACATCTAGCGTGTGGAAGACACAGCTGACATGGTAGAAAATAGGCAGACTCTTGAATTTAAATCCCAAAGATCACAAAAATAGCAAACACAAATTCAAACGTGGAGCAGCATTGTTGACGAAGCAGGATAACTGGTTTGGCTAGGTTTGGCTAACACAAGCTAACATGCTAGATGAAGGACACCGCTAACCAATGGATTTAAAGCGACTGTACCCATGAGTCGCATCCTGATATAATAGCCTCTTACTTGGCACATAAACCAACCCTAGTTTTTAGGTAGTTTTTGCACCGTCCTGCTAACTGATAAGTCCAATAAAATTAAAAATACCTCAGATAAACGATCATTTCAAAAAAGGCTTCCATGTGGCAAGATTACCTGTACTGTGCAGGTGAGCAAAGCAAGTGCTCCTTTTTTCTCCTGCCTGTGACGTTAATGGCCTGTCGTAACTTGTAAACAAACATTCACTTTCCCAGGAAGACGTTTGGCGTGTTAGTTGTACCAAATGCTCTGCAATGATGGAAAAAAACCCATGGAGCACAAAAAACCTCATCGGCCACCTGAAACGCCAGCACTGTGGCGTTTGAAAAGTGCAAAAGGTTTGCCAGAGACTTCCATGGAGTCACACCGACTGCTTGGGGGGTGTGCCCGAATACAGTGCACTTTGATGGGCCACGGCAGGTGGCTCCTCCCCCTCTATACTCTGGTTCTCCTGATAGAAGCGATGTGGTAGAAGTAAGGTCATCATATTTCATTCTCCTCTACAGGTGTGCACACGCTACACTTACATACGTCTACAGTAAATAAAAACAGTAGATATAAATGTTATTGGTTGTCTGTACCATATCGCTCAAAAAATATATATCGCATCGCGCCTCTCTAAATTAAATGTACGATTTTTGTACGTTGGTGTCATTTCTGCCAGTATCTTAACGCCATTCTGCAAGCTTCATCCTTCATCCCTTTTTCTGTAGCGACTGCCCTCATTCGGGTCACGGATGGGATGGAGTCTATCCCAGCAGACTTTGGAAAGTGGTACACCCTGGACTGGTCGCTAGCCAATCACATCGAGACAAACAACCGTTTACACCTATGGACAGTTTAGAGCAGGGGTCCCAAACTCAAGTCCACCGGGGGCATCTAAAGTTAGGTGTTGATGCAGCGTGATTTGAGTTGCTGGTCTGTTGAGCGACCTCCCTCTTCATTTCACTGTGTCTTCAGTGTTGGCTGTTGCTTGCCCAATTAAATCCCAGCAAGATAAAGTCTCTCTGACCATCTCCCCAAGGTGCGGGGGTGCACTTTTCAGGTTGAGACCACAAATTTAGAGTCTCTAATTATCCAAACATGCATGTTTTTGTGGCAGGAAACCGGAGTACCTGGAGAAAAGCCACACACGCACGGGGGAGAACATGCAAACTCCACACGGAGATGCCCTCCTGACTGCGAGGCCAACATGCTGACCACTAAGCCCCCGTGCGGCCCATCCAGCGACGCTGTTGTGTGGTACGTACAGTACTTCTACTTGAAAGCGTGTGGCTAATCCGCCGGGCTGCCACTGACCCAGCAGAGAAAGTACAGTCCAATCAGCTCAGCAATGCTCCTGTCATTAATGAAGGCCCAAAACCAGGTCTGGACCTCCCCCCCTCCTCCTCCTGACGCAACCATGTGCTGCACAGCCGCTAATAAGAGGCTTAGCGCTCATGTACCTGTCGCTGCCTACATTGCTGTGTGTGTGTTTGTCTGCAACACAGCGACAGAAGATTTAAAACAAAAAAATGATCAGGAAAGTCGACTTAAGCACTTTGACTTGTCTCTTAATTACAGTGGAGTCCACCTCTCAGTGAGCACACTAAGAAAATACTCTCCAATTCCCAAACGCCTCCCAAAATCCAACACACACACGCACACGCACACTGAATGACCAGCATGTGAACCCGACACTTCTCAGAAAGTGGGCCAAGGCATATGTCCTTCTGCATATTTTGGGATCAGACTAATTCGTTTCGATGATAGCACAAAAATGTCTTGTAGAGAAAGAAAGAAAAAAAAAGAACAGAAGAAAAAAAGGAATTGAATGAGTTGGAAAGTGTGCACGTGACGCCAAGTGACTTCTAGAAGTATCATCATGAATGTTAGCATTCTGCTTTCGTTTTCCCCGCACGGATCTGACTAATTCCTGGTAGCTGCGCCGCCAAACATGGCGGCCTAGTTTGTCGGAATGGAAATAGATGATTGTGATAAACTCCGCTCTACTTGAGCCCTCCTTCAACAATACTTGCAAAAAAAATAAATACATGAGAGGGGAGGGTGGATTTGCCGAGTGAGTCTCCTCCGAGCTGAAGTCGTAATTGTCTTTTGGCTTGACGGCGACTAAAAATACGCAGACAATAGCGGCGAGATGAGCCCTGGCAGCGCGCGTTTTGTCCTTCACTGCGTTTTTTTCCCTTTGCCGCGCGTTCCCGCCCCGCGCCTCTGTCTGCCGAATAAACGGATCTGTGAATTAAACGCCATTGTTTTAAGCAGATCTGCGGCTAAATTTAGGCGCCGCTCTTGTTCTCCTCCAGCGCGCAGGAATTTTGTTCATTATGTTTGCGCTTGGCTTTATCCTCCGTCGTCATCTTGTTCATGTGGAGTGTGTGTGTGTGTGTGTGCGCGTGTCTTAAGGCAACACACACACACACACACACACATAGTTCAGCCATGCGGGTTTTTTTGCAATTAGAAAAGACACAAAAATAATTATTCCGCCGTGCAGTCAGACGACATATCCCGAGTCGACGGTGCACGGATCACGTGTTTAATAAAAAAGGTTAATCAGTTGTTAATCAGAGGATTAATAACTTGCTATTTTCTTTACAAAACCATTAATATTACGCCATAAATATTTCATGTTGATAGGTCTTGTGTTTAATTTGGGGGTTTTGTGTGTTTGGTGCGGGGGTGGGGCGGGCGGGCAGAGACTGGTGTTGCAGGGCACAGTGAGCAATATCCCGACATTAATGTGCATTAATCACGCTTTGCTGAAGACAAATAAATGCAGTCATGTTTATTAATACAACCTTGGAGAAAACAATACTCTTTACATTATTCAGCCACTTATTAATAAAGCTTTTATGAGCAGGACCAGGGACGGCACAGATGAGATAAAAGGGGGGGTGAGAGGGGCAGTCCGAGTCCAAGCCAGGAGCAAAAGTTCATTAGGATGGGGGGGGGGCAAGTGTCGTCCACCGCCGCAGCAACGCTGGCGGTGTAAGTGCCCCCTTGTTTCTTCTCTGCCGAACAAATGGCCGGGTCCGTTTGTTAATCACGGCAAAGCAAATATTGCTTTTGGTGCGCTCCATTTGTTTGAAGCAACACACTCAGACGCTCCCAAAATACTCATTCCCAGCTCCCATGTAATTAAAGAGTGCCTTTAGTGAAAACACGCAGCTCGACTCCAATTAGTTGTGTCGATGTCGTCGGCTGGAAGGCGCAGAATGGCGGTGGGTCCGCCCCAGGCACCTGGGTGTCCCGGAATGGATGAGTGTTGGGGGGCGCGGGCATGCAGTCTTTGAGAGAGGAGATTGTATTGTTCTGTGAAGTTGGTACTGCAAGAGGCAAAAAGTGAAAACTAAACTGTTCATTTCGTCGTCCAAGAAGGTCACATGAGAAAAAAGACCAGCCAGGTGGACGGTCTGGAACTCTGGTGGGATCTTAGAAGGCTTCTACTTTGGACTTAGGTGTGTAGTCGTCGATTGGTACTTTGGCTGTTCTGTAATTGCATTTCTTGCAGGTTCTCATCTTGGGTTTGTGGTTGGAATTTGGTCTCTGATCTCAGGATAGATTTTCACTTGAGTCTCCGATGGAGTCTGTCATCTTACATTCAACTCTGTAGTTTCTGTAGTTTGGACTCTTGTGAGGACTGGGTTTGGGTTTCTGCTTACGTGACACTTTCTTTTAGATACTGCTTTGACTTGGGTTGGTTTGGTTTAGTTTATTTGAACATGAAGGTTACAATGGAATACATCTCATGAATCATTTTTTCATAGAGTAGGAAGAAGCAAAGCTTATTTAATCCTACCCCCCCATCCATTCTACATCTAGTACAGTACATGTAGTTCACTTCCTGCATTCCATGTCATGTTTTCTGTGATAGTCAGGATAATACATAATAGAAAAAAAAAAAAATATATATATATATATATACATTAATAATAATAGTAATACTACTACTACTAATAATAATAGATAGATAAATAAATAAATAAATAAATAAATAAATAAATAAATAAATAAATAAATAAATGCTTATAACAAATATGAATAAAGAACAAAACTTTTTTTTTAGAAACATATTTTTTATAAACAAAAAAAACCAAAAAGAAATAACAAACCTGACAGAACATCATTGTGATGATGAAGACTCTTCTGCTTGTATTTAGCAAACATCAACTGCTTGTATTGTTTTTTGAATTTGCTCATCTCTGTACTTTGTTTGAGTTCTTTACTCAATCCCTTCCATCATTTAATTCCACACACGGAAATGCTGTGGCTTTTCAGCGTAGTTCTCACATATAAATGTTTTAGGTTTAATTTTCCTCTAAGATCATATTTCTCCTCTCTGATTGAGAAATACTTTATTAGGTTTTTGGGTAACGAGTTGTTATTAACTTTATACATTATTCTAGCGAAAGTGTACTGAAAGTGTACTAAATCTGCTAATTTTAATATCTGTGATTTTAAAAATAAAGGTTTTGTATGTTCTTGACTTGAGTCTTGCTACGACTCTCTTTCAAAGTTTCCAGGCGAGTCTTGGGTTAGGACTTGGTTGTATCCGTGGGACTTTGTTTTGTCTCTTGTTGGGACTCAACCAGGGTTTCCGATAGGGATTCTCTTTGGGATGCACATGGGGTCTCTGGTTAAGACTGTGGCTGATTCTTTGGTTGGGTTCCTCTGTGATCTGCGCTCTGGTTGAGACTTGGTTCTAATTGTAATTGGGACTGGACTCAATCCCTTGTTAGGACTGTTTGTTTGGGAGTCTATGCGTGTGTCTGGTTGAAGTCTAAGTGACGCTTGAGGTTAGTTAGTTAGGATTCTGTATCTGTCGTGGAGACCTGGTTATGTCTCCTGCTAGGACTCTGGTTTGGGCTCTTTTAAAGACCTCTTCTTGTGATACCAGCTTAGACTCCGGTTGAGTTTCTTGCTGGGACGCTGGGTGTGTCTTTTATTGATGATAAGAGCTGTAGGACCATCCTGTCACATGTTACATGACTCATGACTCAGGTCATCACAATGTGGTCTTTTTCAGTCACACTCTTGTAATCTAAACACAAGAAAGTACACAAAGGAAACCAGAACCACAATCAGTCCAGATGACCTGTGAGCGTGACCCTATGATGATTGGATCTGAATGTGACCTGTCAATCACAGCTTGGTGCTGCACAGATTGCAAATATTTAAAAAAGGACATTTCCTCCATTTGTGTTGGACATGAGGAGGTGAAGATACAGTATCCTTCCTCCCCTCCTCTCCCCCGCCCCCGTCACTCACCCTCTTTGTCTTAAGCTCCAAATTGTGTTTTTATTGAAGGCCAATATGGATCGCGCTGCAAAATGTCATCCGTCAAGCTGTCGATGAATCCGTCTTTTCATTTAATGATCCGCGGGCCTGATGTGTATTCCACGCCGCTCCATACACCTCTAGCGGGAATCGATGGCGAGCAAATAACACTTGAGGCCATGCGTGAGACGGGACGGATGTGGACGCGCGCTATTTGTCCAAACACTCCCGTTGTCTGCGCGGCGCCACACGTGAATATTTGATGCCTGATCCTACCGCCGCCCCTGTCACGCACTCGGAGAGAGGAAGAGGCTGAGCGGAGGCGACAGGAGGAAGCAGAGAGGCCGGGAATGATGAAGGTGGTGGGACAATTAACCAAAGAGGAGGAAGAGGAGGTGGGGGGGGTTCGAAAGAGAGACGAGGCCAATAGGGGAGGGACGGACGCCCGCCACCTCACTTAAATACTGATTTCATCATATGATTGGGGAGGAGGCGGCTGTGGCAGCTCTAAAACACATAACTTTTTACGAAGTGAAAATCAAATATTAAAAATGACAGGCCTTATAAGTGCGGCGAGTGAGCGCGGGTCACGCAAGGAGGGGGGCGGCGGCGGCCTGTCAGCTACTATCTGTCAGGGCCAATTAGAAACAATCAGGGCCCAGTGAAAGGGAAGGTGATTGTTATTAAGCGCCGTGGCCCGGCGAGCGGCGGCCCAGATGTGGCCGTGCATATAAAAGAACAGGAAGACGGCGCTTTAATTCAGGAAGCTAGCGGTGGCGAGCCACAAAGGAGAGAGAGGAAGGCAGCGGGCTTGAGAGTGGGGGTCGATTGTTAAAGCTTTTGTAGAACTGGGGAATGACACTTTCCGACATCTTTATTACATTAATTATCTGGGGGGATGGGGAGAGTGGAAGGTACAGTACAGGACACGTGTTGTTGTACCCGTGCTATCATCAACACGTACGGTACATACAGTATATGTACTTTTACCTTCCTGTCATCAACACGTAGGGTACATACAGTATATGTACTTTCACCTTCCTGTCATCAACACGCGTGCTATCATCAACACGTACAACTAAAATGTCACTCAGCAGAATGCAGACCCCTGCCAAGGAAAAACTGTTCCCCGCTCATCTTGGCATCCTGTTAAGTTAGTGAGGTTATCTTGTCTTTGTGTGGCACCACAAACAATTACAAAGAAACTGATTGAACACTTTTCTCAAGACAAGCCAGGCTGGAGTTCTTGGCTGATCGACCCAGCCATGACCAGAACGGACCGACAGTGAGACAGCTGCAGACACCAGAGAGGCCCTGGTTTGGTTTCCTACTGTGGGGTAACACCATAAGAACAAATATTTCCAGAAAAGGTAGTATTGCAAGCGTCCTCTCTTCCATCTAAGGGCATGCTCTCTAGTGTCAAATGTAATGTAAACCCTTGCATCTCTCGTACCTGACCACCTTATCTTTGCTTTTTTTGTCGTTTCAAAATTTTCTATTGATGGAGTCTATGATGAGTCACTTCTAAATTCTCTGGGGTTGTGTGAGCTTAACCCCTCTGATCCTTTTGAGATCTCTCCCACTTGTCCCTTTTTCAACCTGTCAGGACCTGTGCTGGTGTTGGGTTTCACTTTTACTTCCAATATGACGTCTTTGCTTCTTGCAGCCGTTCAAGTCCGCACATCCTGACTGACGTGCGCATCATCTTACACACTTATTCATAGTTTTGCCCCGAAGATCAAGTAACATCATCAATTATTAACCATAAACCTTCTGTCTTCTTGTATTAACAGTCGAAAATCCCACTTCTGCTAAGCAGTCCAGTCGTTGGGTTTACTATTCAGTCCCTACTGGACATGTAGATGTAATCTACGCTTTCTCTGTTCTTCTTCCCATTAGTTGCCACAAGTGACGACTTTCTGTCGACCAATCAATAGACTGCACTGCATCTGGATCCGCCCGTTAGGTGCTCGTTTCCATCAAGCAGTCCACTTCAGTTCAGCACGGTCCGGTTTGGATCAATAAACTCTCATTGGTGTTGTGTTGGTTTTATATTCTTCGGGCAGCGGAAATGCCAGTTCTCCATCAATCAACTGCTGGACAGCATCATGTACCATCGCGTACCATCGCGTACCGTCACATACCGTCACGTACCGCCGCGTACCGTCACGCACCGTCACATACCGTTACGTACCGTTACATACCGTACTACCACCAGTGGTATCACAACTAAAGGTGAAGGGTGTGGATATTTTAGGACCCTTTCCAATACTGGAAGGCATGTTTGCTACCATACCGTACCAAAGGGCTTAAATGAGTGACACCAGATATATACAGAAAGTATATGCATATGGTAATACTGTATCTATAGATGAGGATGATTACTGCTGCTGTCACCTCCACAGATCACTGTCGGAGAGCAGGAGGGGTTGCCGGGTGAAAAGGAGGGGGGCGGTATGATGGGAAAGGGGGTGGTGGGTGGTGGAGGGGGCTCCTTGATGTGTGCAATATGCTAATCGGTCCGGGCGGCGCTTCTTGAATGATGGGGAGCGACAGTCATGTGCCAGGAGGCTGCGGACTCAAAGTCACTTTGGCCCCCGTGAAGAAAAATATGACTTGACGTCTCCATTTTTTTCTTTTTTTTTTTACTTTTAATTGTTGTGTGAACTTCAAAGCCACAAAACAGCAGCAACACTTAGCGCGTCTCTTTGGAGGCAGGAAGTCAAACGGCTTCACTTAATTCATGAGTGGCGAGGGAAACGGGAAGAAAAGACTCGCGGTTGTTAAGACATTTTCTTTCATATAGCGTGAGCGACTCTCAGGGGCTTTGATTTGTTTCTGCTTTGTAGCGAGCGCCGAGCGGGAAACGATCCCTCCCCTCTTAGCGAGCGCTCGTCATCCAACAGGTGGGAATAAAGCGAGCTCGGCGCCTCCCTCCCGCCCCCGGCGCCTTGACGGCGCTGATCAGTGGAGCGCCAGCCTAACATGTCGGCTTTCCACCTCCCGGCTTTTCCTCGCCACCGCCGCTGTAGCGGAGGTTAAGGTGTTAAACACAGAGCTGCTAAAAGCTCCCCGAGGTAATAACAGTCAGTTATATATACATATATATATATATATATATATATATATATATATATACACAGAGCGGTGCAGCGGGAACTTCCTGGCAAGCATCGGAGAGGCCGGGGGCGTAGAAGTGAATGTGATGACATCATCAGCAGAAATGAAGAGAAAGTGCTAACAGCAGACATCAAGTTCAACACACTGGGCTTTGACTTCTGCTTCTTCTACTTTCAAAGCATCACATGGCCGCCCCCTCCCTCCATGCTTGGTGATTAATGGACGCTGCTGCGCTGCTACGTCTTGACATCCTCATCCCTCCCTCGCTAATCGTCATGAAATCTCCAACACGGCCTGAACTTCACCTCCCACTTGAAGTGGTGGGGCGACAAGGGGTTGGGAGTGGGGGGAGGTGCTGACTCCGCCTCCACTCACGCCATCTAAGCCCCCATCCTTCTCCACACTCTTGAATTGATCCATCTTTTATCAATTGACTAGACAACCTCATTTGGTTTTGAAGAGCTTACAGTAATACAATGGAACCTCGGTTTTAGTACGCCCCGGTTTTTGTAGGATTTGGTTTTCGTTTAAAAATACTGGCACAGATAGGTCTCAGTTTTTGTACACCCAAACAGTGAGCCTAATCAACTACAAAAAAATGTTTTTTCACATCAAGAAGAGCCAGTCAAGGTGGTTCGGGCATCCAGTTAGGATTCCTCCTGGATGCCTTCCTGGAGAAGTGTTCCAGTCATGCCCAGGCAGGAGGAGGCCACGGGGGCGGGGCAGGCCTAGGCCACGCTGGAGGGATTATGTCTCACAGCCAGCCTGGGAATGCCTCATGTCCCCCCCGGTGGAACTGGAAGATGTGGCTAGAGACTGGAAAGTCTGGACTTCTTTACTGAGACTGCTTCACCCGCAACCCAGACCCAGATACGCAGAAGAAAACGATTGGATGGGCGGATGTACTCGGTTTTGGTTTTGGTTTGACCTTTTGGAACAGATTGATGACCACCACTGTACCACCTTGAGCAACTTCTTTGTAGTCCAACAGTGTGTAGACATGAATCATGCATCAGAAACTGGGATCAGACCTGAAGTCTCTTGACAAGGCGGACACGATGTCCAACATAAGGCTGACGCAGGAAGTCGAGTGAAGATCATTTAGTCAAAGTCAGCACCAGAGTTGCTGTGGGCGACTGGCGACATTTCTCAACGGCCCGGAGGCTTCTAAACGAAGAAACGAATGAACCACACTTAGCAGTCAAATATGATTCAATTAAACACTCATAGTGTTGGGATAAAGAAATAAAACCGCAGGGGAACCCGTTTAAGTCGACCTCGGGACTGACATGGGCGGTTGTGGACATACAGTAAGTGAAACTGGCCATTGCTTGCACATTCACTTGTGACTTTGGCAGGACACATAAGGAGTATGGGTGATCATAAAGGATTTTTCAACCTGTGGCAGTTTATTGACATGGCTCTCCTCCATCTGTGCAGAATTGAAAAGGGGTGTTTTGCTGGTTGTAGAAGGGCGTACGAAAGAACGGCTGAGAAGTTTACCCAGAAAGAAGAAAGGACCTCTGGTCCGATGCTGAAGCTTTGAACGTAAGTGACAATTCCTTTCCCTTAATTTATTTTCATTGATTTTGACATGACCACAACACTGAGACGTGTCAACATAAGCGGGATGATTTTTCACAGAACTTCCATTTTGGGTCTCAGATTTTATGTTTTATGTCATTACTGTATGTCGCTGGCTTCAGTGGGAAAGAACACGGTGCACCAGGACTTGATGAGTTGGTCGACATAATCTGGGGGTTCAGTATCCTGCCCAAGAATGCTTCAAACCAACTTTAAGGACGACCCCTGTGCCACCTTACAAATGGCACAAGCATCGATGTCGACTGTTGTTTTACGTTCCAACAATCACAGGCAACTTTTGGTCCAATGAGGAAATGAATCAGGCTTGCGGTTCAACACTTTGTTGCGGTTCCGTTCTTCTGCAAAGGTGAGTGGGCCAGACACACCGGCGTATATTATGCCATACAACGCATGAAAATATGGTCTCAAAAATGCAGATTTAACCGAGCTGAACGTGACGAGCATAAACGCACCCTATTGGAAGCGGATCGAATGTGTTTGGTGCGCACCAGGATCCTAAAGACAGCGTCCACACAGCGGCTCAACCGCACCACCAAATGGGAGCCTTAAGGGGACCCAATTAGATGGCGTCGTGTTAATTCATATTTCATCTGCTTGAACTGAATGTAGACTAAAGTTTCCACGTGCGCGCTCATGTGACCCCCGGAAGGTGAGCCATAAAAGCGCCAAACGGCCTTTGCTTAGCGCCCACCCCTTCCCCCTGCACCGCCTTTTTTTTTATTATTTTATTTAGGATTTTTTTCTGGGCACTATGAATAAATTGAGTCTGTCCGGACATGAAAATGTCAAATACCTAAAATACACCTAGGCTAAATAGCATATTAATTTTTAATGCCCGCTCATCCTATGCTGCTATTCTCATATCAGGCCTGTCTGCCAACAGCTGTTGCAGGCGCGCCCGCACGGAATTTATCATCCATCTCCGCGAAGGAGGGAAGCGAATGGAGACGGGGGGGGCAGGGGAGACGGAAGACATTGTTCCCCAGATCAGGAATAAGGGAGGGACACTTGCCACTTTTCACGGATGGCGGTGCGTATTTATATCACCTGCACCTCGCCACTTCTTGATATACGAGTGGGATTCAATCACACTAATGCCAAACATAAATTGCACAACATTCCCCTTCCTGCGTGGACCCCGCCGCCATGGCCGCCACGGCCGGCGTGACTTAAAAGGAGGAGGGCTGACATTGACGGCGGAGGTAGTGACATTGGCGCGGGGAGGCGGGATGACGCGGCGTGCCAGGGCGGGCGCAGAATGCCACCCGTGTGTGTTTTTAGGTGGCATGTGGCGGATGATTATCATAGATTATCACAATCCAGATTGTTACAAGTTGAGTGTGCGTACGTGCACTGTAGCCGCGCGACAGCGTGTGCGCTTAAAGACACAACGCCTTTGGGGATAAGTCTAACTGGCGAGTGAATGATGAACAGTTGGCGTGTGTGTGCGTGTGCTTACTTGTGTGTGTCGTGTTCTTTATCCTCACACAGACACTACGACACCATCGAGCTCTAGCAACAAGCTCAACAGCCTTCTTAACGTTATGTATTGCGTTGCCCAAAGTACTTCCTGTGGCCTAAACACACATGCATGATGATATATAGCATAGATCATTTCTAAATAATACATACAGTAAACAATAAAGCCTATCGAGTTAATAAAATACAATCCAATAATGGGATTTGTCAAGCTAATGATGAAAATACAATGAATAACAAAAATGCAAATAGTACCAATTTCATTCATAACAATTCCATACATGCCCGCTGTATGCGGTTGCAGCAGAGAATGATAAGAATGGGGTGTCCAAATTGCAGCCTGGGACCATGTGCAGCCCGGGCCACTTTGTAGAAAAAATCAGACATTTTTAAAAAGCTAATAAAAATAAAAATACATAGCGATATATGACTATATATATACAAGCTATATATATATATATATATACATATATATATAGCTTGGGGGCTTTTAACAAAATATAACAATATAGTGATTTGCCACATCCTTTGATTTTTCACTACGCTGCATTCAGTGGGAAAAACCCCCAACTTAGGACACCCCCTTGGGACTCCCCTGGATTCATATAAAGCATTCTATGTAAATACTTTTGGTTTCCTCCAATAATTCTATTTCCTTTCAGAATCCCAATACAATCCCAATCAGAAGTGGAGCTGGGGGGCGTGGCTTATACGTGGGCGAGCAATAAGTGTTATGCAACGGCAGACCCACAGTCTTGATGTTTTATCGGAACCTGGTGGAAGTTTCACTAGTACCACCTTACCTTGTATCACTTATCTTTGCATTTACGTGCCAATTACCTCTAAAAGGTAAAAAGCAAGCGTAAATCTGTAGACTGCCTTACCCACCAATGGTTAAGCCGTAAGAAGGCGGGGCCTACCTTAGCACACCAACAGCATACTGGAGTGAACCTTGGTGTCGGATCAAGCCGCCTCTGGCTGGCACTGTGGTCGGGAACGCCACCTGAAGGAAGGAGGAAGTGTACGATTAGCAGAGGCTCGCTAACCCCAAGTCGAGACAAGACGTGACGCGAGGGGCCTCAACCGAATTCAGCGAGCGGCGCTTCAGAGGTCGAGGGAGCGCAGCCGGGGAAAAAGGTTAAAGATGAAATCAAATCTGGCGCGATGCGGCGCCCGGAGGCACGTTTGGAAATCCATCCCTGCCCCTCTCCCGGGCAAGGCCACCGGTGACGGGAGGCGGGCGAGGAGCTAAATACTGCACGCCACTCGGGGATCTTTCATTTTCACACGATCAATACCAGCTTATATTTATCAGCGGGCTCCCGCCAGCTGCCACGTCTGACAAGCTGCACTTCATCCCGACGCTCCTCGTCCCTCCACCAGGGCCTGATGGAGAGCACAGACCGTGGTGGGGGAGGGGGGCAGAGACCCTGGACAGCCATTAACCTCCCGAATGTCAAACACGCGGAAATGATCCAGAAAGAAGGTCACGCCGTGTCAGGATGTGCTGAAATGTTCTGCTGAAGGGTCTACTTGCTGGCGTACTTCAGCCTTTTACGTTGTCCATAGCGTTATTCTGTCTTTATACGCACTCTTGTGATTACTAGCAGACGGCAGCAAAGCCAGGCGGCCTCGTTTGGCTGGCTTGATGACAAGAAACTGAAAAATCACCAACCGCAGTTTACGAACCCTCAACTACCGTATTTTCCCGGCCAGGAGGCGCATCATTCAAAACGTGCGTCATGAAGAGGAAATTAAAACCATGTCCTGTGGGTGGTGCTCCGGGAGTATGGGATTGGTGGCGCTACTACGTGCCATTCAGTCCTTGTACAACCGGAGCAGGAGCCTGGTTTGCATTGACAGTAGTAAGTCAAGCCTGTTTCCGGTGAACGTTGGCCTCCGCCAAGGCTGCCCTTTGTCACCGATTCTGTTTATAATTTTCATGGACAGAATTTCTAGGCGCAGCCAAGGTGTCGAGGGAGTCCAGTTCAGTGGCACTAGGATCTCATCTCTGCTATTTGCAGACGATGTGGTCCTGATGGCCTCATCGGGCTGTGACCTGCAGCATTTACTGGGACGGTTTGCATCTGAGTGTGAAGCTTCTGGGATGAGACTCAGCACCTCCAAATCTGAGGCCATGGTTCTCAGTCGGAAAAGGGTGGATTGCTCCCTCCGGGTTGGGAATGAGGTCCTGCCCCAGGTGGAGGAGTTCAAGTATCTCGGGGTCTTGTTCACGAGTGAGGGAAGGTTGGAGCGTGAGGTCGATAGGCGGATCGACGCAGCGTCTGCAGTAATGCGGTCGCTGTACCGGACCGTCGTGGTGAAGAGAGAGCTGAGCCGGAAGGCAAAGCTCTCAATTTACCGTTCGATCTATGTTCCCACCCTCACCTATGGTCATGAGCTTTGAGTGATGACCGAAAGAACGAGATTGCGGATAGAAGCGGCTGAAATGAGTTTTCTTCGTAGGGTGGCGGGACACACCCTAAGAGACAGGGTGAGGAGCTCGGTTATCCGGGAGGAGCTCAGAGTAGAGCGGCTGCTCCTTCACATCGAGAGGAGCCAGCTGAGGTGGCTCGGGCATCTAGTCCGGATGCCTCCCGGGCGCCTCCCTGGTGAGGTGTTTCGGGCATGCCCACCCGGGAGAAGGCCCCGGGGAAGACCTAGGACACGCTAGAGGGATTATGTCTCACAGCTGGCCTGGAAACGCCTTGGTGTCCTCCCGGTGGAGCTGGAGGAGGTGGTCGGGGACCGGGAAGTCTGGGCTTCCCTACTGAGAGTGCTGCTTCCGCGACCCAGACCCGGACCCGGAGGAAAATGGAATGGAAATATTCCAAAAAAAAAATTCTATTAAAAATATGTTTTCATTTTATATTGATTTATTTTTGTATTTCAGTCTGTTTTAGAGACACAAAAACAACGCATAAAGTTGGAATTTTTAAAAAATTTGGTTGGAAAAATAGTTATAACGTTACAAGAATAAAGTGTAACTATTATGGGAATAAATTCATAATGAAAGTTCAAATAGCAGCAAAAGCTTAATATTGTGATAATAAAGTCAAAATATTATGGGAATAAAGTCATTATATTATTAGAAGAAAATATACAAAAATTATTTAAGAAGAAATAATTAAAAAAGGGAAAATGAGAAAAAAACAAGGAAAGACTGAAGTTCATATTAATAATGCACTTTTTCACCAATATGGTTTTCAAGATTCAAGAGATTCAAGAGAGTTTTATTGTCATGTGCATGGTAAAACAGCAGTTATACCATGCAATGAAAATCTTATTCTGTTCATTCTCCCAAGGAAAAGAAAGAAAAACACAAGAAAGAATAAGAACATAAGAAACATAAACACATATACATAAATACCAAGAAATTAAGCAACAACAACAGAAGAGACATTAATGCAAGTAAATAATACAAATAAATAAATAAATAAATAAAGTGCTATGAGTGTGTGTTGCGTGTGGCGTGTCTGAGTGCTTCATTGAGAAGCCTGATGGCCTGTGGGTAAAAGCTGTTTGCCAGCCTTGTGGTCCTGGACTTCAAACTCCTGTAGCGTCTGCCTGACGGTAGGAGTGTGAATAATGAGTGTTGTGGATGTGTGCTGTCCTTGATGAGGTTGTGTGTTCTGCGTAGGACTCTAGATGTATAAATGTCTTGCAGTGAGGGGAGGGCTGCCCCAACAATGTTCTGTGAGGTCTTGATCACCCGCTGGAGTGCCTTCCTATCACGTGTTGTACAGTTACCGTACCAAACAGTGATGGAGGCGGTAAGGACACTTTCCATAGTGCATCTGTAGAAGCAACTCAGGATTGTGGTGGACATGCCAAATTTCCTCAGTCTTCTCAGGAAGTACAGTCTCCTTTGGGACTTCTTCAGAATTTGTTGGGTGTTGTGAGACCAGGTGAGGTCCTCGCTGATGTGTGTGCCAAGGAACTTGAAGGTTTTCACCCTCTCCACCTCAGTCTCATCAATAAACAGGGGTCTATGCGGCTCCTTTTCCCTTGTTCTTGGGTCGATGATCATCTCTTTAGTCTTATCTGTATTGAGAAGGAGATTGTTATCACGACACCAAGCTATGAGGTCCGCCACCTCTCTTCTGTATGATGTTTCAACACCACCAGTGATCAGTCCGATGACTGTAGTGTCATCCGCAAATTTAATGATGCTGGTGTTGTTCTGGGAGGCCACGCAATCGTAGGTGAAGAGCGTGTAGAGGAGTGGACTCAGCACACACCCCTGTGGGGTCCCAGTGCTCACAATTCTTGAGCTGGATGTGCGGTTGTGGACTCTGACTGACTGGGGTCTGCCTGTGAGAAAGTTAAACACCCAGTTACAGAGGGAGGGAGACAGGCCAAGTGTGAGGAGCTTATTTGTGAGTTTGTGGGGGCAGACTGTATTAAAAGCAGAGCTATAGTCTATAAATAGCATTCTGACGTATGTGTCCTGGCCCTGTAGGTGAGAAAGGGCTGTGTGGATGGCAGTGTTGACTGCATCATCCGTGGACCGGTTCTGGCGATATGCAAACTGTAGAGGGTCCACAGTTGCCGCCGGGATGCTCTTTTTGATGTGGGTCATGACTATTCTTTCAAAGCACTTCATAACAATAGGAGTGAGTGCTGTAGGGCGATAGTCATTCAAGCAGGTCACGTTGCTCTTCTTGGGTACGGGCACTATGGTGGTGGACTTAAAGCAGGTCGGTACAGATGCTTGTGCAAGCGACAGGTTAAATATGTCAGCAAGCACATCAGCTAGCTCTGATGAGCAAACCCGAAGTGCACGTCCTGAGATGTTGTCTGGGCCTGCTGCTTTTCGTGGGTTTGTTTTGTTTAGAACCCTGCGCACATCAGCTTCTTGCAGTATACTGCATGTATAACTTGTTAGCACATCAAAGTGGCAAAGTTGCATCCTTTCATTTTTTGTTATGTGGCCCTCGCTGGAGGAAAAAGTTTGGACACCCCTGAACGACACGATAGCACACAGAATGGGCTGGATACGCGCCCAGCATGTTAACGGACCACACTGATACTTATTTGGCTACACAATAGCAAAAAAGAACATTCCTGGGAGGCTGGATATGCTAAATTAACCTCACAAGCCAGCGAGTCCAACAAGAAAGTTACCGGGAAGCAAGTTCACGCTTTGCGTCATGTCAGCCGCTACGAATTAGCATTTAAAACACGTTCAATGATATATTTTCATATATACTGTACGTCGCACCTGACTACGTCGCAGGAGCGGCCAAACTATGAGGAAAAAGTGTGATTCATTGTAGGAAAAATACGCTCATTTGCATCAAAGAAACCCCAACATGGCTGCCTCCATGTCTTTTAGGACGCGATACAAACATCACGCTTCTCGATGTCTAAGGAACCGTGCAAGCTGAAATCTGCTCGCGCTAATAATGTGTTTTCAGCAGGAGGAAAAGGCGAGCGTGGGAGGACTTTAGGGGTTAAAAAGACTGTCTGTCTCATCATCTGCACAACAATATTTGCTGTGAGGCATTCTAAATAGATTATCGCTGGTCCATCTGTGTCATCATTGATTTATAAGGCATTAAGCTGCTCGGGGAGGAGAGCGGGGCGCGTTTAAAGGGGCTTCTCGTCGCCATCAGGGCCCGCTCGCCTCCCCTTTAACGCACGCAGGAAGTGAAAATAGGACGGGGAGGGAAAGAGGCAATCCAACATTTTCTGCATCTCTTTTTGTTTGGCCGTACAAAAGAGGCTGGGAGGAGGGGAGGAAGTACAGGAGGAGGAAAAAAACCCCCCCACAAAATAAAACATGCGCACAGCGCGAAACAAACACACACACGCACACGCACACGCACAGGAAGAGGAAAAAACAAGGGGCATCATTAACATATGAATGCTGTATGCAAATGGTGGGGAGAGAGCAGATGTTGGTGCATTTAATTGACCTATATGTGAATTGGATCCAAACCCTTCAGTGGGCTCGCCGAGGCCCGCTGAGTGCAGTTTGGACTGTTTTGGCGTTCTCGTGGCGCTCCATGCGCCAACGCCACGACTTTGAACACCATTTAAGCGCCGCCACCGCACCGGTCAAATTACAAATGAACCCCTCCCCCCACCCAATTGCTGCAAACCGTTTCTATTGATGGACATGACGCTAAATGTTGAACACAGGAAACCCCCGCCTGCGTGTCCGTACGCTTTCACACACTTTCCTGATCAATCAGTCATCATTTCCAGGTTGATACAAACATACGCAGTCAAACCTCGCTTCTCCTACGATATCACGCGCAGCAAGCTCAGCCCTTTGCCCTGTGCGCTGTCCTGTGTCCCGTGTCCTTCCACGGAATGGAGCGCCCAAACAAAGCACCCTACGAGTGGTTGACTCACCAGCCGTGCATTTTTCGGTCTGACTGCTAAATGACCCCCCATGGGGCCAAATACAGTAGTGAGGGGCAGCAATTTGATAAAGAAGGTGAGTCCATCTGGCCAGGATGTACAGGAAGTTCCTTCCATTCCTCATTTTGCATTATTTTGCATTGGGGTGTCATTTAGACTTCTTTTGCAGAATTCATAGTTTTCATAATAAAATAATACAAATAATAAATACTGTAAGTGCAATAAAATAACACAATTCTATCATCTAATTCATACCAAATAATCAATGAATTACTTCCATTTTTAATCATTCATAGCAACATTTTGATTTGATATACTTGTATATAGTCTATAGTTATATTTGTTCACATTTTTCATGTTTGGTTTTTCAAGACCTTTTGGAAAGAACTGAGGAGGTTTGACTGTGTTTTATAAAAAACAGTGTTTTTCTTGAATACAATCAGAGGCCATCAACAACTGTTGTTGTTACTGCAGAAAAAAAGGTGAATCGGAGAGTAATCCCTCGTTTATTGCAGTTAATTGGTTCCAGACCCAACCTTATTTATAAATGGAACATTTTCGTAGTTACAACAGAGAAAACCTGTTTACCACCTTCTAAATACACTTTTTAACATGATTAGAGCCCTCTAGACATGAAATAACACCCCTATAGTCACCTTTACACTCCTATTACCCAATATACGTAGACATAATAAGAGAAAATAACACATATTAGGCATAGAAAACTTGTTTACCACCTTCTAAATAAGCTTTTTAAACATTATTAGAGCCCTCTAGACATGAAATAACACCCTGCCATGCATATTGGGGACCAATAATTCAGTCAGGAAACTGAAAGGATGAATTAATTCATACATTTGTGAAAAGACATGATAGAGTGAGGCCAAGGGGTTACTGTACCGTGCATCACACTTGCAGGTGTTTCTAATATTTGGATTGTTGTGCCAAAACAAACTTCACATTCTGGTGGACCCCCACGGTGTCCCATGGAAATAATGGAAATATGAAACGTCAGGTGTTTCAGGACCATCCTAAAGGCTTGAGGTCACATTTCCACATCCTTCCCTGCTGTCATACAAGTGTAAAAAGAAGCAAAGCGTCGTGTTTTGGAGTTTAGCAGGACTTTAGAGGTGGATTACACGTACATTTGGCCCGAGCAGTGAACATATTGCTATAGGAGCACCTCTCCGTCCATGCTAGGCTAACATTATCATGGGCGTATGCAAAGGAGGGATGAAGGTCACGCTGCCGCTGCCTAATCCTCCTCCTCCTCGCTTTTATTCTCAAACGTCTTCCCCCAACACACACACACACACACACATTCTTGGCAGTGTCATTAAATTGTATTAGATTGCCTTTTGTCCGGGGGGCAAGGACCACCCCATGTATGATAAGACATTACGGCCTCGGTGCAGCAGCCACTGAGCTGAGACATCTCAGCAACACGACACTCTCACAGTGTGCGTGCGTGTGTGTGTGTGTGCGTGTGTGTGTGTGCGTGTGTGTTAAAGAAGTAGATGCTTTCAGGGCGGGGGGGTAAAGAGGCTGGTGAAAGACAGCGAGCTAGCGAGCGAGAGGCGCATGTGGGCTCCCTAACAAGTGTGACACACACTAATAGAAACATACCTCATAAATTACAAGCTTTCACGCCGGCTGCCAAGCTGACATTTTGTGTGCGCGCACACGCGGGACCATTCTCATATCGGCGGGCGGGACGTGGATGCAGGGGGTGGGGGGGTTAGGAGGGTGGCCCGGGAACGAATTGCATCACACGGCCATGCCAGAGCATTAGCATAAAAATTAACACTTAAATGTGGGCTTATTGTCAAGCGCGGCCATGGCGGCCACGGCGACCACGGCGGCCATGGCGGCGGCATGCCTCACAACAATCAATTCCTCTTAGAAATCTGATTAGATTCCGTGACGCTTATTATCCCAGTCATGTCCGCCTGACCCCTCCCCCGCACATCACATGGCCGCTTGTTTGTAAAAGTCCGGTTTCCACCAAGAAAGACGAGTAGGCGCCGTTTGTTAGCACTTCTAAAGGGGTTCCATCCTCATCATTTCAGGGGCTTTTAAAGTGATATCAAATCCCAGCGGGGGCACTTTAATATGTTGATTTTCAGGAAATCCTCCATGAATATCACCGTGTGTACAGGCTAACCTGCACGTCACGCTGATGAATCATTCAACCAAAAAAACATTACAAACAACTGATAAGCAATCATTGAAAAAAAGGCTCCAGTGAGGTGAGATTACCCATACTGCCTGGGTGAGCAAATCAAGCGCACCTTTTTTCTCCTGCCTGTGACGTCATCGGCCTGTCGGAACTATCGGCCCTGAACTCACTTGTAAACAAACGTTCATTTTCCAAGAAAGACATTTGCATGCTGGTTGTACCAAATGAGAAGTGCAAAAGGTTTGCCAGAGACCTCCGTGGCTGCTCGGAGCATGTGCCCGAATACAGTGCACCTTGCTGGGCCACAGCAGGTGGCTCCTCCCCCTCTATACTCTGGTTCTCCTGGTAGTAGTGATGTCATGATATTTCATTAGGACTAATCAACAAATCCTAATTAGTTCCTGTCCTCCTTACCTCCACGTCCAAAGTAGATATAAAAAGTGATTGGTTATTGGTACCATATTGATCTTAACAAGCAAACACTTATTAGAAGAAATGGATTTCGGATGTAACCGAATGAATACTGAAGCAGTTCCGGAGTGGAACTGCTTTGTTGACACAACAACCGTCCGCAGTGACCGTAAGGTTGGTCTTTAGCTCCCCGAAATCCCACCTTGTGGCACCCTTGCCTAGCTTAAAGGAAAACTTTTGGGATTTTGCCCATCATCCAAAATGGTGATGTGAAACATGAACATGTTTCTTTCTCTTTTCCGTGCGTTCTAACGAGAAAAAATGAGTTGGTATGAGCAAGCTAACATTGCACGTCATGGGGGGGGTTACCTATTTGTAAAAAAACTAGCATGGTTTTACATGTATGCTGTGATCCTGCATGAAGTACTTTGATGATACCCAGGAATACTTCCAGTATCTTGTCGTATTTTGATGATTTAAAACGTCATTGGTTGGACATAGCCTATCTAGCTAACGCTACTTCCACCATGGCAACAGCGAGGACACGTCCAACGTGTGCTCTCATCGGGATGGCCGAGTCTTCCAGCACAAGACTCGTGCTCAGTCCTCAGGTCAACAACGCTGACAGCAAACGAGCATCTTGTTGAAACTGAGAGCCAGTAGTATCCCCTCTTCCGTCTGTCCCGTTGCAGTGGCTTCAGGCGTCGTGAGCGACGCTGAGACCAGCGGCTAGCGAGGCGTGGTGGTACTCCACCAGATGAATGTGGTTTATCCTCCAATACCAGAGTTGCTGTAGATCACGTGATGCTCACACTCTTGGCGCTTTTTGCAGGGTTTTATTTAGACGGCTTTGGCGTAAAGGAGGGGCACCTCCCATGGCGTGCAGGGTTAGCTGGCTCACGCTAACTCGTTTTCTCTCACACAGAAAAGGGAACGAAATCCGTGCTGATGTTTCACATCGTGAAAACAACAAAGGGCCGCTTCCGAACAGAAGACACCGAAAAGAAGTCAGGTTCATTTGTCTTTGGATCGCTCCAGGGACCGCCCGCAAAACGGGTTGTTCCGGTCCAAAGCCCAGTTTGAATCCTGCGAGGAAGAAGACAAACTAGAAGTCACATGCACGACAGCACGACACCGCCCTCAGGAAGCAAGTATGCAGTGCACACAGTGCACTTATTCAAGTGCACTGAGGAAAGGACTGGTTTTCGGAGCGAGGCAAACAACATCCTCTGAAGTGGAGTAAATAGACGAGGTTACGCTGCGCTGCACGAGCGTTACGTCACAGCATTCGGCTGACAAAGCACCCGATTTTCCCGCCTTTTATTTACAATCTCAACATCTCCTTCAACAGTCGTGGCGTCCGTCGCCTCGAGAGCGCCGTCATGGCGTCCACACCGCAGCGCGCTGTCTCTCCTGGGGCGGCGGCGCTGGAGTGTTTGTCAATAACGCTGGCGAGCGCGTTGGGTGGCGGGGCCGAGACGCCGCGCTGTTTAGACAAACGGCCCTTCATCACATCCAGATGTTCGGGGGCCGCCGTCACCGCTCTGCTGATGTATACAAACATCCCCCCACCCCCCCACCCCCCTCGCAGGTGACCCCAGAGGAGACGACACGTGAGGAGGGTGTCGGGGTGCGTTGGTAAGTTTGTGGAAACGGTGGCCCCGCCTGCCCCCGCCCCCTCTCCGCCTGTATTCTTATGTTAACACACTGAAAGCGGCCACTGGCGGGGGCCACCGGCGGGGCCACCGGCGGGGGCCACCGGCAGGGCCACCCGGCAGCAGAGAGCAGCAACTTTACGTCCACGCTTCAGCAAAAATAATCCATTAGTCGGCCTCATGTCTTGCTAGGGTGGGGGCGCGGGGGTATCAGTGTGCCTTCACAGCGTCTTACTCTCTGAGCAGACCTTGAAGAATAATAAACGGGGCTGTTTTCCCTCGCGGGGGCACGGTGGGGGCGGGAAGAATTGCTCAAAGTCCAAACTTTGTGTTTGTGTCTTTTCCAACGTGTCCTGTTTGCTCTCCAAACATCACAGGCGAGGTAGACGCCTCTTCTTCTTTGCTACAATCCCTAAGAATGGGGGGGGGCTTGAAGGAGTCATATTTTATCCCGGTGGTTTATTTTAACGGGCGCTTGTAATTAACGCAGCATGTCGTCTATCTGGCAGCCGTGCCTGCCGAGGCCTTCGGTGAAACCAGTTTATTGTGAAATGTTTGCCTTCTCAGCGGCGGGACGGCCCACACACAGAATATTATTTCATACTTCAAGGCCGGGGCGGCAGGGAGGGGGGCAGGGGGCAGGCTTGGAGGGGTTATTGTTTTTGATTACAATGTGAGTCTTTTCAAAGTAGATCAGCGCGGACGTCTGAAGGTGTTTACGTGAGCGCTCCAGCTTTTGCCTTCTTTGGCGGGGGGGCAGTACGGACACCCCCAACTCAAACGGGACAAACCTCTCTCGGCTTCGCTGTCGTTGTTGTTGTTGTCCGGACGGTGCAGTGAAAAGAGAAAGCTGACACGGGCAGCTGCCGCACGCTGGCGCAAACCTTAGCGCTCGCACTCTCGGCTAATTGGTGCAGCCGCGTGTTAGCACTTTAGCACCGGGCACACTTTAACCTCAACAATGCTGTCTTTGTCTGTTTGCCTTTTCAAAATGAAATCAAATAAATGATCAAAATAGTATACATTGAAATACACACACAGCTAGCTAGCAGGCTAACTAGCGCCATCAATCCCACTTGACTCTACTGGACCATTTCAACCTTTTCAATATTTAATCACCACACACACACACACACACACACACACACACACACACACATGCACACACACACAAACACACACATGCACACACACACACGCACACACACACACACACACACACACGCACACACACACACACACACACACACACACACACGCACACACACACACATGCACACACACACAAACACACACATGCACACACACACACGCACACACACACACACACACACACACGCACACACACACACACACACACACACACACACACGCACACACACACACGCACACACACACACACACACACACGCACACACACACAAACACACACTCATGGCTGCTTTTCCTACAGATGGCACTTCATGTGTATGCATGTGTGTGTGTGTGTGTGTGTGTGTGTGTGTGTGTGTGTGTGCGTGTGTGTGTGTGTGTGTGCGCGCGCGTGCGTCGTGTTGGTCTTGCGTCCAGACTGCAGCCAGCTTTGACCTTGGACTCGGCCATATTCATTACATCATTAAGTTACCTCTTCATTAACTTTTCATTGTTTATGGGGGCGGCAGTGGGGGCGAGGAGGAGAGCGGGGGGGCGGGTAGCGGGTGGGCATCTGGACCCTGTTGTGTTCTTTCCTGGAGGCTTCCGGCTAACAACTGGAGTGTTTAAGCATCGCCTTATCACAACATCTCCTGTCCCGGGACTGAGCTAAAATACAACCTCACTGCCACGCACTGACAACATCAGCCGACGGATACTAACATGCTGCGCACAAAGACCAAGTTACGAGTTAGCTCGGCTGTACGCAGCTGAAACAGAGGCTACTTCACTGCTAGCATGCTAAGAGACAGAACATAGAAGCCAAATTACAGCTGACGTGCTAACATGTAGAGGCTATCACGTTCCTATTACAGCAAAGAACATTGCTAACATGTGGGTGCTACTCTGCTTAGATTTAAACAAAAGATGCTAACACGGCAATGAATTAGCACGCTATTAATAGCGGCTATTACACTGCTAAGATATACACAACAAATGCTACCAAATGCTAAGAGACAGACCACAGATGCTAATCTACAGTGAATGTGCTAACAATGGTTACTCCACCTACATAATTGAGGCTACCACCTTCCTAACACACAGATGAACACCGTTAACATGTTAACAGCGGCTACCAAACTGCTTAGACATACACAACAGATGCTACTATAATGCTAACACATGGGTGAACAATGCTGACACACACAAAACAGAGGCTAACGCACACATAACTGAGGCTAACATAACAACAGAGGCTTCTTAATTAAAAAAATAGACATTGTTTGTATTGTACCTTCAAGTGTAGGCCGCCCTCTGCTATCACTCGTGTTTTCCACCGCGGACGCTCGCTTATCGCTGACACGTCGGCGCTATCCGACGGCGTATGTCTTAGCCACATTTTGGATTGAGAACAATTACCCCCTTCTGGACGTGGAACGTCTTCTGCTTCCTATTTTGCTAAAAGGAAACTGTGACAAAGCGCATGCACGTGGCGCATCAGGTGAGATGACACCTTTTTTGTTGTGGAAACACTCAAAATAGAAGAAGCTGTCATCTCCAGTATCTGACATGAATATCATGAGGCACAAAAACCTCCTTTACAAAGACAACAAACTATTATGTTCATTATAGCATCCACAAGATCCCTTTCAACGTCCAGATGTCTCATCCCATTCAACCTTTCCAACGTCAAAGCGTTCAGGACATTCAGCCTACCTCGTTTTCACATCACTCAAATTTTCACTTTGCGCAAAATTTCCTTCTTTTCTCTAAAAACGTAACAATTTCTACTGCATTTCTCAACTGATTTAAACCAAAACCATTCCAAAGCCAAAATGCACAACTCAAACAGGACATTCAGCATTACTGGTACATTGCACTATCATGCTATGTGTTAGCAGCTTGTGTGTTAGCATTGCTAGCATGGTAACTTTAGCGTAGTATTGTTTTTTGGCATTTTTATGAGCATTGATATACGCAGGCACTTAGTGCTACCACGCTAGGTGTTGCACACATACATACATGTTACTATGCTAACGTTAGCATGCTAACATGTTAATGTTACCATAGTAGCATTTTTAGCCGTTCTTATAAGTAGAACTCATAGAAATACTGCTATCAGATAAATAGTATTAGCATGATAATGTTAACATGTTAGCATTTCTACCATTATCATGCTAGGTTTTGAATGTTAACATTAGCATTGCTAAGATGATCATAGTAACATTTTAGCTGTTTTCATAAGTAACTTATATAAACACTTAAGGCTAGCATGCTAACATTAGTATAGTAGCATTTTTGACATTTTCATAAGTGTTAACATACACAGACACTACCATGCTAGGTGTTGCATGCTAACATTAGCATGTTGGCATTGTTAGCATGCTAATGTTAGCATAGTAGCAGTTTCGCTATTGTCGTGACTAGAAACTTATATAAACACACTTAGTGCTATCATGCTAGGTGTCATTCATTCATTCATTCATTCATTTTAGCGCAGCTTCAGCTCTTCTGCTTCCAAACTAGTCTTATATTCATCCTGCCTTTTGACATTTGTGCCTTTCCGCCTCATTTCAGTCCTTTGAGCTCTTTGGCGTTCACAGGCCGTGTCTTCCGACATTGCCATCACGTCGTTCCCGCTGCTATCATGGAGCAAAGTAAGGACATGAAAATATTAGCAACGGCTCTCAGTGCAGCCCTGCCCACCGCAAGCACTATTAAACCCGTGAATGACCTCCACCAAGGCCAAACGATCCCCGACATTTGGACACGCACGGACACACACACACACACACACACACACACTCCACATATGACTTTCAGATTTGTGTTGTGCTGAGAATGTAAGACAAAGGTGTAAGGAGTCATGTGACGCCACGTTGTTGCACGTGATGTTGATGCGGCAGGAGGCAGGACGTCAACACATCAGGGCGCAATTAGCAATTAGCAGTTACCAATTAGCGAGGCCGGCACGTTAAGGCTGGAGGAAGGAGCCTCGAGAGGCGTTCATAAAACAACTTCAAAGATGCTGAGCAGGACATTAATGCAAATGTCACAGCCAAGACCGAGTGACACGAATGACCTTCGTCCGCCGATTCCATCAAGTGCTTCACTTCTTTTTACGCTTGTACGCCGGTTAAAACATGGAACGGCTTATTTTTCTCTTTTGCAAATCCAACGCACGCTTGTTAGCAACGCTAAGATTTCAAACATGCTCGACTTCTTCTTGCACTTGAAGGCTCAATGGCGGCTGAAGGCGTGGCTTGGCTTGCACGCGTCTCGAAACGTCTGCAGCGTTGATGCTGGAAGACAAATCAAAGCCCAAACACGCAGTTGTTGGCTGGCGGAAGGATTTGCTGTTCTTTGTCATTTCCATCCATCTTGGATGCTTGCTAACATTCCAGGATCTCATTTGATTCCATTTTATTTTTTTACTTTTCATTTTCTTGTTGCGTTACGCTGAATTAGGATTTTAGATGATAGATTTATTTATCTTTTTTATTTATGATGATTTGATTGTTTTAGTTCCTGATTGGATGATCATATTATGGATTATAATCATGTACTTCTTCTATTCTTATTCTTTTCTAATTGGATTTATTCATGTACTTTTGTATTAGTGTTGTTATTTTCTTTTTTTTTTCATTAAGATTATTATCCCTTATTATTCTTATTATTATTCCTTTTTTTTATTTTTGTGGCGCAAATGAGCTCATGTTCACCAGAAAACCCCCAAGTGGGAAAAAAGGCCCTAAAAAGCAGGAAGTTGATTGTATTTTGGAAGTAAAGAGTCACAATAAAAGCTCATATTTCTTGAAGGAAAGACGTGCTTCCATCAGGATGACTTCCTGTATTGGGGTGGGGGGGTGGGGGGGGATGGGGGGAGGGGGGAGGGGGAGGTGCGCAGCCTGCAGATGCTTGACAAAAGACGTCAAGGCGACCATGATGGCGTGTCGTCATCAGAGACATCACACAGCAGCTCCTGTATGCGTACGTGTGACACGTGCGTGGGTGGAGGAGGACCTGGTGGCCCCCGGGGGTGGTGTGTCACATAAGCGCCATCACAAGGCTGCTTTATTGGGCCTGGCATGGGTCAGACCCCTACTGTCATCTTCAAATATGGCCGCCACCTGCTCACACACCCAGCGACACACACAGGAGTCCATGTGTGCACACACACACACACACACACACACACACACACACACGCACACAGCGCCACACATGGCCCGCTAAAGAATTCATCTGGTGTTTTGTGGTTAATTGCAACAAAAACACAAAAATGTGCACGTTGACTTCCCAGGACCCCCGAGAAGGAGGGCTAATTTCTAACAGCTTCTTCTCACATGATCCCTTTTAGCGTTATTTATTGGATCCTCGCGTCGCCTCCTCGCATGTTCACAAATATTGTTTGCAGACACGCTTTTGCGAGGGAGGGAAAAAAAAGCCAAAAAAGCCAAAGTGTGCGTTGATGCCACCCTGCCTTCACATTCCTCATGTCCGCCCCAGACCTCCGTGCCACACAAACACACCCGGAACATCACTCTTACTCATGCAACACAACATCTACACTTCCTAACCCACACCCTAGCCCCTTAGCCTAGCCTTTATGCTAACCCTCACTCTGGCCCCTTGGCCTAGCCTTTATGCTAACCCTAACCCTGGCCCCTTAGCCTGGCCTTTATGCTAACCCTCACCCTGGCCCCTTAACCTAGCCTTTATGCTAACCTACACCCTGGCCCCTTAGCCTGGCCTTTATGCTAACCCTCACTCTGGCCCCTTAGCCTAGCCTTTATGCTAACCCTCACCCTGGCCCCTTAGCCTAGCCTTTATGCTAACCCTAACCCTGGCCCCTTAGCCTGGCCTTTATGCTAACCCTAACCCTGGCCCCTTAGCCTAGCCTTTATGCTAACCTACACCCTGGCCCCTTAGCCTGGCCTTTATGCTAACCTACACCCTGGCCCCTTAGCCTAGCATTTATGCTAACCCTAACCCTGGCCCCAGTCTGAAATCCTAACCCAAGACATTTGTAATATCACTGATTAAACTCTTATCTACAATAACTGAAATCAAGTACAATGAAAATGTAAGAAAATGAATAAAAAGAGAAAAAGAGTCCATCCTCACCATTCACAAATTCACTCGTTAGCAAAGTTAACATTTTGTGCTATGAACTCGACGTCTCTTCTTTCTGCACTTCCTGCTGCATCAAATCATAAAAATACACCAACAATTCTATTCAAAATAGGTTGACCCTGGAACGGACTTTTTGCATCAGAAACGCTTCCCAACTCAACCCGTTCACACGTCAACCAGCACAACAGATTGTGTTTGAGCTGAGAGGTTCATCCTCCTCATCATCATCATCCTCGTGCTGCTATGATGCTAGCAGGGTTCAAATGAGCCACGCTGAAGGATTTGCCAGTCAAGCCAGAGAAAATCAGCCTTTTCCCTCCCAAACAAAGTGAACGCACGGCTTCATGTTGACAGCGCGTGCGCGTGCGCGTGCGCGTTCCCTGATGGAGATAAGTCAGAGTGGTTAGGAGGGAACAGATGTCAGCTGGTGTCGGCTGCCAGGAAGACTGAACAAAGCCAATCAACGTCGCCTTCCTGTCCAAACGCACGGCGGAGGGAGACCTGCGTCGAGCGGCAATTTGTGGCGTTAACTCACGGCGTGCCACCCTGCCAGCCCATGTGCGTGCACACACACACACACACACACACACGCCACCATCATGCTGCTCAGAATAAAGGATGATAGGGAAGATTGCAGAGGGAAGTGACAAAATGGCGTCTGTAATATGATCTGCTGTATCAGCCTTCATCATTGACGAGCACTGACAGGCAGCCTCCTCTTCCTCCTCTGTTGGTCAACACGGCACACGGCGACTCTTCTCCTCATAAGCCACTTCATTAGGTACACCCTCCAATGCTGACAATGCAGCCTGTTGATTGGCAGGTATGGATCTCCATATCGATAGTGATATCGTGATATTGATGAATAAGGATACTGAATATTCTCATCATACGTTCTTCATGAAATGGAACATGCGATGGCATGGTCTTTTCATGAGAATCATCTGAACGCATCTTCAATCTATCTCACATCACCCAAAGATGGACCATCTACAACCACAACCAGAACCAGAACCACGTCTCAAGTCAGTTGACAGTCTCTCTCAGGACTTTGTAGTCCTGGCCGGGCACAGGACTACAAAGAGGCACGGGGCCCACTCGGGAAGGCGGCGTAAAAGGGAAGGTTCTGGTACCGAGCCCGAATGAGTCCAGATGACAAGAAAAACAAAAAGAAAGAAAGAAAAAAAAAACAAGCTGTGAAGTTTCTGTTTGTTCCAACATGTTTCAGCAGACGTGAAGTTCATGAAACGCTCAGACAAACGCACGTGTTTGCTGAGCATGTGCACGCCTTGATGGCCTAACGCTAACCCTAACCATGCTAACCCTAACCCTGACCCTAACCATCCTAACCATCCTAACCATCCTAACCCTAAGCCTAACCACCCTAACCACCCTAACCATCCTAACCATCCTAAACATCCTAATCCTAACCATCCTAACCAACCTAACCCTAACCATCCTAACCACCCTAACCATCCTAACCATCCTAACCCTAAGCCTAACCACCCTAACCATCCTAACCATCCTAAACATCCTAATCCTAACCATCCTAACCCTTAGCCTAACCACCCTAACCATCCTAACCATCCTAACCACCCTAACCCTTACCATCCTAACCATCCTAACCCCCACTAACCATCCTAACCCTTACCATCCTAACCATCCTAACCCTTACCCTAACCATCCTAACCGTCCTAACCATCCTAACCCTAAGCCTAACCACCCTAACCATCCTAACCATCCTAAACATCCTAATCCTAACCATCCTAACCATCCTAACCCTAAGCCTAACCAACCTAACCATCCTAACCATCCTAACCAACCTAACCCTAACCATCCTAACCAACCTAACCCTAACCATCCTAACCATCCTAACCCTCCTAATCCTAACCATCCTAACCCTCCTAATCACCCTAACCACCCTAACCATCCTAACCATCCTAACCCTTATCCTAACCATCCTAACCCTCCTAATCACCCTAACCACCCTAACCATCCTAACCATCCCAACCCTCCTAATCCTAACCATCCTAACCATCCTAACCACCCTAACCATCCTAACCCTTATCCTAACCATCCTAACCATCCCAATCCTCCTAATCCTATCCATCCTAACCATCCTAACCCTTAGCCTAACCACCCTAACCATCCTAACCATCCTAACCACCCTAACCCTTACCATCCTAACCATCCTAACCACCCTAACCATCCTAACCACCCTAACCATCCTAACCCTTACCATCCTAACCATCCTAACCCTTACCCTAACCATCCTAACCACCCTAACCACCCTAACCATCCTAACCCTCCTAATCCTAACCACCCTAACCACCCTTACCATCCTAACCATCCTAACCCTTACCCTAACCATCCTAACCACCCTAACCACCCTAACCATCCTAACCCTCCTAATCCTAACCACCCTAACCACCCTAACCATCCTAAACATCCTAACCATTCTAAGCCTCCTAACCATCCTAACCATCCTAACCCTCCTAATCCTAACCACCCTAACCACCCTAACCATCCTAACCATCCTAACCATCCTAACCCTTACCCTAACCATCCTAACCATCCTAACCCTTACCCTAACCATCCTAACCATCCCAACCCTCCTAATCCTAACCATCGTAACCATCCTAACCCTTAGCCTAACCATCCTAACCATCCTAACCATCCTAACCCTCCTAACCACCCTAACCACTCTAACCATCCTAACCATACTAACCCTTACCCTAACCATCCTAACCACCCTAAACACCCTAAACATCCTAACCATCCTAACCCTCCTAATCCTAACCACCCTAACCACCCTAACCATCCTAACCATCCTAACCATCCCAACCCTCCTAATCCTAACCACCCTAACCACCCTAACCATCCTAACCATCCTAACCATTCTAAGCCTCCTAACCATCCTAACCATCCCAACCATCCTAACCCTTAACCTAACCATCCTAACCATCCTAACCATCCTAACTCTCTTAACCACCCTAACCACTCTAACCATCCTAACCCTTACCCTAACCATCCTAACCATCCTAACCATCCTAACCATCTTAACCCTTACCATCATAACCATCTTAACCCTCCTAATCCTAACCATCCTAACCACTCTAACCACCCTAACCATCATAACCAGTTGGCTGTTGTAGAGGAAGGAGCTCTGCTACTTTTTGAGTTTTGCGATTGTGGACAGAGGTGTGCTACGCCTGAGGAAGATCCAACAGGATCGAAACGTCGCGATTGAGCACACCTTTTTTGATTTTCATGGTTAAAAGCCAGAGTGGTTATTGGTGATTTTGTTAAGTTTGTTTTGTTTTTGTTTTTGTTGTAGATTGTTGTAGAAAATTACAAAAACCAAAAAAAAGTAAAAAAATACAAAAAGTTTAAAAAAATATATATATATATATATACATTTTTTAAAATAAATATTATGCACCCCATGGATGGGGAATGGACAGTGGTGCGTTACGGGAGGGGGCGCTCTCGTGTCCACCAAACCACAAATGTACGCCCACAGGCGATTGCTAATACAGGGACCCGCGTGGTCCCTGGCTCAGGGGCTCGGGGGCGGGCTCGGGCCCAGGGGAAGGCCAGTGCATTTTCCTCCTCCACCTCAGTTAAAGGGGGAGGAGCTCTAGCTCAACGCCTAACCATCCTAACCCTTACCATCCTAACCATCCTAACCATCTTAACCCTCCTAATCCTAACCATCCTAACCCTCCTAACCACTCTAACCACCCTAACCACCCTAACCATCCTAACCATCCTAACCCTTACCCTAACCATCCTAACCATCCTAACCACCCTAACCATCCTAACCCTTACCCTAACCATCCTAACCATCCCAACCCTCCTAATCCTAACCATCCTAACCATCCTAACCCTCCTAACCACCCTAACCACTCTAACCATCCTAACCCTTACCCTAACCATCCTAACCATCCTAACCCTTACCATCCTAACCATCCTAACCCTAACCATCCTAAGCCTCCTAACCATCCTAACCCTAACGAGGTGACTAGCGGTGATATTTCATGTTCCTTTGAACTGCGGCACAAAGCGGAACGTCGTACGATTCTCAAGTGCATGGAACATCCAGGAAACACGCCTGTGAGGATGCACGTGTTTGTCTTGCACCGCCGCTGTACTTTTCTTTTTAAAATGGTTTCTGTGTGGGGCGGGGCCAGTGGGGGCGGGCCAGGGCCCCAACATCCCCCATCCATCAGTGGATGAGCGGAGCGTCTCTGAGCCCAAAGTAATGATCTGTGCACACTCTTACACGTGTTGGTGCGTCGCTAAAAATAAAAGCCATTAAGGCCCCGCCCCCTCTGTGACGCTGCGATACTTTTGCGTAACACTTTTATGCGTTACTTTTGAATGAGGCCTTTGTGCCGTGTTGCTTTTCTGCGCTGCCTTGCGGTGGTGTTTTTCTGTGTTACTTTTGTACGTTCTGTCTTTCATGCCTTACTTTTCTACGCTACTTTGCAGCATTACGCTCGTTTGTTACTTTTAGCAGCTACCTTTGTTGTTACTCGTCTACTTCATTTTTACAAGTAACTTTTGTGCATCACTGTTTACGTTACATTTGTATGCAACCTTTCTGCCTTTTTTACCATACTTTTGTGTGTGACTCTCTTGTGTTACCTTACTTTTTACATTACTGTTGAACAATACTTTGCTGTGTTACTTTTGTACGTTACTTTGACATTACTTTTGTACATTATTCTTGTATGTTGCTTTCCTGCATTACTCCTGAATGTGACTTTTCGACGTTACTCTTTTACGTTACTTTCCCGTGTTACCTTTTTGATGCTACTCTGGTACGCTACTTTCCTGTGTTACTTTTTGATGTTACTCCGGTACGCTACTTTCCCGTGTTACTTTTTGGTGTTACTCCGGTACGCTACTTTCCCGTGTTACTTTTTGGTGTTACTCTGGTACGCTACTTTCCTGTGTTACTTTTTGATGTTACTCTGGTACGCTACTTTCCTGTGTTACTTTTTGGTGTTACTCTGGTACGCTACTGTCCTGTGTTACTTTTTGATGTTACTCTGGTACACTACTTTCCCGTGTTACTTTTAGACGTTACTCTGGTACGCTTCTTTCCCGTGTTACTTTTTGATATTACTCTGCTACGCTACTTTCCCGTGTTACTTTTTGGTGTTACGCTGGTATGCTACTTTCCCATGTTACTTTTTGATGTTGCTCTGGTACGCTACTTTCCCGTGTTACTTTTTGATGTTATTCTGGTACGCTACTTTCCCTTGTTACTTTTAGACGTTACTCTGGTACACTACTTTACCGTGTTACTTTTTGATGTTACTCTGGTACGGTACTTTTCTGTGTTACTTTTTGATGTTACTCTGGTACGCTACTTTCCCGTGTTACTTTTAGACGTTACTCTGGTACGCTTCTTTCCCGTGTTACTTTTTGATATTACTCTGCTACGCTACTTTCCCGTGTTACTTTTTGGTGTTACTCTGGTATGCTACTTTCTCGTGTTACTTTTAGATGTTACTCTGCTACGCTACTTTCCGTGTTACTTTTAGACGTTACTCTGGTACACTACTTTACCGTGTTACTTTTTGATGTTACTCTGGTACGCTACTTTCCCGTGTTACTTTTTGGTGTTACTCTGGTACACTACTTTCCCGTGTTACTTTTTGGTGTTACTCTGGTACGCTACTTTCCCGTGTTACTTTTTGATGTTACTCTGGTACGGTACTTTCCCGTGTTACTTTTTGATGTTACTCTGGTACGCTACTTTCCCCTGTTACTTTTTGACGTTACTCTGGCACGCTACTTTCCACTGTGACTTTTTGGTGTTACTGTGGTACACTACTTTCCCGTGTTACTTTTTGGTGTTACTCTGGTACGCTACTTTCCCGTGTTACTTTTTGATGTTATTCTGGTACAGTACTTTCCCCTGTTACTTTTTGACGTTACTCTGGCACGCTGCTTTCCCCTGTTACTTTTTCGTGTTACTGTGGTACGCTACTTTCCCGTGTTACTTTTTGGTGTTATTCTGGTACGCTACTTTCCCGTGTTACTTTTTGATGTTACTCTGGTACGGTACTTTCCCCTGTTACTTTTCGACGTTACTCTGGTACGCTACTTTCCCCTGTTACTTTTTGATGTTACTCTGGTACGCTACTTTCCCGTGTTACTTTTTGGTGTTACTCTGGTACACTACTTTCCAGTGTTACTTTTTGATGTTACTCTGGTACGCTACTTTCCCCTGTTACTTTTTGACGTTACTCTGGCACGCTACTTTCCCCTGTGACTTTTTGGTGTTACTGTGGTACACTACTTTCCCGTGTTACTTTTTGGTGTTACTCTGGTACGCTACTTTCCCGTGTTACTTTTTGATGTTACTCTGGTATGGTACTTTCCCGTGTTACTTTTTGATGTTACTCTGGTACGGTACTTTCCCCTGTTACTTTTCGACGTTACTCTGGTACGCTACTTTCCCCTGTTACTTTTTGATGTTACTCTGGTACGCTACTTTCCCGTGTTACTTTTTGGTGTTACTCTGGTACACTACTTTCCAGTGTTACTTTCTGATGTTACTCTGGTACGCTACTTTCCCCTGTTACTTTTTGACGTTACTCTGGCACGCTACTTTCCCCTGTGACTTTTTGGTGTTACTGTGGTACACTACTTTCCCGTGTTACTTTTTGGTGTTACTCTGGTACGGTACTTTCCCATGTTACTTTTTGATGTTACTCTGGTACGCTACTTTCCCCTGTTACTTTTTGACGTTACTCTGGCACGCTACTTTCCCCTGTTACTTTTTGGTGTTACTGTGGTACACTACTTTCCCGTGTTACTTTTTGGTGTTACTCTGGTACGCTACTTTCCCATGTTACTTTTTGATGTTACTCTGGTACGCTACTTTCCCCTGTTACTTTTTGACGTTACTCTGGCACGCTACTTTCCCCTGTTACTTTTTGGTGTTACTGTGGTACACTACTTTCCCGTGTTACTTTTTGGTGTTACTCTGGTACGCTACTTTCCCGTGTTACTTTTTGATGTTACTCTGGTACGGTACTTTCCCCTGTTACTTTTTGACGTTACTCTGGTACGCTACTTTCCCCTGTTACTTTTTGGTGTTACTGTGATATGCTACTTTCCCGTGTTACTGCGATACGTGCCTTTTGCACTTGTGTAGGTTACGTTACTGCCAGTCCAGTAGTAAAAAAACAAATAAATACAAAACAAATGATTCACCTTGAAAAACAAAAGTAAAAGCGTTGATGATCACCAGCATATTTTCCTGCCTGTCCTTGACCTTTGACCTAGTCGCTGCAAGCGTAGCATGTGGAGCGTCACGTACGCAAAAAGAGAATAAAACAAAAGGGGGAGGGAGCTGGGGATGGGGGGGGCATGACTAACAGAGAGACCTTTGATTTCTGCAAATAGACGAGCGCAACAACGGCGTCCTTGTCGGAGGTAATAAACTTTTCCACGCCATAAAGATCTCTGCACGCCAAAGTGCATCTGAAGCCATTTCAGTACCACAATGTGAGAGCATGGGGGGGGCAGGCGATGGAGGGCGAGGGGGGGTTATTTCCTGTTGGTTTGTTTACCCCTCCATTGTCCCACCACTTTCACAGCAGCCTAACCGTCTAATGATGCATTTAGCAGTAGCATTAAGTGGCGCGGCGAGGAGGGAGGACAAGGGGGGCTGAGCATAGGCGAGGGGGGGCCGGTTAGAGAGCGCGTCCCATTGACAATGTGCAACTGGTTACAATGGTAAAAAGGTGTGCGTCATCCTCCGCCGCCCACCGCCTGCACAAAGCGTCCTCACATCAACGCAGGGCGAGAGCGGCGAGGGACACCACTGGGGGGGGGCAAAGATGGATGACGATGTTTGCATGCCATACGTAAATAATGATTAAAAAGACAGAGAAAGGTGAAAAAGGAGGCAGGAGAGGAAACGAGCCGAGCGGGCCTTCGTGTCTCGTAATGAGATGCGCTTTTTAGCCACCGGCGTTCGCTCGCTACGCCTCCTTTCCTGCGGCGGGCGCCCATTAGAGCGCACTTGAACCCGCCACAACAAAGAGTTCACAGAGATGGCCGCCGTAATTGTACGTCTTTAGTCACGCAAACACAGCCAATGGCCTGAGAACGCCCGCTTAGCCAGTGACATCATTTAGCCTCACGGGCTGCTCGCCGCCGCCGCCGCCCCCCGTCGCTCACAAGGTCAATTTGCGATGGACGCACCGACCCGCCCGCCCTCCTTTTAACACTTCAGCCTCTTGGCAAGCTAAATGATGACACTTTCATTCAAACCCTCGTACGTTTATTCATGGACACGTGAACGTAATCATGCAAATAAACAAACACGCTGCCACGTAAGAACATACATGATTCCGCTCTTTTTCTTTGAAATGAAAATATATTTAATATTATTCCATTAAATTAATATATATTGATATTTAATAGATTTGAAAATATAAATAGCATATTAATATTTAAACATCATCATATTATATGATGTATAATGTGTGAGTTGAGCTATTGAAACAAATCTAAAATAATAATTTCAAAAAATGGAAAGCTAATTTATTTCAATAACTTAATTCACACAGACAAAAATGCCAAAAATAATATTACAACATTGAAAAAGATGTAAAAACATAGTGAATGTATGATAATATGGAATACATACACATAATGGCATCATGCATTAAATATAATATCAAATCTAAGTATTTTTGGAAAGCTAATTTATTTCAACAGCTCAGTTCAAAAAGTATTTCAAGACTGCAGTTCTTAATTCAGGAATCATTTAGGTGATTATAGTTTACAGCCAATAAAAACACGTATTTCATTACAGTTGGAAAATATTGGTCCTCAAGTGGTCCTTTTGTGTTAAACATTGTGATTGGTTGAGAAGCAGTAGTATACAAACAAAAACACCACCAGCAAAGGATTATTATTTTTATCATTTTACTACTTTATCCATACTCTTTTATTTTGTTTTTCATGATTCCAATGATTTAATTTGAATGATTTTTAAGATAAGAGACGCTGTACTTGAATAATAATGAACTATTTTAACAATGCATTCCAACACTGTAATGATGTGGATTACATGACATTACATTACATTACATGACATTACATTACATTACATTACATTACATGACATTACATGACATTACATGACATTACATTACATTACATTACATTACATTACATATTATTTTTATATGACCAGCCTTTAGAATAAGAGTTCATTTCAAATGGACACAAAGAAGCTAAATGTGTCCTGTTGATACAATTTGGGGGTGTGAGCATCCTATTCGGTTCACGTATGAGGAATCGTTCGGGTGGGGAAAATGCGTCTCGGCATCGTCACAAACATTTTGGGGCGAGGCCAGTGGTAGGGGTGGGGGGTGGGAGGTGGCGGGGTCCCGGCGAGGGTTGATCGTTTATGCGTCGGTAAAGTCCGACACGGTTTCCCTTGTACACAGTTTGACCCTGGAACAGACTATTTGTGTTGCCATGATTGGGGGTACAGACGTGTGTCTGGCAGTGATGATGATGATGAAGGTAAGGTTTGTGGCATGCTTCACTTGCTCGCCACAAAGAAGCGTGTGTGCGTGCATGTGCACGTGTGTGTGCATGAGAGGTGCTTCTCAAGCACGGATGTCAACACTTGAAAAATCAATCACCATCTGGGCTCATTTGGTTCTGAGTGGGGTGGGGGGTGCCGCACGTGCACGCCTTCCCCATGGAAGCCACGGCGAGGTGCCCCTTCTTGTCTTTCTATTTTTAAGCGAGTTCCTCATCCTCGCTGCCATCAAGGCAGGTGCGCTGCCCTGGCACGCTTGGCCGAGGGAGGGAAGGGGTCTCTCCTAAGCCGGTGCCGCCCACCCCTCCGGCTATGTGAACAGGCCGCGTCAGGAGCGCAGCGCAAAAGCAAACACGGATAAGAGCAAAGAAAAGCAACGAGTCTTCGCCCTCAGGTCAGCGAGTTTACCTCCTCCTCACCTTCTGCCCTAGCCCCACCCCCCACCTCACAGCAGGCACTCTTGTACGGGAAAAGTTGACGTTTTATGCAAACAGGTTCACGCACAAAGAGGTCGAATGTGTGTGTGTGTGTGTGTGTGTGTGTGTGTGTGTGCGTGAGAGTGAGGTGATTTTTGCCGCGGCGCTGCCTCCTTTCAGTCGCACAGCTGTGTGAGAAATGTGTGCTGAGGCAGCACAATCGTTTAATAGTCGACAAACAGCGAGCTAAGCCCGCGTCCAACCGTTCCATTCCACTGTAACGTGACCTACTTAACTACTGTGTGAATGTTTGCACCGGAGGAGGGGCCAAGCGGCGTGGCGGGGAGGGTGATTGAAGCTGCGGTTGATGATGAAAAGGTAACGTTGAAAAGTGCTTCAAACGCATCAGGGTGCAGCTGATTGGTCACAGTGTAGCAGCTTTTGTTAAAGCCCGCCCATTTTTCACAGCTGGTAAGCATGTGAACATGTGACTCACAGGTGTGACTGCTGACTCAACCAATGAATACTTGTAGCACTGAACATCTACACCCAGTGTCTCTTTGGGTAGGAGAGACGCTTTAGAGGTGAAAACAACATGAAAACCCAAATCTTTTATTCCACCCATTGTACGTATGTGACAAGTAAACGTGCAATAACTGACAAAACCTCACGAGTTCACTTGGTGCTTCTAACAGAGCAGAAAGGCATGGCAGTGGTAGATGACCACAACCCGTACCCCCTGGGACATGAGCGTGTATATGCTAACTACGCGTAGCACAATAGCTGTTCAACAAAACAAGATGACATCCGACCTATGTCATCCAAAGTAAACACACCTCAACAACACTCCAGATGGTTCAACTAGTAGGATTTTAGGACGTTTGGAATGTATTCAATTAATACTAATAAGTAGTTAATAGGAAGAAAAAATTATAGAATAGTAAACTAAATATTAATGATATTATTATCACGATATTCATTACAAACACTCCAAATTATATTATTTTTATTTTTTATTATTAATAGTTCAATACGTAATAGTAATCAATCTATAAATAAAATATTAATTAAATATATTTTTTTTTATTTAGCAGCAGTAGTAGTGTTATCATTTTCAAACACTCCAAATTCTACTATTTTTATTATATATATTATATGTTGGATTGTATTATATTACTAATAATTAAATAATAATAATAATAATTAAAAAAAAACATTAAGTCATTATTAAAATATTAGTAGTAGTACTAGTACATATATCAAACAATCCAAATGATGATATTGTTGTAATAATTCTAATAGAATAATAGAATATTAATAAAATATTTACATTATTATTACTTTCACACACTTATTATTTTGATGTTGTTTGGAATGTACTGTATTATTCCTTTTATGCTAATAATCTGTTAGTAGTCATACAAGTCATAGTAAAAGAGCTCATTCAAGTGTACTACTGCTAATGGATGTATAGAATACAGTAGTATAGCAAGCAAGAAATAATAATAATAACACTAACGTAATCATTTGCAAACGTGTTTGACTGAGGTGCCTTCTTCTCTTCTTCATCTTGAATGTCCTCCTCGAGTCCACGTCATTCCTAAAACTGTCTTAATTTGACCTCCCTGTTGGAATACTTCATGAATTCACGAATAATGACTATTATTGTAAAAGAATCCCGGTCAGTCGAGTGCAGAGCGCGGAAGAGAAGAACATTCCAAGGTATTTGCGAGTGCAGCAATACTTTGCACTTTAATGAGGTGTCCCCTCATTGCAGTTAACAACATAAATGAAAAGCTCAGACGTGTCCACGCTAATGAGCAGGCACCAAAATAAGAGCTCACGTTCACACTCGGCTTTAATTAAAACATATTCATCAGCCACTTCATTAGGTACACTGTCTAATTAGATCTAAAATGTGACGCTTACAAAGACAACAACGCTTACTTGTGATTGGTTAGCGCCTTGTAATACAATCACAAACAAGTCGTTCAATGTGACCGACACGCACAATGACAATCTATCAATCATTGATGCAATGGAACATCTACACACCCCAACTCCAAGTCCAACCCCAAGACATCCCATAATATCACTCTTGACATTAATGACATGGAACATCTACACACCTAACTCCTAACCCTAACTCTCTAACCGTAACCCTACCACTTACCCTAACCATAAACCTAATCCTGACCCCCTACTCAGCTCTCTTTAACTAACATAACCCCAGTAAACCTAAGCCTAACCCTCTAAACCTAACCCTAACCCTCTAACCCTAACCCTAACCCTCTAACCCTAACCCTAACCCTCTAACCCTAACCCTAACCCTCTAAACCTAACCAGCACTGAGTTGTTTTTTATTGTCACATTAGAACTTCTTGTCAAACCCGATGTGAGAATAAAGTGTTTTTCTCTAGACAAGTGACATGAGTTGTTGATGGTAACAAGTCGAGCGTGACGGGCGCGCACGTGAGCGCCTTCTCGCTCACGTCTATGCTTTTAAATGTTCTCGCTAACAGGAAGGGAAGGTGTAAAGAAGATAATGAGATGCACAAACATTACGGAGGGCCTCTGAATTAAAAGCTCATTACACTTCATTTGCAGCATAAACGGGCACACTCGCAACTCTTCCCGTATTTAACACAAATGAACACACACACGAGGGAGGGGGGCAGGTGTCCTTAGCAGCACACCATCACGTACATCTCCATAAGACAGGGAGCAGTCGAAGCCAGTCGGAGTTTGCTGGCGACAACAACCAGTCACGTGACACTCACCAAACGCCACACGGCCCCACATCTCAGACAGTCGTTATTTTTGGGCATGATCAAAAACGGCGAGGAGACGTATTTTAAGAAAAAGACACGATTGCGATCAGAAAAGAGAAGCTCTCAGCCCCCCCGCTGGCTCGCAGCGCCATGCGACATAAATAAGCCTTATGAATCACGGTCGCACCCCGCCGCGTCCCAAACAGGATCCGGTTGACGTTTAGCCACGGTGCTAATGAGCGCCAGCAAATAAAACATGTTTGCCGGGGCAAAAACTCCACCGACAATCTGGCAACTTCGTCGAGTCTGGACGTGGGAATCGGCAAACTTGGGAGTTTTGGGGGTGTAAACAAGCAATCAGCCCGACGCCGTTTGGATCGACGGCTACGCTAACAGGACAGAAAGTTGACATTCGGAAGTCAGCTACTTCCTTTTAATTGTATTTGTCTAGTTAACCTCTCGAACCCCTGGGCTTAGCCAAAACAAATATCATCCACAAGGTCTACATCAGAGCAAAGCTGAGACTTTGATGGCTCCAGCGGATGTGAAAATGTACACATCTTTGCTGCTGGACTAAAGTACATGAAGATTTTGCGATGATGCAATCATCCTGGTTTTGTCAAATTCAACCAATCCCCGCAAATTATGCACAGCGTCACAACTTATTCTAATCCCCCTAACTTCCTCGCACAGTCGTCCTCATTTTTGTCTACCAAATTTGCCTGTGAGCCGCAATCAAACGTCCCCACAAGTCCTCACTCCTTTGTTTACTTTGACAAAGATGTCAACATGCAATGGTCATCTATTATCACCTCTCACAGCTACAGTCGATGGCCCCGCAGTGTTCTCAATGAAAGCAAGGGTAAACTGCGTGCAATGTGGTGGAACATTAACGTTTATGGGAGGGGACACAGCTCTTGATCAATGAGAGGTTGGACCTTAGTCCTGAGTTGTCCCTGAATTTTCATTCTTCATCTTAGCACTAGCATGAGACATTTTGGACAATCGTATGCTTCCAGCTTTGTGGGAACACTTTGGCAATGACACTCTTCTGTTCTCAGTGCACAAAGTGCCCAAATGTGCACCCCTGCATGGCCCACCCAGGGCCTCACTGCCTTGTTTACTTTGACAGAGTTGTCAATGTATGATCATTTCTCATCGTCTCTCACTGACCAACAAAATTCACCACTACTGATGGTGCTCAACAACCACATGGGTAAGCGACGTACCGTGTGTGTTGGGACATTAACAAAAGTTTATAGGAGCCGGCGGGCACACAGCTCTTGATCAATGAGAGGTCGGACAAAAGTCGTTAACTGTCCCTGGATCTTCATTCGTCATCTTAGCAAGACATTTTGGACAAATGTGTGCTTCCAGCTTTGTGGGAACACTTTGGGGACGACACACGTGCACAAAGTGTCCAAATGTGCCCCCCTGCAAGGCCCACCCAAGGCCTCACTGCCGTGTTTACTTTGACAGAGACGTCAGCGCGTGACAATCTCTTGACAGAAATCACCACTAGAGGTGGCTCCAGACCATTCCCCGATGTTATGTGGACTATATGCAACAGAAGTTTAGGATGGACAAGCACTTTTCAAGCCTGAAACACAAAAACGTTTTATTAATTACAATGTGACCTTCCTGTTGCTTATCGATCTGCTTATTGGTTGATATCGCTATTGGTCATGGAGTGCTGAGCAACATCTGGGATGCATCGAGCAATCCATTCCAATTTCTTCCACTTCTTCCATGTCACGAGGTGCAGCAGTCTCAGTAAGGAAGTCCAGGCTTCCCAGTCCAGCGTGTCCCAGGTCTTTCCTGGTGCCTCCTTCCAGCAGGGCATGACCAGAACACCTCACCAGGGAGGCGTCCAGGAGGGATCCAGACTAGACGCCTGAGCGACCCCAACTGGCTCCCCTCAACGAACGTAATGGAGCAGTGGCTCTACTCTGAGCGCCTCCTGGATGACCAAGGGCCTTACCCTCTCTATTCGGGTGAGTCATTCTACGTTGGAAACTCATTACTACCACTTGTATCCACGATATCCTTCTTTCAGTCATGACCCAAAGCTTATGACCATAGGTGAGGGTGGGAACATAGATCAACAAGTAAATGGAGAGCTTTGCCTTCTGGCTCAGCTCCCTCTCCACCACAATGGTCCGGTACACCACTGCAGACTCTGCGTCGACCCGTCCTAGACCCCCACCTAATTTGCAATGCACCAAACACTGATCACCCATCCATCCATCCATTTTCTATGCCGCTTCTCCTCATTAGGGTTGCGGGCAAACCCTGATCACACCTAAAAAAACACAAAAAAGTCAAAACACAAAAGGGGGGGGGGGACTGTTGGACTGTCACTGGTGTGCACATGGATTATGAGAGGACGGAGTCATCCATCCATCCATTTTCTGTACCGCTCCATCATAGCGCTGTTGTCTTTCAGGAGAGAGGCGGGGTACACCCTGGACTGGTCGCCAGCCAATGGCAGGGCACATATAGACAAACAACCATTGGCTCACATTCATACCTATGGACAATTTAGAGTCTCCAATTAACCTAGCATGCATACTTTTGGAATATGGGAGGAAGTCGGAGTACCCGGAGAAAACCCACGGGGAGACCATGCAAACTCCACACAGACAGTGAGGCCAACATGCTAACCACTAGGCCACCGTGCGGCCCAGGATTGAGTCGTACTGATGGGGAAGAAGGGCGCTTAAGGATGAATCAGGTTTGTAAAATAACGTTGTGTGTTAAGATCTGACTCAAGTCGCAGCGTTTGTATCGGGAATCAGGCTCCATTGGTGGGAATGTCCTTTGTGCGACTTAAATGCGTCCAATGTGCGCGTCCACAAAGGGCGGACGCTCTCGGCCACTCTGTTAAGTGTATCCTTGTTGGCGGGGCCCGTGGGTGGGTTCCTATTCTTCCGTCTCCTTTGGAGCATTAGCACCAGTGGCCATTGAAGTGAGAGCGCGACGATGAAAATTCATCAGGATTAAAATGACCTCACACGCAAAATTAAAGTTGCGAGACGTGCACAATGAGAGGCTGTATCTTTTTTTTTTTTTAAAGGCCTTGCTTGGGAACAGGATTGTTTCTTGACAAAGTGGTCCCCACTCAACAATGAGCACCTTTCACACGCACACAGCGACCGCCTTCACCGCCTCCTAGGGAGACGGATTTCACATATCAATCAAAGGAGGGCCGGGGGGAGGGAGAGGGGAGCGAGTGGCCCTTCACAGGCCATCAACACTTTGCAACGGACTTAATGCGTCCTCTCCTCCAAGCGCTGCCATGGAACGCTGGAGAACATCTCTAACGAGTGGGCTGCTGCTTTAAATATGGGAAGTTGCATGTGTGCAGGTGACGGCTTAATGGGCACACTTGTGCGTGTGTGTGTGTATGTGCACGCCAGGCCAGCGCCACCCACTGTGGCGACCTAGCACCCCGCTCATCATGCTGGGAAATAACACCATGTCAGATTGGGCAGCCCAGATAAGAAGCCCATAATCAATTCTGTCTTTTAAATATAGCAGCTAGCCGTGCTAATGGACGCACACCCAAGGTCTCTTTTATACACTATCTATGGGGGGGGTGCACACAGCTCTTGATCAATGAATGGATCAATGAGAGGTTGGACTGGAGTCCTTAGTTGTCCCTGAATCTTCATTCTTCATCTTAGAAAGACATTTTGGACAATTGTATGAGTCCAGCTTTGTGGATGTGTCCTGCATGGCCCAGCCAGGTCCTCACTCCCTTGTTTACTTTGACAGAGATGTCAACGTGTGATCATAGTCTCTCATTTACTGACAAAGAATCACCGCTGAAAATGGCGCTCAACGTTTACCCTAATGTTCTCAACAAGGTCCATAAAGGCAAGCTCGAATCGGGTGACCAAATGTCCTGTTTTCCCAGGACATGTCCTGTGTTCACGCCCTGTCCCAGCTGCTGTTGTGTTTTAGAGAGTGACGAAAATGTCCTGGTTTTCATTGTTTTTCATGAACCCGAGCAGCATTAGGGCACTCTGCTGCATGTGACGGAATCCCTGAGAGGCGGCTTTTTCAAGTAGTGTTGCCAACAGGCCGCCGAAAGCCAGAGAAAAAGCAAAACAGACAGTTGGAGCTAATCTTCGACGCTTGCCCCATTAAATTGGGCCGTTTTTTTAGGGGGTTTTTAGAGAGCTTTAGCGTCAAAATAGGTACCTCCCATGATGTGCTTGCTCATGCTAACTCGTTTTCTCTCATTAGAAGGCACAGAAAAGGGAAAGAAATATGTGTTCATGTTTCACATCAGGCTTGTGAATGATGGGCAAAATACCCAAAAAAGTGCCCTTTTCTTTAAAATGTATTGAAAGATAAGTCATCTTTGAGAAAAATTGAGAAAAAATTCAACAAAAACCAAATTATATGGAAAACTGGGGCCTAGAAAAGCCAAGGTTTGATGACGCTGGAGTAGTCAAGACAGTGCATGATATGCTGGACATACCTCTTCCCAGAAGAGCGGAAGCTGTTGTCCCTGCAAAGACTCCACTGTGTGTGTGTGTGTGTGTGTGTGTGTGTGTGTGTGTGTGTGTGTGTGTGTGTGTGTGTGCTATTTTTATCAGGGATGCAGTGAAAGTGTGGAATTGGGGACAAGGCAGACTTGCACCTGGCCGTGACACAGACTTATGTTAAAGCTAATTAGATCATGATAATAGCTTTAGGGCCCCAGTGATCAATGCCAGAGGTCTTTGGAGATGAACTTTCCTTAAGTTTCACCCCCCCCCCCCCCCCCCCCCCCACACACACACACACAGTGTAAACAGTTTTCTGTCAGAATGGATGTCTGAAGGCGCTAGCTTGGTTGCTATCAGCCTACAAATAGGATTCCCTGCATATCAAAGAGTCCAGACCAGAAGTGGACCAGAACCACGTGAAAATCTCATGGTCCTGACTCATGTGACTCACTTTGGAATTGTGACTAGTGGGGTGCGGGGGTGGGGAGGCTCGTGTCTGATACACTTCAAAAGCAACAGTGTTCTTGCGTTCGTCAACACCGCCGCAAAATCAGAAGATTTGTTGAGAATTGTGGCTGACTGAGTAGAACATGCGCTGACTCGACCTTTGATTCACTTTTACCTCAAGCCTCTCAAACCAAAGCGTGACTCAAAATCAATAGATTCTTACTCTGACAGTTTGAAGAACATTGTGCTAAGCTTTTGTTGGGGCAAAGACAAGCATGTCATCACTTTAAACGTTTGACAACAGCTATGTCGTCAATCTTGGCTTGCATAACAATCAAAGTCGGCAAGATTCTTGCTCTGGCATCGAGTAACAATCCAAGTGCGTTTGAAGGCAATGGGTTGGAATTGCAACTAGAACAGGGACAAGAAACGTGGTGATTTGACTTCTGACCCCAGCTCCCTCCAGCCTCTTGAATGAGACGGCAGTGAAAATCAATAGGGTTCTCGCTCTGACATGGAACAATGGCGCCTGAAAGTTTGAACAACACCGGTAGAAAACAGTTACAAAGAGTGATTTGACCTTGGAGGCCAGCTACTTCAAGCATTTTTTAAATTGAATCTGTCCAAGTCGATAAGGAACCTGCCCCGGCAAGGTACAGTGGAGAACGGCAATCTGCAAAGTGGAGACTCGCAACTTTAAGACCAAAGATCACCAAAGCGAGGTGGTCCCTTTGTGGACCAGGACTGAAAACAATGTGGACCCACTCAAGTCATGAGTCATGAGGAGAAATAACATCATTTCAGTAGCATCAAGTTTAAATATTCAAGGAAAAAGTAATATTAGGAGACACAAACAAAACAAAACACAGTTGCAATTTTTGGAAAGTTAGCTTGGGGGGAACGTTCTAATATTATGGTGTTAAGGCGCTATGACGAGAAGAACATTTACAAGAAAACATTTAAAAAGACAGCAGAAATGGCAAAAACAGCTGTCATTTTTTTTTTTTTAGATTAAAGTCAAAATATTAAAAGAAAAAGTCCTAAAGTTGCAATTTTATGAGAACATACTTGTAATATTATGAGGAAAAATAATGCCATTAAAATAGCTAGGAAAAAAGAAATAAACAAAACTAAATAAAGATGGCATTTTAAAAAAATTATTAGGGGAAAAAGTTACAAATATGGGAATAAAGTCAAAACATGGGAAGGTCATAATATATTGAAAAGAACATTTCCAAGAATAAATTCAAACAAGACAGCAAAAACAGCTGTAGTTTTATGAGAATAAAGTCAAAATATTAACAGAAAAGTTGTGTTCTAATGAGACACAAAAGATGCAATTTTCCAAAAATGAATGCGTAATATGGAGGAAAAATGTCCTTTTAGTAGCACAGAGTTAAAATATTCAGGATTATTTTTTTTTTATCGTAATATTATGAGAAGCAAAGAAAACAAAACAAAGTTGTAATTTTTAAAATATATGTTATAGGAATAAAGTCAAAATATTATGGAATAAAGTGCGAGCAATGGCTCCTTTCACTTTCAGTTAGGGCAACAACCGCTTATGTCGACGTGAGTCAGCCAGTCCGAGGGGCATCGACAAACGGCTTCCACTGTAGCGTGCTTCCCGATAAGGCCGGCGAGGAGCAGACAGGCGAGTCTATCAGCGAAAGCGCTGCGTCCACGGCCGGCGACAAATGAAGCGTTGACGCGTTTGAAGATAAAAGGCAGCCAAGACAAGATGGCCTCCTCCCGCTCGGCGACATCCATCTCTCGCCGCCACCTTGAGGGCATCTTTAAGCTGAGGAATTTAGCCATTATGTGGCATTAACCTCATTAGAAAACACTCTTTAGCTCCTCCAAGATAAAATTGATTTACAGCTGCCATTTCCAGCGCCGCTCTCGATCAATGCTTAAACTATCCCTTTTATGGCCCGTGCACGCCGCTGCTCTTTTCCCCCGCTTGTCCTTAACTGCTCTTTAATTTCAGCCCCCCCACTCTCCTGTGCTGTCACCGTGCCAACCGTGAAGTCACGCGGGGCTTTTCTGTCTTGGGTCCTTCGCCATCAGCTCGGCGTCCAGAGAGCACGGAGAAAGTCCAAAGAGTCCTTGAAGCAATTAGACACTAACTGGAGTTGTTGTGCGCGGCCACCCACCCACACTAGCGCAGCTGACCGCGGCGGGTTTTTGTATCCCTGAGATATTTAGGAATGTGATGAGCAGCTGCACATGCACGGCTGTGTTTAAAAAACAGATTTGGGGAGGGATTACGCTTATTATGGCCTGGATCACAGACATGAGTGAGGGGGTTGTGTTTGTGCGCTCGTTGCTATGGAAAACTTGTACCGCCCGAGACGGGAAGAGTAGCTGGGAGGACGCTTTACGGTCGGTCATGGCCAAGGTCAAATGTCACACTGTCACTGCTGGAAACATTCCATCATGGCGGACAGAAAACATGAGAACAGAAAATAATTCCAGTGGACAGCAGAACCTGAACACAAACCATTCCGGGATGCTCCAATTCCATTCAGGCCATTGCGCTCTCGGGGCATCGGATCAATCGCAACTGGACTGCTCTGGTTCTCTTAGAACCACTAGCTAGGACAGCTCTAGTCTGAGGAGTTGGTGGAGGATCCAAAGTATTTATCCCCTGAAGGTAAAGGCACACCCTGATAAGAACGGTTTCACTGGCTTGTGGTGCAAAACGACAGTCGTTAAGATACAATGGAGTGGGGCCTCTGCCAAACGACAGTCGTTGGCTGGCCCCTGCCATTGTATTCTAACACAATGTTTTCTAGGACACCCTGGACAGTCCAGTTGCAAAAGTAAAAAATCAAACGTAAAAAAATACAGTACAATTTTTGGCCGCTCTTTTTTTGTGTAGGCCAGATTATGTGTTATTTTCACGAACCTGGTGTAGACTGAGGTACAAACCTCGGGGCCTGACACTGATACAAAACAAGCAGTTTTTTGTATCAGAAAGTGTGGAAACTGCGACGAGTGCTACTTTGGAGGTGTGTATGTGAATATGCTCATTCATCCAGGTCATTGTACTCTCCGCATAGAATCATTCTCAAATGGACTCTTCAGGTTCTCTTAGATGTTTCGCCTCTCATATGAGCAGGCTTCATCAGTTCATGCTCAATGTCTAGCTAGGACAGCTCGAGCCTGAGGAGTTGGTGGAGGATCCAAAGTATTTATCCTCTGAAGGTAAAGGTACACCCTGACAAGAACAGTTTCACTCGTTTGTGGTGCAAAATGGCAGTCGTTAAGATACAATGGAGTGGGGCCTCTGCCAAACAACAGTTGTTGGCTGTCCCCCGCCGTTGTATACTAACAAGATCTACTGAAACACCCCCTGAACTGTCCTGTCCAGATGCGAACTGGATCATTCAGGTTGTCTTAGAAGACGTTTCGCCTCTAATCCGAGCAGCCTTCATCAGTTCATGCTCAACATCGAGCTAGGACAGCTCTAGTCTGACTCTGACTAGATAGGACAGCTCTAGTCTGAGGAGTTTGTGGAGAACCCAAAGTATTTATCCTCTAAAAAGGCAGAGGCTCACCCTGACAGGAACAGTTTCACTCCATTTGGAGTGAAAAACGACTTTAAGGTCTTTAAGGTACAATGGAGTGGGGCCTCTGCCACACAACAGTCGGTGGCTGGCCCCCGCCCTTGTATCCTAACCAAACGTCTTCTAAGACAAACCAAACAGTCCAGTTGCAATCAATTCAATGCCCTGTAAAGGAACAGATAACAAATAAAGGCATTAATCAGCCAAATAAGTCACTTTTTTGGCCGCTCTCTCATTTTCACAAATCTGATTTGAGGTAGAAGTGAAATTCTGGTATGGAGCCTGATAGCGATGCCAAACAAGAAGTTTGTTGTACTTCAAACCAAGGAAACTGCGACATTTACCATTTTTGGAATTTACAACAAGCTGTGCCAATGTACGTTGGCAAACCTCACTACCGGACATCTTAAGAGTTGCGCTGGACATCGAGTTGACTTGCTTTTAGCTCAATGGCCAGCGTTCTCGTGGCAAAACGCGGGGCCGGCTGAACCAGTCAGGTTGCACTCGGTTTACGCTCCTCTACGCCACCGCACTGTCCTTTTCCGACTCTGCCGTAAAACTGTAAAAGTTCTACGTCGGCGTTGCAATGTTTCCTATCGAGTCAACTCAGTGAGCAACCATGACGCTCGGCTATGATTTAGCTCGTAGCTTCCTTTGTCATGAGTAAACAATGGCAATTAAAGAGAGACGGTGACCGACCAATCACAGCCAATGACAGGGTTTGGAGGGGGCACGTACGAAGCATGACCAGGCTTAAGGGTAGACAAGCTGACAGACAACTTGTCACGTCTTCTAAGCTCTAACCTATTTTTTCATTTTTTACCTGTATGCTCTCATGCTAGCTCGCCGTTTTGTGGGCTAGTTCAGTGTTTAAATGAAAGCAAGCAAAGCAAAAAGAGCGTAAAGCTCGACTAAGCATGAAATTCCTGGTCGGTGCGGCAAACATCAGCGCTGACAGTTCGGGTTCAAGCGGACGTTTAAACAAAACACCAAACATGAGATTTCTTTGACGAATCAATAGGAAGGTTTCAGCCCTTCATCCCGCCCGCGTCCGTCTCCACCTCCTTCGGTCTGGAAGCATCGATCCGCTCGGATGGAGCGACATCAGCCGAGGGATCAGGTGACACGCCTCCCCTCCCTTCAGCTCACTTTTGACACATAAATAAAATATGTGGCCTTTTTGACTCCCATTCTGACACGGAGCTGCCGGGAGACGGCGGGCAGTGGAAAGCCGGCCGCCACGCAATGCCACGCCACGCCACGCCACGAGCATTCCCAAATCCCTGACGAAAACCCGCTCAACTTTCCCGACGTCCGTGAGAGTGACGGGGTCGGGCTCGAGCTTGAACGTCGCTGGGAAAATAATGTGAACGTTAAATTATTCAGTCTTTTTGGCCCGTGACGCCACACGCCAACACACAGACATCAGTCCTCCCACTCGCCTCTCTCTGACTTATGGCGCTCCAAATTTAGCCTGGGAGGACTATTTTTTTTTTTTTATATCAACTGGGATAAATAGTCGCCATGGCGCTCGGCACATGAGCGCGAGCTGCTCATCGGCACCTTGGCGAGAAGTTCCAGAAATGACGACACACATTTCCACGTCTGGACTACAAATAGCTGACTAACCTCTGGTCCGGGCTGGGGAGCATGGTCGCCTCGCAGCGGCCTGGGGGCTTTCCAAGACCCTAACGTCTCCGGAACTCTTTCATGTGAAGCCCCCCCGAAAGTCTCTCACACACACGCACACACCTATGTTACATAAGCAGGTCTGAGCAGCGCGTAGCTTCTGGGCCGAAGTCTGGACCGGCTTACAGACAGACGAAGTAACCCCTCAATGACCAGCGGCTAATCAGCTTAAGCAGGAATTATGTGTTGATTATGTCTTGATATGACCGCCACTTCTCTTACTGCATGGGAAAAAATGAGGACACCCCATGGTGGAACTCTTCTCCTCCTCAACTGCTGAACCCAAATGTGATTAAAAATAGCTCCTTTTTCACTCCTTTTTTCTCCTGCCTGTGACGTGAACGGCCTGTCCTAAGTTCCCCTGAGCTCACTTGTAAACAAACACTCATTTCCCGAGGGCAAATGTGCCGTGATGAGGGGGGAAATAAAAGCAGGGAGCACAAAAAACCTCATCAGCCACCTGAAACGGCAGCGCTGCAGCGTTTGAAAAGTGCAAAAGGTTTGCCAGAGACCTTCGTGGCGTCACACCGGCTGCTTGGAGCATGTGCCCGAATACAGTGCACCTTGCTGGGCCACAGCAGCTGGCTCCTCCCCCTCTATACTCTGGTTCTCCTGGTAGTAGTGATGTCATGATATTTCATTAGGACTAATCCACAGTTTGTTCCAGCCCTTCTTACCCGCAGGTGTGCATACACTACACTTACATCTCCATTTAAAAATGACATATAGAAAAAGTTCTGGGTTATCGGTACTATATCGGTATCGTTTTGAAAAAGAAGACATCTTGTGTCTCTACTTATTTAAGTGCGTGTGCACGTGGCAGAATGATTGTCATCATTACGCTGCACACACCTGCTGCCACCTCATCCTCCCCTCACTTCCTCTAAAGCCCTGAGTCGACTCTCAGATGGGATGGGGGTAGGCGGGGCGGGTATGGGGAGGTCACATGACTGTACTTACCCTGGTTAAGCTTTGGTTGGCCTCAGCTCCACTCGTGGTCGCCGCTGATCACAGACTCCTGGAAGAGACGAAAAGAAAGTTTTACTTTCACCACAGCCCACCGCCTGCCGCCCCTCCCCCTGTCATCCCCAGCAAGGGGGTTCCCTCCTTTACAGGAGAGGAGGAGGAAGGTGAATCGACCGCTGCAGAAAAGCCCCGCGAGCACTAAACTCTTCATCATCCTGCTGCTGCTCCTCAAATATTTAACAATTTCACGCGGGCTTTGCCAATAAATGCAATAAAGCGCTGTGGCGTTTGCACGCTGGGAAACGTAGTAAAGCGCACAACACCACCCAACGAGAAGCCATGCAAATAGTACCCCTGTACAAAGATCAGATTTGATCATATTGTATTGCTAGAACACCAATTGCTTGAACTTGTGTACTGGTGTACTGTAGTAGTAGAGTAGTACAAATACAAACCGCCTTTAGTGGGGGTAATTGTTGCCAGACCCAACCTTACTTATAAATGAATATTTTCATAGGTGGAGCATAGATAACACGTTTACCACCTTTAAATAAGTAACAGCCCTATAGTCACCTTTTCACTCCTATTACCCAACATAGTAGACATATTAAGACAAAATAAGACATATTAGGCATAGAAAACCTGTTGAACACCTCCTAAATATGCTTTTTAACATGATTAGAGCCCTCTAGACATGAAATAACACCCCTATAGTCACCTTTACACTCCTATTACCCAATATAGTACACATAATAAAACATAATATAGACTCCCACTTTAGCACTGGGAGAGTTCACTGTTATTTTTGTACTTCCTGCACTGGCTATAGTCTCATCCATGTAACATTACTGCCCCCAGTGTAGAATACTACATGTCATCACAACTTCTTTAATTGCGTCTTCTGTCATTTTTACATTCGTGTTTTACTTTATTTAGCCATTTTACGCTTGAAAATCCTTCATTTAGGCAACAAATGTACTATTAATAGGCCGTATTCAACCAGGAAACAGCACGGTCATGGAGTGAAGCCGCCAAATTCGACGTGCAAAGTGGTGAGTGTTTTTTCTTGTTATTTGAAGTCATGACCTGCAAAGTATCTGTCTGCATTTGCTATGGTTAACGTAGTAAATGTATGTATTACACGTGTCTCCAGTGTACTACCAAGTGTACTACTTCAGTCCTGCATTCAAGCTGTCTAACATTTCCCTTTCATGGTAGCTAAGACGCCACCGAAACAACAGCAGCTCTCAGTATGACCAATAACAAAACAATGCAATTACAAGATAGAATGGATGACAAAATACAAAGAAAAGTGGAAAAAAATCCGGTGCGGACAGCCGCCATCTTTCTTCGCCGGGTCATGTGACCACGCCGTACATCTTCACGCCATTAAAGAACATTTTGACACCGCTTTTCTGTCTTTTTTTTATGACTTCCTGCCTTGTTTTAATCAGACTTTCCTCCGTGCTGCTGACTCAGAGAGAAAAACCTGCTCGGCTTTATCTCCTCGGAAAAAAAAGAAAAGGAAAAAAACACTCAGGAATCTTCTGGAAGGTTTGCTGACGACGCTTTCGAGATCCTTTCGGGACTGAAGGAGAGTGGGCGTATTTCAAAGTGGCAAAGTGTTATTCAAAGTGGTGTGGTGAGGACGTCCCCCCCAAAAAGACAGAGAAGATTGTATTGTCAATTTGCGCTTTGTTGGTCTTCTTGTACATATTTCTGATTAGACCCCACCCCTTTCTGCTTCACGCACACACGCACGCACACACACACACGCACGCACATCCCCCGCCCCACACACACACACCCCCACACACACACCCCCACGCACGCACGCGCACACACACACACACACACACACGCACGCGCACCCCCCGCCCCACACACACACACCCCCACACACGCACGCGCACACACACACACACACACACACATGCACACACACACACACACACACACACACACGCACACACACACGCACGCGCACACACAGATAAGTCAAAAGGAAATTGATGCCCATGTTTTGTGGGACCACCTGTTCATCCTGGATACAAGACTCAGGGCACAGGAAGGGTTAACACTCTTGCTGGGCGGGCGCCAGGACTGTGTGTGTGTGTGTGTGTGTGTGTGTGTGTGTGTGTGTGTGTGTGTGTGTGCTGCCACCGCCCCGACTGAAACGTGCCCTAAGAGCAGCAGACTGGCTCAGGCTGCAGGCTGGCGGGGGTCTCCAACCTGCTGCAGGACCACCGCTGCAAACCCCCCCCCCCCCCCCCCCCCCCCACACACACACACACACACACACACACACACTCACACACTTCCCTGTCTTCCTGCACTCATGGGGGTTCAGGTTAATGGCTTTGAGACACCAATCCTAACCTCAACCTTTGACCCCCCCCCCCCCCCCCTTAAAAATGAAGTGTCCTTACCCCCTTGGCTGACCCCTGCACATCTTGAGTGAACCTGAGGGCCCCCTGGGGGGGCTACCGTTTGTTTAGGAGCTCACAAAGGGGCTGAAAAAAAGACACAATCTTATCTGAGACAAAAAAGTGGGGACACAAGTTCAAGTGGACTTGATGGAGACAGATGAGCAAAATAAATGTGTCCATCCACGGTGTCCATCATCCACAATCCTTATGTGAGACATGAGCACACGTCTCTCTTTTATGTGCCTTCTAAAGATAGAAAAACAGATAAAAACAAACAAGCTCCATTTCCATAATGTGAGCTGCATATGAACCACAGTGTTATTATTATTGTTATTAACGTTGTTACACCCAAGAACTACTTTACTGCCGTAGTGACACCTCGCCACACCACAGTGGCTAGCTGCTAGCTGGCTAGCAACTAGCTTCACCACACACTCGCTCACAGTGCCTCAGGCCCCTAGCCCAAGGTAACGCTACATATTGGAGCTGCTGCCACTGGTGCTGCTGTTTTTCTTCCTTTTTATGTTGCTATGTGAAATCAATGCACCCAGGAAGGAAGTTCCCAAAATACTACAAGTATTCCGTGTTAACCTGAATGTACCGGTTACTACACGCTCACAGCATGGATGGAAAACCATAAAACCTTGTTGGATCTTTTTGGAGGCGTTTTAACAGCAGCCTTTCTAGGCGGAGTAGGTGTGTCCCATTCATTGCATTCACTACCTGCCTCTTTTTTTACCCCTTTTTATATCTTTAGAATGCACAGAAAAGAGAAAGTTCCTGTCTCATGTGTGGATTGTGGATGACGGGCACAATTTTTAAAAAAAAGTGCACTTTTCCTGTAAGCCGCAGAGTTGAAAGCGTGTGGAAAAGGTATGGGCTTATAGTGTGGAAATTACGGTACTTCCATCTTAAAATACCACGTGTAACGCAAAGTACACGTTAGTCGGCCGTGTTTTTTATTTGACTCTCTTTGCTGATTCAAAATGAAACATGATTCAGATAGATTTAAAATGGATGCTAGTTAATCATGATTAGTCGTGATTAATCGGGATGAATCACGCTTACCTTGTTTATTTATAATCCATCCTAACTAAAAAGGTCACATGTGCGGTCAAACAGCTAACAAAGCAAACACCTTCTGTCAACACATCATTGTTGGGGGGAGGGGGGGTGGGGGTGGCAACAGCCATCTTGTCTTTCAAAAGGAAAAGTGAGAAAAGTATTTTAAGGGGGGCAATGAATTTCATGGCGCTGAATAGGATGTTGCTACATGTTTTACTAAAGGAAATATAATGGCGCACTATTATTAGATCACATTAATCACGCGTGTGCCAACGGCGGTGACAGGCGCGCTGAAAAGGATTGAAAACGCTGGTAATGGATATAAATTACCCATTGTGTGATAAAAGGATTTCCCCCTCCCGCGCTAAGAAGGTAAAAAGGAATAAAAACACTACGAGAGCCACTGAAGGCGAGGTGTACATATTTGCATGCGTGCACGGGGGTCTTGGGCGTGCACGTGCGTGTGTGCGCGTAATAAAAGAGGGTTATCAGTGCAGGATTAAAATTTTAAAGAAATCAGATAGTGACAGCGAGGCCCACGACGGAGGAGAGGAAAGGATTAAAAACAGATTAAATTGGTTTGTAGTGATGGAGATGAAAGGACTGGGGGGCGGATGGGGTGGGGCCGGGGGGGTGATTTTGACGGAGGTCTGTCGGGCTTTTGGCACGGCGATAATGAGTCACATCTCCCGTGTGCCGTTATTTATGGCCGACTTGGCTGGCAAACAAAAGATCAATAATTTTGAGCAAATCTAATGTTGTCCTCGCCGCTAATGCGCTCGTCCATCACATCTGTCTCCTCCACCAGGAGATGGACTCATTCTGTGTTTATTTGGAGATCAAATGCAATTACATTGCATGGCTCTAATAACGCACGTCACCGTGTGCACGCCAGCCGGGATCGTGCCCATGCATATGGATAAAGAAATATCGCCGCGCACGTGCAAATGATAATATATGTATCGGATGGGCGTCGGCTTTCCGCATCAATCTTCATTCCGGGCTCAGACCTCGTGGTTGAAATATGACGAGTGTCAACGGTGAACACCCCCCCACCCCACCCCACCCCACTCCTGCCGCACGGGAGGCACTCAAACATCCGTCAAGGCGCGGTGGCGTCGTGTTGGCCTGCAGCGTGAGGCGGTGACAAGACAGCAGATCCTTCACTGACAACTAGCCCTGGGTGAGACACTTCCCAGCCACCTGAACTCAATCAGCCGCCGCCGCCACTGCAGCGTCCCACCTTTCATTTACGCCGCTCGCCAGGCCCGCTTGATTTATCTAGCCCGGCCGCGACACGCCTCGCGTTTGGCGTCGGCTGCTGAGCAGCTGCTCGTTTAGGAGGCCCGTCCCGACTCTCGTTAAGGTGGGGAAAAAAGTTCTTTTCCTGTCCACCACCCGCGTGCCCGGCCCAAGTCGTCAGTTTGGCACGGGCGGACGAAGCGCGCCTCTCGCCAAGGCTCCTGCGCGGCGGCAGGTGTAAGGTGCTAAGCTCCTTCCCTTTCTCCCCGGGCGAGGTGTGAGGAGCAGGACAATGACACACAAAGGTCACCTGGACAACAACATCCCACCCACCGGGGCGCTGCTGCCTTGCCCGACGCACCCCGGAGGCAACAAATTCTAAGTGGCTACTCAGCCCAAATGGTTCTTCACCGAAAACCGACAAGCTGGGAGGATTTGGACATTTCTTCACAAAAATACACAAGGAAAAGTAAGTATTTGCTCCCCCACCGCCACAGACTGGTTACGAGTGCATGAGGCACACAAATGGGTCCTGTCCCTTTAAGAAAATACTTACCATGTGGATAAAAAAGCACCTGCCACAGAAACAAAGCTCTCGAAGAGCTCTCAGGATTGTAGACCTGCACAAGACTGGAATGGACTACCAGACCATCAGCAAGAAGCTTGGAGCTCCATGCAAGATTTCACCTGGTGGAGTAAGTAGGGGTGGCCCGATATCAGCAAACAAAGGAGTATGGGATTATATATCGGCATCTAAAATCTCCGATATTAAACACTTTAATACAAGCAATCCATTCCAGACTCTGCTCCAGCACTTCCCTTCCATCAAGAACGTCTCCTCACCCCAATGTGCTAACAAAGTAGCAAGGCGCAGGGGTGATGTCAGCCGGGTGGCAATATGTTTCCCTTAAAGTCAGAAAAAGACTTCAAAACCCCGCCATGCCCCCACGGTGGCTCAGTTGAACACGACCAACCCAGTCGCAAATCCAAAGCAGCGCCACAAAAACAACATGAGGATCCTCACAGCAACACAACAACCATCACTGTCTAAAACAGGGGTCACCGACGTGGTGCCGGCAGACACCAGGTAGCCAGCCCCCCAGGACCAGTGCTTTTCATTCAGCTTTTCAGTAATAATGTGAGAACACAAGAAAGAAATGCATTCTGACAGCAAACGTGAGGTGTGGATACCAGAGTTTTGTTCATGTTCCGCTAAAAGTTTGTTTGGCTTGAAATAAGCTAGAAAAATAAATGTTCCAAAAATGAGTAGCCCTTGTTCCAGTTCATTTAGGCACAAAAGCACGTAACGTTTGCTCAAATATGTACATGTTTTGTATTCAACCAGGAAACAGCATGACTTCATCATTCATATATTTTGGAAAAGACGTGATCGAGTGAAGCCCTGAAATTCAAAGCAGGGATGACCGTAATATCACTTGAGCAATCCTTTTCTAACATTCCACACTGATATCAGATCGGAATGATATCGGCATCGTGTTGGAAGTGAAAAAGTGTGGGGACACCCCTGGGGGTAAAGGATGATTGTGAGAAAGGTGAGGGAGACCAGGGTGACCAGGAAGAAGCTGGTTCCTGATATCAAGGGAGTTGGGAGCACAGTCACCAGGAAAAGCATGAGTAGGACACTTTGGTGTGATGGATGTAGACACCCGTGTTCAAGAATACACGTGCACACGCCCGTCTGAACGTCCGACATGAGAACACCACAAGGACTCACACAAAATGGAAAACGGAGCTCTTTGGCATCAAGTGGGCTCGGAGGCAGAGAAACAACACCGTCCCTCCTGTCACACCTGGAGGTGGAACTTCTTGCTTGGGGACGTTTCTCGGAAGAAAATCCCCCCTGAGATGTGTGCAACCCCGGTGAGCAACTACGAGAAACGTGAGGCGTGTTTGTGTTTGGATTGGAATGAGGCGCTCTGTTCTCCGAGGACGAGGAACATATTGTAGTGCAGGCAGGTCAGCACCTTGGCACTTGAGGTAATAAAGCCTCGACATAAGGTGAGAGCGGGGAGGCGCCCCCCCCGACCTGCTGCGACCTTTAAAGCTAATTCTCTTCCTCCCTGAAGACTCAGTACGAGAACGCTGCGAAAGGTCGGTAGGCCGAGAGGTCGCCAACGACACGCTAGCAAGACTGTATCGGCGCCTGCTCTTCTGGACTCGTATGCAAATGTGATCATCTACCTCATTTGCATATGAGCATTGGTTTTTGCTTTTCTGCCTTGAAGGTCCTCAAAGCGCCTTAAAGGGATAGTTTGAGATTATTTGACATGGAGTTGTATGACGTCCCCATCAGCAGTGAAGGACATCAACGGTTACTCACCCCCAATTGGTCCCATGGGTCCAGTTCTGGCGGGAACTGCGTTCCTTGACACGGAAATCCGACCAGAACTGGACCATTTGGGGGGTAAGTCACGGTTGTTGTACTACCCTGCTGATGGGGGTGTCATACAAGTTCATGTCAAAACATCCCAACTACCCCACGGTTACCTGGACAGCAACTGGACAGATACGTCGACATGGACGGAGGATCGAACCAGCAACAATCATGCGCAGCAGCTTTGTCTGCGTGAAAACAAAACGCCACAATGTCACGGCCTTTTTGGGTCGCAAAGAAGTCCTCTGACACGTTTAATCTACTCCCGCCCGGCGTATCGCAGCCTGCCTATCTCGTCTGTCTAGAGCCGCGACGGCGGCCCACAGGACTCCGCCGCTCTAAAAGAGCCGTGTCAAAGATGTCGGCGCGCGTGCGACGTCTCCCTCCGCCGCCGCTGTCATGTTCCCGTTGCCTCCGTCGCTCGTCTCTTTTTCCTTCCTTCCCCCGAGCGCCGCGGAGTGTCATTTTTTAAACACACATATCAGAGCGGCGTGAAGGCGGAGCTCGACAGATGTTTGGCGCTCGCATTGATGCGCTATTCCATTTCAATGTGAGTGTCAAAAGGTACAAAATGAGAGATCACAGCCGAGTGGATGAATCCTTAAAGGACTTCTCTTCCAATCAGCTGCGTCACCGCACGGATTCTGGCAGCATTTCAAAGCTTTGTCATTCCTCTTTGCAGCTGCATCCCGGCGCTCCTAATCTGGCTCCCTGTCAGTTATTCATGTTCCCCGGGAACCACGAGCGCCCGTCTCCACCGCCAGCCAGCCGTCACCCCGCACTTTTATTCAAAATACATGAACGAGCGGGAATCAAGCAGGGAATATTAAAGGCTAGATAAGGAAAGTGGCGGGGCTTTGTGGAGAAGAGTGATTCATGTGCTCTTCACACGCACTCTGACCTCGCCGCTTTATCAGCAGATTCCCCCGGACGAGCACACCTGCTGCTGAATTACAGCGAGTCCAGGTGTCGAGTGTGATCTTCATCAGGTCGTGGTAGACAAACGTGAACCGGACAAAAGTAAAGAGACGTTTTTTTTTTCTTATTGGCCCACGGAACAGTCTAAAAATAGAATTGAACAAGACAATAGCAAAAATGGCAAACTCAGCAATAATTTGACATGAATAAAGTCAAAATATTAAGAGAAAAAAGGTAATTTTACAAAAATGTAAAAATAACAATTTTATTAGCATAATGTTGAAATAGAAAAGAAAAAAACACAAAATAAAATTGTCATTTTTGGAAAATTAGTTTGTGTTACAATACGATGGGAATAAAGTCCAACTCTTAGGAGGAGATCATCATCATGAACGCTGACGAATGCTGGGGTGGTCATGGATTCTGTGCACTGTTACAAGGAGATGTGAGATTGGCATGGGGGCCAGCAAGTGGTTAGCGAGTTTGTCCACACAGTCAGGAGCTCATGAAGATGTGGGTTGGAATGTCCACTGGACGTCTGAGTGGAGTTTGCAGGTTCCCCGATACATTCCAAAAACATGCATGTTGGGTTAACTACCTGCTGTGATTGGTTGTTTGTCTATAGGTGCCCTGCCATGGACTGGTGATTGGCTGCCACCCGCACTTTGCCCAAAGTCAGCTGGGATAGGCTCCAGCATAACTCTGCGGCATAAAAGATGAATGAGCATCCTTGGACAATAGTGTAGTAGCACAGCGGTGTTAACAGTAGGGGTGCACAAGAATTAGCAGACATATGATATGAGGGAACTATGACGTCATAACATTACAAATAGCTCCCATTACCAATCATTTAAAAAACGCTCCAATGAGGCGAGACTACCCGTACTGTGCAAAAGTGCAAAAGGTTTGCCAGAGCGTGTGCCCGAATACAGTGCACCTTGCTGGGCCACAGCAGGTGGCTCCTCCCCCTCTATACTCTGGTTCTCCTGATATTTGATGAGGACAAATCAATCAAATCCTAATTTGTTCCATTCCTTCTTAGGTGTGCACAAGCTCCACTTACATCCACATTTAAAAAAGCAGACCTAAAAAAGTTAGTGATTATCGATACCATGTGGGTCTTGAGAAGCAGAAAGGTATCAGTATCGGTTTGTAAAAAAGATATGGTGCATCTCTAATGGTATAAAAATGTTCATTTTGATGACAAACGAGGGTGTGGTGATGCTGGAGCCCCAAAAAGCCAAAGAAAAAAAAAAGCCACACATTTTATCCTCTGATGCTCGAACCAAATTGCAAAAATGTCCTCATTTCGTGTCAATGTTTGGCACAACGCAGACGTCTGCCCCTCGGAGCCAAGTTAAGGAAGAAGTAATACCGTGTAGTACAGCCACAAGGATTATGATAATATGTGGAACGCCGTAAAGAGTTGAACACACTTGATGCCTAAAAACAAGTTCTAATCCCAAAGAGCCGACTGTTGTGTCCGTCTAGAATTTCTGTATTTTTTTTTTTAACTCTCCCTCATGGTGAATCCCCTCGTGAGGCTTCCTCCGACAGGGTCCGCAGGGCACAGGGCTGGCCGGGGCCTGTCAGAACTGGTGGTGGAGGGAGGGGTGCGCGTGGAGTCCCCCATGAGGAGTCACAGCCTCCATTTAGCTTCCTGCTCCCGTGCAAACGAGCGCAGGGCCCCCGCGTTAGCGTGTTAGCGTGCTAGCGCCGGCTGGCAAGAACTCAATTTCCAGCCTCTCTTTTGTATCCGAGGCTGCTGCTGCCTTGCCCCGACGACACGACACCCCCAGCCCCCACAACACACACTCCTCTTGTGCTTGTGCCTTCAACAACACAACACAGTGGAGTCGTTAGGACCCTCTCTTCATTACTTCAAAAAAGCAATCATTAGACACCAGAGTATATACGTAATTAGAAAATCACTTCCTTTGCAATCCCGGCTAAGTAGTTTACATACTGTAATTACAGGGACAAAATCAATTTTTAATCATTTCACTGATTGGCCTCATCAGCTCAGTAGGAACATTGTATCCTGCTTGTTGTGCGAGCGCAACATCTGGGCTAAAACAATTAGCCCTTTGTGTAGCACGCCCGCCGCCGCGCACGACGCCTCGCTGCCACTTTGTGTGCGTCTGCGCTCGTCTCCGCCTTCCTTTGGACCCGCCAGCAGCGCCGTCCTCCACTGGCCGCCCTTGCCTTGGACTGGCGGAGCTGCGTGGAGCTTTGTGAATCAATGTGCTATAATAAGCCCAGCGGAGGTGGGAACAAAAACAACATATTGCTCTTTTTAACACCTCGTCGTCGTCTTCTTTGCTTTTTTTTTATATCACCTCCTTGCCGTGTTCACTTTGGGAAGCGACGCTAACACGACAGACGTTGAAAAATCCAAACTAAAGAGAAATAGAAATCCTGGTGCGTTTCACCCTTCACCGGCTAATAAAATGCTTTGTATTCTTGTCTGAGAGCAGACGATCGATCAACATTAGTCTCAACTCTCTCCCTCACTTTGAAAACTCAGGAAATCAGATTTCAAGTGGAGGGTGAGGTGGGGGGGGTCGCCGGTGGAAGGGGAAAGAAATCGGTTAATGCATTGATCACTCGGCCTCTATGCAAATCACATTTGCCTCCACTTTTTTTGCCGATCGATGGCATTAATTAACGGCTTCATTTTAGCGGCACCCCGCCATCCTCTCAGACGCCGCCGCTTCTGACCTCAGGGATGATGCCAGCCGCCGTGGCGCTGAGCACGGAGCACACGGGGGCGTAAATTCAGGGAATTCAATTTGACCCTGAGCGCCACCGGCGACATCCCGCATGCAGCATTTATTTACGACGGGCTGCTTTACACGTTTGGGATCCAACTTCATGTCCACGCTGCCCGTGGAAACACTCCCGTATTATGTTGGCTTGTCGTCAATGCTCACCTCTGGTCACGTGACGGCCACGGGTCGGAGACGTCATCGTTCTCAAAATGTAGCGGATTTGCTGGTCTACACGGAAACGACAAGCCTCCGTTTTTGGATTTTCCAGTCTGGAAGCCGTTTTCAAAAACTAGCGTTTCAGGGCACCCAGGACGCCGTTTCCGTGTGGATGACATTCTTTGCTGTTTTGACCCGAACATGTTTCCGTGTGGCTAGCCCCTAAATGTGCATTTTCCGTTTGGGTTTTTGCTATGTCAACGTGAGCCAGGCGGTCGGAGGGGTGTGGACTTGGCGGCAGCTTCTGAGGTTAGCATGGAACCTTACGACCTCCTGGTGTCGTGACATCTCAACTGATGGCAACTTGATGAGTTAGCGCTTTGTGGCGGTGGTTCGTGTCTGTGGGTGACCTGAAATGCTACTTTTTGAAAGCGGCTTCCAGAGTGGGAATATCTGAAAATGCTGGCTTGCCGTTTTCGTGTAGACAAGCAAATCCGCTACATTTTGAAAACGACAACATCACCGACCCGTGGCCGTCACGTGACCAGAAGTGAGCTGTGACGACAAGCCAACATAACGTGTGAATGTTTGGACGGACATGACTCAGCCCGGTCGACATTCTCCTGATATTTTGTCTGATTCTCCGAAATGACTGGCATGACTTCGTGGTAAGTCTAGACAAGCCTTGCACAGCGGAAAACGACGACTTATGCGCATGCGTTCTATCTTCTTCTATAGTTCGGGTTGTCACGTGGTTCCGTCTGCGTGTCCTCTTCACCCAGCGATCCGTTCCCATCTCAGATGCAACTATTTACTCATCCGGCACAGAGCGGACGCTCTGGACTAGGAATTGATGAGTTGGTCAACATAGACGTGTTGTCAACATAAACGGGTTTCACTGTAATGAGTCTTGCTCTCCGCTACCAATCAGCAAGGGTCATCAAACAGAAGGACAGTGTTAGTCACGGGGCGTAACTACGTTAGCAGACAACAACAATGAACTACCATTCTAGGGCTTGTGGATAACGACTACTAGAAGCGCTAACAGCAAAGGTTAGCATTGAAATCAGCGCAGGCCGACATGGAGCCCAGCACACATCATGAATGTTTACGTACGTAAGCCAACTACTTGATGCTGTGATGTTAAATACGGTTTCAAACGTTGCATACTTCTTATGACCCCAACCTAAAAGCTACTTTACCAATCCGTATGCAAATGATACAATCTAGTACCCCCCCAACAGATCAATTACACTGCTACTACATTAGTTTGCCAACTATGCTAGCTTCTGCATGCTAACCAGACTATCTGCTGGCAGGGGGGAGGATGAATAATATACATTTATTGAAATAATTATTAGTCCCACAATGCTCTTTAGTCATTTGCTTTGAAGAAAGTGTGTGTGAGTGTGTGTGTGTGTGTGTGTGTGTGTGTGTGTGTGTGTGGGGGGGGGGGGGGGGGGGTGATGGGATAGTTGGCGAGGGAGTTTATAGGAGGGGAAAAGAGGGGGGCTGCTGCGGTTGGCGGTGGGTTGTTGCGGGGGGCCGCTTGCTCATTTGGAGAGCTTTTCCAATTATACAATTAGTCAGGAATGTAGGCCAGCGGCCTCGGAGCTCCTCCTGCTCCTGACCCCGGATAACAAGTTCCCTCGCTCGCTTTCTATTTATCTTCTTCTTCTCGTTGTCTCTCGGTGGCCTAAACAGCGAGACGAGCCAGGAGTAAATTAACGTACGAGGACATTTACAGCAAAAGTGGTGTCAGCCCCCCCACCGCCCCCACCCAGGGGGTGCGTGAAGCGGTCCTCAGGCGTACAAACGGCGCCGCCCTTTGTGGTGGGACTTGCGTGTCAGAGACCATGGAAGCACTCGGCGGCGTTAATAGATCGAGTCGGAGGTCAGCTGGTCTCTGGTTAAAGACTGCGTGATGTGTTCAAGAGCTCCCAGCATGCCCCAAAAGTCTATTAGTCTTTGCTCTCAACACACACAATGTACACCCCCAAACGCCCCCACCTTTGCTGTGAGGAATAGACTGATAGCATCAATTGCTTTACGATGGCACGCCTCCAACCAAGCACGCATCTTACCTACCGATCACGTCCGCAATTTGTGCTAGCAAATGTAAGTGCTACCAGACATGCCTGCTACCTATCAAAGGTGTGCTATCAACCAGGAATGCTACCGATCACACATATGTGGTACCAACCACGCTTGCTACTTATCAAACATTTGTGCTACCGCTAGGCCTGCCTCCATTCGAATAAACAGTATGTGCTACCAACCACGCCTACTACCTATCCAATATATGTACTAGCAAACACGCCTGAGTACCAATCAAATGTTAGCAAACATGCCTGCTTCTTATCAAACATTTGTGCTACCAAACAAGCCTGCTACCAATCAAGTATATGTGCTACCAAACATGCCTTGTTAGCTATCAAACATATGTGCTACCAACCACACCTGCTACCGATCAAACATATGTGCTACCAAACACGCCTTGCTAGATATCGCACATATGTGCTACCAAACATGCCCGCTAGATATCAAAGGTGGGTACTGCCTTTACACCACACCAAATAATGACAATGCCTGCTACCTGCCAGCGGTGCTTGCTAAAGAGCATGCCTGCTACAAACGAAACACACTTGGAACCTACCGAAAACACACCTGCTTCCAATCATGCCTGCTACCTTCCAAGCATGCTTGCTACTGACAAAATGTGCCTGCTATCTAGAAAACACACCTGGAACCACCCTCGCGCACTTGGTACTTAGTACACACGCTATCAGAATATGACAGCGACCAGTCAAAAACGCCTGCTACCACGCAGACACGCCTGCCGAACAGAGCCTGTAGTGATGCTTTTGAAGAAACCTGCCACCTACAAAACATGTCTGCTAACTTTCCACCACACAACTCTGCTATCTATAGAACACGCATAGAAAATACCTGCTACCTACTGAAGCCTCTGCTCGCTACCTTCTAAGGATGTCTGCTACCTACCAAAATACCTGCTAAGCAAACTGCGATTTACAAAACACACCTGCTGCCTAAGAAAAACTCTATGCTACTGATAGAACATCCTTGCTACCACACATGCCTGCTACCAACCAAGGATGCTGGCTACCTATAGAACATGTTTATACTCGTGATACATCACACGTTAGCAAGAGAACACGCCTGCCACATAGCATGGCGCTTGGCTTTATTAGGAAGCAACAACAGCCGCCAAGTGCCATCTGTTGGCATGCGGATTTTGTGTAATCTCTCTATACTGATTACAACCACGACGACACAAACCTCTTAAATAATTATCCCGCCATGTAAAAAAAGCGGCAAATAATTATAATCATTAACTCCCACCAAGTCTGCCACTCCTCCCGCAAATGAAGGCTGTCAGAGAGGGAGATAAAGAGTTTTGTTCTGCCGGGATGCCAATCATGTCTTATTTATACCCGCCGGGCCAGGGGCCGCAAACTGAGCACGGCGACGCTCGAGAGGCCGCCCTGCCATAAAATTGACCCTCTCCAGATGACACGCCCTCGCGCCACGGCGGCCTGGTGGTGTCCTTTTTGAGGATCTGCCTTCTGATGGCCGGACAAGTACCAATCCGGTCTGGCTTCAGCTTCACTCAGACCACATATGACAACTTGTGACCATATTTGGATAGCAGACAGGAAGGGGTGGCGTTTGTTCCAAAAAAACCTGATTTGTTGATATTTTTTAATGGCAAAAGTGAGGCAATGAGTCAAGTGGATGATTTAGTGTTCAATGTTACGTAGCCAACTCCACGTTTGTCACAATGCTGCAGTTTCCTCTCACTGCAAAAACTCACAACGTCCATGCGATTTTTCATCCATGACAAAGAAACGACAAATTCATGTCACACACCAGGGAAAGTTACTAGGACAGGCTGGTTTTTGGTTCTTTTTACACTTGAATAACAACCATGAATGTTAGCAACCATGAACTGCAGTGCGTATGTATCGCCTTCTCAAACATATCATATGTGCTACCAAACACGGTGGCAAACTATCAAACATCTGTGTTGCCAACCAGGCCTGCTACCAATCAGAAAAAGTGTCTACCACTCACACCTGCTACCTATCATACATATGCACCACCAACCACACCTGCTACCTATCATACATATGCACCACCAACCACACCTGCTACCTATCATACATATGCACCACCAACCACACCTGCTACCTATCAAACATTTGTGCTACCAACCACACCTGCTACGCATCCAACATTTGTGCTACCAACCAGGCCTGCTCCTAATCAAACATTTGTGCCACCAAACATGCCGGCCACTAAATTTGTACCTGGTTTTGGGTTTTAGGGCTAACAGAGGTTACCTTCTTTTTACACTAGCATGAATGTGTGACTTCAAACATTGCTCTTGCGTTGGCCACGGTTTTCTACTTCCATTATTTCCTGTGGGGAAAATGATTTTGACCGGCGGCGTGGTACAAATTATGTTCCACTGTTGAGGTTGGGGTAGAGTTCTATTTTTAGCTCCTGTTAAATTGATTCCCTTTCCAGCCGGAGAGCGTTTTCCGCGAGTGTGTCTTTGAAAGTTAGTGAAAGTCCATTATTAAACAGAACAGAACACCCTCCCCACCCTCTTTGTCCAAACTTGGCGCTGCTCTTTGTGGTTCTTATTTTGTCAATTCGGATGACACGATGGTCCCCTAAGAGGTGCTTTTGAATGAGATCTAAATGCAACGTCAAGTACGACCCCTCCCGTGTGTGTGTGTGTGTGTTAGCTGTTCTTCCAGTGTGTGGCACATACCTCCAGAGTGACTCACTCAAAGTCAAAATGTAGCAACAACGCTGTGAAGCTGTGGTATTCCGTGTAGTACTGTGGTAGCACACCACCACGGTTACCAAGCACAGCTCGCCTGTGAAAGTGCTAACAAAAGTGGACAGCTGCTGCGTTCTTTGGAATTATTCTTATTTTTAACATGGCCGCTGCTTCCCCGTGAACGCTACCACACGAATTTCCCAGCTCGCAGAGAAAAAGGTTTCCATTGATTAGTACTTTACGAGCGATCGATACTCACAAACTGGCTTGAACCCCCCCACCCTCGCTTGTCTCCCTGCGCATCAGCATGGAGGGAGTTCAGCTTTTTCATTTTTCATCGAACAGCGCACGAGCGTAACGTGTGTGTGGGTGCTGATCTTACAACCAAGTCCTAGGAAGTCCTCGTGTCCACCACAGAGGACATGAGGACTACTCTATTACATTACTAGACTACAAGTTAGCAAAAACACCTCAAACTCTCAATGAAACGCTCAATTCCTACTTTTAAAAACACACAAAGTGCATAAACGCAGTACTAATACGGAGTGAGTCCAATGATTAGGGACAGTAGTACACCACAACAAGCACAAATGTTCAATGAGCACCTCAGAAATGAAGATGATTATTTTTCTACAGGATGCACTTTTCAGCATGGACATGAAAGAAAGAAGTTTTTTTTTTGAATTGTCTTGGAAAGCCATGTCAATTCACTGAAAATGATGTAGTTAATATTGACAGCATATATTATACATACTGCATACATAATAAAACATCTGTTTTCTTATTCATTCATTTTATTATATATGTTGAAAAGCACAATAGCTTGTATCACAATATTCATCATTTTAATCATGACAAATATAATGCTAAGAATAAACAATCCTATTCTTAATAAAACTACTGTTTTATGGTATGTTTTAATAATAATAATAATAGTATAACAGCAAAGGCATACTATGTAGGATATGTTAATAATACGAAACAGAAATATTTAATAATAGCTCACATTAATATGTGACAGTAACACTAATAATAACCAATTGTGTATATCCATATACAGTATATATGTATGTACTTAGTAGTAGTCAGTAGTGGTCATGTGCTAATAAGCGGATGCTGTATTATGTTTTCATCACAACAAACAGTTCTTTACTTTCTAACAACATTGACTCACATATCTTGATGCTGTAAATCCAAATCAATAATAATAATAATACAGTAGAACACAGTAATAACGCACGAGACATCACACGAGACATGACGCAACCATCAATCAGTCATGTGAGCAGCTGAGCTTGTTGAGCTCTGAAGGAAGTAGATTTGCACCAGGCTGTGAAGTGAAGTGACGATGCCGCACATTTGTTCCGTCAAAGACACAATAAAAGCTCCAATAACAACGCCGGCAAATAAAATCCCAACATGCAATAAATGCTGCGTTTAAATTGGGTTTGTGTGCGCTGGAAGCGGCGTGCCACGTGTTTATTGTACGCACGCCGTCCTTTGACAAAATATGGAGACGCCTTTGTGTGTGAATTGGAACGAACAAGAATAAAATGGCCGTGTGACTACACTGAAGATGACGACCGTGATGATGGTGATGAAGGCAAACAAGATGGAGGTGGGCGTGTTGCAGCGCTGCACCTGTTTGTCTCGTCATGCTTGGTGATTGTCTCTCAGACAGGAAGTGACATCATCAAGAATGAACTCTGACCTGGGCTAGCACAGCCATCTGTGGACCGTCTTGTACAAATACTGCATTAAGTAGTATTTGGATCATCTCCAAAGTGGATGAAGATGTACTGTAGACGTGTGTGTGTGTGTGTGTGTGTGTGTGTCACATGACAGACATGTTTTCATTTCCCGCCCTGCGCTGGTACCTGCTGACGGGCACCGCTGGCACGCTCGCCGCCTGGCAGGAAGGAGGTGGACGGCTCGGCTCGACCCGGGCCAACAGGAGGCTGCGCACAAAAGGAAATTGGAGAAAAAGAGCGGTTGACTTTGAAGCGTGACAAGTTGGATTGGTCTTTGTTTGCAGCGCAGCGACACACTCGTCCTTCCATTCGCCTCGTCTGACCCCTCAGACGCATCACACGCACGCACGTCTTACCACCCATAGCATCCACCCGCCACTCATTCATCACAGGTGTGCCTTAGGCTGGCTACAATAAAAGGACACAATAAAATGGGCAGTTTCACTATACTGTACGATTATTGATGAGTCATTTCAGTAAAAACCAACCTAGCTTGTCTGGTGTTAAATAAATGTTAACATTCAAGTAAAAATAAAATAAAAGCTTATAAGGTTAAATTAAATAGAAATGAACAGACTTCAAAATAAATGCAAAAAAAAAAATACAATTTCAATGCCTTCAATTCTTTTAACTTTTTTCTTACTTTACTTTTTCTATTTGAATTTTTATTCTTCATTTTAATAAATAATAAATAAGAACAGGTTGCTTTTTGCAAAATGTAACATATCAGAATGGCTGTTCCATTGTTATAAAGACGATATCAAAAGTAAAGGTGACATACAACTGACGCCAAACGATATCAAAAGTAAAGGTGACATACAACTGACGCCAAACGATATCAAAAGTAAAAGGTGACATAAAACTGATGTCAAACGATATCAAAAGTAAAAGGTGACATAAAACTGATGTCAAACGATATCAAAAGCAAAGGTGACATACAACTGATGCCAAACAATATCAAAAGTAAATGATATCAACGGTATTCCACACTGAAGCTGCGACTTTTGGCAAGTGGATTCATCACTTTGAAGCGCTTGCTGTGACCAGAATCATCACTTCATCACAATATCCGCTTCCCGTGCCGCCTTCTGCCATATTTTGTTGTCGTGATATAACGATAAATATGAACCAGAGTGGTAAATGTTTACATGTGCTTTCAATGCGCTTTCAATCCTGTAGTGTTTCCTCCAGTGCACCAATGAAGCCCACAAAGCCGAAGGCGTGACACGAAGCCGTGCTGTAAACAAGCCAGCCTTCCTCTCTGCTGAAAGCAAATAAGCTAACGATAAAACATCGCGTTCCCGATTTACATTTTAGCCTGCGTTAACGATGCCAATCCGCAAAAACATCCACTTTGTCTTCACTTCAGTGTCCCCCCCCCCAACTCCGCCAAACACAAATGTCTGTTGTGTGGCGTCGCCGCCTTGCGCTGCGCTATGCAAAGATCAGCTGTCAATCACACGTTATCTCTTAAAAGTCGTCTCGCTAACGAAGTCTTCGCCGCCACGGCGATGCAGTGAGGGGCGGGGAGGGAGGGGGTTGGCGCAGATGTGGTGGTGGAGGGTCTGGCAGGAAGGCCACCCACATCTACACACCACTAGAGTTTCACTGGAGCCACCAACAGGGACACGCACACGCACACACACACACACACACACACACACACACACACACACACACACGCAGCCATCATGTTGCCTTAAGTCACAATCTAAATTGGCTCCCAGGGGCCCGCGACTACCTTGTTCACCAAAGGCATTGTGTATGTTTCCTGAGTGCTTCGCATATGCTATTGTAACCTGAGACACACACACGCACGCGCACACACACGCGCACACACGATGCCGCAGAGAGTCGCTGTGCTTTGTGTCTTCTCCATCAGGACCTTCATTACAGTCAAATAGTTTGCTGTTAAAGCAACAAACGCCCACCACACAAACCTCAGTCACAAACACCGCTGGGGGTGGAGGGGGGGGGCAACATGAAGGAAATACAACTACACGTGACGACATCAGACGCTTCATGCGTTCGTTGCCAGCTTGCAAGATTCATCAGTTGTTGACAAAGTTGTTGGGTAGCTACCTCCGCATCGGGGCCAAGGTTTGGTTCACGTTCGGGACAGTCAGGGAAAAGAATGCAAAACTGTACGTTTTGTATTGAATTTTGCAATAAATCCAATTCTCAAAAAGTACAAACATACAGTAGTCCAAAATGTCGTCCACTTTTGGTCAGACCGCCTGGGCTTGTGGAGGTCCAAACCTCATGGTCCCGCATTTTTGCTAACAACATTTGTTTTCATTTGTAGGAAACCCACCATTGAGAGACATAGTCTCTCCAATGTGTCCTGGGTCTTCCCCATGGCCTCGTACCGGTGGGACATGCCATGAACACCTCATCCGGGAGCCATCCTGACCAGATGCCCAAGACACCTCATGTGGATCTTCTCAATGTGGAGGAGCAGTGCTTCTGCTCAGAGTTTGTCCCGGATGACAGTGCTTGTCAGCTTATCTCCTAGGGAGAGCCCAGCCACCCTACGGGGAAAACTCATTTTGGCCGCTTGTAGCCGCCATCTTGTCCTTTCGGTCATGACCATAGGTGAGGGTAGGAACGAGAGTCCGCATCACTGCAGACGCCGCACCAATCCGCCTGTTGATCTCACGTTCCATCCTTCCCTCGCTAGCGAACGAGACCCCGAGGTACTTCAACTCCTCCACTTTTCGCAGGATCTCGTCCCAGACCCGGAGATGGCACCGACCCTTTTCCGGGTGAGAACCATGGACTCGGACTTGGTGCTGCTTCACATGCCGGCCGCTTCACACTCGGCTGCGAACCCATCCAGTGAGAGCTGAAGATCACGGCCCCATGTGGGCCCGGCTCCAATAGTGTTGGAATTTAAACAGATGGCCAAAATGACAGCTTTTCAGCCCTTTACCGTTAAAATGCTGAGGCGTAAACATTCTAATTAGCATAAGTCGCTAGCAAGACTAGGGAAAAATGACAAATGGAAAACAATAGCCTGACAATTAACCTCACAGAGTATCTTTACGAAAACTGTCGCTTTGAGAGTCATTGGACTCAGTTGCCACTTTGTCATGTGACCAGCGTCGTGGAGGGAAAACACGGCTAACCTTTTCCTGCATTTGCCTTTATTAGAGTGTTTGTGCCGCACACAGCAGGAGGAAACAACAGCATAAAAGCAGCGGCGTTTAAGCAGTAAAGTAATAAGGCAAAAGCAGTCAAGTGTTGATTCCACACATCAAAACATGACACACACACACACACACACACACACACACACACAGTACGTAATACACAACAGGGCTGTCTGGCAGCTGCAGTGAACATTTTGAGAGAAAATATTCCTCGCCTGCAATAGTCCGATGTAATTCATTTTCCATCTCTGTTCATTAATCATTGTTAAAATTAGTGATCCATTTCTTCCACTCTGCCATCTGCACTCAGCCTCCTCACAAACATGAACGCCGGCCTCCTAATCACAAGTGACAAGGCCTCCAAATAGCTTTCTGCACACGTGCGCCGCCGCCGCCGTCACACTCCAGGCGCTCATTCTGGCGGCGGCCCGGACCGCCGCGTGCGCGTGAAAGAGGCCCGAGCGAGCGCCAAACAACAGATGTGCGTAATCTTGGATGGAACGTGACCGTGAGGAAAGAGCGGAGTACAAGACTCCCGAGTGTCAAAAGGATGGAAGCCTTGGAGATGTAGGGTTTATGTGACATCACACACGAGGCGGTACTGTCTATTTGCTGGAATGCAGCCATAAGCTAAGGTGAACTAAGCTAAGGAAAGCGGTTACGTGACTTTTAAAGGCCCACAAATTGGTGGTAAAAAGCAGATCACCATGCTAAAGTGCAGACTGAATAGGAATCATCTGTTCCGGGGTCAAACTGTGGCCATTCTAATCAAGTAGCGGTGACACACACACACACACACACACACACACACACAGTCACTGCTCCTCCTTGGCAAGGTGTGTGTACATATTGTAACATATACAGCGTCCTTAAAGAGAATGTTTTTCACGGCGCTACGTGCCAACGACTACGAGGCCAACGACTGATTCATTTGTTACACCAACTGGTGTCTCCATGTGCACACACACACACACACACACACACACACACACACACACACAGCACCTCCTCCAGATCGCTCCACACACACACACACACACACAATATGTTAGCACGTGCACGCACACACACACAAGCAAACACCTGAATGTTTTTTTGTCTGGAAAAAAGGAACAAATCATTTTGAGCTAATTTGACTTCCTGTTTTCTTCCTGATTTGTACGTCATTCCATCCTTTGTTTGGTCTTTCCTTTAATCGTTCCTCCGTTCGATCGCTCCTTCCTTCAATGTTTTATGATCTTTCTGTCTTTCGGTCCTTCAATCGCTCCTTTGTTCAACCGTTCGTTCGATCAATCGTACAACCGTTCCTGCTCTCCATCGTTCCTGATTGATTGTTCCTTTGTTAAATCTTTCCTTCAACTGTTCCTTCATTCGATCTTTTGATTGAGCGTTCGTTGTTGTTCCTTCCTTCTATCGTTCCTTCACTCGATTGTTCTTACGTTCGATGCGTCCTATTCTTTCTTCATTCCATCCTTTCTTTGATTGATCGTTAGTTCAATCCTTCCATCCTTCAATCATTTCTATCATTCCTCTGCTCGATCCATTGTTCCTTCTATCCTTCAATCAATCCATCGATTGATCATTCCTTCCTTTGTTTTATTGTTCCTTCGTTTGATCATTCCTTCACTCGATTGTTCCTTTCTTGGATTGTTACTTCGCCCGATCGTTCCTTCGTTCGATCCTTCTTATTGTTCCTTCCCTCAGTCCGTCGTTCGTTCGATCCTTCAATTGATCCATCGATTGTTCGTTCCTTCCTTCATTTGATTGTTCCTTCCTTGGATCATTCATTGACTTGATTGATGACTTATTGACTTGATTGTTCCTTTGTTCCTTCCACTGAGCCTTCCTTCGATGCTTCCTTTGTTCAATCCTTCCTTCAGTTGTTCCTTTGTTTGACCGTTCCTTTGCTCGGTTGCTCCTTCGTTCAATCCATCGTTGGTTCGATCCATCGATTGATCGTTCCTTCTTCATTTGATTGTTCATTCATTCCTCCCGTCATTTGTTGACTCGACTGTTCCTTTGTTCCTTTGATTTTCCGTTCGATCCTTCCTTTGTTTGAGTGGTGCTTTGCTCGTTCCTTCGTTTGCTCGTTGCATCGATGGTTCGATTGTTCATTCATTGAAAAAGGGTACAAGCAACAACCCCGCCTACCACCACGCTTCCGTATACTCGAACTTCCTGCCTTTCCTTCGTCCATCTTTCCATCATTTTGCTTTGCCAACTGTTTTCCATTCTTTCCTTCTTTCCTTCCTCCACTCAGCTTCCTTCAACTTTCCTTTCTTCTTTTCCATCTTTGTCAGTTTTCTGATTCCTTCATGTGAACTTTTTGTTCCCAACTACCTCCCTAAATTGACATTTCCTTTCCTCGTTTTTCTTCCTCCTCCTTGGCTTCAATTTTGCCTCCTAGATTTTGTCGTTTCCTTCTTTAATATTTCCCTGTTTTGTGTCCTTCCTGCTTTCCTTCCGTCTGTGTTTCCTCTGACCTCAGCCTTACCAAACAAGATGGCGTGCTAGCATTAGCCTGCGTGCTAAGGGGGGTGTTGGGGTTTAAAGTAAATAAGGTTGAGGCTGGTTTGTTTGTGCAGCCCCCCTCCTGGTAGAAAAGGATATAAGCCTCGCACATGGCTTAAAATTTTGTACAGCTTTTCCCAAAATCCTTCTTATGGTTGCCACTCTGTGCCAAAAAGTTCATCTGGCCTGTAAATTTAAGCACGGATTACAAATATTCAAATCATGAGCTTACTGTTCAAATAAACATTTGCAGCGGGGGAGGGAGGGGGGCCAGGCAAAAGTTGCAAGGCACACACTTTGGCCATAATTCCTCCTCGGGCGCCGCCCCTTCCCTCACCGCTAATAAAACAACCACAAAGAGTGTACGGTGGGGGGGTCAATGCAAAAACAAAAGGCTGGAAGTTGAATGTCGGGCCTCGTTCTTGACGCTGCATAAACACACTTGATGAAATATGTCATTAATGTAATTGGAACCACCTCCGAAATTACAGCAGTCAGGGTGGGCCCATGGCCTCGGACAATAGACCACCTTATTATGGGGGCGGGGGTCAGCTGCTCACCACATGCTGGTGACGACAACCCCCGGTGATGTCACTGTGAGGTGATCTATGATGGGGCGGGGCCTCCGTTGGTCCCCCCCACCCTACCAATCTCAAGTAATCACGACCTGCGGTATTTCTCATGCATTCATTCGTAACGGCGAACGTTGACGTTTCAAACCACAGCGAAGCACATCTCATGTTTCAAACTTTCAAGCCAGTCTGGACTCCAAAACGTCTCCGGCTTTCAACTAAATCACACGTAAACACGACCGCAAGCAACAGGTGGCACGATCACCCCGCACTGAAGCCCCTCATTGAGAAGCTTGAAGGAAGTCGTTTTGCGGGGAAACAAACCCGATAGTGAAAGAAGGAAAAGGGCGAACGTGTGGACTAGCTTACACGTTACAACCTCCAAAATCCTGCACCCACAAAGAAACGTTTGGAAATCGGAGTAAATTGTTGGCCAAAATGCACACGACAAGGAGTGTGAAGAGAAGAAGAAGAGGAACATAGACAGGAAGTTACAGGACTCCAGCGTCACAGATGCGAACTCACTTGTTCACTTGCAAAGCGAAACAGTGCATAGATGAGATTTTTACACTGTTTCACGTCTTTGCACCTGTGTGACACTTAAGGATGTTAAAACGTGCACTTTTTGATGATGACCAAAAAAACATCTAAATCTAGATTCAAAAAGTACATAAAAATGAAAACATTTTTAGATTGGCTCATTGTCATGTCATTGTCAAAATGACAAATAAAAATGAATTAAAAACAAAACATGTCAAACGATTATACGAGTGTGTACTTGTTAGTGACACAAGCAAAATATATATTAAACAATACATTTCAAATAAAACAATAATACAAAGACTGAGTGCCATCATACCAGTGTTTGCATGTTAGCAACATGTGGACTATTCAAACTGCTGCACTTCTTTTTACACTTTTAAGACGCTAAAAATGTTAAGACTGAACACACCACCTGTACACTTTCTTTGATGACCAAAAAATGTCTAAAAATGTAAAATGTAAACATAAAAAAGACATTTAAAATGTCAAATAAATGTTAAAAAGACTGTCAGCAAACGCACCAAAAAATTGTCTGTGCACTGAAAACTTTTACAATAACACCCCCAAACAAATGAAATGAAATCCAAAATGTAAACTTAAAAAAAAGAATAAAAAAAAAAACTAAAATTGCAAAAGAGACTAGCGTCATCATACGCGTGTTCACTTCTTAGCAACATTGACATTTTAGACCACTTTACTCTTTTTACATTCGTATGACATGTAATAATGCTACATTAGGAAGGGAATATTTTATAAAAACATCCCAACAGTTGAGATGTGATTGTGTCTTTCTCTCCCATGGAACTACAGAAACAACAGACAGTGTTCCACACCAGCGATGCTGCGGTTCCAAGGCCCAAACAATACCGAAAGGCGTGTCAGTTGGATTCCAGGTGCGGCCCACCGGCGGGGTCAGCATCACAGTGACAGTTGGCGTCACCTCTGGGATTAAAATAGCCTCTTCTTCCACTCGTACTACTTGGTCCTCGCTCAGGCCGCCATTAAAGTGGTGCGCATTTGCAAAATTGCAAACAGATGCAAGTCAAGTACCTGCAAATAATCTGCCAAGACCCATTTGAGAATATGTGCCAGTCATTAGGGGCGGGCCGGCCGCGGATCAGCCCACCAGATGGGTTCTGCTGCCTTTTATTCTGGAAGAAAGACCACCGCTCCTCCACACGCACGCACACACACACACACGCACACAGTTACGTCCCATGTTGAGTGTGAGACAACAATATCGCAAGTTTAAGAGCCGACCAAGGAATGTCACATTTCCTTTCGAATCTTTTCATCTTCTCTGCAATGAGGATACTGTGTGTGTGTGTGCATGCGTGTGCGTGTGTGCATGCGTGTGTGTGTGTGCATGAGTGTGCGTGTGTGCATGCGTGTGTGTGTGTGCATGCGTGTGTGTGCACGCTGGGGAGGCTGCTGATAGGGGGTGCGGTGTAAAAGAGGAGATCTGAGGCTTTTATTGTTTAGTACAGATGATTTTGTACCAAAAAAGGAAATAAAAAAAGCAAGCGGGCTGTGCTGTTGTTGTTGTTGTCGTTCAGCCACACATCTGAAGTTGTGTTCTTTAAAGGCAACAAAGCTTTTTCCAATTAAAGCACATTTTAACACCAAGAGGTGCGGCAAACTTCCATCAGTGGCGTCTCTCGCAAAACGCCAAACAGGAAGTGCTTGAACTTGAGGGTGACTGTGGGAGGGGGAGGGGGGGCTTTTAGAACAACAAACAAACGAGACACTTTTTAAAGAAAGATTCCTCAAACACGAGCAGGCCTTCAAACAAAACGCATTCATTTCATTTCTTGTTAATTGTAAAAGTGCAAGCATGCGGGACACAACAAACATTCTTTGTTCGGGGAGACGGCGACGGCGGCGGAGGAGGGGGCGGGACACAAGTGACCATGTGACAACGCCAGCAGAACATAATTTCAAGACATTCCTGCATCTTCCGTCCCACACACATCGACAGTACTTGATATACACACACATCTAACTTACTATACATCTATGTCTCACAACACCCAACAAATGATGAAGACGTCCCAAAGGAGACTGTACTTCCTGAGAAGACTGAAGAAATTTGGCATGTCCACCACAATGATGAGTTGCTTCTACAGATGCACTATAGAAAGTGTCCTTACCGCCTCCATCACTGTTTGGTACGGTAACTGTACAACACGTGATAGGAAGGCACTCCAGCGGGTGATCAAGACCTCACAGAACATTGTTGGGGCAGCCCTCCCCTCACTGCAAGACATTTATAAAACTAGAGTCCTACGAAGAACACACAACCTCATCAAGGACAGCACACATCCACAACACTCATTATTCACACTCCTACCGTCAGGCAGACGCTACAGGAGTTTGAAGTCCAGGACCACAAGGCTGGCAAACAGCTTTTACCCACAGGCCATCAGGCTTCTCAACGAAGCACTCGCACACGCCGCACGCAACACACGCACACACTCATAGCACTTTATTATTTATTTATTTATTTATTTATTTATTTATTTATTTATATTATTTATCTGTATTATTGTCTCTCCTGTTGTTGTTGTTTAATTTATTGGTATTTATGTTTCTTATGTTCTTATTCTTTCTTGTGTTTTCTTTCTTTTCTTGGGAGAATGAACAGAATAAGAATTTCATTGCATAGTAGAACTGCTGTTTTACCGTGCACATGACAATAAAACTGTCTTGAATCTCTTGAATGTTCCATACACACACACATCGACAGTACTTGATATTCACACACATCTAACTTACTGTACATCTATGTTCCATACACACACACACACACACACACACACACACACAAACACACACACACACATCTCCGTCCTATACACACATCTACATCCTATACACACATCTACGTCCTATACACACAACTACTGTATGTCCTATACACACATCTATGTCCTATATACACATCTACATCCTATACACACATCTCCGTCCTATACACACATCTACGTCCTATACACACATCTACATCCTATACACACATCTACATCCTATACACACATCTATGTCCTACACACACATCTACATCCTATACACACATCTCCGTCCTATACACACATCTATGTTCTATACACACATCTACATCCTATACACACATCTACGTCCTATACACACATCTACATCCTATACACACATCTACGTCCTATACACACAACTACTGTATGTCCTATACACACATCTATGTCCTATATACACATCTACGTCCTATACACACATCTACGTCCTATACACACATCTACATCCTATACACACATCTACATCCTAAACACACATCTCCGTCCTATACACACATCTACATCCTATACACACATCTACGTCCTATACACACATCTCCGTCCTATACACACATCTACATCCTATACACACATCTATGTTCTATACACACATCTACATCCTATACACACATCTACGTCCTATACACACATCTACATCCTATACACACATCTACATCCTATACACACATCTCCGTCCTATACACACATCTATGTTCTATACACACATCTACATCCTATACACACATCTACGTCCTATACACACATCTCCGTCCTATACACACATCTACATCCTATACACACATCTATGTCCTATACACACAACTACTGTATGTCCTATACACACATCTATGTCCTATATACACATCTACGTCCTATACACACATCTACGTCCTATACACACATCTACATCCTATACACACATCTACGTCCCATACACACATCTACGTCCTATACGCACATCTATGTCTTATACACACATCTCCGTCCCATACACACATCTACGTCCTATACACACATCTCCGTCCTATACACACATCTACATCCTCTACACACATCTACATCCTCTACACACATCTACATCCTATACACACATCTACATCCTATACACACATCTCCGTCCTATACACACATCTACGTCCCATACACACATCTACGTCCTATACACACATCTACATCCTAAACACACATCTCCGTCCTATACACACATCTACATCCTATACACACATCTACGTCCTATACACACATCTCTGTCCTATACACACATCTCCGTCCCATACAAACATCTACGTCCTATACACACATCTACGTCCTATACACACATCTCCGTCCTATACACGCATCTATGTCCTATACACACAACTACTGTATGTCCTATACACACATCTATGTCCTATATACACATCTACATCCTATACACACATCTCCGTCCTATACACACATCTACGTCCCATACACACATCTACATCCTATACACACATCTACATCCTATACACACATCTATGTCCTATACACACAACTACTGTATGTCCTATACACACATCTATGTCCTATATACACATCTACATCCTATACACACATCTCCGTCCTATACACACATCTACGTCCTATACACACATCTACATCCTATACACACATCTACATCCTATACACACATCTCCGTCCTATACACACATCTACATCCTATACACACATCTATGTTCTATACACACATCTACATCCTATACACACATCTACGTCCTATACACACATCTCCGTCCTATACACACATCTACATCCTATACACACATCTATGTCCTATACACACAACTACATCCTATACAAACATCTATGTCCTATACACACAACTACTGTATGTCCTATACACACATCTATGTCCTATATACACATCTACGTCCTATACACACATCTACGTCCTATACACACATCTACATCCTATACACACATCTACGTCCTATACACACATCTATGTCCCATACACACATCTACGTCCTATACGCACATCTATGTCTTATACACACATCTCCGTCCCATACACACATCTACGTCCAATACACACATCTCCGTCCTATACACACATCTACATCCTCTACACACATCTACATCCTCTACACACATCTACATCCTATACACACATCTCCGTCCTATACACACATCTACGTCCCATACACACATCTACGTCCTATACACGCATCTATGTCCTATACACACAACTACTGTATGTCCTATACACGCATCTATGTCCTATACACACAACTACTGTATGTCCTATACACACATCTATGTCCTATATACACATCTACATCCTATACACACATCTCCGTCCTATACACACATCTACGTCCCATACACACATCTACATCCTATACACACATCTACATCCTATACACACATCTATGTCCTATACACACAACTACTGTATGTCCTATACACACATCTATGTCCTATATACACATCTACATCCTATACACACATCTCCGTCCTATACACACATCTACGTCCTATACACACATCTACATCCTATACACACATCTACATCCTATACACACATCTCCGTCCTATACACACATCTACATCCTATACACACATCTATGTTCTATACACACATCTACATCCTATACACACATCTACGTCCTATACACACATCTACATCCTATACACACATCTACGTCCTATACACACATCTACATCCTCAACACACATCTACATCCTCTACACACATCTACATCCTATACACACATCTACATCCTATACACACATCTCCGTCCTATACACACATCTACATCCTATACACACATCTCCGTCCTATACACACATCTACGTCCCATACACACATCTACGTCCTATACACACATCTACATCCTAAACACACATCTCCGTCCTATACACACATCTACATCCTATACACACATCTACGTCCTATACACACATCTCCGTCCTAAACACACATCTCCGTCCCATACAAACATCTACGTCCTATACACACATCTACGTCCTATACACACATCTCCGTCCTATACACACATCTACATCCTATACACACATCTACGTCCTATACACACATCTCCGTCCTATACACACATCTCCGTCCCATACAAACATCTACGTCCTATACACACATCTACGTCCTATACACACATCTCCGTCCTATACACGCATCTATGTCCTATACACACAACTACTGTATGTCCTATACACACATCTATGTCCTATATACACATCTACATCCTATACACACATCTCCGTCCTATACACACATCTACGTCCCATACACACATCTACATCCTATACACACATCTACGTCCTATACACACATCTCCGTCCTATACACACATCTACGTCCTATACACACATCTATGTCCTATACACACATCTCCGTCCTATACACACATCTACGTCCCATACACACATCTACGTCCTATACACACATCTACATCCTATACACACATCTCCGTCCTATACACACATCTACATCCTATACACACATCTACGTCCTATACACACATCTATGTCCTATACACACATCTACATCTTATACACACATCTACATCCTAAACACACATCTCCGTCCTATACACACATCTACATCCTATACACACATCTACGTCCTATACACACATCTCCGTCCTAAACACACATCTCCGTCCCATACAAACATCTACGTCCTATACACACATCTACGTCCTATACACACATCTCCGTCCTATACACACATCTACATCCTATACACACATCTACGTCCTATACACACATCTCCGTCCTATACACACATCTCCGTCCCATACAAACATCTACGTCCTATACACACATCTACGTCCTATACACACATCTCCGTCCTATACACGCATCTATGTCCTATACACACAACTACTGTATGTCCTATACACACATCTATGTCCTATATACACATCTACATCCTATACACACATCTCCGTCCTATACACACATCTACGTCCCATACACACATCTACATCCTATACACACATCTACGTCCTATACACACATCTCCGTCCTATACACACATCTACGTCCTATACACACATCTATGTCCTATACACACATCTCCGTCCTATACACACATCTACGTCCCATACACACATCTACGTCCTATACACACATCTACATCCTATACACACATCTCCGTCCTATACACACATCTACATCCTATACACACATCTACGTCCTATACACACATCTATGTCCTATACACACATCTACATCTTATACACACATCTACGTCCTATACACACATCTATGTCCTATACACACATCTCCGTCCCATACACACATCTATGTCCTATACACACATCTGTGTCCTATACACACATCTACGTCCTATACACACATCTACATCCTATACACACATCTCCGTCCTATACACACATCTACATCCTATACACACATCTATGTTCTATATACACATCTACATCCTATACACACATCTATGTCCTATACACACATCTACATCCTATACACACATCTACGTCCTATACACACATCTACATCCTATACACACATCTCCGTCCTATACACACATCTATGTTCTATACACACATCTACATCCTATACACACATCTACGTCCTATACACACATCTCCGTCCTATACACACATCTACATCCTATACACACATCTATGTCCTATACACACAACTACTGTATGTCCTATACACACATCTACATCCTATACACACATCTACGTCCTATACACACATCTACATCCCATACACACACATCTATGTCCTATACACACATCTACATCCTATACACACATCTACATCCTATACACACATCTACATCCTATACACACATCTCCGTCCCATACACACATCTACATCCTATACACACATCTACATCCTATACACACATCTACGTCCTATACACACATTTACGTCCTATACACACATCTACATCCTATACACACATCTATGTCTTATACACACATCTCTGTCCCATACACACATCTACGTCCTATACACACATCTCCGTCCTATACACCCATCTACATCCTATACACACATCTACGTCCTATACACACATCTACATCCTATACACACATCTATGTCCTATACACACATCTATGTCCTATACACACATCTACGTCCTATACACAAAACTACATCCTATACACACAGCTCCGTCCTATACACACATCTACGTCCTATACACACATCTCCGTCCTATACACCCATCTACATCCTATACACACATCTACATCCTCTACACACATCTACATCCTATACACACATCTATGTCCTATACACCCATGTACATCCTATACAAACATCTACGTCCTATACACACATCTACATCCTATACACACATCTACGTCCTATACACACATCTATGTCCTATACACACATCTACGTCCTATACACAAAACTACATCCTATACACACATCTCCGTCCTATACACACATCTACGTCCTATACACACATCTACGTCCTATACACACATCTACATCCTATACACACATCTACGTCCTATACACACATCTACATCCTATACACACATCTACGTCCTATACACACATCTATGTCCTATACACACATCTACGTCCTATACACAAAACTACATCCTATACACACATCTCCGTCCTATACACACATCTACGTCCTATACACACATCTACGTCCTATACACACATCTACATCCTATACACACATCTACGTCCTATACACACATCTACATCCTATACACACATCTATGTTCTATACACACATCTATGTCCTATACACACATCTACGTCCTATACACAAAACTACATCCTATACACACATCTACATCCTATACACACATCTACATCCTATACACACATCTATGTCCTATACACACATCTACTTGTACATCCTATACACACATCTACGTCCTATACACACATCTATGTCCTATACACACATCTTCGTCCTAGACACACACACGTATGTCCTAGAGACACACACGTATGTCCTAGACACACACACACGTATGTCCTAGACACACACACGTACATCCTAGACACACGTATGTCCTACACACACACATGTATGTCCTACACACACGCACATGTATGTCCTAGACACACACGTATGTCCTAGACACACACACGTACATCCTTGACACACACACATCCTAGACACACACACGTATGTCCTAAACACACACACACATGTATGTCCTACACAAACATGCGTATGTCCTAGACACACACACGTATGTCCTACAAACGCACACATGTATGTCCTACACAAACACGCATATGTCCTAGAGACACACACGTATGTCCTAGACACACACACACGTATGTCCTTGACACACACACATGTACGTCCTAGACACACACACGTACGTCCTAGACACCCGTATGTCCTGCACACATGTACGTCCTAGACACCCGTATGTCCTACACACAGGTACGTCCTAGACACACGTATATGCTAGCCACACGTACGTCCTAGACACACGCAGCAGACACTAGGTGTGTTATGTCTCCCCCCTCATGGTGAGATGTTGGTAATTGGGCACGGCGTGCACGCTTGGTGCTCGTGCATGACAGATGGATGAGGGGCAAGCGGGGCAACGTCACACAGTGGAAGGGGGGGTGGGAATCCATCATCTTTTTGAACCCCTCACTCTTCACCCAGGAGACTCTGTGACATGGTGCGTATATCAAGTGCTCCCTTGCCATGTCACCTGTGAAGCGATACGCTGTCTCCATTGGCGCACTAGCGTACCGCCACTCCGTACTCCTTACTACGCACACCAGCGTGTTCACACCACACATGCACTATTTCATGTTGGTCACCCGTCTTCATCGCTTTGACTTCCCTGGTGGTCATGTAAGTGTAAAAAGAAGCCAAAAGGAAGCCAAAGAAAAAGGCAAACACAGTCGGAGTTACGAGTGCGCCTGAGTGAGTGTGCCACAGTGTGCTACTTCACGTCTCATCATCTTATAAGCATGTTTTATGTAAAGGCCATCTGCTTTGCCACACTTCGGCACCCAGGCAACCTTTAATAATATAAGCATGCACACACACACACTCACACAGGGTGGGAAGGGGTGTTTTTTGGAGGGGGAGTGAGTCTCCTCCCCCCGCTATTCTCCTTCCTGTCTCCACATCAACATTCAGCTTTTTCATCGCAATCGACACCCTCTCATCTCCTCCCCGGTCACACCATTTAACCCCGCCCCCTCCCCTTGACCCTAACGCACGCGTGCTTTCATTGTTGTGTAATTATCAGGATAGCTTGTGTGTATGATCTTTATGACGGGCTACATGTGGGCAAAGGGGGCGGAGCCATACATTTTTAAAGTACGACTCTAATTGGCCGAGTCAGATGTTTTCTTCACATAATTTTGCATTTGTTGACCTACAAAATGTACCAAAAATGATGGCAAACTACTACCCAACATGTTTGTTAAAGTCAAAAATAATAACCCCCCAGTGCAAACAAACAAAAACATCCAACCCTGCTGCTGGTCTTTAACCCCACCCCGACCTGGAAACAGCTCTCTCAACACGACCCCTCAGAGATGGGGGTGGTGCCATCGCCTCATCACGCACAGCCCACCCTCCCTCCCCCCCAATGTGGTCACCTTTTCAGTGTCCATCAGGATTGTGGGTCTAATCCTCATCGGATCATCTCATCAATGCCTCGGCTGTTTCTGTGTAATGGATCCCACCCCTCCCACATACACTCACATTGCTCTCTGCCCCCACCACCACTGCTCCTTCATGTTATATGTGAAAAAATATTCCGAATGTTGAATATTGTTTGAAAGTTTGTTTATTTTGCTGTGATGTGATGTTGATCAGCATCAGGCTGGCGTTCTTGATTGTTTGTCGTCTTCCTCCTCGTCTCCCCCCGCCCTCATTAGCAGCTAACTACGCCGTTTCATTAAACGCGTGTACGAGGAGGAAGAGCCAGAGGAGCATGGGGGGGCTGTGTGTTTTTTTTAGTGGTGGTGGGCGGGGGGGACAGGGCGAACCTCCATAATTAAGATCACTCCACAGATTACCTCCGGCAACAAAAGCGTGCAAAGCGGCTGCCTGCAGATACAAAAGTTGGATGAAAAAAGGAGCACTGAGGAGGATGCTGACCTCCACTACGATCCACAACAGCCAGAACCCCCTGCCCCCCACACCCACCCACCCCCACAGCAGCACCAACACACACACGCACACTGTAAAGCGTTTCAGGTGATTTCCACCAACTAAGCAAACAAACAACACCTCATTACGGAAGGAAGATTATTTTTACTCTATGCAAGTGAACGTCGTCCTTTGCAGAGTAGAGTCGAGGAAAACTGGAATAAATTGTTGTTTTTTTTTAAGTCTGGGAATGTCAGGAATGTCAACTTAAAAAAGCTAATTTCCAAAAAAAAATCAAGTAGCACAGGCGGCTAAGCTAATTAGCTGGCGCGGGATCATTGCTTCCATGTAGTCGCACCGCTGTCCCCCTCATCCGATGCTTTCATAGCTTCTTCCACGTGAAATTATATGTCCACTATTTATTAGCTTCCTTCGTCGCAGGCGAACAATGGCAATTGAGGAGAGACGGGGAGTGTTACGTGAATCGATTTGTTGCAACTGTTTTAAAGCAAATGGTGATCCAAAATCAGAGGAGTTTGCAAAGGTGGGCAAGCGCTCTCTGAACGAGTCGTGTACACACAGGAAATAATGCAGTCCAAGCTGACCAATCACAGCGTCCGCGGTCCATGTCACCGCCACCCAAGCTTAGAGCGAATGCCAGGCTGCTTTGGTTGAAGCGTGTTCGCTGTTGCAGCAAGTAGAGTTGAAGATTGTTGTTCCATGCACGGCAGTGAGATTAGCATTCTCGCTAATCGCACATTCTGGGTCACAAATATTTGTTTTTAACATTTGGGACCAAAAAATCCTGTTTTATACTTTTACTGTTTAGTTGACTGACTTGTGATATTTGTTTGGGTAACAAATGTGGTGCCACACCTCGCCCGGACAGAGAGGGCGCTAGAGCTGAAATGTGGAAGTTTACGTCTTACTTCCCAATCGCAACACTTTTTACATTCCTAACGCTGTAAAGTCCCACCAAATATTCCAAAGCGTGAAAAGGGCACACGGAGGCCACACTTCTCCAATTACCGCCAAAGACACAACAGCAGCAGACATGAAAAGTCTTTGGCAAGGAACACACTTGAAAGACAAAAAGCAACAAAAAGTAGAAGAGGACCAACAGTTGAAGGTGTGTCCTCCGGCAAAGACGTCCCGTTTAGCGAGTTCAAGTTAAAACGGGGATCAGGCGTCGAGGGAAAAAGCCTCTTTTAAATTCCAGCTTGACTAATAAGGCGGATCAAGAAGAGACTATTGAAGTTTAACAACACTTTTTAAAACACTTGATGAAAGACGTAACACAGCAGCCGTGTGTGGCGAGAAAGATCAAATACTTTGCATGAATTAAGACAATGAACTTATTCTTATTGGCAGCAGCACAGCAAATCATATCTGAAGAAAGGGGCGGAGACAGGAATGGGGTGGGGCCAAGGATGAAGGCTGGGCTGGGAAAGAGGGCGCACACTTCTACTCCCACCCACCCCCTGCCGTCACTGCCACAAACCATGTACCATCCTCCTTTTTCACGTGGGGGGGTGTGGCTCTCCATCCTCCTTTTTTTTTAAATGTAGGGGGCCCATGGCTCCCCATCCTCCTTTTTAATTTAGGGGGACTGTGGCTCCCCATCCTTCTTTTTTTAAATGTAGGGGGGCCGTGGCTCCCCATCCTCCTTTTTAAATGTATGTGGCTGGGACCCCATACACAAAATGGTAGTAAAAGTGTTGAGCAGCTGAATGAATGAGTGAAGCTGCAACTTCCCTTTCGTTACGCCAAAGCAGGCCCACTGGTCTCTCGTAAAAGACGCATGTTAGCGCGCTAAGCTAACCAGCTTTGGAGTGTGTTGAGGTGTCACATCAGCGCTGCTTTGAGCAACCGCAAATAAAGAAGAAGTCTGTTGTTGTTTCCACCTGAAAGGAAGTTTCGGGTGTTAAAAATGTCTTCTTGCATTGTTATTTCGTGAGAAAAAGGAGCAGAATGTAAACATTTGATGTATAAAAGCAGGAGGACATCAACCTTAAAAATGAAATAATGTCCCATCTCATGCATGGAGGTGGTGTCCCGGGCAGGAATAAACAAACAGACATGTTTACCTTGATCAAAGTAAACAAATAAGGCACAGTGGGCGCTCTGAGTCGTGGTTAGGAGAGGCTGCAGCGCGCTCATTTCCTTATTTACTTTTGCTTAAATGTTGAACAGCAAAGTGGAATGAAGCCGTTTCTCGGGGGACTGTTTTTTTTCTTAAACGTTGCCTGTGTTTGCTTCTTGAAGGCCGCCTGGTGATTAATGCAGCATAGATCTCATTTCTCATCATTAGAACAAAAAATGCTGAATAATAATCACAGTGAAAGTCATCAGATTCCAAATGAGCACGGAGGGGCTAAAAAGCGCAACAAATAATCAGAAAAAGTCTCAACAGGCAAACACGACGACGGCCTTGATGGAGTGCGGCACAGTAATCTGCAGGCCGCTGCCGCCATCACTCCAAATAAAAAGCTAAACCTTTCGATTGAGTCTTTAATTCACAACGATGTGACATTAAAACCCTTCGCTTGACTCGTGCCGGCTGTGACAAACAGCCGGGCTTAATAGAGGTGTGCAGACAGGCCGCCATTTTGCCCACTTTTATCAAAGCGAATTTATCAGCTCCGCCGCCGTGGATCTGTGGCAGCCGCTTGTTGAGAGGGAAACCTCCAGATAGCGTTAAGTACATCATCCCTCCTCACCACCGCGCGCGCCCGCCTTCCCTCGCTGCTGTCAGCGCACTCGCCGCTCCGCATTTGTCTGCACGCCGCCACGCCGGCGGCCATGTTTGCCAACAGGACAATTAGTCAAAAGAAGCAGCAGAGCACTTGGAGTGCTTCACGTGTCAGCGGCTAAAAGTGCTCTTTATCGTCCGTGCGCTTCAAGAAGCGTGGGCTTCACCTGTTTGCTCGCCAAGAGATGCTACATTTCCTCCCAAAAAGTCAGCACTTTTTCCCACTCAGGGTTTTTTAGCGCTCCTGAGCACCAAGCTTGACTGCTGCGTTTGCCATTATCCATCCATCCATCCATCCATCCATCCATCCATCCATTGTCTATACCGCTTCTCCTCTTTAGGGCAGGGGGTATGCTGGAGCCTATCCCAGCTGACTTGGAGTGACAGGCGGGGTCCACCCTGGACTGGTGTCCAGCCAATGGCAGGGCACATATAGACAAACACTCCCATTCATACCTATGGACCATTTAGAGTCTCCAATGAAGCTAACATGCATGTTTTTGGAATGTGGGAGGAAACCGGAGTACCCAGAACCCCCCCCCACACACACACACACACACACACACACACGGGGAGAACATGCAAACTCCACACAGAAATGCCCAAGGGAGAATCCAACCCAGGTCTTCCCATCTCCAGACTGTTCCTGTGTTGGCCAACATGCTAACCACTAGACCACCGTACGGCCCTATATTATTATTATTATTATTATTATTATTATTATTATTATTATTACTATTATTACTATTATTACTATTACTATTATTATTACTATTATTACTATTATTACTATTATTACTATTATTATTACTATTACTATTATTATTATGCTTACATTTTCACCAGTCTCACCAAATTCGGTGTAGACGCCAATCGTGACAAGATGCTCAAAATGGTCTCAAGAAACCATGTTCTAAAACAAACAGGAAGTCGGCCATTTTGGTTTCTCGCTGCAATTTTGAGCAAAAACCAGCGGTTACATTTCAACAAATTAGTCTCGGGCAGTTTGACCAAATGACCCAAATAAAAGTCACGGATACCAGACAGACGGGCGATGTTACGTTTTGATGGATTTTCGGCTGTTCCATAAGATGTGGGCGGGGCATGGCAACAGATGGATGATCAATGGGACAATTCACCACCAAAGTGTAAATGTTAACAAGTCAGTTCCACAAGGTCAGGTCTTCGTTATAATTTGTACACACGATGAAGACGACACCTTGAAGCTACACGTAGGTCGTTACCTGAATGCAACTCAGCGCCACCCAGTGGCAACAGGAAATGGAATGCACATGCCTGCAAAAACCTGTGAAGCCTGCCTTGAGTGAGGTGCGAGGGTCCCGTTCAACCTTGCCTGCAGCTTTATTCTCATTTTAATTTCTTTTTTTTTTAATTTTCAGTTTTATTTCTACAGTTCAACTCCCATTTTTGCTGATTTTTTTCTTGCTTAATTGTACTTTTAGAATGTGAAAATGCGGGCAACTCTGAGGCCAACTTTCTCAAAAAGTGCGGCGCACGCTAGGCTACGCAAACAAACATCCTAAATTTCCTCAAGAGAGTTTTCTTCTGTTTTCTTGTGACAGTTCAAAGACTTTACTTCACACAAACAGTCATTGGAAAGGAACAAAGAGGTGACAAAAAGCAGCCTTCTGAGAGCTTTGAAATGCAATTTTTCATGCACGGTTGGTGCAAATGCAAGTGTAAAAAGAAGTCAATTTCAAAAACCGAGACAGTGTAAAACAAAACCAGGAAAAATTTGGTTTGACTGCAGTCACAAATTCAAGCAGTTCGCTAACAGCTGGTTAGCATGCCCCTTTAGCATAACAGGACGTGCAGACTACCAGGACGGGACAACGTGGTTTACCATGGTAACCAGGGGCTGACAGATCAGGACCCGAGAGAGGAGGTGAAACAAAGAAATGACGAGACCGCCGTCACGCACACCTTGGGTGCTGCAGTGAGTGTTATGAAGAAGAGGATGACAGCGTGGCGTCGTGGCCCGCAGCGATCCAGAAGCACAGCAGATGGTGTCAAGTGACGAGAGAGGGAGGGAGGGAGAGCACGGAAGAAAAAAAGACGATGGTGAACGTGGACGAGTGCGAGAGTGGATGGAGGGACGACAGAAGGGCGAGTGGAGTGCGTGAAGGATGGCGGTGAAGGGTCCTCGCCCCCCTCGTGGGGGCGAGGGGGTCGGCTCACTCGAACCTCCCAGCTCTTGAACCGGGCCTGACCCGCCGGCGACGCGTCTGGCCTCCGGGCCACCTGAGATCCACTCTGACACACGATCCACTCCCACACATGTGGAGAGGAAAGTGGAGAAAGTGGGGGCACTTGAAGGCAGTGCCACAGCTCTGCTAGCGCTCGCTTTGCTTCACCGTCTCACCGCTTATCTCCTCATCGGACATTTTCCAGCAGGATGTCTTTTTGATGTTCAGGATAGTTGTCTCAATCCTCCAGGGCCTTGGCCCCCCAGGGTTGACTGATCATGCAGTCTGAGAAGACGTTTTTCCTCTCATTCAAGCAGGTTTCATCAGATCCTGTGCAAGGACACCTGGGTAGGACACCTCTAGTCTGACTAGATAGGACAGCCCTAGCTGAGGGGTTAGTGTGAGATCCACAGTGAAAGGTCGAGGCATGCCCACTTTCTCAGTCAGCCAATGACAGTCGTTTGGGAGGCAGATCTTCAGCCAGCACCATGTGGCCCATCGGACACCCTCCCGTTGTGACATCAGTTTGTTTTGTGTCTTTCTCTTAACCTTGGCGGAGGCCTGCGCTCTCCTGAGCGACTTTCTAGCTTGTTTATGTCTCTTTTTACGACTACGTTACGACCAATCTGAATGCATGTGAAAACATCAAATAAAAAATGGAGTACATTTTCAACTAATTAATCTAATTTAAAAGGGCTTTCAGAGAATAGTCGACCGTAAAAGCAAAAATAAAAAAAGATTCAAAGCAATGAATACGTTTTACGTCTGTCATCGGTGGACGTCACGTCACGGGTCCACTGGACGGCTGACTGTAAAGTTCTAACGTTTTAACAAACCAATTACCGCAAAGTCAAAGTCCACTTTTCTGGTGGAAGGGGACAAACGATCACCAGGAAGCAATGAACTAGAAGACAAGACAGCTGACTTTAAACATTGTAGCGTCTACGCGTTACTCAACTAATCAATTTGCACGGCGACATTAAAGTCCACTTGTGTGGTGCGCAGGAAGACGCAGCAAAGGGGACAACTCGTCACCAGGAAGCAATGAACAAGACGACGAGGCAGCAGAGTTTAATGTTGTAGCATCTATGAGTTCCTCCAAGAATCAATCAGCACTGTTACGTTAAAGCGACGCTGCCGTCTTTCACAGCAGACTTTAACGTCGCAGCGTTTAGCCGGTACGTAAAGAATCCATGAGCACTGCTACGTTAAAGTCCTCTTTTCTCGTGGACAGAAAAGCCCAGCAAAGAGGACAAATCGTCACCAGGAAATGACGGGAAGAAGAAGCCAAACAACACTTTTAACGCTGTGGAATCTATGCGTTACTTAACGTGCCACTTTTCAGCACTGTTCAGTTCAAGTCCTACGGTTTTTGTGTGGTAACGTCAAGGAAACATCACCAGAAAGTACTTGACAGGACAAGAAGCCAAGGCAGGACACTCTCACGTTGTAGCGCTCAGACGTGATACTTCACGAATCCATCGGCACCGTTAAGTTCCAGTGCTCTTTTCTGGTGCGTAGAAAAGCCAGCGAAGGGGACAAACCGTCACCAGGAAGCAACGAGGCCGCCCTTCACGGGAACAAGAAGCCAAGACAGCGCGTCACTGGCACCACAGCGAAGTGAAAAGTTGGCCCAAAAAAGGCGTAAAAATTGAGATCGGGACAAAGAAAATCGAATTCCAGTAGATGAGCGGCGGACGTAACAAGTCCCTCCCCCCCCCGCCACCCCGCTCTCCTAAAAATACACACATGAACACACACACACACACCCCCAGGCGAGAGAATATCCCGCTATTGTAGTCTTAACCCGCGAGACCTGGCGGGGAATGTAAACGCTTTCACTTCACATTTGTAAGCTCTGCTGCTCACACACGCCATCGCCGCTCGTCCTTCTAGACTTCCCTGCTTTTACTTCTTATTTATTTACACGTGTGTGTGTGTGTGTGTGTGTGCGTGTGTGCGTGTGTGTGCGTGTGTGCGTAAGACTTCTACTAGGCAGGTTTCATTAAAGATCCAATTATGCAAATGAGCTTTTGGAGAGGCCGTTGAATACGCGCAATAATGGCGGCGTACAGTCACGCTCGGACACAATGCGCCGCGGCCCGGGCCAGATTTACGAGCATCGCCGAGCGTCAACGCCTCCGTCCTCTGTCGAGGAGGAGCTCTTCATCATAATTAGAGCTCCTCCTCCTCCTCGGCCTCCATCTTGTTTGACTTCAGCTCGTTAGCGGCAAGTTTGCAGAGGTCGCCGCAGACGGGACGTGTTGCGTGATCCGCTCGGCGACGCCGTGTGAAGTGTGTAATAGATATGACCCCCCCTGCCACCACCACCACCACCCCCACCCACACGCACTCTTCTCTCTCTCGCGCACACACACACACACACACACCGCACCCCCTCCTCACAACTCCTATTTAGTGCACTTTGAGCGTGTGAATGCTAAACAGTAGCCGCACGCTGCCTGATTGACGCTCGCTCGTCGGCGCTAAGCTGTTGTCTCCGGGAATGACATGGCGGAAAACAGGCACATCAAAGGGGGGTAGGGGAAATGGGGGGCGGGGGTAGCAGTCTTGACATCCCAAAATCCCAAATGAACTTTGAGAAGGGAAAAAAACAAACAAGAGAGATGCTTAAAAAAAAGACAATTGTTTCTTCTTCTTCTTGTGTTTTTAGGCACATGGGCCAATCACATTTTGGTCAAGGCCGAATGCACACACACACACACACACACACACACACACACACACACTCACACTCCCCCACACACCTGCAGTCAATTCCACTTACTGCACAGATAAAAGAAAGCAAGACATCCAAAGCAGAAATGCAACTTCTACTCACTCGTACTCCGTTTTAACGCCTTTAAAAGGCACACAACACACACACACAGAATCATTTTTACCCTACCACATACCATGACTAATAATAATAATCATAATAATAGTAACAATAATACAATGGACAATAAAACATGATCTGCTGTCATATGAAAACAATGAAATGAAATAGAAATGAAATACTAAATAATAAAATCCCCCCCCACACACACACTCCATTCAAAGCAACATGTCTAAAATGAAATATATTCATCATCATCATCAAGAAGAGACGTTCCTGCAACTAGGGTGTCCGAAGTGCGGCCCCCAGTGGGGGCGGTTCTGGCCAGCATGGTGGGGGTTTCTTCAATATTAATACTGCAGAAAATAAAAGGAATGACATTATTGGATATGACGTTCATTTGGCTCTACAGCCGTGGGCCACCGCTCTCACGTTTATTTGTCCTCATGGGAGACTTTTTAACACGACGCGATACTTACGACCACCATTCATCTATTTCAATTCATTCATTCATCATTCATGTCAAATTTCAGTGTCAAAAAGTAGGATTTCTCTCTGCCTGTTCAAATCTATCATATTTGCAATGAAGGTGTTTTACTGTGTCTGCTTACATCGTGTGTGTGCGTGCGTGCGTGCGTGTGTGTGACATGTTGGTGTGTGGAGTTAAAGGTCACAGCATTACAAGGCTGAGGTCACGACAGCGTGTTAGCGTAGCTGCAGGGGGTTTTGAGGGGGGGGTCCCTACAGTAACACACAAACACACACACACACAGAATGAGGAGGCTGTCGCCGCCATCGGGCAGGTAAGAGAAGGATGAGGGGGCGTGGCCTCGTCACATTGACTGCGTATTAATTAATGGACACCTCGTTCCCCTCCCTCTCCTGCTGCTCCCACGAGCCCTGGGAAGGTGCGGGGGGGCACACACATAAACGGCGGCACATTAAGTCAGACCGTGTGTGGTTACCAAAAAAAAAAAAAGGAGGCCGGACCGTGGGGAGGATCTGCCGCACATCGGCCTGACAACGAGGCGTCACAGTCCAGTGAGCGACTGACTGGCAGGTGACACCCCCCACAACAACCCCCCTCCCAAAACCATCACTTCCTGACCACCGCCAGGCTGACACACACACACACAAAGTTAGGAACAAACACACCAGCTGCACGTTTTAAGTGATTAAATAAAATGTGGACATGATTAATCACGCGAGGCCTCCGCACGAGTGGCGCCTTTGACGAGGCGGATGCAGCCTCACGCGCGTTTCTGACAACGTGGCTGCCGATCACGACGTGGACAAAGTCACATTTCTTGCTAACATCCGACAAACACGATGGGGCGACGCTTGACGACAGGGGTTAAAGGGCAACACACAGACTAACATGGCCACAAGCCTGCCGTGTCATTCACGTTCAAAAGTGTCATTAGAAAAAGGCACAATTTAGAATGCTACATCTTTTAGTGCAGTTGTTCACAATCAAAAGTGTAATTCCAAAACAAGCACAATTTAGAACGAAACCTCATGGAGTGCAGAGTCCATTCAAAACTGTCATTAGAAAAAGGCACAATTTAGTACGTAACCTCTTTAAGCGCAGTTTGTCCTATTCAAAAGGCTCATTGGGGGGAAAAAAAGAACAGTTTAAAATGTAACCTCTTTGAGCGCACAGTTGCTTCCATTCAAAAGCATCATTTGAAAACGGCACAATTTAGAATGTGACATCTATTAGCGCACATAAGCCTGCTGCTGCTCCCATTCAACAGGGTCATTTGTTTAAAAGGCACAATTTAGAATATCATCGGGCACAATTCTAAATTGTGCCTTTTTTAAATGACACTTATGAATGGGAACATCTTTTGGTGGATATTGTTGTTCCTTCTTTTTAAAAGAATGTAACAACATGTAGTTCACATCTGCTGCGTCGCTCCCATTCAAAAGTGTCATTACAAAAAGGCAGGATTTTGAATGTAACCATGCAGACACAGTTGTTACATTCTTAATCATGCCCTTTTTAAATGACATTTTGAACGGGAGCTGCACAGTTCAAAAGTGTCATTAGAAAAAGGAAAGATTTAGATTGCACCTATGCAGACAGTTATGTTCTTAATTGTGCCTTTTTCTAATGACATTTTGAATGGGGCATGCTGTCCTTCCATTCAAAAGTGTCATGAAAAAGGCACAATTTAGAAGGTAACATGTTTCAGAGCACAAAGTGGTTTGAAGTGAAGCAGCAGAAGAAGCTGCCACTCCAGTGGATTACTTCGCTCCACATTCGGTCAACTTTCGCCCAACCTTTGACCCCATAAAGCCCCCCACTGCCCCGACCAACACCCACTCGGAGTGACATCTGCCCCCTCTCCACACACACACACACACACACAAACACACCGAAATGTCAAACGTCCTCCGTGCGCGTGCCGTGACATTCCAGGCATGCATTCAGCAACGATACAAAATGGTGTCTTTTTTATCCTTCAACTTTTTGGCTTTTTTGAAAACATTTGGTGTCTCGTGGAGGACATCACGCCCGGGAAGACAAAGTTTAGCGCGGACTCTTTTTTTTTTTAGATTCTAATGGAATGAAACACTTTAACGGCGCGTGCGCGTGTTGTTGTTTGAACGAGCTGACATTTAAAAACTAAAAGGATTGTTGTTGTGTTTTTCTTACCTTTTACAAAAAGGGAATTCCCTCGCGTGCACGCCACCGGGGTCCACGGATGGTGGAGAGAGGAAAGTGCGTGTGGACCTGTTAGACAGCCTCCACGCTCCGTGCGCGCATCCTGACCTGACGTGGGAATCTTGTCCTTCTGGCCCCCCTCCCCTCCCCTCACCAACCCTCCCTCCTCACTGCCAGCCTCCCCTGCCCTCTCTCACCCCTCCCTCACCGGATCACGGCTGCGGTGGGTGCCGGTGTCCGGACACGAGCGCTCGGCGTGGACGCTTGCGCTGAGCGGCGAGTGGCGGGAAGCACGCCGGCTTCGACGACGAGGGGGCGGGTGAAAAAAAAACCGTATCGATGACTTTTCTTTCCCCCCCCCCCGTGTTGACCTTCAACGAGTGTCCTTTTAAATGAGAAAGGCTGAAAGTGCGCGTCCTTACCTTGGCGGAGGTCCTCCACCGAGAACAACAAGAGTCCGGGTTCGTGCGCGTGGCGCGTTAATGTGCACTTAAACAAGTCCCGAGTGCTCCATATGACGTGTGCGTGCGTGTACGTGTGTGTGTGCACTGTAACCTTGTGGTGTATTGATGTAAATAAGCCTCCTCGCTGCCTTCCTTCCTTCGTCCCTCCTTCCTTCGCTCCTGACGTCTCCTCCTCTTTCTCTCACAATTAGCAACAATTAAGCACAATTAGCCTTGCTTTCATTACCATCACAACTATTCTTAGCAGCAATATTCTCACTCAAAAGTATTTATTTGACTTGCAGCAAGTTTACGGTAAAAAGGAAAAAATAGAAAAAGAATGAAGTTCGCCTTAAGAGGTGAGTGCGTCGATACAAGCGTCTACAGTGTGGATACCAAGGATTGTACGTAATGGGTCGGTACTATATCAATGCTTTTCAGTTCTCTCCTGTTTATTGTCAGAAATAGGAGTGTTTTTTTTTGTTTTGTTCATATTGCAACAACCTTGATGTTATTTATTCTAAGAGTTTTAATAATAACAATGAATGAATGAATGAATGAATGAATATAATAAACGTTATTATAAACTCATCATTTCCATTCACAGTAAGAATATTAGCAATCAATGAATATAATATTGTTCACAAAATATGAGCCATTAATATTAGTCAAAATATGAATCACATTATCTTTATGATTAATAACTGCACCGTAGGCTTCATCTGAATGATATCATAACTATCGAATAATGCAAACATTAAAATTAAGTCATGTTGAAAAACTATTAATATTATTGCTATTTTTATCATTAAAAACTCAGAATTAGTGATTGGCCATAAAAGGGCTTCAGTCATTTTTTAACTTATTTTGCTAAAAAAAAAAAAAAAAGAATATGTTATGTCATAAAGAGGAAGAATGATATCATTTTCTTCAGTTCATTCTGATTTTAATCCCGATCAACAAGTTGTTGGCAAAAATTGAAAAAAATATTCAAGGACCTTAAAAAATGTCCAAGTTAAAAAAAAAAAGAAGCTTCGGTATCAGTGTCGGTATCGGCGATAATGCTACAGTAACTAGTATCGGACCAATACCAGAAATGTGCAGTGTCGCCCTCCCCGAGTGCGTGTGAGCGTGCGTGTGCATGTAGCGACATATAGGCGGCAGACGAGGCTCGGTAATGCAATTTAGACGTGCACGGTGCTCGTGCACGCGCACAGGACCTCAGTGTGTGTGTGCGTGCGTGTGCGTGTGTGATACAAAATAATGATTAGCAACTAATGATGACATCTATGCTCATACAGAAAGATGCTTTTATGGGGGGGGGGTATATTCATAAGGATGCCCCCCATGACCCCCTCTTCCACTGTGTCAGTAGATGAAGGGGAGTCAGGGGGGTGAGAGAGACGTGGCTGTGCGGTTGGGTCATGTGAGGTGTACCTAATGAAGCGGCTGCCGGTGTGAGAACATGTCGGTGGTCCCGCTGCGCGTCGGAGCGCTTCTACGGAAGGGGGCGGGCCGCGTATGAAATTCCCTTTCTTTCCACGGCAGCTAACAAGAGAGGAGCGGCATTAGCATAAGCGCGGCCATCAATAAGAGCAGCATCTCCATGGCAGTGATAGCAGCGAGCGGTGGGGGACTTCCTTTGGCCGATTCTCCATGGGCCCGCGACGCGCCCTCGCCTCCTTTTCAGGCCCAAAAAAGCAAGTCAGGCGATTCTTTATCGGCTGACAGGCCCGACAAAGCGGCGGCGACGGGAAAGCGGGTCAAAAGGAAGTCGCCGTGTGGACTTCGCTGTGCAAATCTTCAACAATGCAGCGCCGCCCAGAGGTGCCGCCCCTCTCTGGCGGGAAAACAACCCGAGCGGACGGCGATTTCCATCGGTTTCTACCCAAGGCACTCCGCTCAACATCGTAATCACACCTGATCAGGATGGCAGCTAAAATGCTAACTACGCTCTGAAACCTATACATGGATGGAACACAGCAGGACCTGCTGCTCGTTGAGAAGAGCCATACAACCACAGATGGTTGCCAGAACCCCAAACATCCCCACCCCCTCCCCCAGAAAAAAGTGACAACACTGATCCTTCCTGCTACCTCTTCTTCTTCTCTGAGCAGACCAGGCGAGCAGAAGGTGCGTTATGATGCCATCTGCTGCACGCACTTGGAAGGACACAAGCTGCATTCACGGACAGCGACGTACCGAAAATGTGTTACCGTTAATGTGCTGCTTTTCTTTTTCCACTTGGATGACCCTAAGAGTGGAAAACACTTCATGGAGCTTTTACATTTTCCAAAGTGGCCCCCATGCAGACGCTCATGCTCTTCACTGTGCTAACACATTTTTACAAACATAAATCATTTTTAAAAAGATTATTATCTGCTACGTCACTTACGTCATGATCGCTAACCCTAAACCTAACCCACACGCACACACACACACACACGCACGCACACGCACACGCACGTAGGCTGAGGGTATCGATCCAATACCAAGAGCATACAGGGCCAGTTTTACCAATACTGATACTGATACTGATACTACTGGTACTTAAAGAAAAAAAATGTAAAAGAACTGCAAAATATCAATCTCATCACACTGGTATCTGCTTGATACCAAGTACATACACAGCTAGTTTTGCTGATACTGATGCTGATGTTGGGGGTAGGGTGGGGTGGGGGAATCAAGCCCATTGAAAAGAATTTAAAAATATCAATCTCATCATATTGGTATCGTTTTGACACCAAGTACTGTAAATACAGGATGAATATTGCCGATACAGATATCAATAATTAAAATAAAAATTCAAGATCATTGATGAGAACTGAAAAATATCAGAGTCATCCATCACACTAGTATCAATTCCAAAGCAAGTAAATACAGATATTGATACCATCCATCCATCCATTTTCTATACCGCTTCATCCTCATTAGGGTCGCGGGGGCATGCTGGAGCCTATACCAATACTTTTAAACAATTGAAAATAACTGAAAAATATCAATGTCATTCCACTAGTATCAATTTGATACCAAGTAAGTACAAGGCCGATACTGAAATCAACACTTAAATAATAACAAAAATATCAAGAGCATTCAAGAGAAGAGAAAAATGTCAATCTCATCTCACTAGTATCGATTCAAGCCCAAATAAATACAGGGCTAATACTGCGATACTGATACTTCAAAAATATCGATGACCATTGCAGAGAACTGAAAAATATCCATCTCATCACACTAGCATCGATTCGTGACCAAGTAAATACAGGCCAGTATTGGCCATACTTTTTACAAAACTTCTAGATCATTGAAAAGAAGTGAAAGATATCATTCTGATCACACCAGTATCAATTCCATAGCAAGTAAATACGGGCCAGTACTGCCTCATAACTCTGGTGTGTGCTTGTTGATGAGATGCTCACACACACACACACACACACACACACACACACACACACACACACATGCAAGATGGAGGCAAATACTGGAAGTCAAATGCTAAGATTTGAGGTGTTATTCCTCCGGAGAGGTTCTTTATTTGGCAGCACGCGGCGTTCGACGCGCGTCCAACTTGTCTGGGCTTGATGAGAGGCGGGGGAGCAGGAAGTAGATGGCGGGCGTGATAAGCAGCTTTTAATAGAAATCATATGAATCAGCGTCTGGCCACAAGAAGAAGAAGAAGAAGAAGAAGAAGAAGAAGAAGAAGAAGAAGAAGAAGAAGAAGAAGAAGAAGCCATCAAGTCCACTGAAATAAAAACAAGCCGACTCCAATTGATGGAGGATCGTTCCGTACAGGAGGTCCAGAATCTCCTCTTTGGGGGATTCTCATGGATTAGTTGTTATATTTTTAAAAAGGGAGGGGGCGGTGAACGTCCTCGTGTGTTCATGTCAACTTTTTATATAAAAAAAAAAAGTAAAATCCTAAAACTTGTGATGGTGTCCTGTTGTTTATCTTTCTGGTAACAAAACGCAGTAAAAACGAGCACATTTCAGTTCAGACAAATGGTGCATTAATCATGATTAACTCATCTGAACACTGATTAATCTGACTAGCGGTTGTTGGTGGTTTTGTGCGTTCACGTCATGTTTTTAGACGTTAAAGACATTTCTTTATTTATATAACAGTATAATAGCGCATCCCCCCCCTAAAATCATGCTAACCCTGCTAACGATGATGACCCCCCAAGGGTGCTGGAAGGGTGGGTTCGGGTGCTTAGCGCTGTTCATTTCCTGTTTCCGTGTGTATATTTCTGTTAGATCCGGATCATCCGCCGTGCCGGCGCTCACCGTGGGATTCTTATTGCAAACATGGCGGGCGAGGCGGCATAACCTCAGGCGGGCGGCAAGGAGTAACTTGAAGCAAAGTGTAAATGTTGCCCTTGAGATGACCTTTCCCCCTCGGCCATAGCCGACGTGTGAGAGTTTCCTCTTGTGGGACACGCGTTAGTTAATAAGTCACAGGAACGATATCACGTTTGTTCCAAAGACTGTTAGCACGCTTCTTACTTACGCCCGCTTCTTCATGTCCGATACCGGTACCAACCGTCCTTCTTTCTTGTCATAGTAGAGATGCTCGATATTGGCTTTGTGACTGATATCAACACTGGCAGCAGCTGTGATGCCACTGGAAGGTGTCCTCTTACGATCAACAGCAACGATATCGTTTGGAAAGCTGCACAAACATCCACATAAGCACAAGGTCAAGTGCAAAGTTTGGGATTTCGCTGTGAGTCCGGGTGATTCTTCCTGAGGTCTGATATTGTTGCAATACCCCCCCCCCCGGTAAACTGTCGTTGCAAATCGCATATTCACAATCTAAAGGCGAAACTTGGCCGTACCGAGCTAGCAAGCTTTGTTGCTCTGCAGATGTCTCACTCACATGCCGATATCAATAGACAGAAAAAAACAATATCGACATGATCAGATTCTCATTTTTAGGTGATATTATTGGACAACCTGCATCTAGTTGCCCACCCCCGCCCCATGCAAAACTCTGCTAAAATAGTCGCTATCGTTTGTGTTGTTTTGGTTTTTGAGTTATTGCAGATTATTTGAATGGGTCAAAGTCCACCCAGCCCCCCCACTTCCTCTAAAATAGTCGCAATCGTTTGTGCTGTTTTGTGCAATTAAAATGATTGTTTGTGCCTGAAACACGGCTCAAGTCATGCTGCTGCTTTTCATTTGGACTTGAAAAGGCACTTGGCTTGCCTTTTGGACCCAGCAGAACCCTGGCGTGGTTCCAAACACGATTTGGTAAAATGACATTTTGTTCAAAAGTTGAAATGTGAGTCTTCAAAGTCAGGAATAAGAATAATTCCCTTGCATGATGTGGCCCACACCCCCACCAGCGGCAACGTTGACCATAGCTGATACACGTCAGCATACAAATGATATCACATCCACTGACGCGCTCCCCAAATATAGAAGATAAATGCTGACCACTTGAACGTGAGGGCAGGTTGTCAGTCTGTGCGTCTCTTTCTTGAAGAGCCTCTCCACGCTTGCTGAAGAAATCGTCCAAACGGCAGTGGATCGTCACCTTTCGTCTTCGCACTCGATGACTGCAAATACGCCTCAGCCTGATGACTTTCGCAAACGTTTGAACAAATCTGATCCTCGAGATACTCGGCTGACATGACAACGGTGCTAGGCTACCAGAGTCACGCGCTAGCGCCTTTTAGCTAGCTACAGTGCGTTTAAGGTATTATGTATATTTTTTTATGATATCCACTTCAGTAAATGTGGCCAGTATCCGACCATCGGAACATCTCCGGTTAAAGCCTCGATAAAGCAAGACAGAAAATTTGAGCCATTGGTAGACGCTAACACTTCAACCAATGTCTGCACTTTCTACGACACGTGTCAAAACATCCACGCACTAAAAATACGATGAGAAAAAGAACGGGAAACGTGTCTGCCAAAATGTTCAATGGGCCTGCCTGTTGCTTACCTCTGGTCTGACATCGTATCCGTGCAGGTTGCTAGCATTTTACGTGTACGGTATTGGTTCCTAATCAAGTTTCCAGACATTTTCAGCTTTGTTTGTCAAGTACGTCGCCGCGGTTACACGAAATGTCACACAGGATACTGTAAATATCACACCACCTACGCTCAAGATCACGTGATGTAATGCTCTTTGCTTGCAGGCCCATAAAAATGGACGTTTAGTCTTGGTTTTGTTTTCTTTTAGCGTTTCAGGTAGACTTATCACAACGATCCCAAACAAGCAGCTACCCTGTCATGTGCATGCCGGGCCAGCAGATGGCCATGTTACTTTGTGCAGAAACACTGCAGTGTGTTTGAAACCCCCCAAAAAAGCAATTATCAAACCTTTGTGCGACAAAATGTGTTTTGTTTTGAGTTATTGAACATCGTGATGAAGGCTGATATGAGCGTTTTAGCACATGCTAACAGTCATCAAAGCGCATCTTTGCCCATGAAAGCAGACAGTTGTGATCTTCCTGCGTTGCGTCAGTCCGCCTCCCGCCACCTCACCTTTCCAGCAGGGTCCATATTTCCTGGTGGGCTTGCCATCATATTTTACTATTAGCTATCAATTGGTGGCTAATCGTGGTAACAAGGCAGCTAGCTGGCCGGTGACGGAGCGCTAACGGCCTCGTAGGGAGCATTAAGGAGGCCGGGTGATGCTGTGGGCCGTTAACGACCTACAGGCGCTGCCTAATGGCTCCAAATGACCTCCTCAGCGGCTATTAGCACATAATTAGAACCTGTAGACCAGTGGTGACCTCCGCTGGACGCACGCCATTACTCCTGTCTTCCTGTGGCCTTTCCTTTGCCTCCTCTGGTCTACTTCCTCCTTCTTTGTGGTCCTTCCTGCTCGCCGCAGCCCTAATGCGCTGCAGGATTACATTAACTCCCTGCTGGGGACACCACCACTAAAATTCATCTTTTTACCGTGGCCCCCGTACAAAAATACTCCTCGGTGGTGCGCGCCGAGCTCCTATTAAGGAGACGCTTGGTGTCAAGGAATGCTTCATGCTGCAGAAACCAGACACTTCATTCTTCGTACGCCTGCTACCAGGTCACATTGTAGCACTTCCTGCGTTAGCTCAGCTACGCTACATATACCACAGAAAAAACGACCGAGAATACCCCAGGCAGACCTCCGCCAAGGCCAAGCAGGGAGCAAAAGTCAAAGTCAAATCACACAATCCATCCCACACAACAAGACGACTGCAGACCTCCGCCGAGCCCAAATGACCGCAGGACTGTGGACTCTTTCCACTTGGCGTAAAATCAACGCAAAAGAACCGATACGGCTGAGAAACAAACCCAAAATAGACGGAAGCCTCTTCGTTAGTTGTTATGCAATTCATTAAAGTTCTGGAATCAAAAAACCCAAAAGAACAATCTGATGTCATTCGGAAATGTGTTGTTCCACTCCAGTCCTGTCGGTGGCAGTAATGCGCAACTTAGCATTGCTTACGCTTAGTGTGCACGCTGAAACGTGCAATGTCAGTACTCAAAACGGTCGAAACGATAAGTGTGCGGCGACAGACGCACACTTATCCAAAAGTGGGTTTTTGAAAGTCGGAATATTGTGAGAAAGAAACAAAAGAAGAAATCAAGTTTTTGGAACGTTTGCTTGCAGGAAAGCTTGCAGTGTTGGGAGAATCAAGCCATCATTCCAGAAGAAGCTGCGTATTTGCAGCACAAGCCGCATCGAGCCAGAAAAGCTACAAAGTCCATCAGACCTTGAAAAGGCAACAGCGCACACCGACCCCCCCCAACAATCCCAAACAGCTGCGGGAAGCGCGTGAGAAGTTATCACATCAGTGCCTGGATCTCAGGTGCGGCAGCCAAGGGGTGGGGTGGACAGATAAGGTGGTCCCTCCCCACAAAAGACCGGGACCCGTCTCACGTTACGTCCCAACAAAAGCAGCGTTTTACCGGCTTGGTGGCCCCCCCACAAGCAGCACTGACACCATCACCTGACATACTATACCCATGTGTGCACGTGCGTGTGCACGTGCGTCCACCTGTAGGGAGTGCAGTGTTTTGTGGCGAGCTGTCAAGGACGAGCAGCCCCCACTTTCTTCCTTCTACCGTGAGAACGATCCAGCTGGTGTTCCTCTCGGCGGTGACATGCGGATCCATACCGAAACATCCACACTTCCGACACCGGCTCCGATCCATTCTCAAACCAAAATATCGATACTGTTGATACTCGGGTCATTTGAGGTAACGTTTGTCTGTTGAAACGGAGCCATGTGTGAATGATGGTATCGTATCGGTTACTGATATCACGGTGTTCCTTAATAATTCATCATTTATTTTAATGCTTGGATTATTTTACTTATTTGCTTTATGCCTTCAGATACCATTTTCACACACTCTTTTTCTCCTGTTTATCAGCTTGGCTGTACTGGACATCACCCACACTATTGATTGATTGATTGATTGATTTTCATTCATTTTAATTAACTCATTTATTTTAATTTATTTATTTAATTTAATTAAGGAAATTATGTATTTGTTCATTTTTTTATTTTAATGAATTAACATATTTATTTATTTTAATGTATTTATTTTATATGATTTATATTATTTTTATTATATATAACGTTTATTTTTTATTTTAATGAATTAATATATTTATTTTTATTTATTTATTTTTATGTTATTTATATTGTTTTTATTATATATAACTTGTTTACGTTTTATTTTAATTAATATATTTATTTATTTCAATTAAGTTAATAAATTAAAATAAATAAGTTATGTTTACTTATTATTTTAATTAACTTATTTATGTTTATTTTTTATTTTAATTAATGTATTTATTTTGGTGTACCTTCAAATACTTCAGGTTTTAAAATCAATTAAATGAATTATTATTATCAATTCCATCCATCCATTTTCTATGCCGCTTCTCCTCTTTAGGGTCGCGGGGGTATGCTGGAGCCTATCCCAGCTGACTTGGGGCGACAGGCGGGGTACACCCTGGACTGGTGTCCAGCCAATGGCAGGGCACATATAGACAACCACTCCCATTCATACCTATGGACCATTTAGAGTCTCCAATGAAGCTAACATGCATGTTTTTGGAATGTGGGAGGAAACCGGAGTACCCAGAAACCCCCCCCCCCACCCCCCCACCCCCCCCACACACACACACACACACACACACACACACACACACGGGGAGAACATGCAAACTCCACACAGAAATGCCCAAGGGAGAATCCAACCCAGGTCTTCCCATCTCCAGACTGTTCCTGTGTTGGCCAACATGCTAACCACTAGACCACCGTGCGGCCCTTCCATTCATTATTTATGTAATAAACGAATGAAATGTCGTGTATTCTCTCTGCAACGATATCAAACACTTCACAGACGACATGTGTACAAAGGATCGGTCGCAGGAAATGTTTTTTTTTTTTTAAGTTGTGATTTTACCAGAATAAAGTCCAAATATTGAGAGGAAAAGTCATATTCTAACCAAAAGAAAGCAGCAATTTTCTGAGAATAAACGGATAATATTATGAAAAAACAACATTTTAGTTGCATACAGTTGAGATATTCAAGAAAAAAAGCTGTTTTTAAAGTCGTCATATTGCGACAAAGAAAGAAAACAAATAAAGTCATCACTTGGTGAAGATTTGGTTACATCATATTTTGGTACTGAAGTCATCATTACGAAGAGAAAACGTACAGGAAAGTTGAAATAGTTGGAAAATTCAAATAAAATAAAAAACAGTCCAAATATGAAGAGGAAAAGTCATTCTCAGCAGAAAAAAGCAGCAACTTTAGCAGAATAAAGGTGAAGCCCTGCAATGTCACGCGTGCGTATTCTAAGAAACACACAAACGTCCTTTTTGGAAGCTTAGGTTGGGGGGGAAGCTCCAATATCACGAGAATAAAGTCATCTTATTCCAAAAGAACACTGACAGATTGTTTAAGTAGAAATATTTACAATGTAAAAATTGAAAAAATTGAGAAAAAAAAAGAGCCAAGTTGGTATTAATACAAAGTATTGGTATCGGATTCATACCGCCGATACCAGCCTGAATTTGACTGCGTATGGGACCGGAAACAAAGTATGACTAATCTACGGCACACAACAGCAAAGATGAGGAAGACGCTGCTGCGGGGAAAGAGATGTGTGGGAGAAAAGGCAGCAAAAGATAAAAATAATCATTTGAAAAAACAGACAAGACAGTAAAAAAAGTGTGTGTGGGGAGGGGGGGTCGGTGGCTCCACTCAAGGTCAGCTCGCTCTAAAAATGTCATCGTCAAAAACTTTAGAAGTGGACCAGTCAAGGACGAGCGCTTGTTTAAAATCCTAAAATAAATAAAAATGACATTTTATTTTGCTCTGACAGCAGCACAATAGAGTCCTTTCAAAATAAGACGCCTGTCTCTTTCAAAGCACAGAAGAAAAGACAAAAGGTCATCCTCAGTGGTGCATGCAGCGGCACCTGGGGGTTCTTAGCAAGTATTTTAGCTTAGCCTGATGGGACGCACATGTGCTAAATCACTGTGTGTGTGTGTGTGTGTGTGTGTGTGTTCCTGTTTTGTTCTTCTTGTTGCTTCAACGTTCATATTCTTATATTCTTTCCAACGATAGGATCTTGGGACACAGGAAGCACAAAAACAAAGGATTTCATTGAACTGAAAGCCTAATTGTATGATACAGTATAGGCCGATACTGCCGCTGTGCTGTCTGTCGTACTGATACAGCCCACAGCTTACAGCACGGCTCACAAAGTGCGGCCCAGGGGCCATTTGTGGCCCGCGGTTGTTTTTTTATTGAACTGTGGCGCACTCCAAAAATATCATTTAACACAAAAACTACAATACATTTAAAACAATGAAAAATAACGGTAGCAAAAATGGAAAAATCAGCAGCAATTTTACAATAAAGTCAAAATAAAAAGAGGAAAAAGTTGTAATATCACCAGAAAAAACGTTACATTCATGAGAATAACTATGAAGAAAAATAACGTATAATGTTGAATATTCAAGAAAGAAAAACATAAAAGTCCTAATATTGTGAGAAAGAAACTAAACAACAAATGAAGTTGTCATTTTTGGGACATTAGGTTGTGGAATTCATGAGGTTAAGAGAATAAAGACCAAATATGAGAAGACATTTGACCAGAAGAAAGTAAAAAAAAACAAAAACAACCCAAAACAGCAGAAACTTGAAAGAACAGATGTAATTGTACAAGAATAAAGTGGTAATATAATGAAGACAAATGATGTCACTTTCATAGCATGGAGGTGAAATATTCAAGAAAAATGGTTTCTTTCATTTTTGGAAAATTGTGTTGTGTAAAAAGATATACTGTAATGCTACGAGAATGAAGTCTAAATATTTTGGACATCAAGTCAATCACAAGAACTCAATTTACCAGAAGACGGTTGAAAAATAACCAGCTGTAATTTTACAAGAATAAAATCAGTATTACCGGAAAAGTCATAATATTATGACGAACAATACTGTCATTTAATAGCTTTTATTGTGTTAAGTTGCAAGCATTGGAAAATGAGGTTGTGGAAAAGGTTGTGTCACAAGAATAAAGCCCAAATGTGAAGAGAAAAGGTTGGACTGCTGTCTGGAATACTGTGAACTTGTACTGCAAAGACGCAAAATCACCTCATTTTAGCAGCAGAAAGTTGAAATATTCAAGAAGAATTATTTTGGTTTTTGTTTGTTTTAAGTTGTAATTTTTGGAAAAAAAATGACCATATTATGAGGATAAAGCGAAAATATTGCAAGAAAAGATGGACAAAGACTACAAGAGGAAAGTTGAAATATTTGGGGGGGGGAGCAAGCAAGAATAGGGAAGGAGCAGCAAAGCGTGACGTTGACATGAATGTGTTGACATGAATGTGTTGACATGAATGTGTTAGCATGTCTGCTAATCATCATCCCTTCATTTTGCACCGGATAGCCGCCTGCTTTACCTGCTGACAAATTACACATTGTTGGTAAACATGTCAAGTAAAAAGCATCGGCAACAAGAGAACCTGGAACAAGGCTTCATCGTTGGGGCCGTCTGGCCGAGGGCACGTACTGTAGTTACTCACATATTCCTACACTGGAACCTTGGACTTTTTTCCAAATGTAGTTTTTCCATAGCAAATCATATCAATCCGATGATGTGTGCATTTTAGAAAGAATCTTTCTAGTTTTCCCTGCAAAAAACATTGTGAAATGATGCTGGATGAGGAGCATCCTGGTCAGATGGAATGCAACCGTGTTTCTCATCTTCTTCATCAAATCGCTGCCACTTGCAAATCTCTTTGCCCCCCATGGCGGGTTATTTAGCAGCCGCACTCTGCAAAAAATGCACGGACGGTGAGTCAGCAAAGCGTAGTGTGCTTTGCTTGGGGGCTCCATCCAGTACGTGCAATGTTGTACAAAAACTGGGAAATCGAAACGCAAACTTATTTTTTCCATAAGAAATCACGCAAACCGATCTCTTCCACGCGCCCAAAAATGTTAACCCAAAACACGGAAACACACCAACCGGGCCGTATGCTAACCACCTTTTCCACAAGTGCTTGTATTGACTTTTCCATTGGAATTGCTACGTGACGTTAGAACACTCATCTATGACCATCATAATCATCATATCGCTGGCCGGGCCGCACCCATGTGACCCTTGGTAGGCGCTACCAGGCCGGAGCCCCCACTAGAAGCCAAAAGCTCCTCCTTGATCTCAGTCAGCAGCAGTTTGTGACGTTAAGGTCAAACTGCAAGAGGAAGCTAGAAGAAGAAGAGGAGGAGGACAGATGCAGCCATGGGAAGCATCACGTCCTCAGCACGAGGACCAATTATCATGCTGAAGGCTTTGTGGCCAAAAATAGCCTCTGCTTAGGATGCTGTTTTGTTTTTTGTTTTTTTGGAAGGGTTGGGGGGCACTCGGGTGTGTTACTGCAGCTGTGCAAGCAAACACACGTCATCGATGCTGTGTCTCAAATGGAATATTTGCATCAGTACACTTCAGTAAGCATACTAAGTGTACTCTAAGTGTCCCACAACCATGAGCATCCATGCACACTTCCCCGAAATGAAGATTCAAATATTCTTCTTCTCCTCCACTTTTTCATTTTGGACATATCCCTATTTCACGCAAGTGCAATAAGTTGCTCAATAGTCCAAGTAAATACACTTTTTAAAAAATAGGCTTTGCTACATGTCTTAAAATCAAGCAGCAAAAATCCTATGACTATCATTTTTGGTTGGTTCTTAAACAGCAACGATTGAACAAATGTAACCTTGATAGCTTCAGTTTTAAAAGGCAGGCTTTGCTACACGTCTTAAAATAAAGCTGCTCTGACTACTACTTTTCCAGTAGGTCCTTGAAAACTCCAACCGTTGAGCTTTTATTGGAGGAAATATGCTTACAAACTTACAAAACTTACAAATGTAACCTTGACAGCGGTGTAAAAAAAACCATAAGCGGGCTTTGCTACACGTCTTAAGATAAAGCTGCACACATCCTAGCCAATGGTGAACGCTTCACTGACTTACGGAGGTGTTGCTGAGCATAAACGCTGAATCCTTTCATAAAGGCGTGCTTACGGGGCATCATAAACAAACTCGGCACGCGGACGTGTGTGACCCCCTTCGGCGGGCCGGCTGATTTTGCACACGGTGCTTTAGCAAAATGAATGCAAGTTTATTTGGAGCACACGCGGGGACGAATGTGCGCGGAGGAAAGCCTGCCTGAGAGAGCGAGAGAGCGAGAGAGAGTCACGTTGGGAAATTGCACTTCCACATCATCCATTTTCCGCAGATGGCCGCAAACCCTCGGACACACTTAATCAAGAAAAGGGCACACCTCCGAGTATCCATTCTTTTGTAATGGCATTAGCGCACGCAAGTAAGATTTACAGATCCCTTAATGTGCCCGAGTCTTGTGCATAAAAGTATATACAAAGGTTAATATTGCAATAATATGTTCCTGGAGGGCATTGTAATCATTATCTCTCTGCTGGTATCAATTAGAAGCACTTTACTGCAGGTAATGACTAAGATTCCGCTAGAAAATGACGTTATTATTATTATACTCATCCATAATCCCAGACTGGATACACAAGAAAAAAAGAGAAGCATAAGTTCAACCAAAGGTGGCCTTAAAAAGTGAGAGGACTCCGGGAAGGAAACTCATTTCATTGCGTGTGCGTGTGTGCGTGTGTGTGTGTGTGTGTGTGTGTGTGTGCGTGCACGCTCACATGCACGTGTGCAGCTAGTTTCAAAGGGGCCAAATAATACACAAATAAAAATGTGCTTCCTCTTATTCATGCTTTCAGTGTGTGTGTCCCACTTTCCTCAAAGCAGCTTGGGTGTGTGTGTATTGGGGGTCTAGGGGGTGGGGGGCATTCCAAAACAACCTGGCAACAAACATTTGCATTCCTCAAAGCAAGAACACTATTGTTCTTTGCTCTCTATGGCAGAGAAAGTTGTACAAGTTGTGCGTTTGTGACCTTTGCGCCCGTCTCCCGGCGTACCTAAGGAGCCCCCAGCCCCCCAACATCGAAACACGTGAATGATTGCGGGATTAAAAATGCTTCAGGTCACACACACACACACACCCTTAGCTTTAATAAGCACACACAGTAACGAGCGCGTGCGGCAGCGGCCTCTAATTGGCCACCGCTGACATCCATCACACGGTTGTCATGGCGCTGACCTTTCAGCGCCGGCTATTCATAACCAGGAAGTTCTGCGCCGCCTATGTGCGCTCACACCCCCGTCACTGATAAAGCTCTCATCGCCTCACTCGTTCATGTTAGCATGATTCCGAACAGCAGCATCTGTCGCAACGCTTGCGTTTCCGGTTGATCCCGCCTCCATGAGCCGGCGTAACGTTGGTGCGCTCGGTCTCGTAGGTGGACGGAACGCCTTTTATCAGCCCGCTGAGGGAAATGATGGCAACGCAGCAGCCACACCACATCTTATCCATCCATCCTTCCATCTTCTAACCTTCATCTGAGGTGGGGTTGGGGGGGCGGAAGCCGAAACAGGGAACTTTGTCCAGCTCTTCCCGGCGGATCCCGAGGCATTCCCAGGCCACTTGAGAGACAGTCTCTCCAACGTGTCCTGGGTCTTCCTCGAGGCCTCCTGCTGGTCAGACGTGCCCTGGACACCTCATCTGGATCCTCTCAATGCGGAGGAGCAACGCTTCTACTCCCGGTTTCTCCCGGACGACAGTGAAAACAGAGAACACTCTTTTGGGTCGCTTGTACCCGCCATCCTGTCCTTTGGGTCGCTACCCAAACCGGACAAAAAAGAGGCTCAGCTGACCCTGATAAATCCAACATAGATTTCCCTCGCTTGGACGCAGGTCACTGGGGTCCCCCCTCTGCAAGGTGGGGCGGGATGGCGAGCGTCCGGTGGCCCGGCCTGGCACGCCCGATGAGGCAACATGGGTAGCTGGCATTTATTTGATGTTGGCGTCTATTTGCAAAGAGGGCTTCATTGCCGCAAATTCTTATGTTTCAGCCTAAGAACTTTGAGCAGGACTTTTGCTTCTTTGAAAGTGGACCACATGGGACCACATGATGACATCAGCCAATCAGCTGTAAGCACTTTGCAACTCAGTGAAAAAGACAAATATAAGAAATCATCAACTCTGAAGCAGAAACAAATGAAAGCGGGCGCTGGATGAAACAACTTTGCCGTTCCCTCGCTTCTTTGCTTAGCGTAGCGTGTCACGTAGCGGGCGTCTGTTGAAGCGCCACCTGGCACCTCCTGTGTTTTTTTGTATTTGTTGTTGTTCTTTACACGAGCCAGAACTTGTTTAGAACACGGGAGGTGTTTACATGTGCTTTCATAACACCACCAGGAATATTTCCCTCTCGGGAGGCTGCTTTTTAAAACAAAAATCAAAAAATGGAACGCATGAGGGACGACGTCGCCAAGGTGAACTGCTCACATGAACGCTGGGAACACCAACACAAGCGTCATCAACACGTGGCCGCAAACAAGCACCAGAAACACTCAGCACGGCTGCCAAAGCATCAGGTGGCGCTACAAGCTCAACTCCAAGGTTATGGTAACCAATCAGAAGCCAGAAGAAAGCCATTTCCAGAAAAGACAACAACAAGAACGGTAGAAGACGGGAAAGGGGACTCAAACGCGTGGTGGTGACGTGCATTCACTCCTCAACCGCTAACGCTGGAAACTATAACGTCACTTTGAACGTTTTTGCAGACCTCCATTCAGGGTCACTAACAAAAACCTTCACACTGGGGGGGGGACTTTTTATATTTAGAGCTTTGGATTTGTAAGAAAAAAATGCATCTCAGTTGTTTTTTGTTTTTTTCCCAAATATTTCAGCTTTCTTTTTAAATAATCTTCAGAAATGTTCTTTTTGTAATATTTTGACTTTATTCCCATAATATTCAAACTATTCCAACCCAATTTGACAAAAATGACTATTTTATTTTGTTTCATTTGTTTCTCATAATATCACTTCTTTAAAAACATGTTTTCCTTTAATCTTTCAACTCTCTGCTGCTAAAATGCCATTTCCCTCATATTCCAAGTTTATTCTTGTATGATTGTGACTTTATTCTCCTGCAATGACAGCTTCTTTCTTCCTGTCCATTTTATTCTTGCAATATTAGGATTTTACTACCAGAATATTTTGACTTTATTCACATATTGCAACTTTTTCCCCAAAGCTAATTTTCCAAAAATTCCAACTTGTTTCTCCCAATTTTACCACTTTTTCCTGAGTATTTCCACTTTATGCTACTAAAATGACTACAGTTATTTTTCCTCATAATATTCTGACGTTGCTCTTGTAAAATTACGGCATTTTGTCATTAGATCACTTTTTTCTCATCAGATTTTGACTTTATACTTGCTGATTTTTCTACTTTTGATTTTTTTTTTTTTTTGGGGGGGGGGGGCATGTGCTGTGGGGCCAATAAAAACCCCCACTGCGGGCTGCAAATGGTCCCCGGGCTGCACTTTTGACACCCCAGGTTTGATGTGATTTGTTGTTGGTCGAAAGGTTTGCAACAATGTCGCAACAAACGAGCCTGGACTGCGTGTCACATTAAATTCATCTGTCGTTACGCTGCAGTAAGTACAGTAGATGCCTGTTATTCGTGGCATGAATGGCAAAAAGCGGCGTATGTACGTGTTCTGTAACAGGACTCACGCCTCCCCCTCCAAACCCTGGAAGCAACTCCCCACTTTGACTGTGTTGACTGCAACATGCGAGTGCTGACATGGCGCTGCAAGTATGCAAGTGCACCAGTTGACTCACAGAAGTAATTCCACTTCCCTGAAGACGACGGACTTATGCGCATGCTTTCTTTCTTCTTCTCATGGTTTGGCGCATCACGTGGTCCCGTCTGCGTGTTTGTTCACAGCGCCGCACGTTGATGTGCCTTGCGTATTCCATTCTTTTCACTCAAGTGATCCGTTCCCGTCTGGATGCAACGAGCGTTCCCGTTTACCAAGGATGACATAAGACGTTAGCTTTTTCAGGCAGGGGTGATGTTTCCGCGTACGGCCCCATGGCCTGAGGGCCTGAGGACGTACGGGGCCGAGCGTTGGGGAACAGGTCCATCACCAGCCAAACACAAAGAAGCGGAAGAATGAGGCCAACATTGGAAAGGTTTTTCTTGGAAAATGGCAGTCCCGCAAACTAGCAACCGATCAAACGGTGATCATTTTGGCTATTTTGGGACGTTTCCTTACGTAGAAGAAAGCACAGGCGACAGCAACACAAAGAGAGTGAAGGTGACAAAGTGTGTTTTCACACTCCAAGTGTTCAATAAGAAGAAAAGGAGGAGTGTCTGAATGAATTTCAAGTTAATTCGTGCGGGGCCGAGGTTATAGCACCTTCCTCGACGGCGCCCGCAGGCGATAGGCAGGAACATAAGAGAAATGGAAATCCACCCAAAGGGATTAGATTTTAAATAGATATCAGCCCATATATGAAGGCGGCGCTCTCGGGCCCTCCTGTGTAAGTAGGTGTAATTTGAAGTGCGTAATGAAGGAAGAAAGCCGCTATAGGTTAATCTCATTGACCTCGCCGCTCGGGGGACGGCGGGCGACGAGCCGCCAGACGCACACCGTCTTCCCAGCCGACTCGCTCCGCCTGCCCTCCGAGAGGTAATGAAAGCTGGGGAGGTAACTGGGAGCACCCGAGGAGGGGGTGCATTCAGGGAAGGGATATGGGGAGAGGGGGTGTGAGCGATGGTGGGGGGGAACCTGGAGGAAAGTGGGTCTTCTGCGATAACCTCGTTAAAAAGAGGAGAAAAGACGCGTCCTTGCACAGCGGAGCGATACGGAGCGCCGCTTTTCACGTTCAACTCGTCATGCCTGCCGCTGGCTTCCTGAATGGGGGTTCATGTACCCGTTAACTTCCTGTGTCCCATTCACATGGGTCCACACAGGTGACAGCATGATCACCTGTGTGGTTGTGCCTTAGGCTGGCCACAATAAAAGGCCACTTTTATCACATAACACAACGCTCCGATTCTGCAGCTTCCTCCCTGACCACGCCTACTCTGTTGCGATTGGTCGGGGTTGAGGGTCGACAAAGCGGTTATGTGCTTCTTTGTGATCAACTAATTATCCTACATCAGAAAAAAATAAATACTAGGAAAAGCAACAAACAGTACCGATTACGGCTGTTCACCCGGCAGGTCGTCCTTCATGGACTTGCAAATGTTGTGACGCGACAAATTCACAAGCTCTCGTGGACATAAGACACGAATTAGTAGTGGCATAAAGACATTCATGATGATATTATTATTCAGGGATCAAAACAGCATCCGCAGGAGGACAGCCACAAGTGCTAGCCGTCGAGCTAAAAGCCCAGATTGCCAACGCGATGTCCGGAGCGACTCTACGCCTTCTGGGAGTCCGGTTAACCCACGTACCTTCGCACAGCTGCACCAGCTGGCACCCGTGACATATACCTTTAATCACATTTTTATGATGGCCGCAGTTCAACCGTGGTGACCAAACGTCCTCTTTTTCCAAGACATGTCCTGTTTCCTGTCCTAGATGTCCTGTTTTTTGTTGTTTTTTTCCTGTAGAGCGAGTGAGGGTTTTCATTGTTTTGCAGTAGAAGTAGCGCGTAATGTCTACGTCACGGGTATCAGGGGTCGGCCGCTTGGCAGTCATGGTGACCCTCCAAGGCCGCCTGGAACTGAAAACCATAGAAATGTAGAAATCAGCTCATCATCATCATTATTATGGCTATGAGACATTCCACTCCTGGCGCTTGACAGGAGAAGTCAAGGTGAAGGTGAGTAGACAACTATTGCGTAATTCATTTCAAAACCTAAAAAATAAACCCACTAATTTTCTGTCAAAATTGACAGAACAAATACATTTAGCAATAAATATTAACTGCCTGTTTGATTATTTTTAAATAGTTTTTTTTAATAAAAAAATCACATATATTCAAAATATAAAAAATAAATAAAACAAGTGCATTTTTGGTGTGTATTCATTCCAGGGCGTAATCTGCCCCCCTGGCCTACAATTTGACACCTGTGGTCTAAGTCGATCATGGCATAGAGGGACACGTGAATAACCAATTGGAAATGAACCTTATAATAATAACATTTTTCATGTATTGGGTGATTGAGTGGAGAGTGAATATATTACCATGCGCATGCGTGTCTGCTTTCCTCCAAACAGGCAGGTGCATTGCTTTCAGCACCTTGGTGTGTTTGTTCCATAGAACAACGGCATGAACGGAGTGAGCCCTTTTGTCAGTCATACACTTCCTTTGTCTCGGTGGGTGGAGGCGGGGCTGCTGGCATACACACACAGTGCAGATGAGCGTAAGCGTAGCAGAAATGATTAATAGATTGCAATATATGTTCATATATTTACCCCCGCCAAGGTGGTTATGTTTTTGCCAGCCTTTATCTGTTTGTTTGTTCAAAATAATTTGAAACGTTCTGAATGGATTTGGATGACATTTTTGGAAAATTGTGGGAAATTGGATATGGAAGAATTGATTCCATTTTGGGGGTGATCCGGATCACCGTCTGGATCCAGGAATTTCTGAAAGGATTCTTTAACATTGTGACATCAAACTATTTTCAGCATTTGTGCATAGAACTCCACAAAAAATGGTCAGAGCACTTGAAAAAAAAATACAGGACACGTTTCCAACAGGTTCTGCAAAACATCAAAGACGGATCCAGATCATGGACTCATTCCGGATACTTTGATCCGGAATATGAAAAAACAGGGGACCTTTGGACTTTTCATGGTAGGAAGACAAGAACTGGAGCTGTGAACATGCAGCAAGCAGCATTATAGAGTACATACTGGAGCAAGACTCTGGAATCTGGATTTGTTGCGTCTTCAAAAGCAGACGACAACCAGCATTTAACGACTGAACTAATGTTGATATCATTACGCATCCAATCGTTGATGCTATGTTTTCATGGTCAAGGAATGTCAATACGTACATAAAATACATGCAGGACTAACATTCATGGCCTCAATCAAAATATGGAGGGAACTATGGCACCTGGGGGAGGTCATTGTACTTTTCTTTCTTTCTTTCTGTCTTCGTCCTCTTAGACCCAATCCCGTGAGGTGACACCCGCAGTAACGCTATAACAACAACCATCCGACAGCAGCGTCTCACTGACGTGAAGACTTTGTCCCGTGTGGTCAGAAGGAGTGAGCATGAGGGATGTCCCTCTGAAGGCCTCGGGGGGGCAGAAGCACACGTGTAAGGTCAAGCACCTGCATGAGCACGCCTACGAGGTGCACAGGAGCAAGTAGATGCCGTGTGGTCTGCGTGACGTCAGCGTATATCTGTCCCCAGCAAATAAATAATAGCTGGATGCTGCACATAATCGTTGGAGAGCAGGACAAAGCGGGCCATTGATACGTGTGTATTTATTACACCTGCGCTATCAGGCGGGCGGGGGCGAGGGGCGGCCCGCGGAGATATCGGCTTACAGGGCGCGTTTAAGATAAAGGATATTTAATATCCAGCGCACATGGCGGGGCAGCTAAGTAGCGCGCAGGTAATGCCTTCATCTTTGTCTAAACACACTTTTATGGACTTTAAAGTGTAATGATAGAACGAGAGAGGGGTCACAGATAAACGCAGCGTAATGGCTCAAAGCGCCAGATTAGCCATGTAGCCTGTCTGGGGGATAATGCTTCAAGGCAATTCCTCCAAAAAGGTGTTATCTCCTCCCACACACACACACACACACACACACACACACACACACACACACGTGAAATAATAAGCTCCTCTTCTCTCCAGCGTTGTGTCACTTTGCGTTAGGATGGATGGCGGCGCGGCGGCGTGGAGGCCTGTAATGAATGTGCGAAGCCAACGTGAACATTAGTGCACGCAAACACGGCACCCCCAGTCCTCCCCGCCCGCCTTGGAGGACACATTACCTTTTGCTTATTTGCCTTCTAAATGATAATGAGCATTGAAATGATAGCCTATATCATTTAGCTGCAATGTGACCAAAAGGGAGAAGGAGGAGAAGAAGAAAGGAAGCGACGGCGTGAGGAAGAGCAGGAGCACTTGAAGGCCATTTAGAGAGCTTCTTCACAGATCAATCAGGTGGCCTCTTCATCCATTACTGAAGGGAAAGAGGAGGAGGAGGGAAGCGGGGTGCATGGGGGGGTGCAGCTATGCCAGGAAGAGAATAGTGTTGTTGTCCTAATTATGCGGCAGGCCGATGCATTATTCACCAACGCAACATACATCGGCACGGCTGCATATGAGGAAAATTATTTATGACAACATCTCTCGCTTTCTCTCACCCCCCCACCCTCGCTGTCTGTCCTGCATTTTCATCATTTTTACCCCCCACCTCCTTTAAATCAAACTTCAATAAAATGTGCCACCCGTATCCATTTTGCATGAGCCCCCCCTGAAAGACACACACCAACAACAACAACAAAAAAGTGTCCCGGGTGGCGAGACGTGTTTTTGCGTTGGGAACAAAAAAAAAAAAAAAACACTTATACGGGGTGGATATACGGGATGGTGAATGGGGGGCGATATGTGACCTTTCTATAGATCATTTAAAGGAAAGTGCACTTTTTTGGAATTCATCCACAATCCTTATGTGGGACATGAACACACATCTTTCTCTTTCCTGTGCCTTCTAAAGATAGAAAAACAGCTAAAAAAAGAGGCAGCTAAGAATGCACGTAATGGGACACACCTGGAAAGGCACCCATGAAAACACCTCCAAAAAGCTCCAACAAGGTTTTGTGGTTTTCCATCCATGCCGTGAGCATGTAGTAACGGGTACATTCACGGTAACACGTAATACTTGTATTTTGGGAACGTCCTTCCTGGGTGCATTGGTTTCACATAGCAACGTAGAAAGGAACGCTACACCCAGCATCAAAAACAAAAACAAGCTCCAATATGTAGCGTTACCTTTGGCTAGTGGCCTGAGGCGTTGTGAGCGAGTGTGTGGTGAAGCTAGCCGCTAGCCGGCCAGTAGCTAGCTGCTGTGGCGTGGCGAGGTGTCACTACGCCAGTAAGGTAGTTCTTGGGCGTAACAATGTTAACAATAACAACAATGTGTTCATTGCAGCTCACATGATGGAAATGGAGGGTTTTTTTCAGAAGGCTTTGTAGGTGGAATAGGTGTGTCCCATTACGTGCATTCTTAGCTGCCTCTTTTTTAGCTGTTTTCCTATCTTTACAAGGCACAGGCACAATCATAAGGATTGTGGATGATGTGCAGCAAAAAAAAAGTGGTCATCGATTGGAGATTTGACTCATGACCTCACAGCTTTACAAATCTGAGTCATCTTTTTGGCTACAACGTGACACACAAGAGTAACACACACACACACACACACACACACAGGAAGGAGTGTGGGGGAGGCAGGAGGGCTGATGAGACAAGTTTGAAAAGACAGGAAGCAGTAATTAGTAGATTTCCTGCTGGACTTTCCCATGACTTGCAGATTATCCAATCCTCCCTGCTCTCTCCTCTCATCCTCGCTCACGCTCAGAGCGTCCAAGCAGGCCGGCGCTGTCATCTGAAGACGGACCTCAGACGTCCTTGAATTTTGGGGTTTTTAACGAGTCAAAGCAGCACCTGCTCGCTTTCACACCGGGAAGTGGAGCAGGAAGTGTGGTGCACAAACTAACTTGTTCATGTTCCACACTCGCAGCTAACCTTCCATGTCTGCAACTTCACCCGAAATGTCACATGAAGTTGGATGGCATTTTGTCTGGAGATAATTCAGGGCAGCCGCATCCTAATAAAAACCATTCAAGCTAATTTGATATTTGACTCAAGCTGCTCCGTCTCCATGAGAAGCACAAAAACAAGAATACACGATGTGCTACTCCCCACACAGCATCAAGCCGGTACTGTAAGATCCACCGAACAGAACGTCAACAATGGTGGCCAAGGCACGTCCATCACGCTGCGTGACGAGAAGAGCAGCAGCAGGGAAAGGGAGGAGGGATGGGGGGTCAGATTGACTTCATTTCTATCATATTACGCAGTGAAATGTGACCCCCCCACCCTCGATGACATCAGGCAAATCCAATCAAGTGCTTGATGGAATATGCCTTAAAGGTAAAGCACTGTCCTTATGAACGCTGCACTGCTAGCAGCCAGCCTCCGTGCTCCCAATAGCGCCGTGCAAAAGTGGAAACACGTGCACCAATATTCCTTATTGGTCATCACAGTCACTTGGTGGTAGACCATGCTCTCTTATTAGTCAAACACAAGACATATGCAGCACTGTGGCCACTAGGTGGCAGTGATGACACAAAACATGATGAGACATTAGCTTACTTGCACCTTAACTACCTTAACACCGCATGAAGTCATCAAGTCAGCCACGGCATGTCCCGCATCATACACTGAAAAAAAAGTGCTCCTATTCTGTGTGAAAGTGGTACGTGTTTGGATTTTAAAGTTTAGAAAAAATAAATTGGAGGCTAACTGGTTAGCTTGCTAGCTAGCAGCCGTGTCGGGTCTCATAAGAGCTGCACAATATGATGTAAACAATGAATAATAGGAGTGTAAAGGTGGCTACAGATGGGTTATTTCATGTCTAGAGGGCTCTAATCATGTTTAAGAAGTGTATTAAGAAAGTCCAACAAACTACAAATGATTCCATCTATTAACATTGAATCCTGCACCCCAGAACTTCACTCGTCACAGACAAGTGTGGAACCAATTAACAGCTAGAGAATAAAAAGCTGTAATTTACCGATACTGTCAATATCATCATTTTATAATATCTGTTTTAAAAAAGGTAAGCACTGGTAAGTAAATACTATATTTCATAGCCATTTACCATGGAACCATTTACTTACGTTAGCACTGCTAATACTTACATTTTTATATTTCATTTTATCAATATAATACTATATTAGAATAATATTTAGGATATTTTTAGAGTATAACTAAAAAGATAACATAAGAAAGCTTGATCATGCATACGGGCAGGAACGTTTGAGGTCACATTTTAACAGTGAACTGGCATACAAGTGCAAAAAGAAGTGAAGCGGTGTTAATAGTAGAGCTACACACAAAAAAAAGTTCAAATTTGCAATCTTGATTCACACTACAGTAACGTGCAATGTGATTGGTTGATCAAATTAAGTTCACCTGTAAAAAGATTTGACATTTTATTTCCGATTCATCCTGAAACAACCGAACACGCCCAACTTTCCCTGAGTCGCGTACGCTTAAAAGTATTTTGCGCGAGTTCCTGAAAGTTGGAAAGGAGAATGAAGGAAAGAAGAAAAAAAGCTCGATGAAATCCCAGCGGTGGCCGTCAAGGAGCGACGCCGTCGACGATGACGAGCAGCGAGGCGCCAGGAAGACGTCTCGTGTCCGTGTGATCAAAACGACGGCATCTACGGGAGGCGTAGATTAACAGCGGCCTAATGAGCAGCTTTAGTTTGTTGCTCCCAACAAGACGAGGGATGTGGGGGGGTTGGTACAAATTGGCACGGGTGTTTGATGCAAGGCCTGTTGAATCACATCATCAGCGTGAAAATAAATAAAATAAGTAAAAGGAAAGGAGCAAACGTCTGGCAGATTTAAATGAATATTCCTCACCTGTCGGCTCATGTTGACTCCCCTTGTTTGGATTTCCCAGTGGGGGGGTGGGAATAAAGGCGTGTATTTACTTTTAATTGAAAGGAAATTAAAGATGCATCCGCATCCGCATGTGACAAAGGAAGATCACAAAGCTCAGGAGCGATGATAGCTTTTGTTTAAGATGGATCTCATAAAGAAAACCCCCCACTGATAATGACGGCGGTGGAGAGGGTGGTGGGTGGTGGGTGGTGGGGGGATCTTGGACATTTCTCCAAATACAATTACCTCGGCGTCACCTGATCCAATCAAAGACATTTGCATTCTGTTTGCGTGCAGCGTTCCGTGAACCGGTAAACAAGGCGGGCGGGAATGAATCTGATGACGCCCGCTCCTCTGTTTGCTACATTTTATTCCCAATATTTGGATTGCTCGCCATTGATAACCCGCCACTGCCGTCTGAGGGCCGAGAGAGAGAGAGCGAGAGAGCGAGCGAATATTAGCTGATGTTTGGTGACAGATGTTGTTTGGCTGGCGAGCGCGGCACATGTATGAATATTTGACGTGCTCTGATGTGTGCTTAAGTATGTATCAAAGAAACGCCGACACTTTGGGGCCTAGCGGGGGGACGTTGTCGCTGGCGCCGTGACAACAAAGCATCAGACGAGCTCGGATAGTCGGGGGGAATGTTGGCCTTTAATCCCTGACCCTCTCTCCTCCCGCCCGCCGCGCTCCGCACATCTACCCCAACTCTCGGGACGAGACCATGTGCGAGATTTGGCCCGCAGGGCCGAGGCGAGACGAGGCGAGATTTCTAACATGAACTTTAAGAAAAGTACAATGAAAAAAATCGACAAACAAACAAACGTATTTAACTGCGTCACAGAACAATGCGGTGCATTTTCAGATGTTTAGTCTTCAGAAATTGACGCTAAATGATATCATTCTCAAGCTTTTTGGAGACCAAATAAACCATCCATCATTTTCTATGCCCCTTGATCCTAACTAGGCTCATGAGGGTTTGCTGGAGCCTATCCCAGCTGACTTTATGTCCCTAGCCAATCACAGGGCGCACTGTATCGACAAACAACCATTCACCCTCACATTCACACCTGTGGGCAACTTAGAGTCTCCAGTGAAGCTAGCATGCACACATGCCCCAACGGAGATTTGAACTCAGATCTTCCAGATCTCCTGACTGTGAGGCCAACATGATAGCCACCTCACCACCAAATAAACCACTGTTATGATTAGGGACGTCGGCCCACCGATATTATCGGCATGATATTGGCATGAAAATGTAATACTGGCCAATATCGGTATAATGATAAATAGGCCTATGGGCTCCAGGATCTTCTGGCACACAAATGAAGACCTCATCCACCCGCCTCTCAAGCTTGTAAACAACCGTGGGTGGCTAGTAGCAAGCTAGCTCACTCCTTCCATTCCATCCTATCCTCACTAGTAGGAACGTTACAATTCCCTCAAATCTGACACCGTGTGTGCGCACTCGATTAGGACAGTCCGTGGGGACGCCTGTGGAAGTGTTGCTTTGTCATACGATACGGGGTGTATTTTCATTGGTGTACATGTTTGTTCCTCTTTCGTTTCTCCGAGTGTTGATTATGCGTCAAGCGTCAAGTCCAGCTCTAAGCCTTTCAAACTCGTGGATGGATGCTTCAGGGCAAGATAGAAGGTATGTAGGTTATAAATTCACTTTAATATCTGCAGATGAAGTTTCATTCATTCATTCTGATGGTGCCAAATATGTTGGTTTTGGCCCAGAATGACCGTATAAGCACGCAGTAGTGTGGCGTGGAAACCAACAGAGAGAGTGCTACATATAGCGGACCATTATGAACCTTGACTTTCTTCCCTGGACTGAACTACGCCTCATGGCAAGTATGTCTCAGATGTTGTACAACGTTGTCTACAGCCACATTGACATGCGGTAAGTAGAGAGTTACACACTGTATACAGTATATTACAATAGAGACAGAGCAAACAGAGGAAAAAACGGATATTGATGAATACAAATACAATTAACAGTAAAAAACAAAGCCGTAGGCACCCCTGCAGCTTTGGTTACCCCAGTTTTCGTGACACCAGAAAAAACATACGAAAGACACATGCTGGCCGTATGGACGACGCACAAAGATGTACAAATCCGTACCAATTTGTGCGGAGGAAAAATATCCATTTTGAAGTGGTAAGATGGTGTCTCTCTTCCTTTGTTCATTCCCTTTTTCTTGCCGTTTTTGTAGCTAGCAACAAATGACTTTCTCCAGCGCAATGCTGTTCAAGTGATGTTCACCAGGGTGTAGCACAACAGTGTGTTTGTATGCAGACAGAGGAGGTAGTAAGTACTCCTGTAGGAATGAGGTGCACCAACTGCCAAGGCTCAATCAACCTCTGTTTCTGCAAAACAGCTTGAAATTGTTGACCCATTTTGTGGTCCCTGAAACAGTATCATTCTAAAATACAACATTATTTTTCACTTTTGGGTAACCTTTTAACCTCTGGCACTTCACCACTTAGCTTTGCACCATTTCAAGCTATTCATTGGACTTGAAGCACTCAAATTTCAATAAATAACTGGAAAAATTGGGGTGTTCTAAAACTTTTGACGGGTCATGTAAGTGCCGTAGAGCAGTGGACCGCGGCCCGGTACCAGGCCATGGTTCATTTGGTACCGGGCCACACAGAAAGAAAAAATCATTTCCATTATTTCATTTTTTTATGTTTTATTTTGAAAAGTGGCCGGATTCTCTCTGTTACAGCCGTCTCACTTGACGCATGTCCATTGTGGGTGTGCTAACTTTATCTCATGCCGCACAGATAGACTACTACTGTATTTTTACCATTTTTCTTTCACCTCATATTTGATTCAAGATCCAAGAGTTTTATTGTCATGTGCACAGTAAAACAGCAGTTCTACTATGCAATGAAATTCTTATTCTGTTCATTCTCCCAAGAAAAGAAAGAAAACACAAGAAAGAATAAGAACATAAGAAACATAAATACCAATAAATTAAGCAACAACAACAGAAGAGACATTAATACAAATAAATAATACAAATAATAATAAATAAATAAATAAATAAATAAATAAAGTGCTATCAGTGTGTGCGTGTGTGCGTGTATTGCGTGCGGCGTGTGTGAGTGCTTCGTTGAGAAGCTGTTAGAAAGTTAAACACCCAGTTACAGAGGGAGGGTGACAGGCCAAGTGTGAGGAGCTTATTTGTGAGTTTGTGGGGGCTGACTGTATTAAAAGCAGAGCTATAGTCTATAAATAGCATTCTGACATATGTGTCCTGGCCCTGTAGGTGAGAAAGGGCTGTGTGGATGGCAGTGTTGACTGCATCATCCGTGGACCGGTTCTGGCGATATGCAAACTGTAGAGGGTCCACAGTTGCCGCCGGGATGCTCTTTTTGATGTGGGTCAATTTGGTGTCAAATGCTGATACTATGTGGGAATGCATGAAGGTAAGTTTGATGACTTATTGAGTGCTAATGTGCACATTTGTTTCAAGTCAATTCATGCTAGCACACTGCCTTTTAGCACACACGTCAAACAGCCATGTCATCATCTCTCTGGAAACACTTGGCTGGAACTTGAACTGGTGGATGTGGGGTCACCATTCATTTTGTAATTTTCCAATCACCCCCCCCCCAGTCCGCGGGAGATTTGTGGGAACACAAGCCGGTCCGTGGGTCAAAAAAGGTTGGGGACCACTGCCGTAGAGCACATACAACCTCTGCGGACGGCCTGCGGCTAGAAAGTCTGCACGTGACACAAGCACTCTCGAAACGTTCCTTGTATTTTTTGCAGGTAGACCGGCCGTATGACCGTTGTGACCAAGGCTTTGGAAGGCCCTGGTGTGGAATCATCCCCACAGTCTTTGATGGCAAATCCACTAACGGCGCGACCAGAAGAGGAAACACCACCAGATACCCTTTTTTTGAGTGAGCCAAAGTATTGGGACCTGGAATTGACAGGTGTGTCCTATTGCATTGCTTATTCAGTCACTAAACAGCACCGAATGTCTACGCTCAGGTTCAGATTGGGTAGGTTTTGCCTGTGCAGACTGCATTTAGAGGTGAAGACAACATAAAAGTGTTAAAAAAAAGAAAGCTGTCTGAGAGAAAAACAAGCAACTGGGAATCAGAGAAGATGGAAACTCAAACAGAACCATTGCACCAAAATGGTGCAGAAAAAGAAAAGCAAAACGTGCGACCAGAATGCATCTGATGTTTGCTGAAATTATGTTTGCTGACAGTTTACCAAATTTCAAGGAATATTCTTCCCCCCAAAAAATGATGGCATTTATCTTTGCCGGGACCACTGTATGCCCCCCAGTGGCTGTGAGCAGCATTGGGCTTAAATGACTCAAAAGTGCATCACTGTTGCTTTTCTGTCCAAATTCTACCCAAGCTTGTATTTGAGTTTAAAACAGTGATAAAAATAAAGATGTCACCACATGACAACATTAGCGTCACGGCTGCCAGTCAAGCATTCACAGTTGATGTGATATTGTGTCCTGTTTTGGAAGCGCTCCCTTCCGCCGTCCTCTAATTAACATCCGTCGTCCGGCTCTTGGCTGTGGCACTCTTAAACCAGATCCAAATCCTCATCCAGGATGGACAGCTGAGGGGTCGGGGGGCATAGCTATCATGAAACAACATCAGTGCTCCTCATGCCTTTAATGGGAGGTAATGAAATCTGTTGCATAAATACTGTGGATATGAACAGGCACAGTGTGAATGTGTCAATAGGAAGACTTGAAATTTAAAGAAGAAAGGATAGATGTTAATATGACGACTCTGATGCGATATCACATCAAGGAATTCCTAAGCATATCATCGGCTCTATTTTGAGCCAGACAAAATAAGAGGAAGCCGTGTGGATGCAAGTAGCGAGTTTTGTTGTCTTTGCCTCACGTGCTGTCTAGATGGATGTTTACACAGGTACCGTAGACGGACAGATACCGTAGATAGATGAATACATTGTTAGATGGGCAGATGGACGGTTAGACTGATAGACTGACAGATGGCTAGACAGGCAGATACTGTAGACGGATGGATGGATGAATGATGACTAGACTGATACTGTAGACTGAAGGACAGATGATAGCTGGATTGAGAGATTGACAGATAGATGATACTGCCGATAGACTGATAGATAGTAGACAGACAAAGAGATGGATAGATGAATGGCGAAATGGACTGTTTGACGGATAGACTGATAGATCCACAGACAGACGGACGGACGGACGGACGGATGGATGGACAGCTAGACTGATAGATACTTAAAGTAGATGAATAGACCGATATCCGAATCAAGAGAGACAGCTACATGGATAGATGGCTGGACAGATGGACGATTACACTGATAGAAGGGTACTGTAATAAAACAAACAGACCAATACATGATAGACAAATAGACAAACCAATAGATGGATCAATGGATACATGGATATTTTAGATGGCCGGATAGATGGATGGACTGTTAGATGGCTCGACAGATACAGTACATAGATACTGCAGATAGACTGGGACTGATCGATAGGTAGACAGATAAATAAATACACTGACAAACCAACAGCCCGATAGAGGGATACTGTACAGTGGTCCCCAACCCCCGGGCTGCAGCCCGGTACGGGCCACACGGAAAGAAAAAATAATTTCCATTATTTCTTTTTTTTGTTATGTTTTATTTTGAAAAGTGGCCAGATGCTCTCTGTTACATCCGTCTCACTTGACGCATGTCCAGATAGACTACTACTGTATTTTTACCATTTTTCTTTCACCTCATATGTGGTGTCAAATGCTGATACTATGTGGGAATGCATGAAGGTAAGTTTGGATGACTTATTGAGTGCTAATGTGCACATTTGTCTCAAGTTAATTCATGCTAGCACACTGCCTTTTAAAACACGTCAAACAGCCATGTCATCATCTCTCTGGAAACACTCCAGGCTTGAACTGGTGGATGGTGGGTCGGTATTCATTTTGTACTTTTAATTTGATGTTCTTCATGTCTTAGTTTTACACAATACATCATAAATAAGATAAATTAGATCGCTATAATGTACGAACCCCCCCCCCCCCCCCCCCCCCCCCCCCCGGACAGGTAAATGGATGATAGACTGACAGCCTGACAAATGCATAGATGAATGTGGGATGCAGACAGACAAACCGTCAGACAGCGTTCCATATTGTAAAAATGAAATGAATTCATCATTAGCGATATTTGATTAGATTCTACAGGAATTTGCTTGGTCACAAGATGTGAATGTTTTGTTGGGACAGCTGAGCATACCGTATGTTGACCTACGCTGCATTCGTTTCAACATCTTTAATGTAGACAATGTATCAAAGTGCCTCCCCCTGCCCGGATCCTTTTCATTCTTCTGGATGCGGCCCTCCCTGGAACAAGTCGGGACATCTCTTGTCTGTCGGTAGCTTTAGCATATAGCTCCGTTTGTGCGGTAAGATTAGCGCCGCAGCGCTAGACGAGGGTGTTGCCAGCTACATGACTGAAACATGAACCACGTAACGTAGCGGAACTGGATTATGTGCTACGTTGTGTTAGATTGTTTGCAACATTTCACGCTTACGTGTTGCCAGTCTATTTTGGTGAGAGATTGTGACACCTACTTGTGGATATTTCAAAAGGCAGCTCTTAGTGGATTTTGCTGGCTGCTTATTTGGAATAAAAGCTGACTTCTCTGCTTTCAAACCGGAGTCCCCAGGCAGCGCTCCACAATGGAGCCCCAAAGAGAAAGATCACTGCTGTGTAATTGCTTCAAGCATCCACCAGCGAGCTGTTTTAAAGGCCGACATGAATCGGCTCTTTGAGCGCTTCTTTTAATTGCTGTCTTCCTCTCCCTGACGCCGCCGTGAGTCGCTGACTCACAAATATTGGCGCTATTTTTCATGTCGGCGGAACATCAACATCACACGCGGACCGATACGAGTGACGGCAAACCACTGAGCTGTACTCTAATAACTAAGGAGACTATTCAGCCTTAATTGATGTGGCCTTTCTTACCATGAAAAGAACAATTATTTGCAGCGCCGCATGCTTCTTATGCTCACAGTCAGCAATCAACTCAAAGTGCCCTGAGTGGAAGCAACACACACACACACACGTTCCACCTAAAAGGGAATTAAAAAAAGCAGACTTTCCGCTTTTATTTTATTCCCCCTCGAGGAAAAACAATCAAAAGATGATAAAAAAAATAAGCTCGTGTATTAGCACAGGAATACACAAAGTAAAACAAGGCGACATGAAACTAAGACGCACACATTTGTTAACATGCTAACACGCTGACTGTTTTTATTGTTATTATAGCTGCTTGATTTTATTTAATTTTTTGAAATATATGTTTTTCTCCTGCTGGGAATGCTAATAATAAAATCGCACTAGACTCCCATTGTTTTCACAGTCCAATCCAACGGAATGCACGGGTAGCCAAACTTGTTCCAGTGAGAGCCGCATCCTGAAAAATGAAAGAATTATTATACTAGCTATTTTCATCTTTTTCACAAAGTCTGGACTTCCCTGCCTAGGCTGCTGCCCCTGCAACCTGACCTCGGATAAGGGGAAGAAGATGGATGAAAAGACTTCCCCTTCTCCTCACGATGACAGCATTTCACTCACATTACGTCTATTTCCACAAGATTCTGCGTTTAACAGTACATTCCATTTTACTTGGCCAATTCAGCCAATCTGTTTATGCGGAATTCATAGGGTGTCGGCCCAGTAAGAGTGGGATTTTTTAATGACATTTCCTGCGGTACTGACATATTGTTGACAACATCCATGCGTAAAGAGGATGTGTGCGTCTGTAAATGAGTGCACTTTGGGATTGTTTGGGCTTGGTGGAGGTTTGCCCCCATCCCCCTGCCCCTTTCCAGATAAAAATGGATTTCAATGTGTGCAAAAGTAAAATATTTACCCGTTTGACTGGAAAGGCAACATTCCTGAAAGTAGCTCAATATTTCCTTGCTGATTGTGTTGACGACAAAAGTCTTAGTGACAAATGAAGACAGCTGATGAGTGTAAACACGCTTGTTTGCTTTAAAAGCAGTCACTTTAAACAAGCGTCTTTGCTTTGCATTCGTGAAATAAATATGTCTAAAGTATAAATCAGCGGAATGAAAAGCTGATGTGACTTTAAAGAATCACGGACGGCCGTCGTTGACGTGTTTCTTAACAAACCCAGCGATTCCGCGAGAAGACATGCGAGCGAGCTGCTTTTTTTTTTTTCCCCGCCGAGCGTGTCCCACATCTGGACGTGAACTGTTTAAATAACATTGCGTTAAAAAGAGAATATTTGCGAGTCTTTCCTCCCCAGGTAATTTCTGCACTCCAGATATTTTTATCCTGTCGAACGTCTTTCACCCGTGGCGTCGACGTGCATAATCAAACAGTACGGATGATAAATATTCAAAGAAAACACAGTCGACTCAATAAATGAGATTTGTCTGTGAGAGACAGAGAGAGAGCGAACACTAGTAAGGATTTTCAAAAGTTTGAACCAACGGTTCTCTTTTTTTGTTGTTTTAAAGGTTTAAAGGTTGCAGTGAAGCCAAAAGGTGGCTCCGGTCTCCCACTACACTAGCGAGGAACGGGTATGAAAATATCAAATGTTTTCCCCCCACATTCCTGCTCTAAAACTCTGCTTTCAAGGATGCACTTGAAGGTCACCAAGACGCAGTTCAATCTTATGACCCAAATCTGTGTCGTCTTGTGCTATGGAGAGTTACTTCCTCTCTCAATGATTTCTACCTTCCAGGATCCTGAAACCACAAAAGGAAGATAAAAAAAAAGAACTGTGATTCTCTGGGACAATTGTGTGTGTGTGTGCGTGTGTGTGTGTGTGTGTGTATACATATATATATATATGTATACAGTCAAACTTGTCTATAGCAGCCACTTGAGGGAGTCTGCAAAAGTGGTCGCTATAGACAGGTGGCCTCTATAGACAGGTTGGCGTCCAGTTTGAATGTTGACCAGTAGAGGAAAAAAAAGACAAAAAAGGGGGAAAAAAATAATAATAATGTTGACCAGTAGAGGGCACTGCGGACTGCGGATAAAAGTTGTACAGCACTACTAGGCTTGTTATTATCATGGTTCATGGTTTTAATCCTGAACATGCATATGAGTCAAACAGTAGCACATCACATAGTACAATTCACAATTTTGCATGTCCAAAAAGGAGTAAGAAGAAGCAAAGCTTATTTAATCCTACCCCTCATCAGTTTCACATCAGTTGCAATACATTTATTCACCTCTTGTTCTTCCAAGTGTACTTTGTAGGTCTACATGACAATGTAGTGCAATCATAGCCAAGGTTTTTACTTACTAAAAGGAAGCTAGAGGCTTAATAATAACTGATAGAATATATCCACCACCCACAGAACAAAGCTGTGCTAGTAATGTCTTACGCTTGTTTTTTATATTTTACTTTTTATACGGCAGAGTGTCATTACAGCTTTAGTTCATCAGGAAGTGACGGGAAGTGACGGTGGGCGTCCCGAGCAGGAGAGCTAGGCTCAGTGCTAGCTGTGAGTTTGGAGAGAGTTGGGAAGTGTGTTTATGTTGGCGTGGATGTAAAGTCCTGCAGTGTTCTCCGCTGTTAATAAAGCCATTAAAGTGCATCGGTGACGTGAGTCTCTCCTTCCCCACAACAAGCGGCATTACAGTATTGACCAGTGCACACCAGGAAATAAACGGTGTCATTTCTTACAGGCATTGGCTGGACAGCTATGTAGTGGGGCTTGTTTAACCTTTGCCTTGTGGGCAAGCAGGAAGGAGAGACGATGCTGAGAGATGTGTGTGTGTTCTGAGCTGCTGTCTGGTGGCCGCGTTCAATAAATAAAGTTGGCAGAAGCAACAGGAGAAGTTTCCTTCTTTGCTTCGGAGCTGAATAACACTGACAAGTTAACAGACTAGTAGCGAACGGAAAAGAAGACGGCTTTGTTTGTGTCGAATACAGAAGATGAGGACTTTGATGGATTTGTGGATGAGGATTGATGAAAAATAACGTGAGTACATTCTAAAATACTTCAATTAAGTACAACCCAACTCAGTTTTGCTCCCGCTGCCGCATGCATGCTAGCGTATCTTTTTTTTTTATTGTAGCGTCGCTGGGAGCACGTCCTGTTCCCAGCCTACTTTGCGGTAATGTTTTGGTGCAAATGCTCTTAAAGTTACATGTTTGACCAGGAAATAGCAAGCTCAAAAGAAGACGGCTTTTTTATGTGGAACAACTGACAGTTTGTGTGGATCTTGTGAATGATTGTGACTGAGCTAGGACTCAGTAATTAAAGTCTACACACGACGGCTTCATTGATTGAAAAACAAAACTTTTTCGTGCATGAAGCTTCTACTTGAGTCGGTAATTTGGCCGCTATATGTGGTCAGATATTGACCAAGGGAGACAAAATGGGTGGCCGCTGGCCGCGTTGGACAGGTGACTGCTATACACAGGGTCTATAGCATGTACATTTGCTGGGGGGGATTTTTCAGTGGCTGCTATAGACAGGTGGCCCTTCTATAAAGGTGGCCGCTAAGACAGGTTTGACTGCACATACATACATATATATATATATATATATATATATATATATATATATATATATATATTTTTTTTTTTTTTTAATTTATATGATTTGATATTATATATTTTATTTAGAACTCTTGAAACCGCTATGCTGTGTGCCACTGAGCAATAGCATTGCGAAGACTCTTAAAACTGTTGTGATATACTATCAGGGTCTGAACACCTAGCGATAGCAATGCAAAGACTCTCTTAAAACTGTCATGTTGATTATTACGGCCCGAGCACCGAGCAACAGCAATGCAAAGACCCTCTTGAAACCGTCATGGTTTATCATGTGGGCCTGAGCACCAAGCCATAGCCGTGCAAACCACAGCAAATACACTGGCCAGAAAAACAACAAAAAACAAGGAACTGCTAATGTGTGAGTGTTATCTTATTTATGTCTAATATGTCTTACTTTCTATCTACTCTATTGGGTAATAGGAGGGTGAAGGTGCTTATAGGGGTGTTATTTCATGCCCAGATGGCTCTAGTAACGCTAAGAGAGGTATTTAGGAGGTGGTAAACAGGTTTTTTATGGAATAACTATGAAAATATTCCGTTTATTAATGCTGAATCCTACTTTGCTGACGTGAAATCATCGTGGCGGGTCGGGAAGCAATGAACCGCCATAAAGGACCATAATGACCGTATGAGTAGACGATGCTTCTGGGGGTGACACTGCCATACCGCTGTATCACGCGAGAGCTCAGTCCAGCAAGCATCAAAGAATTAACTGCCCGCATGTGCTTTTTCTTTAGCTTTCTCCTACTCTGGTAAATGTCCTGTTTTTCTTCTGTCTGAGTCCCGCCCACTTTGCATCAGCTGTCACCTTTGAGGGTTGTTCTGCGAAGCCTGCGAAGGGAAGAGCGGGATGTTGGCGCTTGATGAGATTTCCAGAGGAATGCGACCAAACGATGTTTTAATATTCACGCGCTCGCTCGGCTGCAGTGTTAAAACGCCGCGTTCGGTGGCGGAGGTGGGGGGAGAAATAAAAATCAGTGCGACGGAACATAAAAGCAATCAGTGTGTGATTTAACAACAACCTGAGATGGTTAAAGCGCGCGCACACGCGCCTGCACTATATGGCAGCCATCACTGCAAAGTCACGTCGAAGAGATGTGATGGAGAAACAATGAGATGAGATGAAAATGACAGTGTGTTCCTGTCTGCGGCTGCCTGTCTTTCCATGTTTGCGTACCTCCTGGAGGCACAAATGTCAGCTTTGAGCAGTTTGTGGACTCCCTGCTAAGCTCTTGGACCGCTACGATCCAGACTGCTTCCATCTTCTGGACTCTTGGCATGCTGCGCTCCTGCTGCGGCCATCAGCATGTATACACGTGCGCGTGCATGTGTGCGTGATGCTAGAGTTTGCTTGTGAGGCTACCGTCAGGGTTGGTGCTTTTATTCATGATGGTCACATAGCTTGGAGTCCACTCTCATTTTGATTGGAACCTTTGGTAGACTCCTGTCACATGATCAGAGCTGGTACAAGTAGTCGTGGATCAGCAACTCTGGAAGTCAGGGGTGTCCAAAGTGGGCCCTGGGGGCCTAAAAAAATATACTTTTATGTGTGCACAATAATTATGGGCTGATATGAGGGAATTATGACATTATACCGATAAAACAGACAACATTAAAAATACTGTGCGGGTGAGAAAATGATGCGCTCCTTTTTTCTGCTGCCTATGATGCTAACAACCGTTACAGTGGTAACTTCCTCTGGGCTCACTTGTTAACAAACATTCACTTTTCGAGGAAGACATGTGTGCTAGTTGCACCAAATGCTACCAAAAAAACCCATGGAGCACACAAAAAACCTTATCAGCCACCTGAAACGTCCCCATTTGAAAAGCCAAGAGATAGTAGTGATGTCATGACATTTGACATTTTATTTAGGACAAATGGAACAAATTAGGATTTGTTGAGTCTTTCTTATCTCCAGGTGTGCACAAACTGCAGTTAAATCTCAATTTGAAAAAAAAATATTTATATCGTGCATCTCTTCATATTGTCTGTTAAAAATTGAAGTTTAATAAAAGAGCAAAAAGGTGCAATGTAAGGTCAAAACATTGGAAGTGGACAATGAAAAACCCTTTTCAAAAGTGCTTCCAGTACTGGAGTACTCGGTTAGCTGTGGCATGAAAGAACGGCTGAAAAGTCTACCAGAAAGAAGAAAGGACCTTTGGCCCGATGCCGAAGCTTTGAAGGCAAGTGGCAGTTCCTCTCCCTCCTTTGTTTGCTTTAATGATTTTGACACCGCCACAAATCAGCTTTTCCAAAAACACACAAGCAAGAATGAGGACGCTAACAATACTGCAACACACGTCCGCATAAGCAGACCTATTTTCCTTAGGAGATGAGAGATGACCTCTTTGTCTTTCCCCAATTTTGTGTCCGCAAAAGTGATCGACCACGTATAACGATACATCGGTTTTGCAATTTCTCTATAGGAAATATGTTCTTGACACCCAGAAATAAACAAAAAAAAGACATTTTATAGGGAACAATTCTAGTTTGCCATGCAGAAAACAATGACGTATACAGTCGTCCCTCGCTTATAGCGGTTCATTGGTTCCAGACCCCACCGCGATAAGTGAATTTCCACAAAGTAGGATTCAACATTAATAAACAGAATATTTGGGTAGTTGGAGCATAGAAAACCTGTGTATGACTTTCTAAATACACGTTTTTAACGTTATTAGAGCCTTGAAGAGATGAAATAACACCCGTATGGTCACCTTTGCACTCCTATTCTTTGTTTACATCACACTGCTAATGCGCAGGCTACGGGATCACTGCAGGCAGCATAACAGACAGCAATCGCTAGCATAGCAAGCTAGTTAGCCTCTCCAATGTACTTATTCTAAACTTAAAAGTGTTTCAAACCAAGTGGGGAAGAAGGACAAAGAAGCCAAACACCACAAAAATAAAACATTTTGGTGAAAATTTTAGAACAAAGCCAAATCCAAAAACTTGGCTTGACTATCACAATCAAGGTGAGATACAGTTTTATTGTTTGCAAGTGGTCATATTAACATTGGGTAAGTACCATATTTTCTGGACTATACGTCGATATGGAGTAGAAACCCCATCAGTCAAAAACTGTCAAGTAGAACTGGACTATAAGTTGCATTTATTTAGAAATTTACTTTGGAAAATTCAAGACCAAGAACAGACATTTAGTCTGGAAAGGCAAGTTATTCAGCCACACAATCGCATAAAGAACATACTTGGGAGGCTAAATATGCTAAGTTAGGCTATATAAATAACATAAGCCAGTGAGTCCAACAAGCAGGTTACTGGGAAGGAAGTTCACCAAACTCCCAATCTCATCCCACCATTGAATTAGACTCAAGTGGCCTACATTGGTCACTAGGTGTCAGCCATGTTACGGTAATTTTGGGTGAGACACACAAGCACCAGACATGATCCCTAAAACAACCGGATTATATTGCAGTTTTGAACGCTTTCACAACAGGCATAATAATCCCTAAAACAAGCTACTGTGGCAGATGTTACCCACGCCAAGCTAAACTGAACACCTGACGTCACTTTCTGTCGCACCCCTCACACAGTCCCCTACAGGAACACACACGAGCACTAGTCTTATCTCGTAAATGTTTTATTTTCACTTTACTATGTCTACTATATTGGGTAATAGGAGTGTAAAGGTGACTATATGGGTGTTATTTCATGCCTAGAGGGCTCTAATCATGTTAAAAAGTGTATTTAGAAGGTTGTAAACTGGTTTTCTATGCTGTAACTACCAAAGTATTGCATTTTAAAGAAGAAATCTCATCATCACCGTCGGTTCTGGAAGCAATTAACCGCCATAAAGGAGGGATCCATGTATTGCTAACAATGAGTGGTAGATATTATTCCTGAAAGGTCATGTGACGACTGAACTCTTGCCTACAGCAGCGTACTCGCATGGCTGAATGCAGGGTTTCAATAATGATGATTCTTAGCCAGCGACTGAGCCAGAAAGTTGATATTTGGTGAAATATTTGATGTTCCAAGCACTTTTAGGCGCCTGTGCTAAGGCTAATATTGCTCTACATTCATATCGAGGCTGACGTTATGATGTTTGGCTTTGTATCTTAATAAAAGGACATTTTTCTTGTTAGGGTTGTTTCTTTAAAAAAAACGGTGATAATTAAGAACATTTTTCTCCCAAATTCACGTGAGTGTCTTTGTGCGGTGAAAGACAAAAGGAAAAAAAAAACAAAACATGAAAGTGCAGCGTTTAAAGCGTCTAAGGGCTCCCGTGTGATGTTTGTAATAAATCGTCAAAGACGCCCCGCAGTGTCGTTGCAGACGGTCCCAAAAGGCCGCCGGCGCGCGAGGAGTTAAAGGCATTGTGCAGATGTAAAAATAATAAAAGTCACTTTTAGTGCCACAAGAAGGCATTAACTATTCAATACGACTGACAACAAAAAGTGATGACGCCTCCTACTAAAGAAAGGGGGTTGGGGGTTTGGGGGTGTAAATAAAGGAAAAGTGCTGCAGCAGTGAAAGGCAGCAGGTATTGTTAAGAGATAAAGACGCCAGCAACAACAACAAAAAAAAAAAGCCGGCAGCCGATGGCGAGGAAGACGAGAGCGACGACAATGATGCTAAAACTGCTTTGGCGGGAGATGACAAACACTTTGCCTCTTAAAAATACCCCGTCCTTCTTTTCTCAATCCTGACACTCCGTGAGGGGCCGCACGGGAAGGGGGGGTTTGGGATAATGTTCCAGCTCAGAGAGGGCAAGCTTTGTGGAGTGTTTTTATTTATTTTTATTTTGCTTTTCCCGCAGCTATCAGTGGCATTACAATGTGAATCCCGAGGCCCCTGCGGATTTGCTGTGCATGTAGTGCCAGCGCTCGCTAAAGAAAGCGCCCGCCAGGAATACGCTAATCCCTTTCACAACGGACGGCAACGGACATGACTTTGCAAAGACGGGCGGGTGCGACACAAGTTGTCGCAGAAAACCAATCAAATCAAAATTTTAAGAGCAGTTGTTTACATTTTGCACTAAAGCAAAAAGGAGAAATGGAAGTGAGACAAACAAAGAAGCATTCAAGTGAAACCAACATCAACAGTTGAAGCACAGCCTTTAAAACGTCAAATGTTGGTGAGAATGGGGCAGCAGTGGCTCAGGAGGTAGAGCGGGTCGTCCAGAAACCGGAAGGTTGGCGCTTCAAGCCTCGCTCCCTCCACCCAGTCACTGCCGTCACGTCTTTGGGCAAGACGCTTCACCCGCCCTGCCTCCAGTGCTGCCCACACTGGTGTATGAATGCAAATGTTTGTGGTGGTTGGAGAGGCTGTAGGTGCAAATTGGCGGCCACATTTCCATCAGACTACCCCAGGGCAGCTGTGGTTACAGATATAGTTTACCCCCACTTGTGTGACTGAGGAGTGAATGAATAATGGCTTCACTTCATTGTGAGGCACTTTGGGTGCCTTGAAAAAATCTCTATAAAAATCTAATCCATTATTATCATTATAAAAATGTGGATTGAATGTGATTTAGTGTCAGGTATTCACACTCTCATCATCTCTTGATGGCAAAGGCAAAAAAGCTTTCTCTCTTTCAAGGCGGTGGCATTGTTGAGCTGCGTAAGCAAGGCCTCTCTCTCGCAGCCCACCATTGCTGCTGAGGTTGGACGCAGTAAGACAGTCACTTCAAACTTCTGAAAAACATCCTGAGGCTCATGGAACAACAAAGTCAACTGGCAGACCCAACAAGATGATCCGGAGGATCCCATTGGCTGCTGTCAAGACATTGGACCATCCTCGGCCCAAATGAAGGTTGTTACTGGTGCCGAGTGCAGTCCAATAACCATCAGATGCCATCTGCCAGAGAGGAAACATCTTCAAGGGCCTGGTCTCCAAGGTTTGGAACTTGCAGGAGAGCACCAAACATGGGACATTGAAAGGTTTTATTCTTCCTTGACGGTCCTGATGGCTTCCAACGTTACTGGCATGACAAGGAGATCCCACCTGAGATGTTTTCCACCATCATGATCTTTCAATGGAGCTTCAGGTTGCGCGGGGGCGTCAAACGGCAGCCGGTTATGTGGAGACGTTGCAGGGGGCATCCCTCATGACTGGAGGCCCTCGTCTGTGTGGTGATGACTGGATTTTTCAACAGGACAACGCTGCACTTCACTAAGGACATCTTCTTGTGTGTCCATCCATTTTCTATACCGCTTCATCCTCATTAGGGTCACGGGGGCATGCTGGAGCCTATCCCAGCTGACTTCGGGCGACAGGCGGGGTACACCCTGGACTGGTCGCCAGCCAATCGCAGAGCACATATAGACAAACAACCATTCACACTCACATTCATACCTATGGACAATTTAGAGTCGCCAGTTAACCTCACCTGCATGTTTTTGGGAATGTGGGAGGAAGCCGGAGTACCCGGAGAAAACCCACGCGTACACGGGGAGAACATGCAAACTCCACACAGAAATGCCCAAGGGAGAATCAAACCCAGGTCTTCCCGATCTCCAGGCTGTTCCTGTATTGGCCAACATGCTAACCACTAGACCACCATGCGGCCCTTCCTGTGTGTCCCTCTCACCTAAAGCCAATGGAGAACATTTGGGGATGGCTTTGCAAAAATGATTGGCTCCTGTCAAAGAGCTGCCTGGTCCTATAAAATCTAAATAAAATGTGTCCTTTTGGGACGTGGAATTTACGCTAGTTTGTTTCATTTCAAACATGCATACAACGTTACATTTAAATACATCACACGTTCACAAGTCACTGTTCAGCGTGTCTAAAATGGAGCAGGAAGAAGCAAAGCTTATTAAATCCTACCCCCCCCCTCCCCATATCAGAGCACTTACTCTTTCAGTTACACGTTTGTACTCTCTCTGCACCCACATACACAAATCATCACAAAAAGGTGGGGACATTCGGCCCCCTGGCGAGATCCCAAGACGAAGCCAGAAGACGCCATTGCCTCTGTGGGCCAACCCACCCCAGGCCACCCCAGCTCCCGAATGCACCCATCCAATGCTCAGTGCCCCAGGTGGTGGAGCCAGAAATGTTTCATTGGGGTGGACAAGGTGAGACCATTACTCACATGGGGTGGCAATAAGTTGACACCCGAATTGTTTAGATGACCAGCGGGGTGGCCGGACAGTGACCAGGGGTGGCCACCCCGTAGCTCCGCCACTGCTTTTGAAGAGTCTATTGGTGCAATTAATAGCTGAGCAGTGTGGCAAGGACATGTTTTCAATGCATAGCTTCTGGATTCTGCTCCCTGTCATGGCCGCCCAACCCGTGCAGGGAATAATACGGAAGTGGATGCTGATCGGTACTCCTGTTTTAACTCTAGACTGCTTGGTGTACATGCGCACTCACACAGCTTCCATTATGAACACATTTATGTGCTCAATCATGCTTCGCAATTGAAGTCAAAGTCAACATAGTGAGAAAACTTGAAAGGAACCGACCAAAGTCATCATGGAAAACGTACCTACCGGTGGTTAGGCTGAACTAATGTTTTGCACCACAGAGCTGCGTTTGTCGGAGAGTGGTCACCCTGTAGCTCCGCCACTGACCCCAGCAACCCCCGCACACCCTGCTGCCCTCCAACAAGGAGCCAAAACGGCCAAACGCCAAACGGGCGGACATCCTGGCAAGATGGAGTTCAACAGGCAAGGCAAGTTGATTTCAGAAGAAAAGAACTCACTTCATAAAACCATTCCATAACAAGTTCAAATCATGACATCAAGTTCCATAAAACCATAATAAAAGATGAAGAATGAGCGTGCAGATGAAACAGTTTGAGTTGTGAAATGCAGAGTTGAGTAGAAGTGTTTACAGTCTGGATCTGAACGTTGCCAACGTTGAGGATTGTTGCACATCTTCTGGAAGACTGTCCACATTTTGGCAGCATAAAAGTGAAACGCAGCCTCACCGTGTTTAGTCCTGACTCTGGGCACCCGCAAGAGACCCCTCCCTCCAGATGGCTCTAACATTTTAGGGTCTATTCTCTGAGCGACAGCAAGCCAGTGCAGAGACCCAATTACTGGACTAATATGCTCATATTTCCTGGTTCTATTCAGGACTCGGGCAGCAGCATTCTGGATGTACTGCAGCTGTTTCTCACCTATCAAACTGCTGCCACTTGCAACTTTCTTTGGCCCCCTGGCGGGTTATTTATCAGTCTCACTTGATAAAAACGGCCGGTGAGTTGTTTGGGCTCCCCATTTTCATGGTTTGTTAGTTCCTTTATGTTGTACAAAAAGCCAGTCGTACCAAAAGCGGACGAAGTACGAAGAGCGAGGTCTGACTGTTCCCTTCTTTCCCTCGTGTCCCGCTCTCACGCTTTCCCAGCGCCTCTCGGAGCGTGAATTGTCATAAGAGGCGTTTATTTAGTGGTGTCTTTGAGTGTATTTATCATGGCTGTGGTCAGTGGCCCCCCGTGCCCATGAAATATTCATGAAGGATATGAAGAATTGATGAAATGCGCCGCTCGCTTATTACTGTAAAATTGCTGATACGCTGTTGAGGCCGAGCTACAGCAAAACAATGATGCCTTTCTCTCTCTCCCTCTCTCCCTCTCTGCGTCTGCTGGTGGTGGTGATGATGATGACGATGATGCAGGGGAGGGAACAGTAAATGGGAGGGGGTGGGGGGGTATATTTTAATGCAAATATCAGCAGGCTGATGGAAGCTTATTATTCATGGAGAGAAGCAATGACTGATGCTTGGTGTGAAATGAAAGATGACTTCACGTTTAGAGGAGGGGGTGCGTGCCAATAGTTATAGCACCCTTATGTGTATCTATATAGCTATAGAGCTATACATGTGCGCTATGTCGTGTTTATGGCATGGAACTAATGGTGTCAGAGGTGGGATATTCCTCTAAGGGAAATCTCTCCATTCACATGGTGGTGTGTGCATGCGTGCGTGCGTGCGTGCGTGCGAGAAAAGAATGAGCACGCGGGCGCTGATGAACACTTAGCATTGGGCGGTGTCAAAGGTTAAGAGCTAGTTATTTTTAAGAATGACATGAATCCGGGCCGGACAGTGATTGCCTAAATGAGCAGTGTAATTACCAATTACTTCTAGAAGCGGGCCAGATATTGGCGGCGTGTCGCCAGCTAAATACGGACGGGCATTAGCCCATTTACCTTCTAATGCACATCATTTAGCTCCCCAAAAAGGGCAGATGGGAACACAATGGAAGATATAATAGATAGGGGCTCGCAGCGCTCCAAAAGGAATATTGGATTGACAGGAGATGAATGTGACTTTGTGTCACGTTGTTTGGCCATAAAACATTCACAGTGCGTTTCATCTTCTCCTCCTCCTTTCATTTCACCACAGCTTACCTGTCCGCGTGCATCCTGATCCCCCCGCCCCAAAAAGAGGCGCCAATCAGCGGCAATGTCGACTTCCTGCTGCCTCGTGCCCGGGGACGACGGCGACAAGGGAGAGCAAACATGGTGTGACAGGCCTGAGAGGCGAGAGGACATTCCTTAAATTAGACGTTAGCGCGGCGCTCGCCCTGCCGAGGAACTTGTAAAGTCTCATCAATAAGTCAAACACCACCACACACGCACAAAAACACGAGTGGTGTCAAAAATGAGACCCTAGAAGTGTGGCGGGTTGGATTTCAGGGATAATGAGTTCTGCTTTTGCTGCTTTTCGCCTTTTTTCACAGCAAACTTTTTGATGCTCTTCCTCCCCCGGTTGCTGGCATCTCCTCCCATCTCATCATCTCTGGCAGCAGAAGCCCAATCGACACAAAATCACGCTGAAATTCACATTTGCATTTGGCACGCCCAAGCTTTGGTATGATTTGGTTTTCACCAAAATGTTGCCTCAACTTCCGTACAACAGCACACGAAACAAAGTAGCCCGTTTGGCCTTTACCGCATCCCTTTTTTTGGACAAATTAAAAAAAGATTTTCTCAACAAAATGAACAGATGAACAATTAAATGAACAAAAAAATTAAGAAAAATAATTGTTATTCTCTACAAAATGTTTTTTTAATTCATATTTTTGGAGAAAAAAAAATTCATAAAACATTTAAAATAAACAGATGAATAAGAATTAACAAAAAAATGTTTTTAACAAAAAAAAAAAATAACAACTTATTTTCTATAAAATGTATTTTTTGTTCATATTTTTGGACATTTGAAAAAAAACACTTTAACAAAAAAATAAAAATGAACCAAAAAAAATTATACTATATTATTATATTATATTCTATATGTATGTATGTATATATATATATATATATATATATATATGTGTGTGTGTGTGTGTGTGTGTGTGTGTGTGTACTGTATATATGTAAATAATATTACCACCATTTAACCCAAAGTCAGCTGGGGTAGGCTCCAGCATAGCCCCGAGACTTGCTTAATTTATTGGTATATATGTTTATGTTTCTTATGTTCTTATTCTTTCTTGTGTTTTCTTGGGAGAATGAACATAATAAGAACTTCATTGCATAGTAGAACTGCTGTTTTACTGCACATGACAATAAAACTCTTGAATCTTGAATCTCTTGAATCTTGAGACCCGCCCTAGTGAGGATGAGCGGCATAGAAAATGTATATTACCATTTCTAACTAAAAATACATTTTACAAAACGATATGAAAAGGCGATGATGAGAATACGCTGGAATAAAATCATTTCCTGTCGCATTTTAAAAAAAAATAAAAATCACAATACTATCAAAATCAGAGTAGTATTACAAAATAAATGCCAACGCTGGAATATGAGAATGAAATTAGAACAAAAAAAAGTCATCCAAAAAAAATGAAGTCATCATACGGAAACTAAAATGAAATCACGGAAATAAAATGATAGATTGGTAGAATCAAGTCATATAGAGCAGCGTCGCTGAGAATGCTCCCGGCTTCCCAGCATGCTTTGCAGCATTCGTGTGATTACAGCCGGTGAGATGACGTGTTTGTCACGTAAATTCATGCTTGTTGTTGCCTAGCCGTGACGTGGCACCACTCTCATGTACATGTGTATGTGTACCTAGCGTATATGTACATAGAGTGTACATACAGTGTGTACATACAGTGTACATACAGTGTGTACAACGGCCATGAATACTTTCACCGCAAGCTTCATAAACGCCACACTTTGACGGAGGAACAGATCATTTCCACGCTGTGTGCTGAGAAACTAAAGTTTCCAAATCCGACTTTGGGAGGTTCCAAAGCGGCGTTATCTGTGCCGTTTCATTCGGCGCCGCTGACTAGCCGGAATGCTAAGCTATTAAGTTTTTTGCAATTAAAAAAGGAGAGTTTTAGCGCAGCGCGGCGGAGAGACGTGACACGACGGCAAGTGTGGCGGCGCACTTAATCAACTTTTGAATTATTGAAATAAATCTCAGTGCCGACAGAAGGAGGTAAACATGAAAATAATTCATCGGGATAAAAGGCTGGTGTGCGTATACATATATTTATGCACGCGCATATTCATGCGGCAGAGGAGAGGAGAAGGTTAAAACAATTCCGTGGTTCTTTGTACACTGAAGCCTAAAATGTGATTTGCACACCTTAATTCCTCCCTCCTGCAACGTTTGTCCCCACTCAGACGGAGAAATGAAATGAAATGAAGTCAAAGAAGAGTCTCTGTAATATTAATGAGACGCTGCACTTTGCATGCTTTCTCTTCTTTCTTTCACGCCCCGACAATCTCCTGCTCACCTGAGAAGCTTCCTCGCCAGGCGCTGAAAGCCGCACGGTAGCAACTTTTTCAAAAACGTGTGTTCGCTGCCGTCGTGACACTTTGCTAACATTTCCTTTGTCGTCGACGATAAACAACAATAAATTGTCCTTGATTGTCAGCGTTCTGCTTTGATTAAACTTTCATCAGCGGCTCATTAGCCGCCAAAGCGAAGACGACGGAGGACGAGCACCACGACGCCCTCCTTTGTGCAGGAGAAGCGCTTGGGACACGTGACTGACGCCCCATGGGGTCCCGTTACATTCCTTACTCTGTCACTGAATGCCTACGCTCACTTTCACATTAGCTAGGCAGCATTTAGAGGTGAAAACAACATGAAAAAAAATCAAACACTGGTCGTTACCACGACAACAGTGGTGTCAGAGGCTGGGCTTTTTATTGGCACAATGGAAAATTACAACAGAAATATAATTTCAAAAACAATAAATCAAATAGTCATTTTAGTAGCATTGACTTGAAATATTCAAGACAAAAAAAAGAATATCATGAGAAAACTAATGTGTAATGTTGGAAAATGAGGTTGCTGAAAAGTTCATTAAAAAATATGAATGGGAATGAAGTTATAATTACCAGAAGGAAATTGACAGCAGAAATGGAAAACACACCTGGCATTTTATGAGAAGGAAGTCAAAATATTTCAAGAAAAAAGTTGTATTCTAATAAAAAAAAAAGTCACAATTTGACGAGAATCAACTTTAAAAAAATGTCATTTTAGTATTATAGCGTTGAAATGTTAAAGAAAAAATGTCTTTTTTAAGTTTTAATATTATAAGAAACAAACAAAACACAATAAAGTTGGCATTTTTGGAAATTTGGGTTTTGGAAAAAAGTTCTAATATTGTAGAAATAAAGTAAGAATATTGCAAAAAGAAGAATTGAAGATTATTCAAGAAGAACGTTGCAATATATGGAAACCTTGGAATCCAAAATGGTGGACACTCTTCTCCTAGCTTAGCTGCTCGCTAACAAGCTAATCCCTCTGAATTATCTGAAGTTCCAACACAATAAATCATACCTACATGTAGACTATCTATCTATCTATCTATCTATCTATCTATCTATCTATCGGCAGCCATGACAGTCTGGCCTTGGATTCCAAAATGGAGGATGCTCTTCTCCTAGCTTAGCTGCTGTTAGCTACCAAGCTAACACTCCCACTGAATCCCCTCCCACGCATCATTTGAAGGCTTAAAGCTGCTAGGAGTACTTGTGTAGTTCAACCCAAAACACAGCAAGCAAGCTAATGTCGTGGTTTCCACACGGTAACTTTGAAAGAACATAAAGTTTGCTCACCAAACGCTGTCGCCCCCATCCCCGGCACCCGGCACCTGGCACGCTTCCTTTTCACACACAAAAAGAAGCCATCAAGCCTCCATTTCCGTCCATCTTGTCTCCTCTCACCTGTGTGCAAACACTGGCCACGCCCCCTCACTTCCTGTCTGAAGGAAGCTGCACAGCAAATTAAAAGCCTCTTCATCACATGAAACATAACACAAATGTAAGATTCAAGATTCAAGATTCAAGACCCCACTTTGGAAAGGCCGACCACATCTCCATATTCCTTTATCCAACATACAGACAACTTCTTAAACAAGCTCCCCCTGTAAGTACAGCAGTTAAAGTGTGGAATGAAGAAACTGATCAAGAACTTCAGGACTGCTTTAGCTGCACAAACTGGGATGTGTTTAAAACTGCAGCGGGGAGGGAAGATTGTACTGTTGATTTGGATGAATATGCTTCTGCTGTTACTGGCTACATTAGCACATGCATAGAGACTGTTACCACCACCAAGTATTACAGAAAATACCCTAACCAAAAACAGTGGATGAACTGTGATGTAAGGGCTAAGCTACGTGCTCGTTCGACTGCATTTGTCATGGGCACCGCTGAGGACGACAAAAAAGCCAGATATGACATGAGGAGGTCCATACGAGAGGCCAAGAGGCAGTACAGACAGAAGCTGGAGGGCTACTATTCCACCTCAGACCCTCGGCGCATGTGGTCGGGGCTCCAGCACATCACAGACTATCGACAGCGGAGTAGCGTAGCCACGTCCAGCCAAACCACACTTCCTGATGAGCTGAACGAGTTCTATGCCAGCTTTGACACCCAAACTCCTGATGAGCAGAGAGGGTGGCTGGACTTGGGGAGCACACAGGACTCACCTCTCATGGTGACATCAGCTGATGTGCGCAGGGTTCTGAACAAAACAAACCCACGAAAAGCAGCAGGCCCAGACAACATCTCAGGACGTGCACTTCGGGTTTGCTCATGAGAGCTAGCTGATGTGCTTGCTGACATATTTAACCTGTCGCTTGCACAAGCATCTGTACCGACCTGCTTTAAGTCCACCACCATAGTGCCCGTACTCAAGAAGAGCAACGTGACCTGCTTGAATGACTATCGCCCTATAGCACTCACTCCTATTGTAATGAAGTGCTTTGAAAGAATAGTCATGACCCACATCAAAAAGAGCATCCCGGCGGCAACTGTGGACCCTCTACAGTTTGCATATCGCCAGAACCGGTCCACGGATGATGCAGTCAACACTGCCATCCACACAGCCCTTTCTCACCTACAGGGCCAGGACACATATGTCAGAATGCTATTTATAGACTATAGCTCTGCTTTTAATACAGTCAGCCCCCACAAACTCACAAATAAGCTCCTCACACTTGGCCTGTCACCCTCCCTCTGTAACTGGGTGTTTAACTTTCTAACAGGCAGGCCCCAGTCAGTCAGAGTCGAGCTCAAGAATTGTGAGCACTGGGACCCCACAGGGGTGTGTGCTGAGTCCGCTCCTCTACACGCTCTTCACCGACGATTGCGTGGCCTTCCAGAACAACACCAGCATCATTAAATTTGTGGATGACACTACAGTCATCGGCCTGATCACTGGTGGTGTTGAAACATCATACAGAAGAGAGGTGGCGGACCTCATAGCTTGGTGTCGTGATAACAATCTCCTTCTCAATACAGATAAGACTAAAGAGATGATCATCGACCCAAGAACAAGGGAAAAGGAGCCGCATAGACCCCTGTTTATTGATGAGACTGAGGTGGAGAGGGTGAAAACCTTCAAGTTCCTTGGCACACACATCAGTGAGGACCTCACCTGGTCTCACAACACCCAACAAATTATGAAGAAGTCCCAAAGGAGACTGTACTTCCTGAGAAGACTGAGGAAATTTGGCATGTCCACCACAATCCTGAGTTGCTCCTACAGATGCACTATGGAAAGTGTCCTTACCGCCTCCATCACTGTTTGGTACGGTAACTGTACAACACGTGATAGGAAGGCACTCCAGCGGGTGATCAAGACCTCACAGAACATTGTTGGGGCAGCCCTCCCCTCACTGCAAGACATTTATAAATCTAGAGTCCTACGAAGAACACACAACCTCATCAAGGACAGCACACATCCACAACACTCATTATTCACACTCCTACCGTCAGGCAGACGCTACAGGAGTTTGAAGTCCAGGACCACAAGGCTGGCAAACAGCTTTTACCCACAGGCCATCAGGCTTCTCAACCAAGCACTCACACACGCCGCACGCAACACACACACACACTCATAGCACTTTATTTATTTATTTATTTATTTATTTATTTGTATTAATGTCTCTTCTGTTTTTGTTGCTTAATTTATTGGTATTTATGTTTCTTATGTTCTTATTCTTTTTCAGAATAAGAATTTCATTGCATATATAACCACCAGTATAACCACCAGTTTTACTTTGCATATGACAATAAAACTCTTAAATCTTGAATCTTGAATCTTGAATTTCCACTCTACTACAAATTAAAAGAAGAAATGACATTTTATTCACATACAAATGTGGAGAGATTGAAAAAAAAAACCTCAAAAACACCAGAAATACAATTAAAAAAGGTTTTCCACAAAACTGAAAGATGAAGTCCCCTCCGTGAATCACCACTTTACCGTGGTGGAGGGGTTTGTGTGCCCGAGTGATCCTAGGAGCTATGTTGTCTGGGGCTATATGCCCCTGGTAGGGTCTCCCAAGGCAAACAGGTCCTGGGTGACGGGCCAGACCAAGAGTGATTCAGAAGACCCCTATGAATAAACACACGAGGAGAGACCGCACCTCGCCCGGAAGTGGGATACCGGGGCCTCACCCTGGAGTCAGGCCTGGGGGAGGGGCTCGCAGGCGAGCGTCTGGTGGTCGGGCTTTCACCCGTGGGACCCGGCCGGGCTCAGCCCGAAGAAGCCACACGGGATCTCCCCCCCGTAGACCCACCACCTGCGGGGGCAAGCATAAGGGTCCGGTGCATTGCGTTTTGGGTGGCGGTCGAGGGCGGGCACCTAGGCGACCTGGTCTTCGGCGGCCAAATCTGGTTCTTGGGACATGGAACGTCACTTCTCTGGCGGGGAAGGAGCCCGAACTTGTGAGAGAGGTTGAGACATTCCGACTAGATATAGTCGGACTCACCTCGACCCACAGTTTGGGTTCTGGATCCAAACTCCTCGAGAGGGGCTGGACCTTGTTCTACTCTGGAGTTGCTGCAGGGGAGAGGCGGCGAGCTGGTGTGAGCTTATTAATAGCCCCCCGGCTCGGTGTCTCTGTGTTGGAGTCATCCCCGGTAAACGAGAGGGTCATTTCCCTACGCCTTCGGGTTGGGGAAAGGGTCCTGACTGTCGTTTGTGCGTACGCGCCAAACGGCAGTTCAGAGTACCCAGCCTTCCTGGAGTCCATCAGAGGGGTGCTGGAGAGCACCCCAACTGGTGACTCTGTCGTTTTGCTGGGAGACTTCAACGCCCATGTGGGCAATGACAGTGTGACCTGGAGGGGCGTGATTGGGAGGAACGGCCTCCCCGATCTGAACCCGTGCGGTGTGATGTTGTTCTGTGCGAACCACAGTTTGTCCATCACAAACACCATGTTCCAGCATAAGGATGTCCATAAGTGCACATGGCACCAGGACACCCTAGGCCGCAGGTCTATGATCGACTTTGTAGTCGTATCATCAGACCTGCGTCTGCATGTTTTGGACACACGGGTAAAGAGAGGGGCTGAGCTGTCAACTGATCACCACCTGGTGATGAGTTGGATTAGATGGCGGGGGAGGATGCCGGACAGACCCGGGAGACCCAAACGTGTAGTGAGGGTGTGCTGGGAACGTTTGGCAGAGTCTCCTGTTCGTCGAGTCTTCAGCTCTCACCTCCGGCAGAGCTTCTCCTGCATCCCGGGGGAGGACGAGGATATCGAGTCCGAATGGGCTCTATTCCGTGCCTCCATTGCTGAGGCAGCCGATCGGAGCTGCGGCCGCAAGGTGGTCGGTGCCAGTCGTGGCGGCAAGCCCCGAACCCGATGGTGGACACCAGAGGTCAGGGCTGCCGTCAAGCTGAAGAAGGAGTCCTATCGAGCATGGATGGCTTGTGGGACTCCTGAAGCAGCTGACGGGTACCGGCAGGCCAAGCGGCACGCAGCTTTGGCGGTGGTCGAGGCAAAAACTCGGGTGTGGGAGGAGTTCGGTGAGGCCATGGAACACGACTTTCGGTCGGCCTCGAAGAGGTTCTGGCAAACCGTCCGGCGCCTCAGAAAGGGGAAGCAGTGCCCGGTCCACACTGTTTACAGTGGGGACGGGAGCCTGCTGACCTCGACTGAGGATATAGTTGGGCGGTGGAAGGAATACTTTGAGGCCCTTCTCAATCCCACTGACATACCTTCCCTAGAGGAAGCAGAGACTGAGGATACGAACGCGGACAGTTCCATCACCGTGGCTGAGGTATCTGGGGTAGTCAAAATGCTCCCCAGTGGCAAAGCTGCGGGGGTGGACGAGTTTCGCCCTGAATTCCTCAAGGCTTTGGATGTTGCGGGACTGTCTTGGCTGACACGTCTCTTCAACATTGCGTGGAAGTCGGGAACAGTACCTCTGGATTGGCAGACTGGGGTGGTGGTCCCCCTTTTCAAGAAGGGTGACCGGAGGGTGTGTTCCAACTATAGGGGGATCACACTCCTCAGCCTCCCTGGGAAAGTCTATTCCAGGGTGCTGGAGAGAAGGGTACGACCGTTAATCGAACCTCGGCTACAGGAGGTGCAATGTGGTTTTCGTCCTGGTCGCGGAACACTGGACCAGCTCTACACCCTTGCAAGGGTCCTGGAGGGTACTTGGGAGTTTGCCCAACCGGTCTACATGTGCTTTGTGAACCTGGAAAAGGCATTCGACCGTGTCCCTCGCGGTGTCCTGTGGGGGGTGCTCCGGGAGTATGGGATTGGTGGCGCGCTACTACGTGCCATTCAGTCCTTGTACAACCGGAGCAGGAGCCTGGTTCGCATTGCCAGTAGTAAGTCAAGCCTGTTTCCGGTGAACGTTGGCCTCCGCCAAGGCTGCCCTTTGTCACCGATTCTGTTCATAATTTTCATGGACAGAATTTCTAGGCGCAGCCAAGGTGTCGAGGGAGTCCAGTTCGGGGGCACTAGGATCTCATCTCTGCTATTTGCAGACGATGTGGTCCTGATGGCCTCATCGAGCTGTGACCTGCAGCGTTTACTGGGACGGTTTGCATCTGAGTGTGAAGCTTCTGGGATGAGACTCAGCACCTCCAAATCCGAGGCCATGGTTCTCAGTCGGAAAAGGGTGGATTGCTCCCTCCGGGTTGGGAATGAGGTCCTGCCCCAGGTGGAGGAGTTCAAGTATCTCGGGGTCTTGTTCACGAGTGAGGGAAGGTTGGAGCGTGAGGTCGATAGGCGGATCGACGCAGCGTCTGCAGTAATGCGGTCGCTGTACCGGACCGTCGTGGTGAAGAGAGAGCTGAGCCGGAAGGCAAAGCTCTCAATTTACCGATCGATCTATGTTCCCACCCTCACCTATGGTCATGAGCTTTGGGTCATGACCGAAAGAACGAGATCGCGGATACAAGCGGCTGAAATGAGTTTTCTTCGTAGGGTAGCGGGACTCACCCTAAGAGACAGGGTGAGGAGCTCGGTTATCCGAGAGGAGCTCAGAGTAGAGCCGCTGCTCCTTCACATCGAGAGGAGCCAGCTGAGGTGGCTCGGGCATCTAGTCCGGATGCCTCCCGGACGCCTCCCTGGTGAGGTGTTTCGGGCATGCCCAGCCGGGAGAAGGCCCCGGGGAAGACCTAGGACACGCTGGAGGGATTATGTCTCACAGCTGGCCTGGGAACGCCTCGGTGTCCTCCCGGTGGAGCTGGAGGAGGTGGTCGGGGACCGGGAAGTCTGGGCTTCCCTACTGAGACTGCTGCCCCCGCGACCCGGACCCGGATAAGCGGAGGAAAATGGAATGGAATGGAATGGGAATGAAAGATGAAGTGAAAAAAGAAGTCCAAAAGATTGACAGCGCTTCATTTTTTCACACATTTTGGCCTTTTTGCAAAATGGAACCCATTCTTTTTTTTCTACACAAAACAGAATGACAGCATGAAAAAAGTATTTTGCAAATGTATTGAAAATGAAAAATAAGAATTATAAAACCGCCCCATAATGACAACATGAAAAAAATTCAGAAAAGTTTGCAAACGTATTAAAAATAAAGAATTGGAAAAAATATGACATTATAAAAAATCATTTTGTTATGTGACAGTCTTTTTCCAAATATTTTTAATTCCTCAAAATTCTACACAAACAACATTACTGTAATGACAACATTTTAAAAAAGTCTTTTGCAAATGTTAAAAATAAAGAACAAAACAATTAAAATGATGACAAATCATTTTGCTACGTTTTGCTAGCCTTATTCCAAAATGGAACACATTCATTTTCCCACAAAACTCTCCACTCAGCCCCCCCATGATGACAACATCAAGCACCTTTTTATTCAACATTGGATTCAGAACATTAGAAAAAACAAATAAATGACATGTGCATAAGTATTCACAGCTTGTACATGAAAAACAGTACAAGAAATGAAGTATGATTTCGGTTGGGGTGTATTTGACTCTAATGAGACGTAAGGCAACGCCAACGCTGAACAGCACCTTTCTTCAGGTCATCTGCTAGCTAGCTTTGTGCTTGTCTTACAGGGTGTAGCGTGCACCCACCATGCATGTGTGATGTGTGATGTATGGTGATATACGGTGCAGTGTGATGCGTACGGTGGTACCCCATGCAGTATTCCGGGGTGTGTACACAGTAGGTAGCAAAAGGACACACAGATGATGGACGTCCTTTTGGAGCAGGCGGTAATCAGGACAGTGAAGAGCTGGGGAGGTTTTAATATGTTTAAATGTTCTTAATTGGGCTCCCAGCGCAGCGCGCACACATGCACACACACACACACGCACACACACGCACGCACACACACACGCACGCACACGCCAGCAAAGGTAAAAAGCAGATTGTCTTTTATTGAATTGTAATGAGAAGAGGGAGATTGGATGTTCCTTTTGTCCCGGGAGGGCGAGGGCGCCCTCATTCAAGCTGCCTTCACTTATTTAAGGTAAAGAGGGATGGGGGGGGAGCGGGGGGGGCAATGTTAAAATGTAATGTGTGTGTGTGTGTGTGGTCGCGCAGCAATCAGGTTTAAAGCCCACACCTTCTTGAGGTCCTGTAGGAATTAGAGAAGCTCCTGACGCACTCGGAGCGGCGTTCATCTGGCTGCCATTACCACGAAAGTGCAGGTGTGTGTGTGTTGGGGGGCGGGCTCTATCTGGCACCAGGAGAGGTGGTTTTGAGGAGGCCAGGTGCAAGATAAGCCGAATGTCAGATTACTCGTCTCTACGCTCGTTGGCCGAGAATGCGCCCCCTTACAGACATGCCATCATGCAGTCTACGGTTGGAATGATTTCTTCCTCACGTCGATTTCACTTTAACACTTTTGATCTTTTCTTTGGTTTGTCCTCAAAGCAAATTCAAACAATTTGGTTTTTCTCTCATTATTTATTGTCATTTTAACATACTTTCTATTTAGTTGTGTTCTTAGTTTATCTTTTTTTTACTTTTTAAAATTATTGTTATTTTTAAGCATTATTTAAATGTGTTTAAATGTATATTTTGTTAATGAATACATCTAATTAAAATGTAAAAAAAATACATATTTTACTTTGTAAAATAAAATTTTTACATTTAAAAAAATTATTTAAATATAATAAATGTAAAATATTAACAAATTAAACACAGAAACAAATTAAATTATTATTTACTATATTTTACCTTTTTAATTACTGGATTTTATCCCAAAAATTCAGTATCATATATATCATTAAGTAATATTAAAAAAAAATAACACATATAAAATAATTTTACTATTATTTAAATATTAATTATTTAAATATACCTAAATATTATTACAATTTTTTTTCAGCATTGAAAAATGTATTTACTTTTTTTTGTTAAATGTTTACATTTAAAAAAAATATTATTTAAATATAATATAATGTGTTGTTATAACAGATTTTGGAAAATAATTTTAAAAAAGCAATTGTTAACTATTTTTTATGTTTTTAATTACATTTGTTTTCCAAAAAGTATTGTTGAAATATAATTTGTTATTTAAAACTATTTTTAAAAGTAAAATAATTGAAAAAGAAAAATTTAATCAAATTTATTATTATTAAATATGTTTTAAATATATATATATTTTAATGAAATTGAATTTCAATGTATAAAATAAGACGGTACAATAAGAAGAAAGAAAAACTAGCAAATCAGTAGAAAATAAATGAAAATGACAAGAAATAAAGACAGTGAGGGTGGTACACGAAATAAATACATTTTCATGTGTTAAATGTTTGCATTCAATTTCACATATTTTATGAAAATGAGCACGCAAATCCTCTCTAAGCTTTAATTACAATGTTGTTTAAAAACCACACGTATGCAGTGTAGTCTAGCGTACAAGTTTGAAAGTGTATTAAATGCTGCAATCATATTTAAAAAGCTTCTAATCTCTCGCTATAATTAGAATTGGAAGCGTAATTGAGAGTGCGAGTCAAAGGTCAAGGTGAGAGTTAATTCTCTTCTCTCAACCTTCCTGCCTTACGTTGAGAAAAACAGCTCAAATACGCTTCCTTTGCATCGGTTTATGACCATCATCATCATCATCACCGTCATTAGTGTTAGGATTAGCATTGTTATCCGACGCAAAGAAAGACTTATGGAAGCAAATCTTGGGTTTGTTTAGCCACATAAACACTGATGATGCAAATACTATACAACAGAAATATTACACAATACTCCAACGCAATGTACTGTATACGTGTTCAGGTCATGTACATGTTTTACTGAACATACGTAATACCAATACGTTTTAAAGCATTTTTTTATTAAATATTTCAAAACTAGAACTATATTCTAAAAGTAAAGAATCAAATTAATAATAAAAATGTAATTATATATTAAAATATTGTTTCAAAATGGTATGAATATAATAGCAATTTATTTTTCAAAAAGTAAAATATACATGTACAAAAAATACATAAATATATACATATATTTTATTAAATTATATTATAAATAATTCAAAATATAAGCAGGTTTTAAAATTCTAAAAAAAAAAAAGAATAGCAATAATAATGAATAAAAATGATCAAATGAACAGGCTGTATAAAATGATATCCTGGGCTTCAGCTTTCAAGAGTAACAGAACGTGGCACATCTACGTGAACAAAGGACAGAAGGAGAGAAGGAGAGAAGGAGAGAAAGAAAGTGTGCGTCTGAATGGACGTCAAGGGTGCAGCAGCGGCGTGCGGGCCAGGACGAGCGATGATGGATGGCGGCTATCAGGCCATCACTCCACAAGGGTCAAGTTGGCGGTGAAGAGGCGAGGACGTGGGGCCGCTGACAAGAACACTCATGGTTGCGATGGCGGCGGCGGAGGGGCCGTTAGCGGCACGTTGTTGACAACCACTTGGGAGCGTCGGGTTCCCGTGTGGACAACGAGATACGCCTCCAGAATGTTCCCGCCGCCGCTCATTTGAACGTACGCTGGAAAGATGGCGGCTCTCGGTGTGTTTGATCCCCCACCCCTCCCCCTCACACGGTGCACGGCGAGATAAAGGCTCGCCAGGCAGCGGCCAAAGAGTTGGAGATGAAGGAAGGCGAGTTTAAGCTGTGGAGAACTTCCCCTGAAGGCAAGCTGGCCCGCCATCTGTGCCATCGTTGCCACCGCCGCTCCTGGTAGAACCGCCCGCACATGCCGTCGTGCCACTGAGGCAGGGGACTGGGCCGGTCCCGGTCCAGGAAGTCCTTTCACCTGAGTCTACCGGCAAAGGAGGAAGGTTTTTTTCCCTTTCCTGGGGGGGAAAGTGCCAGAGCTTAAAGACGGGAGCCAACACATGAACTTTCAATCAGGGATTAGCCGGATTTTCCGACGCGGATCTTCTTTTGTCAACTTGGCCGGCGTCGCCTGTGTCGCTGGCACGGCTGGCATCGCCAACGTAAATAGAATATGATCCCCGGGCCGAAGGGATCGCCTCGCTTATTTCAAAGAAAGCCGTCCAATTGCAGGCAGCTCAGCTTCTCATGTTTCCTGAGGTTCTCCTCCTCGGACCACCAAAAAAGTCCGCCTTCTCCGCAGCGGCCTTTGGACGGGCGGTGAAATGTTGCGTCCACCGTGACGTCCGGCCTCGGCACATGGAGATGCTAATCCGAGCTTACCGCGCTGGCGCCGCCGATAAGAGAGGCGCCGCCGTACGACTCCATGTGGCCGAGGGCCACCGCCCGAGTTGGACAGCGTTCCGTCTGAAGCCGGCACACGTGGGAACTCACGCCAGCCGCACAGGAACCCGGAGGGTTTATAAGTACGGCCACCCGGATCAGCGCCTTAAAGGTCGTGCTCAAATCCTTCACCACCGACGCCCTGCGCCGCCGCCGCGTCCTCGCCGGCCACGTCCTCGCCGGCCACGTCCTCGCCGTCACGTCTCCTCTCCTGCGCTGGTGTACTTACACTCTGTCACGTTACACCGTCACTCGTACTCGCTCAAAAGTACGCAGCAATGGACACTTAGCAAGCTCACCAGTCGCCATCTGGGCTACGTGGCACAAAGGGAGGGGCCATCTGCAAACCACGTTAAAAAGGAGAGAAGAAGAAGGTAAAGACTGCCGTCGTCACTTCTGGTACGTGCGCAACCACGGTCATGGACGGTCGTCTCGTGCCATCTCGCATACTTACTCACAGTGCACTTAGTCTTTGAGTGCACAAGGGCCTTCAACTAGCAGGTATGATTTCCACTGAGGCGGCGGCATCCAACCCACTTCCAGCGAGGGCAGCACACTCAGAAACCAAACGCTTTTTTATATTTCACGAAAAAAAATACATCCTGCATCTCAGACGCTTGACGCTTGTTTTTCCACCTCCTAATGTGACAACTTTATTCATTAGAACTTTATTAACGTCATACTAGAACTTTATTCATTAGAACTTTATTAACGTCATACTAGAACTTTATTCTAATAATAAAACAACTTTATTATCGTCATATTAGAATTTTATTCTCCCTTTTATATTAGAACTTTATTTTCCTTTACCTAATTTTACAAAAATTGCAGCTTTATTCTTTGTTTGTTTCTCACATTGCAGCTTTTTTAAGAAAACGACAGGTTGTATTTGATTCTTTTGCTATTATGACCTTATTGTCAAAATATTTATTCTTTATTTCCATCAGATTTCTGACCTTTTTTTTCATTTTGGGCGTGTTTTTATGTACTTTTCCCTTTGAATTGTGTTTTTCAATGTGCTGAGGGCCAATAAAAAGAACTCCCATGTTATTCCCCAGCATACGTGTTTGCGGTATCTGCTGTTCATACTGCATATATGTTGGCGATATCAATGATGTAACACGGTGGCTACACAGCTTTTGTCAGACGATCCCTAAGATGGTGTGAGGGGGCGTGTCTCGGTGTGTGGTCTTATGGGACGTTTAGGACGTTTGCGCTTGCTTGTTTGTCCACACATCAATTTACAATCTGAACTTGGATTTCAAGCCCTTGTTACACTGAAGGAGTTTAAAGCTCTGGTGAAATCATTGCAGGCTACCTTGTCTGCGTGCCAGCGTTTTATGTCAGCAAGTTGTTTCATGTCGTGTTCTTATTGTTTTAATGCGATTATGCTGCTGCCCTCTTGGCCAGGTCTCCCTTGCAAAGGAGATCTTTGATCTCAATGGGACTAACCTGGTTAAATAAATGCTAAATAAATAAATCTGTGTGGGCCCCCGAGGGTGCCGCCATTTCGCACACGTGTGTGTGTGTGTGTGTGTGTGTGTGTGTGTGTGTGTGTGTGTGCACGTGCGTGTGAAACGTAGCCCCCCAGCAGCGGCATAGGGCTGAAATGGATGTTTTGCTTGTGTGTTTTTTTACACTTTGCATTGGAAATGAAAAGGGGTGGGGTGGGGGTGGGGGGGGGGGTGCATTGTGAGCTTTTGTCACATCTTTTTCTTGTTTGTTTGGCAGCAAATGAGATTGTTCTCCTCCACTAAGAAAGCAAACGTTCCGGCCCACAGCCCGCAGGAATGACGACGCGTGAGGAATGTGAGCGTAATGAAAATCACGCTCAAATGCATCCCAGATATTTCTGGTTTTTTGCAAATGCTGAGGATCTTGGCGGCACGGTGGCGCACGTAGCGCTCACACCAACACCAGCGTCGCTCCGCTCCCACTGTAGCAAAGACCACAACTCAGCAAGAAGTCAGCAAGAATCCTTCAGCTTCACACACCACAGCAAGGATACGATCGGCCAAAGGCCAACCCTGCATGTCAAAGGTCACACGCTCACATCTCTACAGGCGCCATTTTTCAATATGCCAGGGAACCCTAATGACTGACTGACTGATTGATTGACACTGATAGGTGATCAGGTGTCTTTACTGCAGCAGTTTAGGGATTATTACTATTATTGTGATTGTGATTATTATTATTGTTGTTGTTGTTGTTGTTGTTATTATGATCATTATTATGATTAGGATTATTATTATTATTATTGGATTCTTCTTTTCTGATTGTCATATACGGTATGTCCAAGCAGTCTTTATCATTTAGGATGTTTTGTTTTTTATATGTTTAATCTTTCATATTCATTGTTGTTTTAATTACTTTTATTTTTTTTTTTTACTCTTATTCATTAATTTATATTTCAACCTATTTTATATTTATTGGCTCATTTTGCGCACGGTGGTCTAGTGGTTAGCATGTTGGCCACACAGTCAGGAGGTCAAGAAAATCCGGGTTGGATTCTCCCTTGGGCATTTCTGTGTGGAGTTTGCATGTTCTCCCCGTGTGTGTGTGTGTGTGTGTGTGTGTGGGGGGGGGGGTTTCTGGGTACTCCGGTTTCCTCCCACATTCCAAAAACATGCATGTTAGCTTCATTGGAGACTCTAAATGGTCCATAGGTATGAATGGGAGTGTTTGCCTATATGTGCCCTGCCATTGGCTGGACACCAGTCCAGGGTGGACCCCGCCTGTCGCCCCAAGTCAGCTGGGATAGGCTCCAGCATGCCCCCGCGACCCTAATGAGGATAAGCGGCATAGAAAATAGATGGATGGATGGATGCCTCATTTTGCTATTTTCTTAGTTTACCTTATTATTCTTTTTACTGTCTATTATACTGTATGTTACTTAATAATATTACATTATATTTATTTCAATATTTTTAAAAACATTTTGTTTGTATAATTTTGTTCAATTATTTCATAATAAAGAATATTTAAATACGTTTTCAACAAAAAAAATTGCAGTAAAAATGGAAGCAAAAAATAATAACTACATTTTAATTATATATTTTATTATATATTATTTTGTAATAAATTATATTTAAATAATATTTTTCAAATGTAAAAATTGAATTCCAAAAAAATAAAAAAGGTATATTATATATAGTATACTATAAAATATATAATACAGTATAATATATAATAATGAATTATGTATTAATATATACTATATACTATTAAATTCTATTTCTTTTACTTTTTTAACTTTGAGTTTTTAAAATATATTTTTAATAATAAAATATAAATAAAAACAATATAAATATTTACTAATAAAATAATAATAATAAATAAACATAAATAATACATTTTGTTAATTCATTTTATTTATTTTTATATAATTATTATATATAATTATTATATTTAAATTAGATTAAATAGAAATTTAAATATATAACTTTTAATAGAACTAAAAAAGCCCAAAAAATATTTGTTGGTATTTTACCTGATTATTTTTTACTTTTTAAATTAAATTGTTAATTTTGTATATGAGATAATATTAGATAAATATAATAGAATTTTGTAGTATTACATTATTTTCTTGAGACGTCATCTGTACTTCTGTGAAGAAGGTGTCGGACGTTTCGCTCCTCATCCGAAGAGCTTCGTCAGCGAACTAATAAGTGCTGGTAGCCTAGGCCTTAAATACAGTAAGAGTGGGCGGAATTGGTGTGCCAACACCCTCCTCCTATTGGTTCCTTACACTAGGCCTGGGCGGAGTAGTGGTATAATCCTCTCCTGCTATTAGCACCTCCGATAAAAGGGAAGTGTCGCTCCCTGAGTTGGGTATGAACGACTCTGATACTGGCTCGTTAGCATCTATTGTTCTGGCTCGGCCCTGGCTCCACCTCATTTGCAAGACTAAGAGCTGTGGGTTTTGGTCTCAGTAACCTGCTGAACACAGGGTCCAAATTAAACCTCAAACCACCATTCCGATTCAATGATGGGTTCTGTTGTTTGACAAAAATAGCTTCCTTTACTCCTCTTTCAAACCATCTGTTTTCTTTGGCCAAAATCTTTACATCGCTGTCCTCAAAAGAGTGATTGGTAGCTTTCAGGTGTAGATGTACTGCTGATTGAGGACCACTAGAATTGTCCCTGCGATGTTGATCAAGCCTTTTTTGGAGCATTTGCTTAGTTTCCCCAATGTAGTGCTCTTTGCATTCCTCATCTTTACAGTGGATGGAATAGACCACATTGCTCTGTTTCTGGTTTGGAGCCTTGTCTTTAGGATGCACTCATTTTTGTCTCAGGGTATTTACTGGTTTGAAATAAGTTGGAATTTTGTGTTGCCATAAGATCCTCTGGAGTTTTTCGGAGACCCCCGCTACATAAGGGACTACCACTCCTCTCCAAACGTCGTCTCAAGAAGCCTTTTCCTCGATGGACAACTCCTGTACGACTGAGAGCCTACACAGACGCATTACATTATTATTATTTTATTATTATTATTATTATTGTTTTAAATGTATCACATTAATTACAATTGTACAAAAAATAAGGTCAAATAAGACCGAACAAAAAATCTGCAAAAAAAACAAAATAAGGTAAAATGGCAATAAATAAAGATATTAATGATATGAATGAATAAGTAAATAGGATGGTTTTAAAAAAAAACAAAAAAAACAAAACAAGCCCTGACAGAATATAGCTTGTGGAAAAAGAAAGGAAAAGATCAAATGTGATAAAAGTAAATATTAAAAATAATATTAATAATATTTAAATGATCTTATTGAATGATGTTGAAGACAGGAAGTGGAGAGCAGGTTTGGATGAAACAAGATGTGCGTCTTCCTCCTCCTTTTCAAAGTAAAGTACGCGTAGGAAACAAATCAAGCATGAGTGCCACCAAACAAGAACACTATTGACCTTTCATGACAGCCAATAGGATCCCTGCACCTGTGTTTTTGTGTGTTTTCCCACTTTGTTAGCTTTTATTAGAGAGAAGTTGGTTGTTTCCGGCTAAGGTGATTTTAGTGTTGATTGGTTGGTTGTTTAGTTGGTTGGTTGGTTGTTTAGTTGGTTGTTTAGTTAGTTGGTTGGTTGTTTAGTTGGTTGGTTGGTTGGTTATTTAGTTAGTTGGTTGGTTGGTTGTTTAGTTGGTTGGTTGGTTGGTTGTTTAGTTAGTTGGTTGGTTGGTTGTTTAGTTGGTTGGTTGGTTATTTAGTTAGTTGGTTGGTTGTTTAGTTGGTTGGTTGGTTGGTTGGTTGTTTAGTTGGTTGCTCGCTTGGTTGCTTTGGTTGGTTGTTGGTTGCAGTGTTGGCTTGAGTTGGTGATCGGTGGTGTACCTAAACAAATGTCCCATGGACGTGTCTACTTCAAGAAAGACAAAGTGTAAGTGTACACTTTCATTTTCCTCAAAAGGCAGCTGATGGCTTCATGACAAAGACCTCCTGGTGCGCGCACACACATACACACACACGCACACACACACGCAGGAGCGCTGCGCCTCGCTTGCTTAACGTGTGCATGAATCAGTTCTCGCTGCTATTTCACGGCGCGACCTGCAAAGTAAAAACAGTGCAGGGATGATGCGATGGGATGTGATGTGTGTGTGTGTGTGTGTTAGTGTGATATTTACATAGGAATGTGTCATTAATGGCGCAGCGGAAACTATTAAAGCAGCACAATGCTAACGCCAACAACCTTGAGACTGTGATTAAAGGCCTTTGTCGCCTCTTAAAGCGTAAAAAAGCAAGAAAGAGACTGATGGATGGTGCGGCGGCTATAATTCAGCTGTCATCTCCACCGCGCCGTCTGACTGTCACATTTACATATTTTATACGTACACACCACAAAAACACTCTTTGTCCTTCAACGCTAACAAGCTTTGCTTTTTATTTCTGCTTTAATTGTGAACCCTCCAGCCCACACCCTCCCCACCCCCCTCGTGACCTTGCAGGTCATGTGCTATACTGACTTCTATCAATATGCAAATGAGATCACAAATGTCTTTTATTGACTTTTTTCCTGCTGGAAATGTTCTTCAAATCATGTTTCCTCTGCAGTGTCATTGGTACTGATACTGCGGGGGGGGCATCCCTAGCGGCCACACCAAGCGCAGATCATCAATATTTTCTGGTGTATACAAAACATACAAAACATACAAAAATGAATCCATTCCACACACGCACAAATTTGAACAAAAAATACATTCCATGCAAAAGAATTCTAGTCTTGCAACTAAATCCTAAAAAATGTACGTGTGGCGAATGAGAGATGCGTAGGATGCGTCCCGCGTAACGATGCTCCTTTTTTACCTGCCATAGTCCACGTGAACACAGGCAGCATTTTGCCAAAAATGTTCAACAAAAACCGACTCGAGCGGTACAAAAAAATGATTTTTCACTGCACCTTTTTATATATTTTTTCACAAAGTCACAGCCAATAGTAGTTTTTGCTTTTCTTATTTTGCACTACAGCACAGTAATCCAGAAAACACAATATAGAAAAACTGTTTATTACCTTCTAAATATGATTTTTAAACATGATTAGAGCCCTCTAGACATGAAACAACACCTCTATAGTCACTTTTACACTCCTATTACCCAATATAGTATAGACATAATAAGAGAAAATAAGACATATAGGCATAAAAACATGTTGACCACCTTCTAAATATAGTTTTTAACATGATTAAAGCCCTCTAGACTTGAAATAACACCCCTATAGTCACTTTTACACTCCTATGACCAATATAGTAGACATAATAAGACATATAAGACATAGAAAACCTGTTTATGCCCTTCTAAATACACTTTTTAACATGATCAGAGCCCTCTAGATGTAAAATAACACCCCTATAGTCACCTTTACACTCCTATTAACTATTAATATAGTAGACATAATAAGAGAAAATAAGACATAATATAAAGTCACACCTGTTATCATCATGAGAGTTCCTTCTTGGTGTTCTTTTTTCACTTTCCCTTTCTGTACTACGATGGTTATTGTTTCATCCTTGTCTCAGCCACCTCGTGGCAGTAATGTTACATGTCCTTTTTCCTTGAATATTCCAAGTCCACGCTACTAAGATGACGTCTTTGTCCCCCCAACATGGCCGCGTGATTCTCGGAACTCGAACCCGTAACGTTACAACTTTTATCTTAACCTCATTTTCCAAAAATGGCAACTTGAGATTATTTGGTTTGTTTCTCATTTTATGAGTTGGAAAAAACCCCTAAAATAATATGAATATACTAATAATAAAAGAACATTCAAAACACAGAAATAACATAAAATAAAGTAAATCATAACAACATCATAAATAAAATACATAATCTAATTATGAATAAATATAAAATGAATAATAATGCTAAAATTTCTTGTGTAATATTTGAACTAAAATGATCATATTTTTCTTCCTCATCTTACAAGTTTATTCTGGTAAAACTGCATCTTTTTTCCTTTTTTTCTCCTGATATTTGAACTTTATTGTGGTAGAATTGCAGCCGTTCTTTTCATTTCCGCTTTCTTCTTGCAATGATCATTTTCTTTCCAAAATACTTTGACTCGATCCTCATAGCAGGGCTGAACCCCCCCCCCAACCAAGTGACACCAATCAACCTGATTGGTGCTTTTCAATCCTTGCATGTCAGCTTGACGTGATCGCTCCTCCTCATGTTTCCATGTGCTTCTCCTGACTTTTTCTCTCAAATATTTCTCTCTTAATATTTGGATTTGATTGTCTTCAAATGACTGGACATTTTCAGCATGCAACACGGGCCAATAAAAGAACACCAGCGGGCCGCACTTTGGACACCCGTGCGTTTCACAGTCCGGTCAGTTAGAGTGTCAAGTGCGCAAGTGCACCAATGGAGAGGCTGGAAGGCGGCACCACGCCGTCGTTTACGTGAAATGAAAGTGCGCGTGTTTAGAGCCTATTTATGTTTGACGTTGTTTTATCACAGCCCGCAGACATCACACGCACTCATCTAATTAAAGCCCCCCCTTTGGCCCGCGCCGGCTGGGGGAAAAGGGATATATTCTATATAATGATCACGCCTTGCATTATTTCACGTGGAAGAAGCGGCTTGCGTGCAGAAGAATATGAATTGTCCTGCGCGGCGCCGAGGCTTCCTGTGTTAAAGTGCTTCCCGACGATCGGCAGAGCGTGCGTGAAAAAGTCAATCATTGGCTGGCAGAGATTACCTTTAAGGACCTTTTGACCGTCAAACACGTTCAAAAACGCTAACGACGACGTCGAGCCGGGAAAGAGAAAGCGGCGCATCGTGTCGGCGTTCACAGAATAAAAGACGGCGCTTCCGGTCGGCCTATCGGCGGTGACATCAGCAGCACGAGCGACACGTCAGGAGTTTCGGCGCTCAAAGGCCTCGCCGACTGACTGAACGCCGCCATTGTGGCGCTCGTTCATCCGCTTTCTCTTCCACGCCGGATTAGCCGCACTTTTACTTGAGCTTTGTCAAACGTAATCACACGGCGGAGAGATAAAGCTCGGCGCAGGCGACGACCCCGGCGTGCCGCCGCCGCGCCTCGGAGACTTGTTAAAAACAGCCCCCCCCCCCCCCCCCCCCCCCCCCCCCCCCCCCCACCGCTCGCATTTTGACACTTTTCTCAATTCGTAAATGTCCTCATTATCCAAATGCCATAAGACATACAGTATACAGTATCCCGTATAATGTATACTGTATACTGCATACTGTATACTGTATACTGCATACTGTATACTGTATAGTGCATACTGTATACTGCATACTCTACACTGTATACTGTATACTGCATACTGTATACTGTATACTGTATACTGTATACTGTATAGTGCATACTGTATATTGCATACTCTACACTGTATACTGTATACTGCATACTGTATACTATATACTGTATAGTGCATACTGTATACTGTATACTGTATACTGCATACTGTATACTGTATAGTGCATACTGTATAGTGCATACTGTATACTGTATACTGTATACTGCATACTGTATACTGTATAGTGCATACTGTATACTGCATACTGTATACTGCATACTGTATACTGTATACTGCATACTGCATACTGCATACTGTATACTGCATAGTGTATACTGTATACTGTATACTGCATACTGTATACTGTATACTGTATACTGCATACTGCATACTGTATACTGCATAGTGTATACTGTATACTGTATACTGCATACTGTATACTGCATACTGCATACTGTATACTGTATACTGCATACTGCATACTGTATACTGCATACTGAATACTGAATACTGCATACTGCATACTGTATATTGTATACTGTAGAAGACTACAGCAGTACTCCACAGGCAATACAGTTCATACCGGCAGTATTTCTTTGGACAAATTCAATTATTAGCTGACACTTTCTCATCTACAAATCACTCCTGGCTGTAAAAGCATGGTTATGCTACTATGCTGGCATATTTGTGCAATGGTATGGTCATAAAGTGCTATAACATTGGCATCTGCACGTCATAAAGCTAACATGTTTAAGCCATAACATTAGCTAGGATACATATGCTACACCAGTAGCATCTCGACTCTACAAAGCTCATGCGGTTACCTGTGGTTATCTGAGTACATTGGAACATTAGCATGGGAGCAAAGGTACAGTATGACATCATCACACTCCTACTATAATGTCAGCACATAATCATATTTATACTACAATCATAATTCTAATCATATTTATTTGTATTTATACTATCATGCTATCACATTGATGCTATAATGTTGGCATGTATACTTTATAACATTAGCATGAAGACGCTGTAACATTATCATATTTATACTATAATCTTACCATATAAATGGATGGATGCTAAAATGTTGGCATGTGATGGACACTATAACATCATTACTATCACATCATTTATACTGTTAGCACATAAATGCTGGCATATAGGCTATACTGTGGATAGCCTACAAGTGGATGAACTGTGATGTAAGGGCTAAGCTACGTGCTCGTTCGACTGCATTTGTCATGGGCACTGCTGAGGACTACAAAAAGGCCAGATATGACCTGAGGAGGTCCATACGAGAGGCCAAAAGACAGTACAGACAGAAGCTGGAGGGCTACTATTCCACCTCAGACCCTCGGCGCATGTGGGCGGGGCTCCAGCACATCACAGACTATCGACAGCGGAGTAGCGTAGCCACGTCCAGCCAAACCACACTTCCAGATGAGCTGAACGACTTCTATGCCCGCTTTGACACCCAAACTCCTGATGAGCAGAGAGGGTGGCTGGACTTGGGGAGCACACAGGACTCACCTCTCATGGTGACATCAGCTGATGTGCGCAGGGTTCTGAACAAAACAAACCCACGAAAAGCAGCAGGGCCAGACAACATCTCAGGACGTGCACTTCGGGTTTGCTCATCAGAGCTAGCTGATGTGCTTGCTGACATATTAAACCTGTCGCTTGCACAAGCATCTGTACCGACCTGCTTTAAGTCCACCACCATAGTGCCCGTACCCAAGAAGAGCAACGTGACCTGCTGGAATGACTATCGCCCTATAGCACTCACTCCTATTGTTATGAAGTGCTTTGAAAGAATAGTCATGACCCACATCAAAAAGAGCATCCCGGCGGCAACTGTGGACACTCTACAGTTTGCATATCGCCAGAACTGGTCCACGGATGATGCAGTCAACACTGCCATCCACACAGCCCTTTCTCACCTACAGGGCCAGGACACATATGTCAGAATGCCATTTATAGACTAGAGCTCTGCTTTTAATACAGTCAGCCCCCACAAACTCACAAATAAGCTCCTCACACTTGGCCTGTCACCCTCCCTCTGTAACCGGGTGTTTAACTTTCTAACAGGCAGGCCCCAGTCAGTCAGAGTCCAGCTCAAGAATTGTGAGCACTGGGACCCCACAGGGGTGTGTGCTGAGTCCGCTCTGCTACACGCTCTTCACCTACGATTGCGTGGCCTCCCAGAACAACACCAGCATCATTAAATTTGCGGATGACACTACAGTCAACGGACTGATCACTGGTGGTGTTGAAACATCATACAGAAGAGAGGTGGTAGACCTCATAGCTTGGTGTCGTGATAACAATCTCCTTCTCAATACAGATAAGACTAAAGAGATCATCATTGACCCAAGAACAAGGGAAAAGGAGCCGCATAGACCCCTGTTTATTGATGAGACTGAGGTGGAGAGGGTGAAAACCTTCAAGTTCCTTGGCACACACATCAGCGAGGACCTCACCTGGTCTCACAACACCCAACAAATTATGAAGAAGTCCCAAAGGAGACTGTACTTCCTGAGAAGACTGAGGAAATTTGGCATGTCCATCACAATCCTGAATTGCTTCTACAGATGCACTATGGAAAGTGTCCTTACCGCCTCCATCACTGTTTGGTACGGTAACTGTACAACACGTGATAGGAAGGCACTCCAGCGGGTGATCAAGACCTCACAGAACATTGTTGGGGCAGCCCTCCCCTCACTGCAAGACATTTATAAAACTAGAGTCCTACGAAGAACACACAACCTCATCAAGGACAGCACACATCCACAACACTCATTATTCACACTCCTACCGTCAGGCAGACGCTACAGGAGTTTGAAGTCCAGGACCACAAGGCTGGCAAACAGCTTTTACCCACAGGCCATCAGGCTTCTCAACCAAGCACTCACACACGCCACACGCAACACACGCACACACTCATAGCACTTTATTATTTATTTATTTATTTATTTGTATTATTTATCTGTATTAATGTCTCTTCTGTTGTTGTTGTTGCTTAATTTATTGGTATTTATGTTTCTTATGTTGGTACAGTCAAACCTGTCTTAGCGACCACCTTTATAGAAGGGCCACCTGCCTATAGCAGCCACTGAAAAATCCCCCCCAGCAAATGTACATGTTATAGACCCTGTGTATAGCAGTCACCTGTCCAACGTGGCCAGCGGCCACCCATTTTGTCTCCCTTGGTCAATATCTGACCGCATATAGCGGCCAAATTACCAACTCAAGTAGAAGCTTCATGCACGAAAAAGTTTGTTTTTTCCAATCGATGAAGCCGTCGTGTGTAGACTTTAATTACTGAGTCCTAGCTCAGTCACAATCATTCACAAGATCCACACAAACTGTCAGTTGTTCCACATAAAAAAGCAGTCTTCTTTTGAGCTTGCTATTTCCTGGTCAAACATGTAACTTTAAGAGCATTTGCACCAAAACATTACCGCAAAGTATGCTGGGAACAGGACGTGCTCCCAGCGGAGCTACAATAAAAAAAAAAAACATACGCTAGCATGCATGCGGCAGCGGGAGCAAACCTGAGTTGGGTTGTACTTAATTGAAGTATTTTAGAATGTACTCACGTTATTTTTCATCAATCCTCATCCACAAATCCATCAAAGTCCTCATCTTCTGTATTCGACACAAACAAAGCCGTCTTCTTTTCCGTTCGCTACTAGTCTGTTAACTTGTCAGTGTTATTCAGCTCCAAAGCAAAGAAGGAAACTTCTCCTGTTGCTTCTGCCAACTTTATTTCTTGAACGCGGCCACCAGACAGCAGCTCAGAACACACACACATCTCTCAGCATCGTCTCTCCTTCCTGCTTGCCCACAAGGCAAAGGTTAAACAAGCCCCACTACATAGCTGTCCAGCCAATGCCTGTAAGAAATGACACCGTTTATTTCCTGGTGTGTGTGAGTGTGTAATGACACTCTGCCGTATAAAAAGTAAAATATTAAAAAGAAGCGTAAGACATTACTAGCACAGCTTTGTTCTGTGGGTGGTGGATATATTCTATCAGTTATTATTAAGCCTCTAGCTTCCTTTTAGTAAGTAAAAACCTTGGCTATGATTGCACTACATTGTCATGTAGACCTACAAAGTACACTTGGAAGAACAAGAGGTGAATAAATGTATTGCAACTGATGTGAAACTGATGAGGGCTAGGATTAAATAAGCTTTGCTTCTTCCTACTCCTTTTTGGACATGCAAAATTGTGAATTGTACTATGTGATGTGCTACTGTTTGACTCATGCATGTTCAGGATTAAAACCATGAAACATGATAATAACAAGCCTAGTAGTGCTGTACAACTTTTATCCGCAGTCCGAAGTGCCCTCTACTGGTCAACATTTTTATTATTTTTTTTCCCTTTTTTTTTGTTTTTTTTCCTCTACTGGTCAACATTCAAACTGGACGCCAACCTGTCTATAGAGGTCACCTGTCTATAGCGGCCACTTTTGCAGACTCCCTCTAGTGGCCGCTATAGACAAGTTTGACTGTATTTATGTTTCTTATGTTCTTATTCTTTCTTGTGTTTTCTTTCTTTTCTTGGGAGAATGAACAGAATAAGAATTTCATTGCATAGTATAACTGCCTGTTTTATAACATTAGCATGAGCACACTATAACATTATCAGATTTATTTTATAATGTTATCATGTGGATGCTACAATGTTGGCATGTACACATTATAACTTTAGCATGAGTACACTATAACATCATCAGAATATGGATGCTACAATGTTGGCATGTACACATTATAACTTTAGCATGAGTACACTATAACATCATGAGAATATGGATGCTGCAATGTTGGCATGGACTCCTCCCTGAGCTACCACCTTATCGTGGTGGAGGAGTTTGCGTGTCCCGATGATCCTAGGAGCTAAGTTGTCAGGGGTTTCTATGCCCCTGGTCGGGTGGTGAGGTGAGGGTCTGCTGGGAACAACTGGCAGAGTCCCCTGTCAGAAGGAGTTTCAACTCCCACCTCCGGGAGAGCTTCGATCATGTTCCGAGAGAGGTGGCGGACATTTAGTCTGAATGGGCCATGTTCCGTGTCTCTATTGTCGAGGCAGCTGATCGTAGCTGTGGCCGTAAGGTGGTTGGTGCCTGTCGTGGCGGTAATCCCAGAACCCATTGGTGGACACCAGTGGTGAGGGATGCCGTCAAGATGAAGAAGGAGTCCTATCGGGCCTTTTTGGCTCATGGGACTCCGGAAGCAGCTGACAGGTATCAGCAGGCCAAGCGGTCTGCGGCTCTGGCAGTCGCTGAGGCAAAAACTCGGACATGGGAGGAGTTTGGAGAAGCCATGGAGAACAACTTCCAGATGGCTTCAAAGACATTCTGGACCACCATTCGGCGTCTCAGGAGGGGGAAGCAGTGCACAGTCAACACCGTGTATGGTGGGGTTTGTGTGCTGCTGACCTCGACTCGGGATGTTGTGGATCGGTGGAAAGAATACTTCAAAGACCTCCTCAAATCCCACCGACACGTCTTCCTATGAGGAAGCAGAGCCTGGGGACTCCATGGTGGGCTCTCCTATCTCTGGGGCTGAGGTAGCTGAGGTTGTCAAAAAGCTCCTCGGTGGAAGGGCCCCGGGGGTGGATGAGATCCGCCCGGAGTTCCTTAAGGCCATGGATGCTGTAGGCATGTCTTGGTTGACACAACTCTGCAGCATCGCGTGGACATCGGGGGCAGTGCCTCTGGATTGGCAGACCGGGGTGGTGGTTCCCCTTTTTAAGAAGGGGGACCGGAGGGTGTGTTCCAACTATCGTGGAATCACACTCCTCAGCCTCCCTGGTAAGGTCTATTCAGGGGTTCTGCAGAGGAGGATCCGCCGGATAGTTGAATCTCGGATTCAGGAGGAGCAGTGTGGTTTTCGTCCTGGTCGTGGAACTGTGGACCAGCTCTACACTCTCAGCAGGGTCCTTGAGGGTGCATGGGAGTTTGCCCAACCAGTCTACATGTGTTTTGTGGACTTGGAGAAAGCATTCGACCGTGTTCCTCGAGGAATTTTGTGGGGAGTACTCCGGGAGTATGGGGTATCGGACCAGCTAATTCAAGCTGTTCGTTCCCTGTATGACCGGTGTCAGATTTTGGTTCGCATTGCCGACAGTAAATCGGACCTGTTTCCAGTGAGGGTTGGACTCCACCAGGGCTGCCCTTTGTCACCAATTCTGTTCATTATTTTTATGGACAGAATTTCTAGGCGCAGCCAGGGCGTTGAGGGGTTCCGGTTTGATGGCTGCAGGATTGAGTCTCTGCTTTTTGCAGATGATGTGGTCCTGCTGGCTTCATCAAGCCGTGAACTTCAACTTTCACTGGATCGGTTCGCAGCCGAGTGCAAAGCGGCCGGGATGAGAATCAGCACCTCCAAGTCCGAGTCCATGGTTCTCGCCCGGAAAAGGGTGGAATGCCATCTCCACGTCGGGGATGAGATCCTGCCCCAAGTGGAGGAGTTTAGGTACCTTGGGGTCTTATTCATGAGTGAGGGAAGGATGGAACGCGAGATCGATAAGCGAATTGGTGCGGCGTCTGCAGTGATGCAGACTCTACATCGGTCTGTTGTGGTGAAGAGAGAGCTAAGCCAAAAGGAAAAGCTCTCAATTTACTGGTCGATCTACGTTCCTACCCTCACCTATGGTCATGAGCTTTGGGTAGTGACCGAAAGGACAAGATTGCGGGTACAAGCGGCCAAAATGAGTTTTCTCCGTAGGGTGGCTGGGCTCTCCCTTAGAGATAGGGTGAGAAGCACTGTCAACCGGGAGAGACTCGGAGTAGAACCGCTGCTCCTCCGCATTGAGAGGAGCCAGATGAGGTGGCTTGGGCATCTGGTCAGGATGCCTCCCGGACACCTCCCTGGGTAGGTATTCAGGGCAAGTCCGACCGGTAGAAGGCCTCGGGGAAGACCCAGGACACGTTGGAGAAACTATGTTTCCCAACTGGCCTGGGAACGCCTCGGGATCCGCCGGGAGGAGCTGGACGAAGTGGCCGGGGAGAGGAAAATCTGGGTCTCCCTGCTTAGGCTGTTGCTCCCGCGACCCGACATCGGATAAGCTGTACAAGATGGATGGATGGATGGATGTTGGCATGGATACATTATAAGAGCATGAGGACACTGTAACATTATCATATTTATAGTATGGTGTTAGCGTATGGATGCTACAATTTATACATTGTTACATGAGCATGAGTAAACTATAATGTGTGCGTGTATACATTAGAACATCATATTCATAATGTTAGCATGAGTACACTATAAAGTTATTATATTCATGCTATAATGTTAGCACATGGATGTGTAGTGTTGACATGTAGACTATGCCTATAACATCATCATAGTCATAGCATGTTTACATGACGTCAGCATGAGTACACTATAGCATCATATTCATGCTATAATGTCAGCGTTTGCATGCAACAATGTTAGCATGTATGCATTATAATAGTATCATATTCATACTGTAATGTTAGTATACGGATGCTACAGTGTTAGCATGTATACATGATAATATCATATTCATACTATAACGTTAGCATATTGATGCTACAGTGTGAGCATGTATACATTATAACATCATCATATTCATACTATAATGTTAGCATATGGATGCTACAGTGTTAGCATGTATTCAATATAACATCAATGTATTCATACTATAATGTTAGTATATGCTACACTGTTAGCATGTATGCATTATACTGTAGCTCTCACTGGTGAGATTGGTCTGCGCTAGCTACAGTATCGCTCAAAAGTTTGGAGACACTTTCTTATTACTATTGAATGAGAAAACGTCTCTAAACCTTTGACCTGCACTGCATATGGTTAGCACAGGGGTCACCAACTTTTTTTTCTTGTGAGAGCTACTTTTAGAAAATGAAAATGGCCACGAGCTACTCATTTTTGTAGAAATGATTTTCATAGCTTATTTCAACCCAAACAGATCAAATATGCTTGTTTTACCAGAACATTCACAAAATGCTGGTATCCACAACTCACATTTTATGTTTCACAATACTTTTCTTTCTAGTGTTCTCACGTTATTAACTGAACACCTGAATGAAAAGCAGGCCTGCGGGCGCCTCATGTGGTCGTGGGGGGCTACCTGGTGCCCACGGGCACCACGTTGGTGACGCCTGATTTAGCATGTGTGAGCTATAAGATGATAGCGTATATTCGTACTGTAGACATGAACGTATAGAAATACGCTCAGGTCGCTCTGTGCTCACCGCCATCATCGTGTACAGTTAGCTCAATGCTAACATGCTTTTCACTACAATAACACACACGCACACACGGGTGTGTGCGTGTGTGTGTGTGTGTGTGTGTACTTGAGTGTGGAGTGTTTACCATAGCAACCAGATGAAATTAGAGGAAGTGATTAGCGCTTATTAACAAGCTAGGCTGTCACTATATTCTTATCATTTGCTGTGCAAACACTCCTATGTACAGTACCGTGCCCTCCCCCCCACCATGATGAAACTATCATTAGGAACGTCACGCGAGGCCTTCACGCCACTGAGGCCCCGCCCCCTGGCGGTCTAGTCTAGCAGTGGCAGCAGAGAGCGCCTCCGACCCCCCCAGCCCCTCCACCCCTCTTTGTTTCCCTGCTAATAAAGCACTAGAATTAACATTCACACTTCATGTAATGAGGTGGTGGTGGTGGTGGTGGGGTGGGGGGTGGGGGGGGTGGGGGGGCAGACATATTGACTGGTGGCGCCCTTGGCGCACGTTTGCGTTTAATACGACGCTGGCGGCGGCCGGCGTTGTCAAATGACTTCCTGCTTTTGTCATTAATATTCAAATGAGCGCTTTTATTGCAAGAGTGAACGCTCTCGCTCGTTTGGGAATCTCTGCTGCCGACCAGAAGGGAAGAAGTCGCCTGACGAGGACGGAGGAGTCAAGGGGAGGAAGTCGAGCAGGAGCAGGCGGGAAAGTGAACGGCGCCTTCCACGGGACTGTTAGCGCTTAGCTGGTAGCATCCATGCTACCTCAAGCGCTTCCTGGGCAGGACCAACCTTTCTGGTGTTGTTTTTTAAGGCTGTGTTTGCCTCCTGGGTGAAAAAGGTTGGCGGCGTGTCGACGTGAATAACGAGGCGACAAAGTGGATGCAAAGACGTACTTTCTCCTGGCTGCACATTAGCATTGGTAATGTCAAGTCTTTGTTTACCCGCCGCCACCGACTAATGAAGACTACGAGCGCAACTTATCCACTCATGACCATAATTGTTAATTATTAATCACTTTAGCGCCGCATTAGCATTTGAAACGCAGCCGCGCTTCAACTTTGTTGTCTTGACACCGCGCATGAAAGGCTCACGTGCACCGGCGCCACGGCGCGCACGAGCGTGTCCTCCGGGGCCCAACGTAGGATGTCACGGAAATAGAATGTGTCCGTTCCAGGGTCAAAACTAGCTTTGGTAGCGCTACATTACCAGCGCTGTTGTCACTTTAGCTACGTTGTACTGAGCAACCACGATAGAGACGTCTGTGCCGCTTTTCCATCACAAAAGCCAAAGAAAAAGCTAAATAATCTCAACCGCAGTTTCTTCTGGTTGATTTCGTGAGGTTGTTTGCTTGTCGCCACTTTCACATTTGGCAACAAGTTTTCGGTTCTGTGGTCGTCATCACCTTTTTCCTCTCGCGCAAGCCGTCACCGGGACGCCTTTGCGCTGGACTGTTTTTGGGTACTGTTTGACTTTGGTGGCACGTTTCGGTTGTTTTCCAAACATTCCAACCTTCGGAACGCTTGAACGTGGGCTTCCTTCACGCTTTGAGCTTTGAAACGTCAGCTCGTTCCAGAAGTTGAACTTCCCAAATGACGGCAGGGCAACAATGCGTTCATTCTTCCTGGGGGTGTCAGGACAATGTGGCTTGTCTGTGTGAAAAACAACCAAAACAACGTTTCTCGTTTGCCGACGTCCAATGTGACTGCAGGTGTCTGGTGACTGCAGGGGGGGGGGGGACACCTGCATGGAACCTGCAATGGAAAGAACGGCAAAATGATTTGTTACATTTCTTTTAAACTTTTATATTGAACATTTATTTGATATACTTTTTTAAAATGTCATGAATGATTACTTGACAATGATGACATGAAATAATGGCAGTAACAGTAACTAACAGTAACTAAGTAAGTAACTAACAACTTTCTTTGTTATTTTTAGGAATGTCATTATTATTAAACAAAAATATATTGAATTCATTTCATTTCATTTTTACATTTTTTAAATGTGAAATATTTGTAAAAATTGGAATGATTAAAATGCTGAAGAAGAATAGAAGAGTTGACATCGCTGGTTGATCACGTGGACACGTTGAAATAAGACTCAAAAGTCAAAAGCTTCACATCAAATTTGCACTGAATGGTTTTGTTCACATTTTTAATTGTTATGTTTTTATGTTTAAAATGTATACATTTTTTTCAAATGCCATCAGTATATTTGATAACATGAAATAATGGCAAACAAAGATTTATTTCATTTCATGTTTTTCAAAAAAATATTTACATTTGTAATTATTAATCTTATCAAACATAAAAATAGATATTTTTATCATCGGCATGCATGATTCATATAATGGAGAACTGGAAGTTAAAGCAAAGAAAAGTTACCAAACCTTTTCCTATTTCACATGAGGGCAAAAAATTGCATTCAATGAATTTGTTAATTTATTTTTATTATTTTTTTTGTTTTGTTTTTATATTAAAAATTGTATATGATTTTCTAAATTAACGGTGATAATTGTATGGCTTTTATTTGATTTTTTTAATCATTTATTGCACATTTCAATAATATTCAAATATTTATTGGTTATTAGAACAACCCAGAATTTGGGGGGGGAGCTGGCTGATATTTTATTGGTTGGAATTCAGCATTAAAAAGACTCAGGAACTAAGTGCACTTATTGAAGTGTACTGATGGAAGTGCGCAAGATGAGACGCGGCGTGAGCATCAAAAATGGGATTGTTGTATTTTTGTGTGTCCTGATTGAACACGTGCTCCTGAAGGCATCACCGTCACGGAGCTCCCTGAAGACTTGACAGTGTCCGCCTTCCTTCCTCCTTCCTTCCTCCTTCCTTCCTCCGTCCTCCAAGGTCCAATAACGAGCATCCAGGGGTCAGCCGAGCATCGCAGTCGCTTGTGCGCTCACGGCCGATTACCCCCCGGCCCCCAGTGGTCAATGGTGTGGGGGGGTGGTTCACTCCAAACAATGTGGGCCTGGTCTGAGAGAAGAGAAATGGTCCCGGGGTGTTATCTTAGAGGAGAGAGGAATAACCTCCATTTATTGGCTCCCATCAAAGCGTCTCCATGGCGACCACGTGCACCCCCCCCCACGCCCCCCCCCCCCCCCCATCAGAGGCGCTTTTGATGTGACAATTGACCTTCCTCGCCATCATTTAGTCACATCATCTTTTCTGACGTGCACGCGCACACTTAGCCGGCCCTGCCGGCCACGTGCACGTGCACGACGCCCCACATGGAGGATATTGTTTGATTGGATTTAGTCTTTTCGGGGGGGGGGGGGGATCATTACGGGAATTCATTTCAAGTGTTGCCGCAAATGAAACGCCGACTTTAATTATTCGCGTTTCACGCGCACGTGCGCGCCCGTGCCGAGACATGAAAATGATGTTTGAGAGTGAGAGCGGAATGGAGACGCTAATGTCCTCGTCTAACTTCCTGTCTTTTACCCCCCCCCCCATCCAAAGCCAAGTCTTCATTCCAACATTTCAATCAAGTGCGTGTTAATCTGTGCCAGCACATTGTGTGCGTGGGATTAGGGATTACTATTAGACCCCTTCCTTCCTTCCCTTCCTTCCTTCCCATCCCTTCCCTTCCTCCCTTCCTCCCTTCCTCCCTTCCTCCCTGCTCAAATGGAAGCCAACACTAATACTTCCTGGACATGCAACATCCGGGTACTGACGGTGCACTGCGTTGACACAGTGCACGCATTCACACTTATGCACTCAGAAGTGTAAGTGTGGAAGCGTGTGATGTGAAACCGGGTCTCGCTTTGCGCTCTAGCACTTTAGTGCACAAATGTCGACAGTGCAGTGCTGTCCCAAATCCATGACTGCCATTGTGCGCTTAAAAACATTTAACCGCTCCTTCTTCTTCTCTCCTTCCCTGGATTGCAACCACTCCTCTCCTGCTCCGTAGCCAAGATGGCGACTGCTGAGGGTGCTAAGTGTCATCTGCACACTCACTAGTTTGAACGTTTTGATTGTACTGTCAGTGCACTGCATTTTGCCATGTTTCTCAGTGAACACACTTAGAGTACGCACTCAAAAGAAGTAAGACAGAATTTCAAACTGTCTCAATTGGCACACTTCCACTTCAATAAGTATACTACAGTATGTGCACTGTGTACTTAGTTCCTGCGGGTGCAAACGTTGAGAGTGCAGTGCTGTGCTAAATCCATGACTGCGGTTGTGCACTTAGCGGAAATAACCATCTCAATAGTCTTCTTCTTCTTCTCTCCTTTTTAATGGTGAATTGCAACCACTCTTCTTCCGCTACATAGCCAAGATGGCGACTACTGAGGGTGGTAAGTGTCCATCAGTGCGCACCCACGGGTGCTGACAGTGCACTGCACTTTGCTGTGTCTCTCAGTGTGAACATGCTTGTGCACTCAAAATGCTAAGTGTGTGTAAGTGTGCCAACTGAGACAAAACGTGGGTCTTGTGAGTGTGTGAAGTGTGTTGCCGTGCCAGGATGTTGCCATTCAACACCGTCCATGCAGAGTGTGCACTGTGTGTGTGTGTGTGTGTGTGTGTGTGTGCGTGTGTTTGCTGGCTCATCATCATCACCACCATCATCATCATCATCATCAGTGGCTCAGCACCACACTGTTTGTGTTCCTGCCTGCCCACTCGACATTACGTGTCTCACGCACGCACGCACGTGTGATCACAGTGTGTTGTTGTTTTGTGTGTGCCAGATAGCATCACAACGTTGGACAGGTGTACAACATGCTAATCAGGGATTTCACACTGTGTGCGTGTGCGTCAATGGGGCGGGGCAACAAGGTAACCTATTTCCTTTGTTTTTGTCTTCACGCTGAACAAGACTGAAACCATCCCAGCCATGCTAATCGTGCTAATCGTGCTAACTGCGCTAACCTCTAATCCCACAGCTGGTTAACTCATTGACTATCAAGACGTATTTTACGTATTTTTTTTTTTTTACATTTCTTGGCACAAGAGGCAAACAGGAGATGATGCAACTCAGCATGACTGTAGAGCGACTTTACGGCATAAAAACGGCCACCGGGTGGCAGGAGTGCGCGTGATAGGAGCCCGGCAGCGCTCGTGATGACGCAGGAAACGCAGAAGACAGGAAGGAGGAAGCCGGAGAGCGCGGAGGAGTGTAGCGTGCACAAAGTTACCATTGGAGGAAACTTTTAACGCATGCACACACACACACGTGCACACACACATGCGCACGTAGAGTAGTTGAGTTCCAAATGTGAAAACAGTAAAACATGGATGGTGTTGTCTTTGGAAATCAATGCTTATCGGGATGTTACTTTTGTGTTGTTTACATATTTCAGCTGCCACAAAAGCAACAAATGTTTGTGTCAAAGTGAAAGTTATGCTTGAAATGCATCTTTTCACAGAAAGCTGCTTTTCTCCCTGTTTTAGTTGGGAACCGATATTTCCCTGAAACGTACCTGCTGTATGTTCTACTGCTGATCACTAAAGAACACAAAAAGGTCGAAACGGGAGTGGAGTGTTTGTTGCGCTAGCTTCCTTGGCGACGTGGATACGCTGTGTGCCTTGAGAGATCAGGACTGAAGTACTGGAGGGGTTGCCTGCGACTGAATGAGTTCACAGAGATGGTCTGTTCCAGGGTCAAACTGTGTCCATTTGAGGTCACGTTTTAACATTCTGGGGGGTGGCAAAAGTGTAAAAAGAAGTGAGGCGGCACTAACAGCATCAAATGTTGGATGCTGACAAGGAGACGAGGTCACGTTCAAGGTCAGCATGCTCCATCGTGGAACCAGTGGGTGAGAGAAGAAAGTTCTTTTCATGTTTACCGGCCCTGACTTTAGCACCTAACGCTGTCAAGCTAAATGATACCCTTCAGCCTCCGCTCCCGCTCCTCCTCCTCCTCCCCTCGCCTTCCCGCGCCTTAAATTATTCACGTCTTCTCCACGTTTGATTTAGCGTGCCATTGCCTGCCTTTCTTATACATTTCATTACGTTGGATGACTTTACAGCCACTGGCGGCTGCAAAATGACACTTCTTGCGCCCCGGCAGGAAGCTATTAGCACCGCTACGCCGTGCACGCCAACATGCACACGTGCACAGGTAAATACCGCGTCTGCGTGCCGCGTGTCAGCTGCAAGTGCAAAAGCGCTTTCATTTGAGAAATGAATGGTAAGGAATGTTAGCATCATCTAATGGCTCAGGTATGCTAACATGAACCACGAAAACCAAGCTAACAGCGGCTACTGTCTGCTAAGACAAGATGAAGTCGCTAACTTCAGGTTTAGTGTCGCAGAGGGCCGCTAACATTTGCAGCCGTTCATTGTGACAACTGCTGAAGTTAGCCAAGATCAGCTAAAGTTGCTCAGATTTATGCTAAAGAAGTCAAATCAAATCAAACCAAATCACAAAAACGTTAAAAACAGCTTGCAGCGTGACCATGCGTGTCCTCACCTGTTCGCAAACTTAGCATTTGATTCTATTAACATTGCGTCGCTTCTTTTTCCACTTAAGCATGTTAAAATGTGACTTCAAACACCGCCTGTTGACTTCAAAATGCTTTTAGGACAAAAACATGAATAATTCCGTTCGTATTATGTTAAAAACGATACATTCATTCAAGAACATTCATTCAAATATTAAACTTGTTTTGAAACTTGCCATTTACAGAAGTAAAAATGTGACTTTGTGAAATCTTTGTGAAATCAAAAGAACTTTGAAAATAAAAAGAATAAATCCATTCAAGAAAACTCATTCAAATATCAAACGTTTTTTGAAAGGCTTAAAACAACATGGCCCCAGTTTCACCTTGGAACAGATCAATTCCATCTACGTCAGGGTTGTCCAAACTGTGGCCCGCAGCACACTGGAAGTCTAGAAAGGGTTTTTTTTTTAAACAGCAGCAAAAAATGGAAAAATCAGCAGATTTTAAGAAAATATCAAAATATTACGAGAAAAAAGTTGTAATGTTGTAATGTAACAAATCTAACAAATCTAACAAAAAAGTCATCATTTTAAGAGGATAACAACTTCATTTTAGTAGCATACAGTTGAAACATTAAAGACAAAGACGTTCATTTTTTAAGAGTAGTGACATGAAAAACAACAAATAACATCATTTTAGAAACATTTGGTTGCAGAAAAGTGAAAATGTGATGGAAATAAAGTCATACTGAGAAAAAGATCCTTTACAGGAGTTACAATCGTTGCAGAATCAATGGAAACCGCAGCAATCGTTTCACCACAATAAAGTCCCAATATTAGCAAAGAACACTTGAGAGCATTTTCGGAGGACGAACATTAGCAGGAAAAACAAGCTGCTTTTAGCAGCGTACACTTGAAATCCAACATCGCCTTGATCATGGCGGGAGGTAGGTTCCCAAAATAGCCCCCCGTAAGTCAAACGGGCAAAGTAGCCAACTTCATTAGCTTCCAATGATTGTCAGTGTTTTAAGGGCGTAAAAGCCCCCACCTTACTCTCCTCAGACAGGCAGGAACGTTTCTCTCATTTCATTTCTGTCAAACTTCACATTTCCTTTGAGTGTGAACGATCAACCTGCGAGGTTGGACACAGGAAGTGATGGCGTGACTCACACGTCTTTCACTCCTCTGCTTCCTTCTTCCTGTTCTCCTGCAGCGTGTTTGTACCCTTGCTCCCATTTTGCTCCTCCACCTCCTCCTACTGAAGGCTCCCTACAGCCGCGTGAAGTCTGCCTTCCTGCAGCGTGTCCACCCTTACAACGTTTTGTGCAACGGTTAGCATCTTCCTCTGCCTGTTACGAGCAGTCAGGTAGAGATCCCAATATGCAGAGCCAGACACAATCCAGGTCAAAAAAATAATATCTTTAATTCCGTAGAGCAAGAATCAAGTAACAAAGGAATAGCAAAAAGTTCTGTGTCCAAACTGAGGTAGACGGTGCAACTAAAGTAGTAAAACAAAAAGGCACCGTGGAAAAAGGCAACAACTCACTGATGAGCAGACGGCGTCACAGGAGGCAAGGAGCACGTGGAACAGACTTTGAAATAACACAGCAATCATAAGGCCAAAAGCACAGGAGCAAACAAACTGGTGTTTCGCGGGCAGCATGCAAACCAGTAGTAACAATCCCACGTCCTCCTCCTGCAGCCATGTGGCTTAAGAGCCCTTGATGACCAAGTGGCTACAGGTGTGCCTCGTGGCGCCGCCCACTCAGGGAGTGAAGGGATCTAAAAAGAAACACAGGTCAAAAGGTGACAACACCAAAATGAAACAAACCTAACACTGCCTTGCGTGCGCAGGACGTTTCGTTGGGTTTTGTCGGGGAGAAAACGCGCACACGTACGGAGTTCAGAGTCACATGGTTAGCTTCTTCTTCTTCTTCTACTGTTTATTGGCAGTTGGCAAGCGGCTAGCACGGTTAGCTAGTTTGCTAGCCATGACCACAACAGGAGACGGGACGAAGGAGACCGATTGACAGTGGTCTACAGCCAATCAGGACGCAGAAGAGAATGGGCGGTGCAGAAAGAAGGGAAAGGGAAGAGAGAGAGAGAGAGAGAGAGAGAGAGAGAGAGAGAGAGAGAGAGAGAGAGAGGGAGAGAGAGAGACCGCCCCCTTGTGCTAAAGCACAGAACTACAACACTCAACTTCCCACAATGCAATTCTTCTGGAAAATGGAAATGAAAAATGGAAATATATGGAACATTTAAAAAAACAACCACAAAAATGTGAAAAGAACAAAGAGTGAAAGTGGTACCAAACACTTCTTTGACGTTTTTCGCGCGAGAGGCGAAAAGAGGTGATGATGCCGCGGCAGACTAAAAACAAGTCACTGTCACTGCAGTTTTACCCCACAACAACATGCATCTTTTACACGTACAAACACACGACGGCAAGCACGACTGTCCTTCTGTCCGTCCATCCGTCCACAACGGTAAAAATGTCAACCGACAACAGTGACAACGAGACCATGCCAGCGCCGCTACAAGCTAACGAGTTGGCCCGTGGTTTTGACGTATCAATGACAGTTCCGACTGTGAGGAATAACGCAGGACGTGATGAAGTATTTCCACATATTGGTGCCGCTGGATGCTATGACAGCAAGTACGGGGGCCCATAGGCCTATACTCTGTTACATATTTCAATATATGCAGCAGTGTTTGTTATAGGGAAAATACTGATACATAATATATATAATGATACTGATATACATGTTACATGTTTATGACAATACCTGGCCAATAATATCGGTGGGCCGATATTATCGGACATCCCTAATATGTAGTGTATATACTGTATGTCGCATGTATACAGTGACTCCCTAATATGTAGTGTATATAACATATGTCGCATGTATACAGTGACTCCCTAATATGTAGTGTGTATAACGTATGTCGCATGTATACGGTGACTCTCTAATATGTAGTGTGTATAACGTATGTCGCATGTATACAGTGACTCCCTAATATGTAGTGTGTATAACGTATGTCGCATGTATACGGTGACTCCCTAATATGTACTGTATAACGTATGTCACATGTATACTGTGACTCCCTAATATGTAGTGTATATAAAGTATGTCACATGTATACGGTGACTGTCAGGATTAGCTTGCTGCTCTGCTGCCCCCTTCTGTTTTTTTCGTTGCAGCTCATACTCCTCACCTCCTGGGGTCCTAATTGACGCACCTGCAGCTCATCTGGCACCTTCTCTTAAGCCTCTAGCAGACACCCGTTGGTGCCAGATTGTTGCCAGACTTGCCTTATCGGCCTCGTCGCTGTAGTGCTCCTCGATTCCAGGCTTGCTATCCTAGAACATTAGATTGCTAATCCTGCCATCTCCCTGTCCGTTGATTTCTCCGGCAGCGTGAGTGTTTTTCTGTTTTGCATCTTACCTGCTTGGTTTTCAGCAGTGTCTTTTTGTTCGTGGAGTTTAGCTTTTTATTCTGCCCGGTTTTCGGCAGCTTCCTTAGTTGGTAGTTCCTCTTTTTCCCCGTTTGCCTCCGGGTGATTTTGTGTTTCTTTTTTTTCCATCTTTTGCTATTTATTACCCCCTACTGTTTGTAATAAATAGTCTTGATACAACCTCCTGCTCACGCGTCTTGGGATCCGAGTTCCGGCTTCTGCCGAACCGTAACAGACTCCCTAATATGTAGTGTATAACGTATGTCGCATGTATACGGTGACTCCCTAATATGTAGTGTATATACTGTATGTCGCATGTATACGGTGACTCCCTAATATGTAGTGTGTATAACGTATGTCGCATGTATACGGTGACTCCCTAATATGTAATGTATATACTGTATGTCGCATGTATACAGTGACTCCCTAATATGTAGTGTATAACGTATGTCGCATGTATACAGTGACTCCCTAATATGTAGTGTGTATAACGTATGTCGCATGTATACGGTGACTCCCTAATATGTAGTGTGTATAACGTATGTCGCATGTATACGGTGACTCCCTAATATGTAGTGTATATAACGTATGTCGCATGTATACAGTGACTCCCTAATATGTAGTGTGTATAACGTATGTCGCATGTATACGGTGACTCCCTAATATTTAGTGTATAACGTATGTCGCATGTATACGGTGACTCCCTAATATGTAGTGTGTATAACGTATGTCGCATGTATACGGTGACTCCCTAATATGTAGTGTGTATAACGTATGTCGCATGTATACGGTGACTCCCTAATATGTAGTGTGTATAACGTATATGTCGCATGTATACGGTGACTCCCTAATATCTAGTGTATATAACGTATGTCGCATGTATACAGTGACTCCCTAATATGTAGTGTGTATAACGTATGTCGCATGTATACGGTGACTCCCTAATATGTAGTGTATAACGTATGTCGCATGTATACGGTGACTCCCTAATATGTAGTGTGTATAACGTATGTCGCATGTATACGGTGACTCCCTAATATGTAGTGTGTATACCGTATGTCGCATGTATACGGTGACTCCCTAATATGTAGTGTGTATAACGTATGTCGCATGTATATGGTAACTCCCTAATATTTACTGTAGTGTATAACGTATGTCGCATGTATACAGTGACTCTGTCACACTCTACGGTGACACAGGTTTGTTACCTCTTAAGTTTATCGGCTTATTTATTATATTGTCTTGTCTCCTCATGCCCTGTGTGCTTGTGTGCAGAAGCAGACACCTGAGCTGGGCGGAGCTACTGGGTTCCTGCACCTGTTCATCATTAAGCACCCTTTATCATCCTCTCAGCTGCTCCTAGCCAGTGCTGGATTATTGTCTCTGTTTGCTACTGCAACCGCATGTGTTTTTCATGTTCTGGACTCACCTCCTTTCAGGAACCCTCCAGCTGCCGTCCTGCAGCCCCAGTAGCCCGTCCAGCTCCCATGGTAGAGGTAGCCGAAGGTTATTCGTGCCTCTTGAGTAACCACGGTGCCTTTTCTGCTTTTTGTGCGCCGTCGCCTTCAGTTGCTGTTTGTCTCACTTACTTGGACTAATTATTATTAAACCCTTCTCACTGCTGGAACTCTCCTGTGTCTGCATCCTGGGATTCACCCACATCGCCTTTCCAAGGCGTGACAGAATAATCCAGCCATTCAATGGATCCCGCAGAGCAGGAACATGTGCAGTTTGCCCTCCAAGCCCAGGGCCAGATGCTTTCTCGCCATGAGCAGACGCTGGTGGACCTAACTACCCTGGTCCGAGATATGCACGCCCGCATAACAGGCCCGGCGGCGCCGGAGGATTCCTCCCTGTTGGCCCCGCTCCCCGTGGCACTCCCCACCGCCAGCCAACAGGTCCGGGAACCCAACCTGCCACACCCTACCAGGTATGAAGGGGACTTTGGGGGATGCCGGCTATTCCTACATCACTGCCTCCTCATCTTCAATCAACAACCTCAGACCTTCGCTTCAGACTCTGCCAAGGTGGCCTACATTATTGGCCTGTTATCAGGCCGTGCCGCAAAATGGGCAATGGTGGTTTGCGAGTGCAAACCGGAACTCCTCACCGACTTGCCCATGTTCATGGAGGAGATAAAGAATGTTTTTGACCATCCTATGAGGGAGCGAGAAGCGGGTCTACGGCTCCTGGCATTGCGCCAGGGCTCCGGCTCAGTGGCCGACTATTCAATAACATTCCGCATTCTGGCAGTGGAGAGCGGCTGGAACGATAAGGCCCTCCGCTGCGTGTTCTACGCCAGCCTCAACTCCCGCATGCAGGACGAGATGGCGTCCCGCGATGAGACCCGCACGCTCGAGGAGCTCATAGCTCTCTCCATCCGGCTGGACGGTCGCTTGCAAGAACGCGCCCAACAACGAGAGAGGCTTCCTCTCAGCGCAACTAGGCTGTCATCCCACGGCCAAGAGTTCCTCCCCCTGCCGCTTCCTGCCTCGGGAGGTTCAGTCGGAGATCGCCAAGGAGGGGATTCCCATGCAGCTGGGAGCCCACCGACTGTCGGCCACAGAGAGGAAGCGCCGCTTGTCACTACGGCTGTGCCTTTACTGTGGAGCGGCGGACCACTCCATATCGCGCTGCCCCCACCGTCCTCGACCCAGGCGTGCGCCCACGTCGCCGAGCTCCATCCCGGCAGGACAGACTTCACCGCCTCACTCCGCCTCTACTACTACCGTGGGCCGCCTGCAGGTCGAAGGTACGCTGTTCTGGGGAAAGGGGGGTTCTTTTCCTATTTGTGCCTTAGTGGACTCAGGAGCAGATGAGAACTTTGTTGACAGTGGACTCGTTGAACAGTTTAAGATCCCGCTTGAGCCGGTGGACAGACGCAAAATTGTTCGCTCGCTTGATGGACGCCTCTTTGCGAACGTTACGCATAAAACACGCACCGCGTCGCTCCTCCTCTCGGGTAATCATCACGAGGCTATTTCCTTTTTTGTCATCTCCTCTCGTTCCGCTCCCGTCGTTCTTGGTCTTCCTTGGTTGCAACGTCACAGTCCTCTTATTGACTGGTCCACTCTTAAAATTAATAATTGGAGCACTTACTGCCACTCACACTGCTTGCGCTCGGCTTTACCTCCCGTCTCTCTCTCTCACTCGGCTGCGCTCGCGACCCCCGATCTCTCCCAAGTCCCCAGGGAGTATCACACTCTTAGCGAGGTGTTCAGCGGCGAACGCGCTATGACACTCCCCCCCCACCGCCCGTACGATTGTGCCATTGATCTGCTACCTGGCGCGCCGCTTCCTTCGTCGCGGCTGTATAACATCTCGCTGCCTGAACAGAAATCTCTCGAGGAATACATCTCTTCCTCCCTCGCGGCAGGGCACATTCGACCCTCTAGTTCACCGCTGGCGGCAGGGTTCTTTTTTGTGAAAAAGAAGGATGGCACATTGCGCCCATGTATTGACTTCCGAGCGCTTAATAAGATCACCATCCGCAATAAATATCCTCTTCCCCTCCTTGATGCGGCATTCACACCACTTCATGACACCGTTATCTTCACAAAATTGGACCTCCGTAATGCTTACCATCTTATCAGAGTTAGAAAAGGTGATGAATGGAAAACTGCCTTCAACACCCCCTTAGGCCACTTTGAGTACTGCGTCATGCCTTTTGGCCTCACCAACGCACCCACAGTCTTTCAATGCCTTATTAATGATGTCCTGCGCGACATGTTAGGTCGGTTCGTCTTTGTCTATCTTGATGATATACTTATTTTTTCCTCCTCTTTTGAGCTTCACCGTCAACACGTGCTGCTCGTCCTTCAGCGCCTCCTAGAGAATCGGTTATTTGTCAAGGCTCAAAAATGCACGTTTCACACACCTTCTGTTTCCTTTTTGGGCTTTATTGTGGAGAAGGGGCAGATTAGACCAGATCCTGCTAAGATCCAAGCAGTGGTCGAGTGGCCCACTCCTACATCCAAGAAGCTTCTGCAGAGGTTCCTAGGGTTCGCCAACTTTTACCGGCGCTTTATTCGAGATTTTAGTAAAGTGGCTGAACCTCTGAACAAGCTTACATCCTCTAAGGTGCCATTTTCATGGACTCCTGGCGCCGACTTGGCCTTTAGGAAGCTTAAGAAATTTTTCACCTCCGCTCCTGTCCTGACCCACCCTAACCCCTCTCTCCCTTTTATTGTCGAGGTGGACGCGTCTGACACGGGAGTCGGGGCTGTACTCTCCCAGCGCTCCAGCGCCGATCAGCGGCTGCACCCCTGCGCCTTTTTCTCCAGGCGTCTTTTGCCCGCTGAGCGCAACTATGATGTTGGCAACAGGGAGCTGCTGGCAGTGGTCCTGGCCCTTCAGGAGTGGAGGCACTGGTTGGAAGGAGCATCCCATCCCTTTGTCATTTACACGGACCACAGGAACCTGGCCTACATCCGCTCCGCCCAACGCCTCAATCCGCGCCAGTCACGGTGGGCTCTTTTCCTGACAAGGTTCGACTTCACCCTCACCTCCTGCCCCGGGTCGCGCAATGGAAAGCCGGACGCACTTTCTCGGATGTTTGCGACACCTGTTGAGGATCTCGGCCCCGACTCCATTATTCCTCAGATCCGGATTCTCGGTGCAGTCCAGTGGGAGGTGGAGAGGCAAGTCATTGAGGCAACAGGGGACACACACCCACCTACTGGTTGCCCAGCCGGCCGGCTGTTCGTCCCCCGCGTCCTGCGCCCAGAGGTACTGTTATGGGGTCACAGCTCTAAGTTTGCTTGCCATCCCGGAGCCAGGCGGACGGCGTTCCTCCTTTCACAGCGTTTTTGGTGGCCCACGCTCCATGCGGATACCAAGCGCTTTGTGGCGGCCTGTTCCATCTGCGCCCGAAGCAAGTCCTCCCACCAGGCCCCAGCTGGGTTCCTGCGACCCCTCCCCATTCCCCCCCGCCCATGGTCACACATCTCAGTGGACTTCGTCACCGGACTCCCCGCATCAAGGGGCTTTACAGTCATCCTGACAATCGTGGACAGGTTTTCTAAATTCACCCATTTTGTCCCCCTCCGTAAGCTTCCCTCCGCCATGCAGACAGCCAAGCTTCTGGTTCAACATGTGGTCCGCCCGCACGGCATCCCCAGCGATATTGTGTCCGATCGGGGGCCACAATTTTCCTCCTCCACCTGGAAGGCCTTCTGTAAGGTCCTGGGGGCCACCGCCAGTCTGTCCTCAGGTTATCACCCCCAGTCCAACGGCCAGACGGAACGGGTCAACCAAGACCTGGAGGCTACCCTTCGGTGTGTGGCTCATCAAACCCCCACTTCTTGGTCCGTCTTTCTTCCATGGGTGGAGTACTCTCATAACACGCTGGTGTGTTCCTCCACGGGCATGTCGCCATTTCAAGCAGTCTATGGTTTTCAGCCTCCTATATTTTCATCCCAGATGCCAGAAGGTGCCGCACCATCACTAACCTCCCACACCCGTCGTATCCACCGGGTCTGGCGCAACACCCGAGCCGCCCTCGCCCGCACTGCCAAACGCAACCAGAGATTGGCTAATCGCCACAGGAAGGCGGCACCCGACTATAAACCGGGACAGAAAGTGTGGCTGTCTTCCCGGGACCTCCCCCTGGCAGTGGAGTCCAGGAAACTGGCACCCAGATTTGTCGGCCCATATGAAGTGGTGAAGATGGTGAACCCGGTGTCGGCCCAGTTGAAGATCCCAGCCTCTATCAAGTCCCACCCGGTATACCACGTGTCGCGCCTCAAGCCGGTCACCTCCTGTGAGTTCAGCCCCCCGCCAGTGCCCCTCTCCGCCACCTCTGTTGATCGAGGGCCACCCTGCTTTTACTGCCAGAGCCATCCTGGACGCCAGGAGACGAGGCAGGGGTGTCCAGTACCTAGTGGACTGGGAGGGATATGGCCCCGAGGACCGGTCATGGGTTGCGCGATCCCTTATCCTCGACCCGTCGCTCCTCACGGAGTTTTACAGTAAGTTCCCGGAAAAACCGGGTGGTCCGCCGGGTGGCGTCCATTGAATGGGGGGGGGGAATACTGTCACACTCTACGGTGACACAGGTTTGTTACCTCTTTTAAGTTTATCGGCTTTATGCTTATTTATTACATTGTCTTGTCTCCTCATGCCCTGTGTGCTTGTGTGCAGAAGCAGACACCTTGTTATGGACTCACCTACTTTCAGGAACCCTCCAGCTGCCGTCCTGCATCCCCAGTAGCCCGTCCAGCTCCCATGGTAGAGGTAGCCGAAGGTTATTCGTGCCTCTTGAGTAACCACGGTGCCTTTTCTGCTTTTTGTGCGCCGTCGCCTTCAGTTGCTGTTTGTCTCACTTACTTGGACTAATTATTATTAAACCCTTCTCACTGCTGGAACTCTCCTGTGTCTGCATCCTGGGATTCACCCACATCACCTTTCCAAGGCGTGACAGACTCCCTAATATGTAGTGTGTATAACGTATGTCGCATGTATACAGTGACTCCCTAATATGTAGTGTACATTGTATGTCGCATGTATACGGTGACTCCCTAATATGTAGTGTGTATAACGTATGTCGCATGTATACGGTGACTCCCTAATATGTAGTGTGTATAACGTATGTCGCATGTATACGGTGACTCCCTAATATGTAGTGTATATACTGTGTGTCGCATGTATACAGTGACTCCCTAATATGTAGTGTGTATAACGTATGTCGCATGTATACAGTGACTCCCTAATATGTAGTGTATAACGTATGTCGCATGTATACGGTGACTCCCTAATATGTAGTGTATATACTGTATGTCGCATGTATATGGTAACTCCCTAATATGTAGTGTATCACGTATGTCGCATGTATACGGTGACTCCCTAATATGTAGTGTATAATGTATGTCGCATGTATACAGTGACTCCCTAATATGTAGTGCATAACGTATGTCGCATGTATACAGTGACTCCCTAATATGTAGTGTGTATAACGTATGTCGCATGTATATGGTAACTCCCTAATATTTACTGTAGTGTATAACGTATGTCGCATGTATACAGTGACTCCCTAATATGTAGTGTATATTGTATGTCGCATGTATACGGTGACTCCCTAATATGTAGTGTGTATAACGTATGTCGCATGTATACGGTGACTGCCTAATATGTAGTGTATAACGTATGTCGCATGTATACAGTGACTCCCTAATATGTAGTGTATAACTTATGTCGCATGTATACAGTGACTCCCTAATATGTAGTGTATAACGTATGTCGCATGTATACGGTGACTCCCTAATATGTAGTGTATAACGTATGTCGCATGTATACGGTGACTCCCTAATATGTGGTGTATATAACGTATGTCGCATTTATACGGTGACTCCCTAATATGTAGTGTATATACTGTATGTCGCATGTATATGGTAACGCCCTAATATGTAGTGTATAACGTATGTCGCATGTATACAGTGACTCCCTAATATGTAGTATGTATAACGTATGTCGCATGTATACAGTGACTCCCTAATATGTAGTGTATAACGTATGTCGCATGTATATGGTGACTCCCTAATATGTAGTGTATATAACGTATGTCGCATGTATACAGTGACTCCCTAATATGTAGTGTGTATAACGTATGTCGCATGTATACGGTGACTCCCTAATATGTAGTGTATAACGTATGTCGCATGTATACGGTGACTCCCTAATATGTAGTGTATATACTGTATGCCGCATGTATATGGTAACTCCCTAATATGTAGTGTATATACTGTATGTCGCATGTATATGGTAATGCCCTAATATGTAGTGTATAACGTATGTCGCATGTATACAGTGACTCCCTAATATGTAGTGTGTATAACGTATGTCGCATGTATACAGTGACTCCCTAATATGTAGTGTATAACGTATGTCGCATGTATATGGTGACTCCCTAATATGTAGTGTATATAACGTATGTCGCATGTATACAGTGACTCCCTAATATGTAGTGTGTATAACGTATGTCGCATGTATACGGTGACTCCCTAATATGTAGTGTATAACGTATGTCGCATGTATACGGTGACTCCCTAATATGTAGTGTATATACTGTATGCCGCATGTATATGGTAACTCCCTAATATGTAGTGTATAACGTATGTCGCATGTATACAGTGACTCCCTAATATGTAGTGTGTATAACGTATGTCGCATGTATACAGTGACTCCCTAATACGTAGTGCATAACGTATGTCGCATGTATACAGTGACTCCCTAATATGTAGTGTATAACGTATGTCGCATGTATACGGTGACTCCCTAATATGTAGTGTATAACGTATGTCGCATGTATACGGTGACTCCCTAATATGTAGTGTATATAACGTATGTCGCATTTATATGGTGACTCCCTAATATGTAGTGTATATACTGTATGTTGCATGTATATGGTAACTCCCTAATATGTAGTGTATAACGTATGTCGCATGTATACAGTGACTCCCTAATATGTAGTGTGTATAACGTATGTCGCATGTATACAGTGACTCCCTAATATGTAGTGCATAACGTATGTCGCATGTATACAGTGACTCCCTAATATGTAGTGTATAACGTATGTCGCATGTATACGGTGACTCCCTAATATGTAGTGTATAACGTATGTCGCATGTATACGGTGACTCCCTAATATGTAGTGTATATAACGTATGTCGCATTTATATGGTGACTCCCTAATATGTAGTGTATATACTGTATGTCGCATGTATATGGTAACTCCCTAATATGTAGTGTATAACGTATGTCGCATGTATACAGTGACTCCCTAATATGTAGTGTGTATAACGTATGTCGCATGTATACAGTGACTCCCTAATATGTAGTGCATAACGTATGTCGCATGTATACAGTGACTCCCTAATATGTAGTGTATAACGTATGTCGCATGTATACGGTGACTCCTTAATATGAAGTGTATAACGTATGTCGCATGTATACGGTGACTCCCTAATATGTAGTGTATAACGTATGTCGCATGTATACGGTGACTCCCTAATATGTAGTGTATATAACGTATGTCGCATTTATATGGTGACTCCCTAATATGTAGTGTATATACTGTATGTTGCATGTATATGGTAACTCCCTAATATGTAGTGTATAACGTATGTCGCATGTATACAGTGACTCCCTAATATGTAGTGTGTATAACGTATGTCGCATGTATACAGTGACTCCCTAATATGTAGTGCATAACATATGTCGCATGTATACAGTGACTCCCTAATATGTAGTGTATAACGTATGTCGCATGTATACTGTGACTCCTTAATATGAAGTGTATAACGTATGTCGCATGTATACGGTGACTCCCTAATATGTAGTGTATAACGTATGTCGCATGTATACGGTGACTCCCTAATATGTAGTGTATATAACGTATGTCGCATTTATATGGTGACTCCCTAATATGTAGTGTATATACTGTATGTCGCATGTATATGGTAACTCCCTAATATGTAGTGTATAACGTATGTCGCATGTATACAGTGACTCCCTAATATGTAGTGTGTATAACGTATGTCGCATGTATACAGTGACTCCCTAATATGTAGTGCATAACGTATGTCGCATGTATACAGTGACTCCCTAATATGTAGTGTATAACGTATGTCGCATGTATACGGTGACTCCTTAATATGAAGTGTATAACGTATGTCGCATGTATACGGTGACTCCCTAATATTTACTGTAGTGTATAACGTATGTCGCATGTATACAGTGACTCCCTAATATGTAGTGCATAACGTATGTCGCATGTATACGGTGACTCCTTAATATGTAGTGTATATACTGTGTGTCGCATGTATACAGTGACTCCCTAATATGTAGTGTGTATAACGTATGTCGCATGTATACAGTGACTCCCTAATATGTAGTGTATAACGTATGTCGCATGTATACAGTGACTCCCTAATATGTTGTGTATAACTTATGTCGCATGTATACAGTGACTCCCTAATATGTAGTGTATAACGTATGTCGCATGTATACGGTGACTCCCTAATATGTAGTGTATAACGTATGTCGCATGTATACGGTGACTCCCTAATATGTAGTGTATATAACGTATGTCGCATTTATACGGTGACTCCCTAATATGTAGTGTATATACTGTATGTCGCATGTATATGGTAACGCCCTAATATGTAGTGTATAACGTATGTCGCATGTATACAGTGACTCCCTAATATGTAGTGTGTATAACGTATGTCGCATGTATACAGTGACTCCCTAATATGTAGTGTATAACGTATGTTGCATGTATATGGTGACTCCCTAATATGTAGTGTATATAACGTATGTCGCATGTATACAGTGACTCCCTAATATGTAGTGTGTATAACGTATGTCGCATGTATACGGTGACTCCCTAATATGTAGTGTATAACGTATGTCGCATGTATACGGTGACTCCCTAATATGTAGTGTATATACTGTATGTCGCATGTATATGGTAACTCCCTAATATGTAGTGTATAACGTATGTCGCATGTTTACAGTGACTCCCTAATATGTAGTGTGTATAACGTATGTCGCATGTATACAGTGACTCCCTAATACGTAGTGCATAACGTATGTCGCATGTATACAGTGACTCCCTAATATGTAGTGTATAACGTATGTCGCATGTATACGGTGACTCCCTAATATGTAGTGTATAACGTATGTCGCATGTATACAGTGACTCCCTAATATGTAGTGTGTATAACGTATGTCGCATGTATACAGTGACTCCCTAATATGTAGTGCATAACGTATGTCGCATGTATACAGTGACTCCCTAATATGTAGTGTATAACGTATGTCGCATGTATACGGTGACTCCTTAATATGAAGTGTATAACGTATGTCGCATGTATACGGTGACTCCCTAATATGTAGTGTATAACGTATGTCGCATGTATACGGTGACTCCCTAATATGTAGTGTATATAACGTATGTCGCATTTATATGGTGACTCCCTAATATGTAGTGTATATACTGTATGTCGCATGTATATGGTAACTCCCTAATATGTAGTGTATAACGTATGTCGCATGTATACAGTGACTCCCTAATATGTAGTGTGTATAACGTATGTCGCATGTATACAGTGACTGCCTAATATGTAGTGCATAACGTATGTCGCATGTATACAGTGACTCCCTAATATGTAGTGTATAACGTATGTCGCATGTATACGGTGACTCCTTAATATGAAGTGTATAACGTATGTCGCATGTATACGGTGACTCCCTAATATGTAGTGTATAACGTATGTCGCATGTATACGGTGACTCCCTAATATGTAGTGTATATAACGTATGTCGCATTTATATGGTGACTCCCTAATATGTAGTGTATATACTGTATGTTGCATGTATATGGTAACTCCCTAATATGTAGTGTATAACGTATGTCGCATGTATACAGTGACTCCCTAATATGTAGTGTGTATAACGTATGTCGCATGTATACAGTGACTCCCTAATATGTAGTGCATAACGTATGTCGCATGTATACAGTGACTCCCTAATATGTAGTGTATAACGTATGTCGCATGTATACGGTGACTCCTTAATATGAAGTGTATAACGTATGTCGCATGTATACGGTGACTCCCTAATATTTACTGTAGTGTATAACGTATGTCGCATGTATACAGTGACTCCCTAATATGTAGTGCATAACGTATGTCGCATGTATACGGTGACTCCTTAATATGTAGTGTATATACTGTGTGTCGCATGTATACAGTGACTCCCTAATATGTAGTGTGTATAACGTATGTCGCATGTATACAGTGACTCCCTAATATGTAGTGTATAACGTATGTCGCATGTATACAGTGACTCCCTAATATGTTGTGTATAACTTATGTCGCATGTATACAGTGACTCCCTAATATGTAGTGTATAACGTATGTCGCATGTATACGGTGACTCCCTAATATGTAGTGTATAACGTATGTCGCATGTATACGGTGACTCCCTAATATGTAGTGTATATAACGTATGTCGCATTTATACGGTGACTCCCTAATATGTAGTGTATATACTGTATGTCGCATGTATATGGTAACGCCCTAATATGTAGTGTATAACGTATGTCGCATGTATACAGTGACTCCCTAATATGTAGTGTGTATAACGTATGTCGCATGTATACAGTGACTCCCTAATATGTAGTGTATAACGTATGTTGCATGTATATGGTGACTCCCTAATATGTAGTGTATATAACGTATGTCGCATGTATACAGTGACTCCCTAATATGTAGTGTGTATAACGTATGTCGCATGTATACGGTGACTCCCTAATATGTAGTGTATAACGTATGTCGCATGTATACAGTGACTCCCTAATATGTAGTGTATATACTGTATGCCGCATGTATATGGTAACTCCCTAATATGTAGTGTATAACGTATGTCGCATGTTTACAGTGACTCCCTAATATGTAGTGTGTATAACGTATGTCGCATGTATACAGTGACTCCCTAATACGTAGTGCATAACGTATGTCGCATGTATACAGTGACTCCCTAATATGTAGTGTATAACGTATGTCGCATGTATACGGTGACTCCCTAATATGTAGTGTATAACGTATGTCGCATGTATACGGTGACTCCCTAATATGTAGTGTATAACGTATGTCGCATGTATACGGTGACTCCCTAATATGTAGTGTATATAACGTATGTCGCATTTATATGGTGACTCCCTAATATGTAGTGTATATACTGTATGTTGCATGTATATGGTAACTCCCTAATATGTAGTGTATAACGTATGTCGCATGTATACAGTGACTCCCTAATATGTAGTGTGTATAACGTATGTCGCATGTATACAGTGACTCCCTAATATGTAGTGCATAACGTATGTCGCATGTATACAGTGGCTCCCTAATATGTAGTGTATAACGTATGTCGCATGTATATGGTAACTCCCTAATATTTACTGTAGTGTATAACGTATGTCGCATGTATACGGTGACTCCTTAATATGAAGTGTATAACGTATGTCGCATGTATACGGTGACTCCCTAATATTTACTGTAGTGTATAACGTATGTCGCATGTATACAGTGACTCCCTAATATGTAGTGTATATTGTATGTCGCATGTATACGGTGACTCCCTAATATGTAGTGTGTATAACGTATGTCGCATGTATACGGTGACTCCCTAATATGTAGTGTATATACTGTGTGTCGCATGTATACAGTGACTCCCTAATATGTAGTGTATATAACGTATGTCGCATGTATACGGTGACTCCCTAATATGTAGTGTATAACGTATGTCGCATGTATACAGTGACTCCCTAATATGTAGTGTATAACGTATGTCGCATGTATACGGTGACTCCCTAATATGTAGTGTATAACGTATTTCGCATGTATACGGTGAATGTGCGGATGCAGTGCGGATGAGCGTCAGTGTAAAAGGGCATCCGCTATCTGCAATATTGATAATACTTTTCACATTTCATCTGCTTTTGTTTGCTTTGCCTGTTTCAACACGGCCAGAATTCTAATGAGGCCAAACATTATCAGTGCCGCGCCTTCCAGCCTGAACATATAACTTTATCACTTTGGCTGCATTCTGCTCTTTCCATTACAGCTTGGCTATCTGACAGCCGCGCACAATCAGGCCGCGCTAGCATGGCCGCCAAGCGTGTGTGTGTCTGTGTGTGTGTGTTTAACGCGCCACTGTTTGGTTGTCTGCATCTCTGATCAAACATGCACGACGACACATATTCATTTTAGCTTTCGGTTCGCACCACGTCCTAAAACTTACACAAGGCCTCAATGACACATTAGCCATCTTTTCACAGCAAACTTACTGTTAGCATGATGGAGTCCCGACTCAAGCTAAGTTGTTGTTGTCATTTAAATGACTTCCATACTTACAAAAGTCAGCTAACATCAATAAGCATCAGCTCATGCCAACTAAAACAGGCTAACGTCAGACTAATGTCATCCAATCTGATCTAAAATCAGCTAGCAAATGTTTGCTACCATCAGCTAACATCAGCTAACGTCTCCTAAGATCAGCTAGTACCAGCTAATGTTTGCTAAGATCAGTTAGATGAAGATGAAGATGAAGTAACATCAGCTCACATCTTCGCTAAGTGAAACTAATACCAGCTAATGTGAGCTAAGTAGCTAACATAGGTTGTGTTGTGTTGTGTTGAATAAAAGAGTATAATAAAGGAGTATAAAGTAGTATAAAGTAGTAATATGCAACGACAAGTGTTTTCTAAACTGGCACGGAGAAACGACCCAAGATGTCGTTTGATCCCCGCAATCCCGAGCGGGTGTGGCGAGGCGACCCGGGGTTATTTGAACTAAAGCCTGGTGCGGGGCGACAGGCGGCGTGGCGGGCCGCTAAGACCACGCTTGGTCCGGCGCCGACTGCGGCAGGCTTACGGTGATCCGGGCGTCTTGGCCGGATGGAAAGCGTGTCGCTGGGGAACGCCGAATCAGAGCAGCTCAGTGCGCCTGGCACGTCGTGATAGCATCTTAGCACCAGGAGGAGGAGGGGGAGGAAGAGGAGGACCCCCCCACACCCGATTAAAGCCAGGCTGTTGAATCACCCCAAACCCCCCTTACCCCCCCTCACTGGCACTTGACCACACACACACACACACACACACAAGGATGCATGCGTGTCCAAAGTGGAGCGTCCTGGATCAGGAATATTTGCACATTAGAAACACCAGCTGGGCCCAGCGTCCATTAACACAACACTACAGCGTGTGTGTAGTGTGTGTGTGCGTGTGTGCGTGTGTGTGTGTGTGTCTGTGTGTGTCCACGTGTCTTCCTACCAGACTGAAAGCAGTAACTCGTGTGTCCTTTTCAGTCCAAACAGGAAGAAGATCTTCCAAACAAAAGACAATATGCAAATGAGATCACGATGACATCATCAGCATCTGACATCACCATCACATGATCACACACAAACACAACAGCTTTTCCTTAAATGATTCCAAAATCATTCCTGGATGATTCCTAAGTGCTTCCTCAATGATTCCCAAATGATTCCTAAACGATTCGTAGGTGATTGATAAACAATTCCTAAGTGATTCCTGAACGATTCCTAAGTGATTCCTCAATGATTCCTGAATGATTTGTGAGTAATTCCCGGATGATTCCTCAGTTATTCCTAAATGATTCCAGAGTGATTTATAACTGTTTTAAATGATTCCTTAATTATACGTAAACGACTGTCAAATGATTCGTGAACGATTCCCAACAATAAACGGCTTTTGCTCATCTTCTGTTCTATGAGTTACTTTGTTCATGTGTGCGGTGCGTGAATGTTTTACGGATGTTTCGGCTTGGAAGCTGAGCTTGCTTGTTATAACACATCTTTCCCAACTGTGGGAACTGCCGCTTGAGCAAAAATTTCGACTTCCGTGAGGTGGATGAGGTTAAAGGTCACATTGGCCCTCCTTATCGTCTTTTACTGGAACAAGAACCCCGTTTTTGTTTTGGATGCTCCTGGAAGCAGCAGGAAGATCAACACTGAGTGTGTTTGCATTGTGTGTGTGCGTGGGTGTGTAGGTGTGCGTGTGTGCGATATTAAAAAAAGGGAATATCTTTTGCATATTATTTTAAGTAAGTGTAGAAATGTCATCCCACGTTGGTAATCCACAAAACAAATATGTGGTGGCGTATTTGAAATGGAGGGGGTGGTGGGGGTGGGGTGGGGGGTGTTTCAATTTCCTATTGTGGTTAGTGTTGGCCCTTTGTGTGTGTTGGAATTGATTTGCAGCTCTGCAGACGAGGATCCATCTTTTCATATCAGCTGATACTCGCTCCATCCACGCTATTAGATTGATTTTTTTGGATGATTTTTCTTCTTCTTCTTCTTCATTCCCCCCCAAGCCTCTCCCCACCCCTCTTTGTTTGTGGCGGACGTTAGCAAACAAGCCGGATGACCGCCAAGATGGACGCTAGCTTTTGTTTGAGTCTGGCGTGCAAGATGGAGTTTCTCTGTATTTATTTATTCATGAGGCAAAGCAGCAATAAAACATCTCTGAAACAAGCGAGGTCTCACTCTGCGTGTGTGAGAGTGCACTGATACTCCAAAGGATGACGAGTCGTCGCTTCCTGCAGGATTTGACTTGTCGGAGTTAAAGAGTTGAGAAGAGGCTTATGCTAACACGCGTGCTAGCATGATGCTATCATCACTGCCACGCCCTCGCCGCCAAACTACCTCTACACCCCCAACCCCCCCGCCACCCCCTTCACAGCCCCCCTCCAAAAGTCACTGCCAGCAGCGACTTAGCGAGCAGTCGGCCACGTTGGAAAGTTGGAATATCCTTGCCGTGAGTGACGCCCAGGTATTAGCCTCCTCCTCGTTCCCACTCACCTACCGCTCCCCACTCGTGTCAAACAAGGCTGAAATCCCTGCTAACACCCCCCCCCCCAGACGCTGATCTCACTGTTTGGCTTTTAGCTGAGCCTCCAGCAGCGAGGAGGAGAGACGTGTTTTGACGTTGCTTTGCAGCTCAATAAGTCCTGGGATCAGCGCCACTGCTACCTGGATTTCTTTAAAACGGGAAGATAAGCCAAATGAATATCAAGTCGCCAGAGAGGCTTCTGGAGAGCCCGGCTGCTATCCGACCACGCTCCGTCTCCACCGCCGCCGCTATCATGAGCTTTCCTGATAGCCTTTGGCCCGTCGAGGTGAGGAGCTTTAATTAAAAGACTGCTGAGGAACCACAGGGCCACGGACACAGGAAGTAAAGGCCGACTAGTCCTGACATTTAGCATGTTGCACCGTAGCACGGACACGCAACACACCATCCATGGCGTGCCCCATTTTGCACAAGGGGGCACTTTCTTGGCAAATGCGTATTGACATCTGTAATCTGACACCACACTCACTGTCACAGTGATTGATAGCCCACAGGAGGAGGCAGTCCCTGCTGGTGTAATGGTACAGCTGCTCCCTTATAAGGTAGAGGGTGTGGGTTCCATCCATAGGGCCGCATCCCTAGGGTCCCATCCTAGGGCCACATCCCTAGGACCACATGCCTAGGGTCCCATCCTAGGGCCACATCCCTAGGGCCACATCCTTAGGGTCCCATCCTAGGGCGACATTCCTAGAGCCGCCTCCCTATGGTCCCATTCCTAGGGCCACATCCCTAGGGTCACACCCCTAGGGCCGCATCCATGGGGTCCCATCCCTAGGGTCCCATCCTTAGGGCCACACCCCTAGGCTCCCATCCCAATAGGGAATACAGTGCACTGTAAATACCCAGATATTATACTACCCTCAATAGACAGCACTCTGTCGCTGTTAGAATTGGTGCAGTCGCGAACTAAGCACACAGTCAGTACACTTATTGAAGTGCATTTATTGAAGTGTACTGACGCAGCATTCTACACTACCAATCAAAAGTTGGACTGGTGTGCATATGAGAGCAAGAACACTATCGTGTCACGTATTAGTTAGCGTGCTAATGCTAATCAGCTAACGGTGTGTTTACCAGAATGAGTCATGTGATGTGTCATGTGATCATAATAACACTAGCAAGTGCACGAGGGTGTAAATCAATCTTTGCGATATTGCTTTTAAGTTTGCACAATAAACTGCCAGCTTCCATCGCAGCCGCATTTACATAATGTCGGCGGCCACGCGCACGCACACGCGCGCACCCGCAGCAGAAGTCTATTTGTGCGTTTTTTTGGCCCCAGTCAAAGATAATACAATTCCTCTTTTCTTATTTCTTTACAATACATCTCTCAGCGCACAAATTCATTTTCTAATGGAAATATTTGTTTTGTAAATCAAATATGTATTATGCGCGGAATGCAAAAGACAAATTAAATTATGTTAATGAAATGAAAGAGATATGAAATGCATATTTCATGGACAACGCATAACCCCGCCGAACAGCCGTTTGTGGATAAAATCTTTAAAACACACAATCTCATTGGGAGGAAGACGTATTGGCGCGGCAGATAGCGCCTCATTAAAGCGCGCCGCTTTAATATCGCTGCTTAGTATATATGCGCCAGTGTAAATAAGCGCTGGCGACGAGCAGCCAATAATGAAATAGTGTCTTTAATAGCGCGCCGTTGATGTCAGCATAAAAAGTGGGAATATTGGAAAGGCGGCTGCTGCTGCTGCTGCTGTAAATGATTGCATATTGAAATAGTGCTGACTCAGCAAGCAGATCATATAGATATTAGTAATAGGCAGAAAATGATGCTGACCTCACAGCCTTCCACACAACAAACTGCTTTAAATGTTATATTGCTTACACTTAATGAATAATAATAGATTGTGCCGTCGTGCTCATCAGGGCTAAGAATGGGGGGGGGGGGGGGGGGGGGCTGCAAATAAACACCACAATGGCGAGGAAAACAGACCCGCTGAAAGGACGCAAGACGGGGAGGATGCGGGATGGAAAGATGGAACGATAGACAGGGAGAGGAATGACCCCAGAATATTAGAAACACGGTTTGTAATTGTACTTCAACCACAAAATAAACACCCAATACACCATCCTATCATACACGAATACCTCCTTTATCACAAGTCCTGATGTACAAATCAAATATTTCCATAGTTAGGAGCATAGAAAAGATGTTTCCCACCTTCTGAATGCACTTGTTAACACTACTAGAGCCCTCTAGGCATGAAATAACACCCCTATGGTCACCGTTACACGCCTATTACCCGGTACAGAAGACATCATAAGACATAAGACTGATGCTTTTTGTGACGTGTGGAGGACAGGAAGTGACGCCAGGGCTCAGTTTTAGCGAGGAGTGGATGACAGCTCATATAATGATGAAGATCATGAATGTATGATATATTACTATGTTCTTATTATTGGGCTTTACGCCAATGAAAGCCTGTTGTTCCAGGGGTCACATCAGCCAGCATCACCGTAACATTACTGACACCTAGTGACCGCATAGCATCACGTCATTGCCTTACGTTTACAGTTCAGTTCATTTCTATGCTTGAAAATGCTTCATTTAAAACTTACATAGATATGGCAGTTAGCATGTCAGCAACGTGTATGTTGGCTCATTCTAACCCACCTTCAACAGCAACCAAGGGCCATGAGTGACCAACAGTCACGGACGGCACACGTGATCCCAAGGACCCTTTAGCTGCCCTCTAAGGTGCCTGTTGTAAAAATGTTAAAGTCCGCCCTGAGCAGCATTAAAAACAATTCATTCATAGCGGAAAGGATCAGCATTTACAGCACTGATGAGTCAATTGTAAACAACAAGTGTAACACGCAAGACTTTCACAACACTTTAAAGCGCATGCAGAGCTAGATAAAGCTGCACCGCTCATGATACTTGAAACGCAGCTCCTGCCATCTTGTAGAGTTAATAATAAAACTCCATGAGGAGCTATCTTTACGGTCGTTTATGAACAACTATGTTGCACAACACAGCAGCAACACAACCAATGTTGTAATGGTGGGAAGGAGCAGCATTAATAGTGCTGATGAGTTGATCACCAAAAACAACACGGATGACTTTCACACCATTACCTGAGTAGGAACATTTGAAAGTGCACGCAGCGCTAGATCACTAGACCGTTGGTGATACTGCCATCTTGTGGCATTAATAAAAGCTACATCAATAGTTTACCTACAGCTCTTTTTACCCCAGTTTGATTTATTAACAAAACTAATACACTGCACAAAACAGTAGCAACAGAACCAGTGTTGCAATGGCAGTAAAGCATAAACTGCTCAGTGGGCGTGAACAGCACTGATAAATTCAACATAAACAACAGCCCGCCAAGTGCAACACAGGTTGCCTACAGCTCTTTTTGACCACATGTTGATTAACAATGACTTTGTACAACACAGCAGCAAGAGAACCAATGTTGTAATAGTGGTTAAGAGTAAACTGCTCGGTCGACGTTAACATCGCTGATGAGTCCAGTGTAAATAAAAGTGTAACACACACAACTTTCACACCGCGGCAACATTTGAAAGCACATGCAGAGCTAGATAAAGCTATCTTGTTGAGAGTTTATAAAAACTGTCTTTATGGTCCTTTATTATTATATTTTACAACACAGCAGCAACAGAACCAATGCTGTAGGAGCGCTAAAGGAGCAACATTTGAAAGCGCACACAGAGCCGGACAAAGCTATCGCCATGCCGCTACCAGGAGGTTGCCTACAGCCACGGCCGTTAATGCCAATGTCTTTTGACCCGGTGGTTGTGTGTCGGGGGTGGGATGGGGGTGCTATCGTTTCACAAATAACGCGGTGACCCCTTACCCCCGCCCCCACTGAAGTCGGCTTGGATGCAAAGTCTGTCAACAACTTTTATTTTTGGCCCTCATGCAAATAAAGCGTCGGCTGGGGGACGCCGGCGAGGAGCAGCCAGAGGATGAAAACATCAAGACAAGCTTTGACGGCGGGGGCGGTGGTGGTGGGCGGGCGGTGTTTCACACAAGCCAGCGGGGACTTGGAGCACTAAATGTAAAAAGTTTCTTAAGAGGGAGGAACATAACATGCGTGTGTAGAACTTAACTATGTGATGCTATTTGGAACGGCGCCTGGTGTCCCCTCAGAGAACCACCACCAGGAGCCAAACAATCTTCCTGTGAGCGGGTGCACCTTTTCAAGCTCTCGCTCCCCCCCCCCCTTTACATTTACTTTGTCTCATCAAAGTCACCACGAGATGCTAATTAGCCAACAAGGTGGCCTCTAGCCGCTAACTGCTAGCTGCAGACGTCCTGCTCCTGGACGCCTTCAAGCTTCAGGGACTAATGGAAGTGTTGCCCCTCCTGCCTGAAGAGGGGTGGGAATTATAATCCTGTGGTACAGAATAAGGAAGACAATCCATGATGAGTTGTTGTATCTTCACCAGCAGGATTTATTCTTCTCAGAAAAACAACACTTCAAGTGTTATCAGTTTAACCTTCATTTGAACACTGATTAAACAGTTATACAACAGCATTTCTGATGTTAAGGCATTTTCTTCACATGTCAATCAAGTGACAATTTAGGGACAGAATGTATACTTACAGTATATAACATATCTTTAGCACAATAACATCACCAACACAGTCAATTCACAGATTTCAATTAGCCTGCTTAGTGCTGTTCACCATACACCAAGACCTGTTAGCGTTAGCCATTTAGCATGTGCTCAAATGCTCAACAATACATTGTATAACGTACCACTTTACCTGTAGCTGCTTACTTTATCAACATTCTCCACTCTTTACATCTGTTTGTGTGAGTTATTTCTACTTTCTACTAACCTGTGGTATAGAATAAGGAAGACAATCCACGATGAGGAGTTGTATCTTCACCAGCAGGATTAATTCTTCCTCTGTCGTTTTAATACCTACTCTATACCACTATCGCTACCAGCACCCCCTAGTGGACTTGCGGTATTACACCTGAACACCAACAACAGGGATTTGAATTATTTTAGAGACAAACATATTTTTAAAATAGTGGGGTGTCTGTTTTTAACAACTGAATTTTACATATCCAACATCTTTATGAATTATTACCACTTTTAACTACTTTCAGCATATTTATGCATTTTAAACTGTTTTTAACCATGTTAACTTATTGTATCCTTTTTTATGTACCTTACACTCTCCCCTGCTTTTAGAAATGTCTCCTGACATTTATCAATATACCTGAGTGTAACCATAACAAAGGTTAGGGATATAGGGAAAGAGAACAGAACTTGTAATTGGGTATCCTGGCAGCACAGAGTTCACCCCTGCAGTCCACTGGTGGTAAGAAGGCAGTCCTAGTGCTTCATAAGTGAGCATTTCTCTGGACTTGATGGTCCTCTGGGATCTCCTGAGGATACTCCCTGGCTGCTCCACCTCCTGTGACACCTGTACCTCGAGTGGTCTCTCCTGCAACTGTTCCTCTTCTGACTGATGTCTATCTACTGTTTCCCCATTGTCACAACTGCAGTCCTCTACCTGATGCACATCCTCCCCGTGAACGTCCTGCGGGACTTGTGGTACGGGTGGATGAAACTCTCTGGCAGTAACTCGTAGTCTCTTATCAGCCGCATTACTTTGTTCTGGCTTCTGTTGATGAGTATGTTGATTTCGCACTAACTGGTAGCACGGGACCCGCGTGTATGAGTAGTCTTCCTCCTCTGAGTCAGAGCTCTCTTCACTCTGCTCTTGTTCTTTCGACTTTGTTTGTTGTTTATTTGGCTTTTTCTGACGACTGAGCGGGGATGTTCTCTTCAAGGGGCAGTTCGTTAACCAGCAGTAGTAAGTTTCTATGGAGCACCCAAAGTGTTTTGGAGCCTCTTTCAGGTTGCACCTTGTAGACTGGTCCATCATTAACTCTGTCCACAACACGATGTACTACCTGCTCCCAGTATGCTCGCAGCTTGCCAGGTCCACCTCTCTCTGACATGTTCCTCACCAACACCCTGTCACCTGGTTGGAGAACTACACCCCTGACAGCTTTGTCATATTGTCTTTTGCTTTTAGCAGATGTTTTCTCACTGTTCCTTTCAGCAATGTCATATGCAGCTCGCATTCTGTCAGCCCATTTTTGTGCGTATGTTTACCGGTCAGTCGTCCCAGAGTCAGAGCTCTTTGGGGGAAACAGTAAGTCAACAGGTAATCGAGGAGGGCGACACATATAAGAGGAAAAATGGCGAAAACCCAGTGGAATCGTGTCTTGTGCAGTTATAGGCGTGCACTACGTGATTAAGATGATCTTTCCATTGCCTCTTTTTTTCTTCCTCTAAGGTGCGCAGCATCTGCAGTAGTGTGCGATTGAGTCTCTCTACCGGATTACACTGCGGATGGTATGCCGTTGTCCGGGAGTGCCCAATACCAGCCAACTGCTCGAATCTGCTGAATAAACTGTTCTTAAATTCCTTGCCCTGGTCGGGATGAATCTTATCAGGGTAACCAAAGCGAGGGATAAAGTCGTGGAAAATCTTGTCAGCTGCGGTTTTCCCAGATTTATTCCGTGTTGGGTAAGCTTGAGCAAATCTTGTAAAATGATCTACAAGCACAAGTATGTACTCATAGCCTTGGCTTTGCTCTAAGTGGAGATAGTCTATGGACAGAAGTTCAAAAGGGCTGCTTGTGGAAATGTGGCCCATTGGAGCTCTTTGGGGCAGATTGGGACATTTCTGTTTGATACAGGAGCATTTCTTATTAACGTAATCTTCAATCTCCCGCTGCATATTTGGCCAATAAAACCTTTCTCTGGCGAGATGGGTTACTTTTTCTGCTCCAATGTGTGCCAGATCATTGTGCAGTGTCTTCAGGATTAAAGTTTTCAACTTCTCTGGGACGACAAGCTGTTTGTGTCTGTCAGTCCTCCTGTATAGAATCCCATCTTCCACCTCTAACTTTGTCCATTCGTACAATAGCCTTTTTGTCTCTTTGGTCATGTTTCGTTTGTCTTTGTCATTCGGGGTCCAGTTCCTCATTCTCAATGAAGCAACTTCCTGAATGACCTTGTCTTCTTGTTGCGCTGTTTGTATGTCTGCTTGCTTAACGCTGTGCACATTCTGCGGTGGCACGTCATCCTTACAGGTCTCATCCAATTGTAGTGCTGCAGCCCTGGGTACATTGTCTTCTTGAACAGCTTTGCTGCCTTGCCAAACAGCAGATACAATTTCAGCTGGGATGCTGTCTGTGTGGTCCCTCATACAGTCCTGTAATCTTAAAGGGTAACCTGATAACGTGCCTGCGTCCGTATTGAATCTACCTGGTCTGTACTTAATGTCAAAATGAAAATCGGCCAATTCTCCCACCCATCTATGACCAACTGCGTTCAGCCTGGCAGTGCTGAGAATGTACATCAGTGGGTTGTTGTCTGTGTATACGGTAAATGTGGGTGCATAGTTATAAGTAATCTCTAAACTTATCACATATGGCCCACTTTAACGCCAAGAACTCGAGTTTGCCAGAGTGAAGATGGTAATTTTGCTCGGCTGGTGTTAATGTTCAAGACCCATACCCAATAACCCGTAGCTTGTTGTTCTGTCGCTGATATAACACTGCACCTAACCCTTCATTGGATGCGTCAGTGTGGAGAATGAATAGTAAGTCAAAGTTTGGGTAAGCCAGTACAGGGGGATTTGTCAGAATGTCTATGAGTGTAGTCACCACCCTCTTGTGCTCATCAGTCCATGTGATAGGTGTTGTTGATGGTAACTGTCCTTTATCTGCCTTCTTTTGTCCACCTTTGACTGTCTTGTTTCGACTAGTAATAAGGTCTGTTTCTGGTTTTTGTAACAGTTCAAATAACGGTTTGGCCACACGGGAAAAGTCTTGGATGAAGGAGCGATAGTAGCCCAGGAAGCCTAACAGTGACTTCACATCTCCAACAGTCTGAGGCTTTTTGTCCCCGAGTGCCAAGACAGCATCAAAGTCCTGTGGGTCCATTTTTACTCCTTCTCCAGACACCAGACGTCCGAGATAACGAACCTCACGTTTGAAGAGTTCACACTTGGTGGGTCTCAGCTTGATTCCATGCTCCCTGATGCGGCTTAGAACAAGTCTTAGGTGGTTTACATGGTCCTCAAATGTCTTGGAATAGCATAGCACATCATCAAGATAAGGAGCGCAGCACTCATCGCAAATACCCTTAAGCACACCCTCAATACACCTCTGAAATGCTGCCGGTGCATTTGTGAGTCCAATCGGTATTCTTATCCATTTATACAGCCCCACGGTGTGCTGAAGGCTGTGAAGTGCCTGAATTCTTCACTGACAAATTCTTGGTGGTATGCGCTTCCTTGATCTAGTATGGAGAACCATGAGTTGCCACCCAAACTGTCAAGCAAGTCGTGTATTCTTGGTAGTGGGTGGCGATCTGCAACAGTCTTTTTGTTGAGTCCTCGGAAGTCCACACACAGGCGTAAACTTTGGTCTTTCTTCCTCACGCATACCACTGGGGAGGAATAGGATGAGACTGATTTGCGAATCCACCCTCGGTCCAAAAGGTTTTGCACATAGTCTTTGACTTCTTTGTAGAGAGGTTTAGGGATCGAGTTGTAGCACTTCTGGACTGGGTTGTTGTCAACTACACTGATTTTTAACTGCAAGTTTGGGATACAACCTATGTCTCCTTCCTCTTTGGCAAATACATCCAATTCCTCAAAGAGCATCTCACGCACTACCTTCTGCTGTTCAGCATCTAGATGGTCTCGGTTAACAGGGGGATGCCACTTTTCAGAGGCCTTTGACACTCCTTCCCTGTTAGTCTAGTCGACCTGTGCCATACACATTAGTGTGTCTCTATCTGACTTTCTAGGCTGCTGAAAATGATCCAACTTCACAGGTCTACACCCAGTCGTCTCTTCAATGTGACCTAAGATTCAAGATTCAAGATTCAAGAGAGTTTTATTGTCATGTGCATGGTAAAACAGCAGTTATACCATGCAATGAAAATCTTATTCTGTTCATTCTCCCAAGAAAAGAAAGAAAACAAACGAAAGAATAAGAACATAAGAAACATAAACACAAACATATATACCAATAAATTAAGCAACAACAACAGAAGAGACAGTAATACAAGTAAATAATACAAATAAATAAATAAATAAATAAAGTGCTATGAGTGTGTGCGTGTGTTGCGTGCGGCGTGTGCGAGTGCTTCGTTGAGGAGCCTGATGGCCTGTGGGTAAAAGCTGTTTGCCAGCCTTGTGGTCCTGGACTTCAAACTCCTGTAGCGTCTGCCTGACGGTAGGAGTGTGAATAATGAGTGTTGTGGATGTGTGCTGTCCTTGATGAGGTTGTGTGTTCTGCGTAGGACTCTAGATTTATAAATGTCTTGCAGTGAGGGGAGGGCTGCCCCAACAATGTTCTGTGAGGTCTTGATCACCCGCTGGAGTGCCTTCCTATCACGTGTTGTACAGTTACCGTACCAAACAGTGATGGAGGCGGTAAGGACACTTTCGATAGTGCATCTGTAGAAGCAACTCAGGATTGTGGTGGGCATGCCAAATTTCCTCAGTCTTCTCAGGAAGTACAGTCTCCTTTGGGACTTCTTCATAATTTGTTGGGTGTTGTGAGACCAGGTGAGGTCCTCGCTGATGTGTGTGCCAAGGAACTTGAAGGTTTTCACCCTCTCCACCTCAGTCTCATCAATAAACAGGGGTCTATGCGGCTCCTTTTCCCTTGTTCTTCAAGATTCAAGATTCAAGAGAGTTTTATTGTCATGTGCATGGTAAAACAGCAGTTATACCATGCAATGAAAATCTTATTCTGTTCATTCTCCCAAGGAAAAGAAAGAAAAGCTTGGGTCAATGATCATCTCTTTAGTCTTCTCTGTATTGAGAAGGAGATTGTTATCACGACACCAAGCTATGAGGTCCGCCACCTCTCTTCTGTATGATGTTTCAACACCACCAGTGATCAGTCCGATGACTGTAGTGTCATCCGCAAATTTAATGATGCTGGTGTTGTTCTGGGAGGCCACGCAATCGTAGGTGAAGAGCGTGTAGAGGAGTGGACTCAGCACACACCCCTGTGGGGTCCCAGTGCTCACAATTCTTGAGCTGGATGTGTGATTGTGGACTCTGACTGACTGGGGCCTGCCTGTGAGAAAGTTAAACACTCAGTTACAGAGGGAGGGAGAGTGTGAGGAGCTTATTTGTGAGTCTGTGGGGGCAGACTGTATTAAAAGCAGAGCTATAGTCTATAAATAGCATTCTGACGTATGTGTCCTGGCCCTGTAGGTGAGAAAGGGCTGTGTGGATGGCAGTGTTGACTGCATCATCCGTGGACCGGTTCTGGCGATATGCAAACTGTAGAGGGTCCACAGTTGCCGCCGGGATGCTCTTTTTGATGTGGGTCATGACTATTCTTTCAAAGCACTTCATAACAATAGGAGTGAGTGCTATAGGGCGATAGTCATTTAAGCAGGTCACGTTGCTCTTCTTGGGTACGGGCACTATGGTGGTGGACTTAAAGCATGTCGGTACAGATGCTTGTGCAAGCGACAGGTTAAATATGTCAGCAAGCACATCAGCTAGCTCTGATGAGCAAACCCGAAGTGCACGTCCTGAGATGTTGTCTGGCCCTGCTGCTTTTCGTGGGTTTGTTTTGTTTAGAACCCTGCGCACATCAGCTGATGTCACCATGAGAGGTGAGTCCTGTGTGCTCCCCAGGTTCAGCCACCCTCTCTGCTCATCAGGAGTTTGGGTGTCAAAGCGGGCATAGAACTCGTTCAGCTCATCTGGAAGTGTGGTTTGGCTGGACGTGGCTACGCTACTCTGCTGTCGATAGTTTGTGATGTGCTGGAGCCCTGCCCACATGCGCCGAGGGTCTGAGGTGGAATAGTAGCCCTCCAGCTTCTGTCTGTACTGTCTTTTGGCCTCCCGTATGGACCTCCTCAGGTCATAAGATGGTGCGAGTTGGTAGAAAAATATCATGTTTACTCTGATTACAGACTCGGACTTTAACTGCTTTTGATGAGCCTTTGGGTGCAATAACTAAAGCAGGAAACAACCACAATCCCTCTGGTAAGTCTGGTTTTAAGGTAGGTTCAAATAAAACGGTGTCACCTTGTGGTCTTGACTTGACATGACACCTAATCTCACAACCTTGGCCACTGTGTAAGACCTTTTTTCCCAACTTTGACTGTGTCATTTACAATGCTCTCTTCAAATGGATTGTCACGTATGACATATACAATAGTCTCAGCCATGTGCTTCTGTAGCTTTAACGCTTCAGCAAGCAAATCAATCAAACTGACACTGCCTGGCTTTTCAAGACTCTCTAAGATGATCTCTTCTATAACATTAAATCCCAACAGCAGTCCACTAACACAGTCCTGACTAATGAGGACAGGTACCTGTATAGCAACTTGACCATGTGTGTGGCTCTTAATCTCAACTAGTATTTCAGCCCACCCCTCAAAAGGTACATTTGTCCCATTAGCTGCTGTTACTTTGAGTGGATCATCTGGCAGAAGGTCTTCCAGGGACAGCATCTCAATGTTAGGGAGATGTCTTTGGAGCCATGACTTGGTTACTATGGTTACTTGGGCCCCACTGTCCAACAACATGTCAGTTTCTACGCCATTCAGGTAGCAAGTAAGCATACATCTTTTCCCAATCAGTTGTGCTACTCGGTTACCTTGTCTTTTTCTTTGCTTTGCAGGTGATTGGTGTGCAGCTGTAATCATTTCTTTGTGACTTACTGCTTTGCTATGGGACGCTGGCTTGGATGTGGTCACTGGTGGTCCCTCCCCGGTCACCCCTCCCCGTTTCCCGCTGGATTCCTTCTGAGCAGGCAACCAACGGCTCGGTGTCCCTCCTTGCCACACCTAAAGCAGTGGTTGCAAATATCAAGTCCTTGTGTTGTGCATATTTGACATTTCCGCAGCTTTGTTGATTTGAGTGGTGGCGTAGCATTCACTGACATTGTCGGTACTGGTTCTGGAGTTTTTGCTGCTTGTGTGAATGCCCTTTCTAGAGTCTTTGCAAAGCAGACACATTGGCTGTCAGTTCATGTATGGCTGTACGCTGTGCTTGGACTTCAGCTTGGGTCTGGAGAACAGTGGCTTGGACTTCAGCGACAGGCTGGGCTACTTGTTCTCTTTCCCCTTGATGTGTGGCATTAACAGTCACTACTTTGGTTTTATTTGTTGTCTGACCTATTCGTGTCTGTCTCTCAACTTCTTCATGAACTGACTTAGTGATCACCTCTAGGATATAGTCACCAGTCACCTCGTTGTCACTCATGAGCGCTTTTAAGTCTCTCCTAACATATGTATATTTTTCGCTTATTCCTTGGTACAGAGAGTGAAGAAATGCACCTTGGACTAGCCTTCCGTCGTACTGAAAACCTGAGCTGTTGTGCTGTGCGGAAAACAGTACACGCTGCTTAAGTCCCATTAACCGGTACATAAATTGTTGTGGGCTTTCACGATCAAGTTGTCTTGCATTACTGAGCTCCTGAAATAACTCGGAATTACTTTTGTCTTTCAATTGTGTTCTGAGAAACCGCTTCAGCTCAGTTACAGTTAAGTCATATTTTGTCAACAGCATATCTTTAAATGTGCCTGGTCTGATGATTCTTAACACAGCACGGATGATCTCATTTTCAGTAAAGTTCTCGGCTAACCTCTCATCGATCTGTTTGCATAGGGCACCATAACTAACATCAGAGTCTGAATCAGATATTTGTCCGCTGTGAATTTTGAATTCCCTTCTTGGTAATAAAGCTGCTACATCTGATAGCTTGACAATATCAGAAGCCTGGCTACTTAGGGATGGCTCCACCCTAACATGCACAACTGGTGATCCTGTTGCTAATACAGCCTCCGCCTGTAGCTCTTGCTCCTCCACACTGGCTGTTGGCTGGTGAAGCACCATAATGAGGTCGTTGAAGAGGAGGAGCCGTGACATACCTTGGTCCTCTAGACTTGCCAACTGGTCACTTCTCACAAAGTCCACAATGAAGTCATAGAGTTCTACCTCGGTTGCGTCGTCACCTGGCACGTCCTCCCTCCCCTCTCCCTCGATGGAAGCCGTCAACTTGTGGAGCACGTCAGTGTTTGAAGAGCTGATCAGCTGGTGCAGTTTCTTCTGAATGCCTCACTGCAACTCGCGTAGTGCTGACATCTTGGATCATGGTGATGGTGTGTCTGTCCAGGTACTGATGACAGGTTCAAAGGATTGATGATTAACTGCGCTCTAGGACACAGAAATCATTCCGGACGAGCCCCCAAAATGTTGCCCCTCCCGCCTCAAGAGGGGTGGGAATTACATATAATCTTGTGGTATAGAATAAGGAAGACAATCCACAATGAGTTGTTGTATCTTCACCAGCAGGATTTATTCTTCTCAGAAAAACAACACTTCAAGTATTATCAGTTTAACCTTCATTTGAACACTGATTAAACAGTTATACAACAGCATTTCTGATGTTAAGGCATTTTCTTCACATGTCAATCAAGTGACAATTTAGGGACAGAATGTATACTTATATAACATAACTTTAGTACAATAACATCACCAACACAGTCAATTCACAGATTTCAATTAGCCTGCTTAGTGCTGTTCACCATACACCAAGGCCTGTTAGCGTTAGCCATTTAGCATGTGCTCAAATGCTCAACAATACAGTGTATAACGTACCACTTTACCTGTAGCTGTTTACTTTATCAACATTCTCCACTCTTTACATCTGTTTGTGTGAGCTATTTCTACTTTCTACTAACCTGTGGTATAGAATAAGGAAGACAATCCACGATGAGGAGTTGTATCTTCACCAGCAGGATTTATTCTTCCTCTGTCGTTTTAATACCTACTCTATACCACTATCGCTACCAGCACCCCCTAGTGGACTTGCGGTATTACACCTGAACACCAACAACAGGGATTTGAATTATTTTAGAGACAAACATATTTTTAAAATAGTGGGGTGTCTGTTTTTAACAACTGAATTTTACATATCCAACATCTTTATGAATTATTACCACTTTTAACTACTTTCAGCATATTTATGCATTTTAAACTGTTTTTAGCCATGTTAACTTATTGTATCCTTTTTTATGTACATTACAGAAGTATGGAAGCTTCTCCTCACCTGACAATACGGCCGCCATCATTCGCTTTCACACAGGAGCGTTGCTCTCTCCCCTCGCTTCACTTTCACGACTCGCACTTCCACACATTTCCACACTTGAGTAAGTACACTGCGTACTTCTTTGCTGGCAGTCTAGTGCGCACACTTCCATACTTTCACACACTGCTTGCTGTTCCACATGCATGACTGGCCTTCTGTGGGTGAAGGAGGAGGTGAGAAGAAGATGAAGAATATGAAAAGGAAGCTTGTTGACCCCAGTGGTCACCATACACTAACTCGCTTGCTGGCAAAGCTAACGACGTGTACTAGAACACTGCTTTGCTTCTTTTTACATTTGTATAACACTTCAACATGTTCAAATGTGCCTTTATGGAAAGCAACATGACATTTACAAAATAATGTCTGTTTAAATTAATTTGAATTTAAAAAATAGACATGAAAAGCAGTGGACCACGTCAACTCACGCGGGCACTTTCTTGTTTGTTTGGATTTTATTGACATCAAAATTGCTCATTTTAACATGCGTACATGTCAAGAAGCTTTCATGCTAACAACAAAATACATTTTGAAAAATGTAAAAATGCCATTGAAATTGATATTAAAATTGTAATAGAAATTGAAATGAAGTTGACCTTGACGCTGACATTGCCTTAGGCGGGCGTTTTGTGTATTTTTCAAGTGTGAAAGTCCTGAAGCATGTGTTGAAAGAAGTGTGTTCCTGAAGCATGTGTAGAAAGAAGTGTGTTCCTGAAGCATGTGTTGAAAGAAGTGTGTTCCTGAAGCATGTGTTCAAAGAAGTGTGTTCCTGAAGCATGTGTAGAAAGAAGTGTGTTCCTGAAGCATGAGTTCAAAGAAGTGTGTTCCTGAAGCATGTGTTGAAAGAAGTGTGTTCCTGAAGCATGTGTTGAAAGAAGTGTGTTCCTGAAGCATGTGTAGAAAGAAGTGTGTTCCTGAAGCATGAGTTCAAAGAAGTGTGTTCCTGAAGCATGTGTAGAAAGAAGTGTGTTCCTGAAGCATGTGTAGAAAGAAGTGTGTTCCTGAAGCATGTGTTGGAAGAAGCCTTCATGAGGACACAAAGGAAGAAGTCTTTTTATTGAGTTGGATTTAAAGTGAAGCAGCGTTAATCGCATCAAACGTCAGCGTCGCAGATAAGCAAGTTTCATTTCGTGTCATTGAGGTGCCAGTTTAGCCTTCAGCACCTGAAGATCATCTTCTATGATGACCATTTCTTTTCTTTTCAAAATAAAACGTAATGTTCACATGAAACATGAAACATGAACATTTGAAATGTAGCTGACTGTCTGCAGTGTGTGGATGTTGACTTTAGTGGGGGGGTGATTGTGTATCAGCTTCCGCCCTTCTGGGAAGAGTTTGTGAGGTCAGAGGCTGTTGGAGTTCTTCCACACCGAACTCCTCCGAGCAATGCCTTGCGTCTTGGGGGAGGGGGCGGTTGAACCTTTCTTCCCCAAAGTGTTCCAACAAAGTTGGAGGCACACAAATGTGCAAAATGTCTCGCCCAGATGAAGAATGGCGGTTGCGGTCGTCAGCACCTCATTGATCAGATTGATCAGTGAGGGGGCGTGTCCTAACAGGAGGCCTTCCCAAAAGGACAAAGATTGTTATCTTTGAGCAGGAAGGGGAACTTTCACTTAGCGTCTTGTCTCGTGTTGATACGAGCCGATAAGGAAGCCGCAGCCTCTTCTCCACGCGCCGTGCACAGATAAGCGCACGTGAACAGGCAAACAAACAGCAGATGTTGGAGCACTCACACACGCACGCACGCACGGAGGCGTGCAGTAATTGTGTGCAACTGATGGTCTAATGAGGCGGCCGTCACCTCCTCGCCCTCTCCAAAAGGAGGAGGCCGAGCACAAAGGCGGAGGAGGAGGATGGCGAGAAGGAGGCGAACAAAAGCACTCCACCTTGCGACTGGCAGCGCCTCATCCTCCCCAATTATCGCCACTAATTAGACTTTCACCATTTCCTTGTTTGAAGTAGAAAGAAGGCACAATGGAGGACGTGGAGAGCGGCGAGATGGCGTAAAACATCCGGCGGCCTTAATCCGACGCCGCCATGTGCCCTTCACGATAACGCCGCCGCACAAAACACAATATGTCACCCTCCTCTTCCTCTTCCTCCCTCCTTAACCCCTCGCCTCCTTTTACTCGCTCATTTTTCATGCCGCTGCTCTTTTTACATTTGACGCCATCTGGCCTGCTTGGCGCCGCCTTGATGAATGGCGCACGTGCACGTCCAATAAGGAAGCGTCTAATTAGCGTCTGTGGCAGCTGAACCCCGCCATCCACGGCCTCTTCATTAGGTACGCCCGCGCCAGCCACGCAACCACCCTCTCGCTTATTTTTGCACTTTTACACCATACAACCGCAAATGGTCTGTTCCAGGGTCAAACCATGAAGGTTTTAGTGAGCGTGCAGCCCACCTTCAACATTCCTGACTGGCATGGCCGCTGCTGACGAGGGAGGCTTTTTCACCTTTGATCCTTTTTGTATTTTATTCCACCAATCTAGCAGCCTGATGACGTCACATGTCTGGTGGGGTTGATACGGTGTACGAGTGTACAGGAACATGCTAAAGTGCCAAAAGAAGTGAAGCGTAGCATACAATGCTAACATCGCTAACTAGGGATGTACCGATCCACATTTTTTGGCTTCCGATCCGATCTGATGTTTGCTAAAGTTTTGCTGATCCGATCCTTTTTTTGGAATAAAAAGCTTTTGTTCCAAACACGACTTTGTGGAAGTGAAGATGGTTATGAAGACAGCATTAAAAACAATGCAAGTAAAGTACGGCTTTTTTATTCCACAGCATGACCAAGCAAAGATCCAATAAAAGTCCATCCGATGAAAGATAAAATAGGCGTGCTAAATACTTTTAGGGTTTGACATGGTTATACATCTATCTTTTTCACCAAACTCTCTTCAATGCAATCGTAATTTATTGACGGTCCCAAGTATAAACAACCAGCACTTCCCATGTGAGCTCCCCGCACCATGACGCAGCAGTCGGGGGGGAACTAGCGCTGTAGCCGCGGAGCCCGATGTCTGACGTGATGCTAACTTCACCACGGTACAGCGCGGACACGTCCGCATGGTGGTGCTGCCTTTTCTTCTTCTCGCACGAGGCGGGGGTCAAGCGGCAAGCGACTTTGAGGAGCATCACCTCACCTTCAGTGTCAGAGTTACCGACGTGATACGGCAACTGGGTTGGTCCCATCCGGTGGCGCAAGTCGATGTTATCTGATCTTTAAAACACAGCGGACCGATCCTGGAGGTGGAGAGGGGACACTTTTATTTACTGATTTATTTTTGGTCATCACAGAAATCCGTACTGAATGTTTAAAGTCCCGTTTGAACATTGCTACTATTTCCCAGCAACTCTACAGCACGCTTTGCACTTCATTTCTTTCTACTTGATTTTCATTCAAATGGATGCTGGAGCCTATCCCAGCTGACCTTGGGCCGGAGGTACTGGAATTGAAATGCAGTGATTTTATTTGATTAAAATGATACAATTTAATTCTATTTAAAAAATCAAATGTGATTTGATGCACTTAAGAAAGCTTCTGTGATGACCACAAAATAATCCATAAAAATTTCAACACAATCAAATCCATTCAATGAAAATCCAACTAAAAGTTCTGGTCGGCACGGAAGCTGGTGAAGCGACTATTTCCTTTGATTTCACAATTCTAAACAAATCAAGTGTGGCAAATCAAGTCTTCTTCTTCTCCTCCCTTGCGCCATTTGTCAGCACTTATCAGTGTCAGTGCACTCAGGAGGAGACTACTGTGAGTGTAAGTACGCCAGTGCGCACCACGCAGCCCGACAGGATGTTTGTGCATCAACGTTGTCCCTCGACGACAAATTCGAGACGTCCTCACGTCACGCCGAGCGCCACCGTGCAACGCCGCTCGAACGTACGCACGAGGCCCGGAGCTGACGTGCTCATCGTGTCAGGCGTGAAAGGGTTGTGGCGTGAAAGAGAGATGACACGTGCGGCCGTGTATCATCCTCATGTAGCCAGCGACGCCTTTGTCGCCGCCGCCACCGCTTCTACACGCGCCTTTGTGCCCCACCGTGACTAATCTGCCCCCCCCGCAATTTTTTATTCAATCTTCTCACACTTTACATCTCGGAAGCTTCTGCGCCGCTCGCTAAGTTGGACGTGAAAGCCGGAATTTTAAAGAAGTGGGAAAAAGACTGGGTCCTCAGAAGGAGACAAAAAGACGACGTCTTTGTTTCAGGACATCCTTTAACTCGCAAAATGGTCACCGCTTTCTCTCTTTCACGCTCTTGGAAGCAGGCTTTCTAAGGAGGAACCTTTGATAAGGCCTCGCGCGCCGGCACACTCCACTTTGGCTCTGAGGAAAGAAAAAGCCACTTAAAGAAGAACAAAGAGGACTCCATCATCCCGTAGACGCTTTCCAGGCAGGAAGTTGTTGTGTCCCAGCACACTTTGACCCACCTGTAGAAGACTTCAGCAGTTAGCATCTGGAGGCTTTTTCTTGGGATTTAGCGCCGCCTGGAGGTTTTGTTTCCTTTGTTTGTGTTCCAAATGACTTGAGAAGTTCTGGATGGGTTGGGACGATATTTTCAGGAATTGTGGGACCTTTAGCCTTCCCGGTACATTTCACTATCATGCTAGGTGTTAGCATGCTCATGTTAGCATCTTAGTATTGCTAGCATGCTAACATTAGCACAGTAGCATTTTTAGCTACTTTCATATTTATGCTAGGTGGTAGCATGTTAATATTAGCATAGTAGCATTTTGAGCTCTTTTCATGGTTAGACATGATTATGCTAGCTGCTAGCACACTAACGTTAGCATGTTAGCATTGCCAGCATGCTAATGTTAGCATATTAGCATTGTCCATGGGTAGACACACTTACCAGCATTGCTTCACTTGTATGAATGTTAAAATTTGACAAACACTTCACAAACATTTCATGAGGACCAAAAAATACAATCAAATAAAATACAATCAAATTTCAGATGAAAAAATGACTCCGCTGTTAGCATCTGCTAACATTAGCAAAGTTGATATTTTATGCTATTTACTCTGCCTCACTTCTTTCAATCTTAAAATGACACTTGATATACTTGAAAAAAGCTTCCAAATATAAGTCAATAAAAGTTCAATGATGAAGTGAAATGAAAAACTGAGCCAAAAGGAGACTCCAGCGTCAACATCCGCTGACTGGCTTGTTAGCAAAGCTGACATCTGATGCTATGTATTAACACTGACACACCTCACAAAGTACAGGAAAGACGGCAGCATCACCGGAGGTCACCAGCTTTGCGTTGTGACCCAAAGGAAAAGATGGTGGCTACAAGAGACCGAAATGAGTTTTCTGTGAAGGAAGGCTTAGAGATAAGGTGACAAGCGGCGTCATCCAGGACAAACCGGGAGTAGAACTGCTGGAGCCAAATGAGGCGTGTGGTCGGGACGCCTCCCTGGGGAGGTGTTCAGGACACGTCCTGCCGGTGGGAGGCCTAGACGAAAACCCAGGACACGTTGGAGAGACCATGTCTCTCAGCCGGCCAGGGAACGCCTCAGGATCCGCAGGGAGGAGCTGGACGAAGCAGCCGTGGGGGAAGGGGGAAATCTGGGCTTCCTCGGATACGCGTAAGAAGACGGACACGGCTCGGGAGACGGTTAAGAAGACTGAAAACACCTCACACTTCCTTACTGACCAGCAAGGCTGGCGTCTCTCAGCTGACGTGGAGTATGTGCATCAATCACGTCGTCCTCAGGAAACACAACTTCTTTCATCTGACACGCACACACACATGCACGTGCACGCACACACTTTAAGAGGACATGTCAATGATGTGACCTCCAAGAGCTGGGAGGATGATCATGTTGTATTTTTGGTGAAACACGAAGGATGCCCCCTCTGTGCGTGCGTGCGTGCGTGTGATTGGCGGCGGCTGCAAAGCGAATGTCAGCGATCCTCATGAATGCCCAAGTAGCTCATTGACTGCCTCTCGTTAGCAGGAATAGAAATAGAAATAGAAGCACTCTGACTCTTTATTCACGCCGGCTGCCTTCACTGCACTCTTTCAAGGTACACACACACACACACACACACACACACACACACTCCTCTCTCTACACGTGTGCGTGCACGTGTGTGTGTGTGTGTGTGTTGGATGCAGATCAGGCGACTGTGGAGGCTGCGTGCTAGCATGTGCATGTTTTTACATCTCATCATGTCAACAACAACACCATCACCTCCTCTTGAAACCCACGGCTACGTGTCTACGTGTCTACATGTCTATGTCTACGTGTCTATGTGTCTACGTGTCTACATGTCTATGTCTACGTGTCTGTGTCTACGTGTCTACGTGTCTACGTGTCTATGTCTACGTGTCTACATGTCTATGTCTACGTGTCTACGTGTCTACGTGTCTATGTCTACGTGTCTGTGTCTACGTGTCTACGTGTCTACGTGTCTATGTCTACGTGTCTACATGTCTACGTGTCTACGTGTCTACGTGTCTACGTGTCTATGTGTCTACGTGTCTACATGTCTACGTGTCTACGTGTCTACGTGTCTACGTGTCTATGTCTACGTGTCTACATGTCTACATGTCTACGTGTCTACGTGTCTATGTCTACGTGTCTACGTGTCTACGTGTCTATGTCTACGTCTACGTGTCTACGTGTCTACATGTCTACATGTCTACGTGTCTACGTGTCTACGTGTCTACGTGTCTACATGTCTACGTGTCTATGTCTGCGTGTCTACGTGTCTACGTGTCTACTTGTCTACGTGTCTATGTCTACGTCTACGTGTCTACGTGTCTATGTCTACGTGTCTGTGTCTACGTGTCTACGTGTCTACGTGTCTATGTCTACGTGTCTACATGTCTATGTCTACGTGTCTACGTGTCTACGTGTCTATGTCTACGTGTCTGTGTCTACGTGTCTACGTGTCTACGTGTCTATGTCTACGTGTCTACATGTCTACATGTCTACGTGTCTACGTGTCTACGTGTCTACGTGTCTATGTGTCTACGTGTCTACATGTCTACGTGTCTACGTGTCTACGTGTCTACGTGTCTATGTCTACGTGTCTACATGTCTACATGTCTACGTGTCTACGTGTCTATGTCTACGTGTCTACGTGTCTACGTGTCTATGTCTACGTGTCTACATGTCTACATGTCTACGTGTCTACGTGTCTATGTCTACGTGTCTACGTGTCTACGTGTCTACGTGTCTACATGTCTATGTCTACGTGTCTATGTGTCTACGTGTCTACGTGTCTACGTGTCTATGTCTACGTGTCTACATGTCTATGTCTACGTGTCTACGTGTCTACGTGTCTATGTCTACGTGTCTGTGTCTACGTGTCTACGTGTCTACGTGTCTATGTCTACGTGTCTACATGTCTACATGTCTACGTGTCTACGTGTCTACGTGTCTACGTGTCTATGTGTCTACGTGTCTACATGTCTACGTGTCTACGTGTCTACGTGTCTACGTGTCTATGTCTACGTGTCTACATGTCTACATGTCTACGTGTCTACGTGTCTATGTCTACGTGTCTACGTGTCTACGTGTCTATGTCTACGTCTACGTGTCTACGTGTCTACATGTCTACATGTCTACGTGTCTACGTGTCTACGTGTCTACATGTCTACGTGTCTATGTCTGCGTGTCTACGTGTCTACGTGTCTACTTGTCTACGTGTCTATGTCTACGTCTACGTGTCTACGTGTCTACGTGTCTACGTGTCTACATGTCTACGTGTCTACGTGTCTACATGTCTACGTGTCTACGTGTCTACGTGTCTACGTGTCTACGTCTACGTGTCTACGTGTACGTGTCTACGTGTCTACGTGTCTACATGTCTACGTGACTACGTGTCTACGTGTCTATGTCTACGTCTACGTGTCTACGTGTCTACATGTCTACGTGTCTACGTGTCTACGTGTCTACATGTCTACGTGTCTACGTGTCTACGTGTCTACGTGTCTATGTCTACATCTACGTGTCTACGTCTACGTGTCTACGTGTCTATGTCTACGTGTCTATGTCTACGTGTCTACGTGTCTATGTCTACGTCTACGTGTCTACGTGTCTACGTGTCTACGTCTACGTGTCTACGTGTCTACGTGTCTACGTGTCTACGTGTCTATGTCTACGTGTCTACATGTCTACGTGTTTACGTGTCTACGTGTCTCCGTGTCTACGTGTCTACATGTCTACGTGTCTACGTGTCTACATGTCTACATGTCTACGTGTCTACGTGTCTACGTGTCTACGTGTCTACGTGTCTTCATGTCTACGTGTCTACGTGTCTACGTGTCTACGTGTCTACGTGTCTATGTCTACATGTCTACGTGTCTACGTGTCTACGTGTCTATGTCTACGTGTCTACGTGTCTACGTGTCTACGTGTCTATGTCTACATGTCTACGTGTCTACGTGTCTACGTGTCTACGTGTCTATGTCTACATGTCTACGTGTCTACGTGTCTACGTGTCTATGTCTACGTGTCTACGTGTCTACATGTCTACATGTCTACGTGTCTACGTGTCTACGTGTCTATGTCTACATTTCTACGTGTCTACGTGTCTACGTGTCTATGTCTACGTGTCTACGTGTCTACGTGTCTACATGTCTACGTGTCTACGTGTCTACGTGTCTACATGTCTACGTGTCTACGTGTCTACGTGTCTACGTGTCTACGTGTCTACGTGTCTATGTCTACATGTCTACGTGTCTACGTGTCTACGTGTCTACATGTCTACGTGTCTACGTGTCTACGTGTCTACGTGTCTACGTGTCTATGTCTACATGTCTACGTGTCTACGTGTCTACGTGTCTACATGTCTACGTGTCTACGTGTCTACGTGTCTACGTGTCTATGTCTACATGTCTACGTGTCTACGTGTCTACGTGTCTACATGTCTACGTGTCTACGTGTCTACGTGTCTACGTGTCTACGTGTCTATGTCTACATGTCTACGTGTCTACGTGTCTACGTGTCTACATGTCTACGTGTCTACGTGTCTACATGTCTATGTCTACGTGTCTACATGTCTACGTGTCTATGTCTACGTGTCTACGTGTCTACGTGTCTATGTCTACGTGTCTACGTGTCTACGTGTCTACGTGTCTACGTGTCTACATGTCTACGTGTCTATGTCTACGTGTCTATGTCTACGTGTCTACGTGTCTACGTGTCTACATGTCTACGTGTCTACGTGTCTACGTGTCTACATGTCTACGTGTCTACGTGTCTACGTGTCTACGTGTCTACGTGTCTACGTGTCTACGTGTCTATGTCTACGTGTCTACGTGTCTACATGTCTACATGTCTACGTGTCTACGTGTCTACGTGTCTATGTCTACATGTCTACGTGTCTACGTGTCTACGTGTCTATGTCTACGTGTCTACGTGTCTACGTGTCTACATGTCTACGTGTCTACGTGTCTACGTGTCTACATGTCTACGTGTCTACGTGTCTACGTGTCTACGTGTCTACGTGTCTACGTGTCTATGTCTACATGTCTACGTGTCTACGTGTCTACGTGTCTACATGTCTACGTGTCTACGTGTCTACGTGTCTACGTGTCTACATGTCTACGTGTCTATGTCTGCGTGTCTACGTGTCTACGTGTCTACTTGTCTACGTGTCTATGTCTACGTCTACGTGTCTACGTGTCTACGTGTCTACGTGTCTACATGTCTACGTGTCTACGTGTCTACATGTCTACGTGTCTACGTGTCTACGTGTCTACGTGTCTACGTGTCTACGTCTACGTGTCTACGTGTACGTGTCTACGTGTCTACGTGTCTACATGTCTACGTGACTACGTGTCTACGTGTCTATGTCTACGTCTACGTGTCTACGTGTCTACATGTCTACGTGTCTACGTGTCTACGTGTCTACATGTCTACGTGTCTACGTGTCTACGTGTCTACGTGTCTATGTCTACATCTACGTGTCTACGTCTACGTGTCTACGTGTCTATGTCTACGTGTCTATGTCTACGTGTCTACGTGTCTACGTGTCTATGTCTACGTCTACGTGTCTACGTGTCTACGTGTCTACGTCTACGTGTCTACGTGTCTACGTGTCTACGTGTCTACGTGTCTATGTCTACGTGTCTACATGTCTACGTGTTTACGTGTCTACGTGTCTCCGTGTCTACGTGTCTACATGTCTACGTGTCTACGTGTCTACATGTCTACATGTCTACGTGTCTACATGTCTACGTGTCTACGTGTCTATGTCTACGTGTCTACGTGTCTACATGTCTACATGTCTACGTGTCTACGTGTCTACGTGTCTACGTGTCTACGTGTCTTCATGTCTACGTGTCTACGTGTCTACGTGTCTATGTCTACATGTCTACGTGTCTACGTGTCTACGTGTCTATGTCTACGTGTCTACGTGTCTACGTGTCTACGTGTCTACGTGTCTATGTCTACATGTCTACGTGTCTACGTGTCTACGTGTCTACGTGTCTATGTCTACATGTCTACGTGTCTACGTGTCTACGTGTCTATGTCTACGTGTCTACGTGTCTACATGTCTACATGTCTACGTGTCTACGTGTCTACGTGTCTATGTCTACATGTCTACGTGTCTACGTGTCTACGTGTCTATGTCTACGTGTCTACGTGTCTACGTGTCTACATGTCTACGTGTCTACGTGTCTACGTGTCTACATGTCTACGTGTCTACGTGTCTACGTGTCTACGTGTCTATGTCTACATGTCTACGTGTCTACGTGTCTACGTGTCTATGTCTACGTGTCTACGTGTCTACGTGTCTACATGTCTACGTGTCTACGTGTCTACGTGTCTACGTGTCTATGTCTACATGTCTACGTGTCTACGTGTCTACGTGTCTACATGTCTACGTGTCTACGTGTCTACGTGTCTACGTGTCTACGTGTCTATGTCTACATGTCTACGTGTCTACGTGTCTACGTGTCTACATGTCTACGTGTCTACGTGTCTACGTGTCTACATGTCTATGTCTACGTGTCTACATGTCTACGTGTCTATGTCTACGTGTCTACGTGTCTACGTGTCTATGTCTACGTGTCTACGTGTCTACGTGTCTACGTGTCTACGTGTCTACATGTCTATGTCTACGTGTCTACATGTCTACGTGTCTATGTCTACGTGTCTACGTGTCTACGTGTCTACGTGTCTATGTCTACGTGTCTACATGTCTACGTGTCTACGTGTCTACGTGTCTACGTGTCTATGTCTACGTGTCTACATGTCTACGTGTCTACGTGTCTATGTCTACGTGTCTACGTGTCTATGTCTACGTCTACGTGTCTACATGTCTACGTGTCTACGTGTCTACGTGTCTATGTCTACGTGTCTACGTGTCTACGTGTCTACATGTCTACGTGTCTACGTGTCTACGTGTCTACGTGTCTATGTCTACGTGTCTACATGTCTACGTGTCTATGTCTACGTGTCTACGTGTCTACATGTCTACGTGTCTACGTGTCTACGTGTCTACGTGTCTATGTCTACGTGTCTACATGTCTACGTGTCTACGTGTCTATGTCTACGTGTCTACGTGTCTATGTCTACGTCTACGTGTCTACATGTCTACGTGTCTACGTGTCTACGTGTCTACGTGTCTACATGTCTACGTGTCTACGTGTCTACGTGTCTATGTCTACGTCTACGTGTCTACATGTCTACGTGTCTACGTGTCTACGTGTCTACGTGTCTCCATGTCTACGTGACTACGTGTCTACGTGTCTACGTGTCTCCATGTCTACGTGTCTACGTGTCTACGTCTACGTGTCTACGTGTACGTGTCTACGTGTCTACGTGTCTACGTGTCTACGTGTCTATGTCTACGTCTACGTGTCTACGTGTCTACGTGTCTACGTGTCTACGTGTCTACGTGTCTACGTGTCTACGTGTCTACATGTCTACGTGTCTACGTGTCTACGTGTCTACGTGTCTATGTCTACGTGTCTACATGTCTACGTGTTTACGTGTCTACGTGTCTCCGTTTCTACGTGTCTACATGTCTACGTGTCTACGTGTCTATGTCTACGTGTCTACGTGTCTACATGTCTACATGTCTACGTGTCTACGTGTCTACATGTCTACGTGTCTACGTGTCTACGTGTCTACGTGTCTATGTCTACATGTCTACGTGTCTACGTGTCTACGTGTCTATGTCTACGTGTCTACGTGTCTACATGTCTACATGTCTACGTGTCTACGTGTCTACGTGTCTACGTGTCTATGTCTACATGTCTACGTGTCTACGTGTCTACGTGTCTATGTCTACGTGTCTACGTGTCTACGTGTCTATGTCTACGTGTCTACGTGTCTACGTGTCTACGTGTCTACGTGTCTACGTGTCTATGTCTACGTGTCTATGTCTACGTGTCTACGTGTCTACATGTCTACGTGTCTACGTGTCTATGTGTCTACGTGTCTACGTGTCTACGTGTCTATGTCTACGTGTCTATGTCTACGTGTCTACGTGTCTACGTGTCTACGTGTCTACGTGTCTACGTGTCTATGTCTACGTCTACGTGTCTACGTGTCTACGTGTCTATGTCTACGTGTCTACGTGTCTACGTGTCTACGTGTCTACGTGTCTACATGTCTACGTGTCTACGTGTCTACGTGTCTACGTGTCTATGTGTCTACGTGTCTACGTGTCTACGTGTCTATGTCTACGTGTCTATGTCTACGTGTCTACGTGTCTATGTCTACGTCTACGTGTCTACGTGTCTACGTGTCTATGTCTACGTGTCTACGTGTCTACGTGTCTACGTGTCTACATGTCTACGTGTCTACGTGTCTACGTGTCTACGTGTCTATGTGTCTACGTGTCTACGTGTCTATGTCTACGTGTCTACGTGTCTATGTCTACGTGTCTACGTGTCTACGTGTCTACGTGTCTATGTCTACGTCTACGTGTCTACGTGTCTACGTGTCTACGTGTCTACGTGTCTATGTCTACGTGTCTACGTGTCTACGTGTCTACGTGTCTACGTGTCTACATGTCTACGTGTCTACATGTCTACGTGTCTACGTGTCTACGTGTCTACATGTCTACGTGTCTACGTGTCTATGTGTCTACGTGTCTACGTGTCTACGTGTCTATGTCTACGTGTCTATGTCTACGTGTCTACGTGTCTACGTGTCTACGTGTCTATGTCTACGTCTACGTGTCTACGTGTCTACGTGTCTATGTCTACGTGTCTACGTGTCTACGTGTCTACGTGTCTACATGTCTACGTGTCTACGTGTCTACGTGTCTACGTGTCTATGTGTCTACGTGTCTACGTGTCTATGTCTACGTGTCTACGTGTCTATGTCTACGTGTCTACGTGTCTACGTGTCTACGTGTCTATGTCTACGTCTACGTGTCTACGTGTCTACGTGTCTACGTGTCTATGTCTACGTGTCTACGTGTCTACGTGTCTACGTGTCTACGTGTCTACATGTCTACGTGTCTACATGTCTACGTGTCTACGTGTCTACGTGTCTACATGTCTACGTGTCTACGTGTCTATGTGTCTACGTGTCTACGTGTCTATGTCTACGTGTCTACGTGTCTATGTCTACGTGTCTACGTGTCTACGTGTCTACGTGTCTATGTCTACGTCTACGTGTCTACGTGTCTACGTGTCTATGTCTACGTGTCTACGTGTCTACGTGTCTACGTGTCTACATGTCTACGTGTCTACGTGTCTACGTGTCTACGTGTCTATGTGTCTACGTGTCTACGTGTCTATGTCTACGTGTCTACGTGTCTATGTCTACGTGTCTACGTGTCTACGTGTCTACGTGTCTATGTCTACGTCTACGTGTCTACGTGTCTACGTGTCTACGTGTCTATGTCTACGTGTCTACGTGTCTACGTGTCTACGTGTCTACGTGTCTACATGTCTACGTGTCTACATGTCTACGTGTCTACGTGTCTACGTGTCTACATGTCTACGTGTCTACGTGTCTATGTGTCTACGTGTCTACGTGTCTATGTCTACGTGTCTACGTGTCTATGTCTACGTGTCTACGTGTCTACGTGTCTACGTGTCTATGTCTACGTCTACGTGTCTACGTGTCTACGTGTCTATGTCTACGTGTCTATGTCTACGTGTCTACGTGTCTACATGTCTACGTGTCTACGTGTCTATGTGTCTACGTGTCTACGTGTCTACGTGTCTATGTCTACGTGTCTATGTCTACGTGTCTACGTGTCTACGTGTCTACGTGTCTACGTGTCTATGTCTACGTCTACGTGTCTACGTGTCTACGTGTCTACGTGTCTATGTCTACGTGTCTACGTGTCTACGTGTCTACGTGTCTACGTGTCTACATGTCTACGTGTCCACGTGTCTACGTGTCTACATGTCTACGTGTCTACGTGTCTACGTGTCTATGTCTACGTGTCTACGTGTTTACATCTACATGTTTTCGTCTATGTGTGCTACACTACGCTAATATACACTATGCTAGTATGTTATTAGTATACACTAGACCAGGGGTCACCAAGGTTTGTCCTTGTGAGAGCTACTTTTACAAAATGAAAATGGCCAAGAGCTACTCATTTTTGTAACATTTATTTTCAGAGCTTATTTTAAACCCAAACAAAGCGAATATGCTTGTTTTACCAGAACATGAACAAAATGCTGGTGTCCACAACTCACATGTTGTATTTCACAATGCATTTCTTTCTACTGTTCTTTCATTATTAACTGGAAACCTGAATGAAAAGCAGGCTTGCGGGCACCTCATGTGGTCGTGGGGGCTACCTGGTGCCCACGGGCACCACGTTGGTGACCCCTGCACTATGCTAATATGCCAGCTAATATGCTAATAGCATATACTATTCTAATATGCTAATAGTATGCACTATGCTACCATGCTAATAGTACGCACTCAGCTAACATGCTAATAGTATGCACTATGCTAACATGCTAATACTATGTACTATGCTAATATGTTAATAGTATGCCCTATACTAACATGCTAATAGTATATACTATGCTAATATGTTAATAGTATGCACTATGCTCATATAAAATTTAACTTTGCTAACTTTTAAAGAGCTAGTGAGTTAGCATATGGCGATGCCGGATGCTTTTTTTAAATGTCAGATTTTTTAATTTCATTTGCTATGATTTTTTTTTCTTTAATTTGTGGTTTTTTTGGTCATCATAAAAGCCTTTTTGAGGGTATTAAGTTGTCACATTTTGACATTCATACGAGTGTAAAACAATATATTTGATTTATTTGATTATTTATGTATTTATTTATTTTGAGGTCATATTGCATTTTAAAATATTTAAAAACATTTTTAATTTATTTTTGTATTTTTTGGGGTAATTTTTCATTGAATTTTACTTCATTTTATTGTTACACTTGGCTATCATAAAAGCATTATTGAAGTGTTACAAGTCACATGTTATCATTGCAATAAGTGTAAAAAGAAGTGAAGCAGTGTTAATAGTACCAAATGCTAACTTTGTTAACAAGTGAGTTAGCCTACGGTAAGGCTGGAGTCTACCGGCGAATTCCAGCTAACCTCCCGTCTGCATGCTTCTTCCTGTCCCACGGAAAGCCAAAGAAAAAGCGAGCATCCATCCTTTGAAACCGGTGGAATGGAGCTGCATGAGTTGGAGATGGAGGACTTGAGAGGTTTGGCCGTGCCGCTTATGTCGACATATGGTAAGCGCGGAGGCCGCTTAAGTTGATCCCGAGTGAGATGCGCTGACATAAGCGTGTTTGCTGCTGTTACTCTACGCTGCCTTATTAGCAGTATTTTTAGAACGTGCGCTTTATCCCGAGGAGAGCTGTTAAAGCACACGCACGCACACGCACACACACGCACACGCACGCACACGCACGCACACGCACGCACACGCAGAGCTGCTATCCCCGGGCGCGGTGAGGAGGCGTCGTGTTTAAAGAGCGAAGACGAGGACTAAAAGACAGATTTATTCAAGACAAGCCAAAGACTTTAACACGTTTACACCAGAGAGCCCTCAGAGGAGGAAGACCCCCGCGGGTGCCTGCGTGTGCGTGTGTGTACATTCCCAGCGGTGTGTTGCTTTCTCTTATCCACACACACACACACACACACACACACACACACACAGGCAGGTTTCCCAGGACGCGCGGGTCCATTAAAGAGCGCTTTGAAGACAATTGAGGTGCGAGTCGACTGATCAAGGCTGCTTTATCCCTCCCAGCACATCTATTAGCATTAGCTTCATTATACAACACCTATTATTATTAGCTGCAAGAATGCAGCGGCGGGGGGGACGGCCCCCGTAAACAAATCTATTATTGGTGATGAATTGCACAATAACGCGCGCATAATGGCGCGGCGGCTGCAAAGCTGCCGAACTGCGGGGAAAAATGCAAAAGATTTGAATAAGCGACAGGCCAGACAAAGACCGCTGGAGCTTTTTGTGATTCATATTAATATTCAATTAATAGCACGCTAACTCGTCTTTCATTAATGACGCTAACATTAACGCATGCGCATCACGTCAAGCCACGTGTCGCTGCTACGTCTGGCGCTCCTGAACTCATTCAATACGTTTTCAGAAAGCCCACCGCCCGATCCCGTTTCAGGCACGTTTAGCAGTTGGCCAACGTGTAATGTACCAACGTCACCACCGGGTGGCGCTGCTGCACGCCAGCCTGTTAACGACAAACGCGGCGTGCATGTCGGGATTGTCAGCTCAGTGCCGCGTGCGGCCAATACAGGGGTGTCCTAACTTTTTCCAGTGAGGGCCACACGGTGAAACACCGAAGGACGCAACTTTGCCGCTTCGATGTTTTGTCCGATACGCTAAGAAGTGGTACATCCGGGTTGCTCTGTCATAAACGTTACGTCGTTTGTTCCAGAATGAATGAATGAATGAATGAATGGTTGACTATGAGAAATATTGAAAGACAAGTGTAAGTAATGTCTCACGTACAGCAGCACTGATGATACCGAGTCAAACACAGGCTGGTATCAGCCATACCGATAGAAATTCACCAAAAATACCAGACGTTCATTCATTCATTCATTCAGTCCATCAATGATTCATTTAAATACAATAAGTGAAGTTAAATAATCCTTGAATAGTACTTTAGTAATAACTAACATGCTAATAGTATATACTATGCTAATATGTTAATAGTATGCACTATGCTAACATGCTAATAGTATGTACTATGCTAACATGTTAATAGTATGCACTATGCTAACATGCTAGCTGTACAGTTGAGTGAAACGGGCAATGTGGAATTTCCACACAGAACATCATGGAAATAGAAATAGTCTGTTCCAGGGTCAAACTGTGGTCGTCATAAAAGTGTTATAAGTGTTATCAGTTATATAGTACTTTAGTAATAAAGCATCCATTTGATGACAAATACATGAATAAATAAATAAATGAATACATTCTTCATTTCATTCAATGATTCACTGAAATCAAATCATAATAACTCATTGAAGTATTAAGTGCTTTATTATTCATCAGTTCATTTGATGTAAAATAAATGAATACGTTGTACATTTCAATAAATAAAACATGTCATAATGAATACAATTGAATCGCTAATTTAATCCTACATTGATTGCATTGAACAGAAATAAATACATGCACTGTTCCTTTAAATATGACATCAAATCAGCATTATGAAATCATCCTTTCATAATAAAGAATCATTTCATCAGTATCATTGAATAGCTGATTGAAGTACTTTATTCATATGGAATTCAAACAGATCAATGAATAAATACGTCGTCAATCAAAAAAAGACAAATTTCAATAAAATAATTGAAGTCAAACAATCATTTCATAATGAATCAAAAGAAATCATACATTTCATAACTACTTCATGAATAATGATGAACACATTTGATTTCAAATCAATCAATCAATCAATCAATCAATGCGGGGAAGGAAATGACTCATTGAAGTTTCTTTTTCAGCTTTTATTTTGGTGATGACTATTTTGATGTACACTAAGTAACTGTGGGGGGGGGTCCTTGCTGTCCTCCCCACCCCATGGTGTCAGGGGGGCTGGGCTGTTTAGCGTGGCTAATTAGAATATACTTTTGGGTCAGCGGTGCGGCCGCCAGAGACGATGTTTGTATGTTTGATGTTGGACTTCATTGACGTGGAAGCTGGACTGGAACCCAAACGCATCGTGGCAGGGAGGGGGGCAGAATGAGGCCCGTTGCCCTGATTTGTAATATTTGGATACCGTTTCACCTGACGTTCATAATAAGAAAAAATGTGCCATCATCTCAGCCACACGTCATGTTTCAGGACTCTAGGAGAGCAAACGGCAAAGGAACCAACACAATGTTAGCATGTTAGCACGCTAACATGCTAACAGCTATATATACTGTAACTATAGCTATATACAGACCCTTCAAAAAAATTGCCCCCCAGCTTGCTGAAACATCCTCATGTCAACACACCAGGGAGCTGTGTGTGTGTGTGTGTGTGTGTGTGTGTGTGTGTGTGTGTGTGTGTGTGTGTGTGCACACAAAGGAGCCGATACCGATCCTGCTGAGGGTTGAAGGACCTTCTACGGCCCTCCTGGAGTAACTACCTGTCTCCTGGAATCTCCTCCATGCGTCCAGGTACCGCAGTGATGCCCTGGTCCAGATCTGGGAGGAGATCACCCAGGACACCATCCATAGTCTCATTAGGAGCATGCCCCCACGTTGTCAGGCATGCGTACAAGCACGTGGGGGCCACACAAACTATTGAGAATCATTTTGAGTTGCTACAATGACATTTTGGCAAAATGGACCAGTGTGCTGCATCATTTTTTCACTTTCATTTTTGGGGTGTCTTTGATTTCCCCCCTCTATAGGGTGATCATTTTCATTTCTATCAAATGATGTGGCATCATTTTGTTACTAATACATCACCCACTTATTATCAGGAAACATATTCAACATCATTTCCCCCCCCAGTTTAGATCTGATGTGTTTTCCAAGTGTTCCTTTATTCATTTTTTCATTTCATTTTTTTGAGCAGTACATATATATGTATATATATGTATATATATATATATATATATATATATATATATATATATATATATATATACAACAGTATATATATATATATATATATATATATATATATATATATATATATATATATACTGTATATATATGTGTGTGTATTATATATGTAATATATATATACTGTATGTGTATTACGTGTATTACGTGTATTACGTGTATTATGTATTATGTGTGTGTATGTATTGACTTTATCGCTATGAGGGGGGAGGGGTGATGATGGCGCGGGGGGGATTATAAATGAAGGTAAAGTTGTCTGTTTAACCCCTGCTATGATGTCACTTCCTGCAGCGCCACCTCATGCTGCCTTCATCACACACACACACACACACACACACACAGCTCCCTGGTGTGTTGACATGAGGATGTTTCAGCAAGCTGGGGGGCATATTAGGAAGGAAAGAGGGGAGGAAGGCCAGACAACTTAGACACACACACACACACACACACACACATGCATGCTTGAATGAATGTTTCCCCTGCCACAAGCGAGACATCTCTCATTAGCTATGATACAGTATGATATCAATCTCATTAGATATGATACAGTATGATATCAATCTCATGAGATATGATACAGTATGATCCATACTTATACTCTATACTCTATACTCCACTCCATACTCCATACTCCATACTCCATACTCTATACTCTATACTCCACTCCATACTCCACACTCTGTACTCAATACTATATACTCTATACTCTTTACTCTATACTCCACTCCATACTCTATACTCTATACTCCACTCCATACTCTGTACTCTATAGTATATACTCTATACTCTTTACTCTATACTCCACTCCATACTCCATACTCTATACTCTGCTCCATACTCCATACTCCATACTCCATACTCTATACTCCATACTCTATACTCTATACTCCACTCCATACTCCACACTCTGTACTCAATACTATATACTCTATACTCTTTACTCTATACTCCACTCCATACTCTACACTCTATACTCCACTCCATACTCTGTACTCTATAGTATATACTCTATACTCTTTACTCTATACTCCACTCCATACTCCATACTCTATACTCTATACTCTGCTCCATACTCCATACTCCATACTCTATACTCCATACTCTATACTATATACTCTATACTCTACTCCATACTCCATACTATATACTCTATACTCTACTCCATACTCCATACTCTACTCCATACTCCATACTCCATCCTCCACTTCATACTCCATACTCCATTCTCTATACTCTATACTATATACTCTATACTCTACTCCATACTCCATATTCCATACTCTATACTCCACTCCATACGCCATACTCCATACTCCATACTTATACTCTATACTTTATACTCCACTCCATACTCCATACTCCATACTCTATACTCCACTCCATACTCCATTCTCTATACTCTATACTATATACTCTATACTCTACTCCATACTCCATACTCCATACTCTATACTCCATACTCCACTCCATACTCCATACTCTGTACTCTATAGTATATACTCTATACTCTTTACTCTATACTCCACTCCATACTCCATACTCTATACTCTGCTCCATACTCCATACTCCATACTCCATACTCTATACTCCATACTCTATACTCTATACTATATACTCTATACTCTACTCCATACTCCATACTCCACTTCATACTCCATACTCCATTCTCTATACTCTATACTATATACTCGATACTCTACTCCATACTCCAGACTCCATACTCCACTTCATACTCCATACTCCATTCGCTATACTCTATACTATATACTCGATACTCTACTCCATACTCCATACTCCACTCCATACTCCATACTCTATACTCCATACTCTGTACTCTATACTATATACTCTATACTCTATACTCCACTCCATACTCCATACTTTACTCCATACTCCACTCCACCATCTACACTCTATACTCCACTCCATACTCTGTACTCTATAGTATATACTCTATACTCTTTACTCTATACTCAACTCCATACTCTATACTCTATACTCTACTCCATACTCCATACTGTATACTCCATACTCCATACTCTATACTCTATACTATATACTCTATACTCTACTCCATACTCCATACTCTACTCCATACTCCATACTCCACTTCATACTCCATACTCCATTCTCTATACTCTATACTATATACTCGATACTCTACTCCATACTCCATACTCCACTCCATACTCCATACTCCATACTCTATACTCCATACTCCATACTGTATACTCCATACTCCATACTCTATACTCTATACTATATACTCTATACTCTACTCCATACTCCATACTCTACTCCATACTCCATACTCCACTTCATACTCCATACTCCATTCTCTATACTCCATACTCTATACTCTATACTCTACTCCATACTCCATACTGTATACTCCATACTCCATACTCTATACTCTATACTATATACTCTACTCCATACTCCATACTCTACTCCATACTCCATACTCCACTTCATACTCCATACTCCATTCTCTATACTCTATGCTATATACTCTATACTCTACTCCATACTCCATACTCCACTCCATACTCCATACTCCATACTCTATACTCCATACTCCATACTGTATACTCCATACTCCATACTCTATACTCTATACTATATACTCTATACTCTACTCCATACTCTACTCCATACTCCATACTCCACTTCATACTCCATACTCCATTCTCTATACTCTATACTATATACTCTATACTCTACTCCATACTCCATATTCCATACTCTATACTCCACTCCATACGCCATACTCCATACTCCATACTTATACTCTATACTTTATACTCCACTCCATACTCCATACTCCATACTCCATACTCTATACTCTATACTCCACTCCATACTCCATTCTCTATACTCTATACTATATACTCTATACTCTACTCCATACTCCATACTCCATACTCTATACTCCATACTCCACTCCATACTCCATACTCTGTACTCTATAGTATATACTCTATACTCTTTACTCTATACTCCACTCCATACTCCATACTCTATACTCTGTTCCATACTCCATACTCCATACTCTATACTCCATACTCTATACTCTATACTATATACTCTATACTCTACTCCATACTCCATACTCCACTTCATACTCCATACTCCATTCTCTATACTCTATACTATATACTCGATACTCTACTCCATACTCCATACTCCAGACTCCATACTCCACTTCATACTCCATACTCCATTCGCTATACTCTATACTATATACTCGATACTCTACTCCATACTCCATACTCCACTCCATACTCCATACTCTATACTCCATACTCTGTACTCTATACTATATACTCTATACTCTATACTCCACTCCATACTCCATACTTTACTCCATACTCCACTCCATCATCTACACTCTATACTCCACTCCATACTCTGTACTCTATAGTATATACTCTATACTCTTTACTCTATACTCAACTCCATACTCTATACTCTATACTCTACTCCATACTCCATACTGTATACTCCATACTCCATACTCTATACTCTATACTATATACTCTATACTCTACTCCATACTCCATACTCCACTTCATACTCCATACTCCATTCTCTATACTCTATGCTATATACTCTATACTCTACTCCATACTCCATACTCCACTCCATACTCCATACTCCATACTCTATACTCCATACTCTGTACTCTGTACTCTATACTATATACTCTATACTCCATACTTTACTCCATACTCCATACTCTATACTCTATACTCTAGACTCCATACTCAATACTCCATACCATATACTCTATACTCTATACTCTAGACTCCATATCCATACTCCATACTATATACTCTATACTCTACTCCATACTCCATACTCTCCTCCATACTCCATACTCCATACTCTACTTCATACTCCATACTCCATTCTCTATACTCTATACTATATACGCTATACTCTACTCCATACTCTACTCCATACTCCATACTCCACTTCATACTCCATACTCCATTGTCTATACTCTATACTATATACTCGATACTCTACTCCATACTCCATACTCCATACTCCACTTCATACTCCATACTCCATACGCTACTCCATACTCCATTTCATACTCCATTCTCTATCCTCTATACTATATACTCTATACTCTACTCCATACTCCATACTCCACTCCATACTCCATACTCTATACGCCATACTCTGTACTCTGTACTCTATACTATATACTCTATACTCCATTCCATACTCCATACTTTACTCCATATTCCACTCTATACTCCATACTCCATACTCTATACTCTATACTCCATACTCCGTACTCTGTACTCTGTACTCTATACTCTATACTCCACTCCATACTCCATACTCTATACTATATACTCCATACTCCATACTCTATACTATATACTATATACTCTGTATTGCACTCCATACTCTATACTCCATACTCTATACTCTATAATTTGCCATATTGTACTAAGCACCCAGGACACCCTTCCATTTCCTGTTCTATGGTTATCATCTTGTTCCGTCTTTGCCATCACTTGCAGCCGTCCAAAAAAAGCTAAAGAAAAAGCAAAATCGTGTGGCTGCTTTTCCTGAAAAATGATCCAGCATGAAAACATTTGATTCCCTTTCATGTCCAAATATGATTGACTAGTAGGAATGTGTGTGTGTGTGTGTGTGTGTGTGTGTGCGCGTGTGTGTGTGTGTCTATATGTGTGTGTGTGTGTGTGAGAGAGAGGTGGCCAAAGGCAGCATTGAAGAGTCTCCTTCAGAGTAAAAGTGGAAGAGGACGTCTAATTAGGCAGACAAAACTGCAGAGTAGGACGGAGGAGATAAGGACAGCAGGAAGCACAAAGGCTATGGGAGGGAGGGAAGGAAGGAAGGATGGATTTGTGGCGTACTTGAATAGCAATAAAGTTGGATGTCAAGGAAGGGCTTTATGTCAAAAGCACATCCCATAATAATCACCACATGTTCACACTTACACCCTTTCTACATACCAGTCATTCTTCATACTTCCATCAGTGCACTTCAATAAGTACACTGTCTACACTTACTGACATACTTACTTTCTGAGTGCCTGAAACTTGTCAGTGTTAGCCGCTTCTTTTTCTCTCCTTTTTAACGACAGATTGCAACCACCCGAGTTAGTCCCGCCCCTTCTGCTAGGTAGCAAAGATGGTGATGATTGAGGGCAGTAAGCGTCCATCACTGCACACTCACTTTTTTTTTTTTTTTTTTTAGCGTTCTCAACGTCAACACACTTATGCACTCAAAAGACTCAGGCTGTGTCTCAAATGCAATACTTCTATACATACTACAGTCAGTGCACTTGAATGAGTATACCACATACACTGTGTACTTAGTTCCTGAGTGCATAACATTTCTCAGTGAAGCCAGTTACTGTCGCTGTGCACTTACCAGAAATGACACCCGTTTCTTCTTCTTCTCTTCTTTGCAACAATAAATCGTAACCACCTGAGTTAGTCCCTAGCCAAGATGGCGACTCTTGAGGGTGTTACTGTAAGTGTCCATGTCTGCACACTCACCATTTTGACTGTTTTGAGTGCACTATTCAGGCACTGACAGTGCACTGAATTTTGGTGCTCTTCTCAGCGTCAACGTGCACTTAAGCACTCAAAAGACTGAGGCTGTGTTTCAAATGGAAGACTTCTGCAAGTACACTTCAATAAGTATGCTGCATAGACTGCGTACTTAATTCCTGAGTGCACCAATTAGAACAGTGTAGTACTGTCCCAAATCCATTACGGTCGTTGCACACTTACCGGGAATGACGACTGCAGTATTTTCCTTCGTCTTCTCTCCTTTTTAACAGTGGATTGCAACCATTCGAGTTAGCCCCGCCCCCTCAGCTACGACTATCGAGGGTGGTGAATTTTGAGGGTTTTGAGTGTGAGTGTACGCACTGAAAAGACTAAGTGTAGGCACACAAGTGCACTTTCAATTCCCAAAGCAACACCAAGCCAACAACAAGAAAGTTTGCTCTCATTTCTGCTGCACGTCTATCAAATAAACAGAAACGTGAGGAGATAAGATGGACGCGTCGGAAGAGGAGAAAACAGATTGCAGATAAGAGTCGGGAATATTCCGAGTAATAACGTCGGAATGCTGCGATAAGTGAAGGAAGACAAAGCGTCTTGAGAGATACGGCGGCTAAATGACGCAGGCTTTGTTAGCCAGAAGCACTTTTAATATTCTCCTCCTCCTCTTCCTCCTCCTCCTCACCGTCCATACGCCCAGGAGAAACAATCTATTTTTAACTTCAACGCGGCCAAGGTGAAGCCAAAATAAATCAAAGACGTGTGGCGCGTGCGTGCGTGCGTGTGTTTATTTGCCCGCTCATCAAATCATCAAAGCTAACAACAGCTTTTATTTGCCGCACAAATGACAAACTATTTGCCCGCAAAATTAATTTAGCATCCGCTGCACGCTAACATCGACGAGAGAGAATGCTAATGCTGACACGTGCAGTGTGACAGGCATGCTAACAGTGCTAGCTACATTGTTCTTTTCAGAAACATGTGCTACTCATTGCTAATTGCCTAGCGCTACATGAGCACTAAACACTTCCTGTTTCGGGGGGGATGCCTTTTAGGATTTTTGGGGGCAAATTGTTCCATCGTTAAAATCAGTTCTGCTAGAAATTGTTGTGAGCTAATTGTTTGTTAGCTAGCAGGCTACTTCCTGGTTCACAAAGAACGAAATAAGATGGAAAGATTAGAAGGAGGAGGCTGTGTTATTTACATTAGCCTGTGTTTGTTAGGCTACTTCCTGGTTCACCAAGAACGACGTAGCATGTCAAGATTTGAAGGAGGGGGCCGTGTTATTTACATTAGCCTGTGTTTGTTAGGTAGCTAGCAGGCTACTTCCTGGGTCAAGTAGAACAATCAGGCGGAAACCAATCCATTGGTATACGTTAATACGTTCCTCTTTAGCTTGTTGTAGCCATTCACATGGTTGCCGTGCATGCTGGTGGCGCTAGACAAACATCTGCGTAATCGCATGATAATTGTTGCTGTGGCGACTGTCACATTTCACCCGGCCACCGCGAGAGGAGTTGTGTTTCTTTGCCAGCCAGGATGATTAATGATTGATTGGACGTCCCCCCCCCCGGACAGGTGGTGTTATGGTGGGAGGCTGTCACCGTGTCACGGCCTGATGATGATGATGTCATCAGTGAGTGGCAGCGCCAGGCTGCGGGTGGCCGTGGCAACCCCCCTTCTGCCCTCCCCTCCCCTCACCTCTCGGCCTATCAGAGAACGGACATGAGCGTACACCGCTTAACTGCCAAGAACACGTGACATTATTGGATTCCTCATCCAAGTGAGACATCATCAAAGATCCTTGACTGCTGTTTTGGATACTGTGTCATCATTGTACGGCAAAACACATCTATCAACAAATTATTATTCCTTTATTTTTCTGCAAAAAATAGAATATTAAAATAAATATACGGCAACAAAATACATAAATAAAATATGTAATTGTATGTAATGTAATTTAAACAAATCTGCAGTGAAAAAAACGTATCAATAAATTGTGAATATTTTGTTTTGGTGCAAGAAAAAAAAACTTCAAATAAAAAAATTAAAATATAAATAATAATAAAATATATATGATATCAAATCAAAAATAAGTAAAATATATCAACAATGAAATAAAATACAAACCTACCTTAAATCATTTTAATGAAGGACAGCAACCGTGTCCAGTATGAACAAAAAGTGAAAACAAGTGTTTTGTCTATTGTCTCTGTCAATGTAACATTACTGACACCTAGTGACCGGAGTACAACACTGCATGTCATCGCTACCTCTTTCAATGCATCTTCTGAATGCCTTCTATTTTTATTTCACTTCATGGAGACACTTTTGTGCTTGAAGGTGCTCCACTTGGGCAAAAAATATGCACACGGTTTGAGCGATTATAGGCCTCATTCAAACCCAAAACAGCAATGATTTATTCATTCACATACTGTGGAAAAATGTGATAGGATGAAGCTGCAAATGTCAAAGCGTGAAGTGGTGAGGGATTACTGTAGTCTGTATGCCCCCTACAGTCGTCCCTCGCCACTTCCGATATACTTTTATTGATTTATTTTTATTTATGAACTTTCACATTTTAATTTGAAGATTTATTTATTTTAATATTTTAATATTTTAATTATTTTATGTATTTATTTTTATTATTTTGATTGCTGTATTTTCATGTTTTAATTTATGTATTTATTTATGTTAATATTTGAATTATTTCATGTATTAATTTGTATTATTTTGATTGATGTATTTTCATGTTTTAATTTATGTATTTATTTCAATATTGTAATATTTGAATTATTTATGTATTTATTTTTATTATTTTTATTTTTTAATTTAAATATTTTTTATTTATTTCAATATTTTCATATTTGAATTATTTTATAGATTTATTTTTATTTATTTTTTTTTATTTATTTTTATTTTTATTATTTTTATTTATGTATTTTCATATTTTAATTGGAATTGTTTTCTTTTTTTTATATTCTAATATTTGAATTATTTTATGTTTCATTCCATTCCATTCCATTTTCCTCCGTTTATCCGGGTCCGGGTCGTGGGGGCAGCAGTCTCAGTAGGGAAGTCCAGACTTCCCGGTCCCCGACCACCTCCTCCAGCACCACCGGGAGGACACCAAGGCGTTCCCAGGCCAGCTGTGAGACGTAATCCCTTCAGCGTGTCCTAGGTCTGCCCCGGGGCCTTCTTCCAGCTGGGCATGCCCGAAACACCTCACCAGGGAGGCGCCCGGGAGGCATCCGGACTTTTTGGTCTAGTGATTAGCATGTTTGCCCTGCCATTGGCTAGCCACCAGTCCAGGGTGTACCCCGCCTGTCACCCCAAGTCAGCTGGGATAGGCTCCAGCATGCCCACGCGACCCTGATGAGGAGAAGGTATAGAAAATGGATGGATGGATGGATGGATGGATGGGTGGATGGATGGATGGATGGATGGATGAATGGATGGATGGATGGATGGATGGATGGATGGATGGATGGATGGATGGGTGGATGGATGGATGGAGGGAGGGATGGATGGATGGAGGGAGGGAGGGATGGATGGATAGATGGATGGATGGATGGATGGATGAATGAATGAATGAATGAATGAATGAATGGATGGATGAATGAATGAATGAATGAATGAATGAATGGATGAATGGATGGATGGATGGATGGATGGATGGATGGATGGATATTTGCCTCATTTAATTGGAATATTTTTATTTAGTGATTTATATAATATTGTAATATTTTATGTATTTATTTTCATAATTTCTGTGTTTATTTTTCTATGTGGAAAAATGGCCTTGGTTTTTGTACTTTTCGGTTTCCATCTGACCATTTTGGAATGAATAGTGAGAAGCGAGGTACTGCTGTATATCAGGTATATGTAGAGTATATACTGTATATATACAACATATAGAGTATATACAGTATAGAGCATATACAGTAAATATACAGCATACACTAGGTCCCCAACTTACGAACACCCGACTAGCGAACACTCGTGGATACAAACACAAGCTGACTGGTCTATATTTTATTTTATTTTGCCTTGTAGTCACTCAATCAGTATTTCTACTGCTACTGTACATGCTTGACCAGTAGAGGGCACTGTGACACTGCTAATGCAGCCTGAGAGCTAATGAGACCAACAGAGGAAGCGTTAGACGCTGGGGAGATACAGTGTAAAGCTAAATGGAAAGATAAATGATACAACCAGGACAGAGCGTGTGATTAAAGTTTATGAAGAGTTAATAGGCCTGCTTAATTCTACACCACCCACAGAACACTACCTCTTTTAGAAGAGTCTAACCACCACGACGACCATTTGTCTTTTTTTTCCAATAATTTCTCCTCCTCCTCCACAGCGACGTATGCTCGACCACTCCTCTTCAAAGGTAAATAACATTTATCATTACGTATTATTATATCACTTTTATTATTGTTTTTTTCATTCATTATCCTGGTTTAATATTACTACTGCGTCCAAACGCATATTTACATACATACACATGTACTGTATATGTATACACGTACATGTAGTACCTATATCATTGCTAATATTACCTTTTACCCTACTTAAGAACGATTCAACATCAGAACGGTCGTCTGGAACCAATTGTGTTCGTAAGTTGGGGACTTAGTGTATATAGAGTATATACAGTATATACAGTATACAGTATATATAGAGTTTATACAGTATATATAGAGTATATATAGAGCATATACAGTATATATAGAGCATATATAGAGCATATATAGTATATATAGAACATATATGGAGTATATACAGCATATAGAGCATATATAGAGCATATACAGTATATATAGAGCATATAGAGAGTATATACAGCATATATAGAGCATATATAGAGCATATACAGTATATACAGTATAGAGTATATATAGAGTTTATACAGTATATATAGAGTATATATAGAGCATATACAGTATATATAGAGCATATATAGAGCATATACAGTATATATAGAGCATATATAGAGCATATATAGTATATATAGAACATATATGGAGTATATACAGCATATAGAGCATATATAGAGCATATACAGTATATATAGAGTATATATAGAGTTTATACAGTATATATAGAGTATATATAGAGCATATACAGTATATACAGTATAGAGCCTATATAGAGTATATACAGTATATATAGAGTGTATATATAGAGCACATACAGTATATATAGAGCATATATAGAGCATATACAGTATATATAGAGCATATACAGTATACTGTATATAGAGTGTATATATAAAGCATATACAGTATATATAGAGCATATATAGAGTATATACAGCATATAGAGCATATATAGACTATATACAGCATATATAGAGCATATATAGAGTATATACAGCATATAGAGCATATATAGAGCATATACAGTATATATAGAGCATATATAGAGTATATACAGCATATAGAGCATATATAGAGCATATACAGTATATATAGAGCATATATAGAGTATATACAGCATATATAGAGCATATATAGAGTATATACAGCATATAGAGCATATATAGAGCATATACAGTATATATAGAGCATATATAGAGTATATACAGCATATAGAGCATATATAGAGCATATACAGTATATATAGAGCATATATAGAGTATATACAGCATATAGAGCATATATAGAGCATATACAGTATATATAGAGTATATATAGAGTATATACAGCATATAGAGCATATATAGAGCATATACAGTATCTATAGAGTATATATAGAGTATATACAGCATATAGAGCATATATAGAGCATATACAGTATCTATAGGGCATATATAGAGCATATATAGATTATATACAGTATATATCGAGCATAATGAGTATATGTAGAGTATATGCAGTATATATGGAGTATATACGGTGTATTTGAGTTGACTGTGGAGTCCCAACGTGTGAGTGCTGATTGGCTGTTGGAGCGTGTGGTGAGGTCCAAGGTGAGCGTGTGTTTTTAGCAGCATGGCATCTGGCTGACCTATTTCTGCTCTCTGTGTATTTAGCATGCGGGCGACGCTAACGTGATAGCAGCATCCAAATAGCAATGGCACAGTAAAATTCATCTTTTTTTCTGCCTCTGCATCTGTGTGTGTGTGTGTGCGCGTGTGTGCGCGTGTGTGCGCGTGAGCGGCGGTGTGTTCAATTCGCTGTTGTTGTTGTGCAGCGTCTCCCACAACAACACTTCATGGCGGCGGCGCAATAACAATAAAATGTCATCAATCTGCTTCTGTCACACCAAGTTTGTACACAGTAATGACATTAGGCCCGCAGTGGCGAGCACGCCGCGCTCTTAAAGGCACAGGCGCGCACCTTGTCCACACTAAAACATCCAGTCTGCCTCTTGCTCTGTGCTTCATGCGGGTGTCCTAACTTTTTCCAGCGCAGAACAGAAGGATGAGGTTTGGCAAAGCAACACGGGTACGATACTGTATTTCATCTCAGCTTTGCCGGGCGCTGTACTACCAAAAAACACAGCATTCATGGCAACTTCATCTTGCTTTGCTCTTATTTGTGCTGTTGGCTTTGTTTATTTTCCAAATATTTCAACTTTCTACTTGCATAGTCTTCATTCATTTGCTTCTGCTCATATTTTGGCTTTATTCCCATCATTTTGCCAAAATTGACTACTTTATTTTGTTTTGTTTGTTTCTTGTAATATTACCACTTTTCAAAAATGACATTTCACCTCTGTACTACTAAAATAGTACTTCTTTCATAATATTACACTTTGTTATCATCCTTTTTTCTCATTACTACGACCGAGTATTAGGGCCACACTGAAAAAAATAAAGTCCGATATTGACGAGAAGAATGTCGCAATGCATAAATATAGCATCAAATGACCACTTCAGTCTCGTAAAAGTACGAGCTTCTCTCTTCTATATTTACAACTTTATTCTCATAAGATGGAGAGTTTTTTTCTCGCAAACTTACGACTTTATTCTCTAAATCTCAGATTTTTTTTTTCAATGTGGCCCTAATACTTGGTCGTACTTTTTTCTCTCAATAAATTCGACTTTATTCTTGTCAAATGTGTGTTGTTTTTTTAATTCCTAATGAAGTTTCTAACTTTATTCTTGTAATTTTCCTTCTGGTAATATTATGTTTTTATTGCCATAATATTTTGACTTTATACATTCTAACTTTTTCTGCAACCTAAATTCAAGATTCAAGAGTTTTATTGTCATGTGCACAGTAAAACAGCAGTTCTACTATGCAATGAAATTCTTATTCTGTTCATTCTCCCAAGAAAAGAAAGAAAACACAAGAAAAAGAATAAGAACATAAGAAACATAAATACCAATAAATTAAGCAACAACAACAGAAGAGACAATAATACAGATAAATAATATAAATAAATAAATAAATAAATAAATAAATAAAGTAATAAAGTAATAAAGTAATAAAGTGCTATGAGTGTGTGTGTGTGTTGCGTGCGGCGTGAGTAACACATGCTTCGTTGAGAAGCCTGATGGCCTGTGGGTAAAAGCTGTTTGCCAGCCTTGTGGTCCTGGACTTCAAACTCCTGTAGCGTCTGCCTGACGGTAGGAGTGTGAATAATGAGTGTTGTGGATGTGTGCTGTCCTTGATGAGGTTGTGTGTTCTTCGTAGGACTCTAGTTTTATAAATGTCTTGCAGTGAGGGGAGGGCTGCCCCAACAATGTTCTGTGAGGTCTTGATCACCCGCTGGAGTGCCTTCCTATCACGTGTTGTACAGTTACCGTACCAAACAGTGATGGAGGCGGTAAGGACACTTTCCATAGTGCATCTGTAGGAGCAACTCAGGATTGTGGTGGACATGCCAAATTTCCTCAGTCTTCTCAGGAAGTACAGTCTCCTTTGGGACTTCTTCAGAATTTGTTGGGTGTTGTGAGACCAGGTGAGGTCCTCGCTGATGTGTGTGCCAAGGAACTTGAAGGTTTTCACCCTCTCCACCTCAGTCTCATCAATAAACAGGGGTCTATGCGGCTCCTTTTCCCTTGTTCTTGGGTCAGTGATCATCTCTTTGGTCTTATCTGTATTGAGAAGGAGATTGTTATCACGACACCAAGCTATGAGGTCCGCCACCTCTCCTCTGTATGATGTTTCAACACCACCAGTGATCAGTCCGATGACTGTAGTGTCATCCGTAAATTTAATGATGCTGGTGTTGTTCTGGGAGGCCACGCAATCGTAAGTGAAGAGCGTGTAGAGGAGCGGACTCAGCACACACCCCTGTGGGGTCCCAGTGCTCACAATTCTTGAGCTGGATGTGCGATTGTGGACTCTGACTGACTGGGGCCTGCCTGTTAGAAAGTTAAACACCCAGTTACAGAGGGAGGGTGACAGGCTAAGTGTGAGGAGCTTATTTGTGAGTTTGTGGGGGCTGACTGTGTTAAAAGCAGAGCTATAGTCTATAAATAGCATTCTCTGCTCATCAGCAGTTTGGGTGTCAAAGCGGGCATAGAACTCGTTCAGCTCATCTGGAAGTGTGGTTTGGCTGGACGTGGCTACGCTACTCCGCTGTCGATAGTCTGTGATGTACTGGAGCCCCGCCCACATGCGCCGAGGGTCTGAGGTGGAATAGTAGCCTTCCAGCTTCTGTCTGTACTGTTTTTTGGCCTCCCGTATGGACCTCCTCAGGTCATATCTGGCCTTTTTGTAGTCCTCAGCGGTGCCCATGACAAATGCAGTCGAACGAGCACGTAGCTTAGCCCTTACATCACAGTTCATCCAGAAACAATCAAAAACAAGGAACAAGAAACAAAACAATTGTAGATGAATTGTTTTGTTTGGTTCTCATAATGTTACCACTTTTAAAAAAACTCTGTGCTACTAAAATGAGGTTATTATATTACAACGTTAGTCTCATAAAATTACGACTTTTTCTCTTTTCTTTCTTAATATTTTGACTTTATTCTCTGAAAATTTCTGCTTTTTTTCCAACTATTTCAGCTTCCTTCTTGTAATTTTATAACTTCTTTTCCAGTGTCATTTTTCAAAAATGAGAACTTAGTTTTTTGAAATGTCAAATATCAAATACTGTCCTATTTCAGCTGTATGCTACTAAAATGACTCATTTCCTCATAATGTTACACATTTTTTTCTCATTACGATAAGACTTTTTTCTCTTAATAGCTTTGACTTTATTTTTGTAAAATGTAAAATGACACGCACTTCTTTTGTGACTTGATTTCGTTGAGTTTGCTTGTCTTGATCTTTTTTGTAGTAACAGTTCAGCTTTACGCTACTAAAATTCCTCCAATTGTTACATTATTCTCACAAAATTACTAAACTAAAAATAAGTTTTTTCCTTAATATTTAGACTTTATTCTTGTAAAATTACTGCTTGTTTTTTTGTTTTTTGTTTTTTTAGTTTTCTTGTTAAATGATAATGTTCAAATGTGCCGCGGGCCAAAGAAAAAAGAGCCGCGGGCTGCAAATGGCCCCTGGGCCACGCTGTGGACACCCCTGCTTTATGTGTTAGCTCAAACTTTTTCCAGAAATGACTTCTGTGATTGGCTAAAATGCTCTGAGGGGTAGGGAAACAGCGACACCTGTTGTTTTGTCAGGCACTTGACACCCTGCCATTGTTTTTACACTTTTAAAGTCAAGCTATGAAAAGTCACTCAGTAGCGCCCCCTATACATTTAGTACAAATCAGTGTCACCCATCACCACTCATCACCCGATCACCATTTTTATTCTAAAAACAAGATGAATTACCGCGATGATTAGATATGACGCAAAGCCGCTATGTGGATGTTTTGTTCCGCGTAACAATTTCAAAAATGCACACCTCAAAGTCTTTCAATTGCAAAAATTGGTCACATAATAGCAGATTTATGATTTATGAACAACAACCGTAGTTTTGTGTATTGGCGTTTATTTCCCATGCATAAGGAAGGCACCCGCTTTCAAAGCGGAAGTAAACAAGCAATGAAGTTTAGTTAGCACATTGCTAGCATTTGTCCGAAGGTTGCCGTTGTTGGTTTGTGATGACGCATTTTAGATTTACATCCAAAGTTACAAGACGGGTTCACGGCACCCGTTAGACATTCCAACTTTAACTCACTCGTACGTTAGGTTTTTGGGCCATTTCAGGCAGAATGTGTCCAAATCAAACAACAACACGCATGTGTGACGTCGCACTGAAATACAGGAAAGAAAAATACTTACATTATGTATCAATCAAATCATTCTAAAAAAAATACATCATAAAAAAATGATAAAAATATTTTAAAAAACAGAAATAAGTCAAATAAAAAAGACATCATGTGAGGTTGTACTGAAAAACAGCAAAGAAACCGAGGCAAGCGAAACAGTTAATAATATAAAATAAGTAGGAATAAATCAAATACAACTACATTTAGAATACATTTCAAAAATATAAAAAAAAACATGAAAACATGAAATAAAAAATTCCAAAACTTAAAAAATATATAATAAAAATTTTAAAATGAAATAACACAAAAATATTAAAATAAAATATATATGTATAAATACAATAAAATAATTCAAAAAATAAATAGTAAAAACAAATGAATATAATATATTTAAAAAAACAATAAAAAAGAATACAAAAATAAAATGATAACATTTAAGGTGAAATATAAAAGAAAACACAAAAGTCTGTAAAAAAAAAAAAAAAACGCTACAAACTACTTCGGACTTCACACATTTCTGAAGTGCCTCCAATTTATCAGCGAACTGCCTCTTGCCGTTGTGCAACTTTCCAAGCATATTTTCCCAAAAATTGTTTCCCAAATTCCGAACTGTGCAACCAATGGCAGAAGTTTTTCCATTGTGTTTTTAAAAATGTCATCAAAAGACGTAATGGGACGGAGAATATCACATATTGTTCTTTAAATGCAGTGTTTATTTAGCAAAGGACACACACACACACACACCCTCTGTGATGACAGACAATAAAAAGTTATCAGCGTGTGTGTGTGTGTGCGTGTGTGTGCGTGTGTGTGTGTGTGTGTGCGTGTGTGTGCGTGTAGCTAAGGGCTAAGATGAAGAACAAGGCCCTCGCCTCTTTTTCACCAAGTCAAACAACACACACACACACACACACACTCATTCCCAGTGAGGGGGAGCAGCAAAGGGTGGGGGGGTTGCCATGGCAACAATTGAGTCCAGATAATGATTACAGTAAGTGTGTGTGCACACCCCAGCTATAAAAGAAATGGATCATAAATTAGAACGCTTGAGTGGCAGCCTTCTGTCCAGGCCTGCGAGCTCACTGCTGCCATCCTGTGGCCACATGAGGAAGCGCTCTGGGAAAAAGAAATGGCAACTTTTCTTTTGAAATTTGTTTGTTTGTTTTGCCCGTGCTATTTTTAGCCGAGTCATTTCCCCTCCAAATGTGTGTGCCAGCTGACAATAACAATCATTTAAAAACATTAATGGCAGAATGGAAATGTGGCGCGCTGCGGAATGTGTTTAAATATTTACAAAGGCCTATTCCCTCAGCGCGCGCCTAAGTCATCAAAAAACAATTAAATATTCTTCCCAGTTGAAAGTCACTTTTTTGTTTGTTTGTTTTTAAAAAGCGAATCATTCCCAGCTTTATAAAGAACTCCTAATTGCAAAGCGAGCGGCCCACTTTGCGAGCAGGAACCACCGAATACTGGAAAACATTTGCAGGGAGAAGGAGGGGGGGTGGCTAATAAACAACAAAAAAAGTCATTTCAATCAGAATTAGGAATGTAAAGTAGCAGGGAAAAGAAAATAAGCTAATGCATGTTTCTCGTGCGTATGCTTTGTTGAAAACATCCTGAAGTTTCTATTCAATACAGAGCAGTGGCCCATACCGCATTGTGTGCAGGCACATCATGTTTGCCATTCAAACAGCCTGGTGGGCGTGGCTAAGTACAGCATTTGTCTGTTTGGCCAATGAACCATCTTCATTTCATACAAATATTCAGTATTTGGACTCAAGGTGCACAATAACAGTGAGGGAATCATGACATCGTAGCAATAAATCCCATAACATTCAAAATAGCTCAGATAACCCAACTGAAGATTAGCCGTACTGCGTAGGTGAGCAAATCAAGCACTCCTTTATTCTCCTGCCTGTGACATTAACGGCCCATCGTAACTTCCCCTGAGCTCGCTTGACAATAAACATTCACTTCCCCAGGAAGACGTTTGCCGTGCTAGTTGTACCAAATGCTCGGCGATGAGGAGAAAAAACCTATGGAGCACAAAAAACCTCATCAGCCACCTGAAATGCCATGATGCGGCGTTTGAGAAGTGCAAAAGGTTTGCCAGAGACCTCCGTGGCATCACACCGGCTGCTCGGGGCGTGTGCCTGAATACAGTGCACCTTGCTGGGCCACAGCAGGTGGCTCCTCCCCCTCTATACTCTGGTTCTCCTGATAGTAGCGATGTCATGATGTCATGTATTTCATTAGGACACATCAGCAAATCCTAATTTGTTCCAGTCCTTCTTACCTCCAGGTGTGCACAAACTACACTTCCATCTACATTTAAAGAGTAGATATCAGTTATCGGTACCGTATCGGTCTTGACAAGCAGAACGTTACAGGTACTGGTATTAGTTTGAAAAGAAAGATATGGTGCATCTCTACTTCAAACCACAGGTCTCTAAGCGTCCCTTATGGACCTGATCTACACGCATCGTCAACTCTCACCATGTGTGCACGCTAAGCCTAGTGGTAGACCAGTGAAACTGCAACTCCAACGCACTAGGAGTGTCACACTGTTCCGTTTCCTCTAAAAGTCCATTTCAATCATTGGTGTCCGGTGTCCAAACGTTTGGTAAACACGTGGATTTTTTCCGTGGTCTTCAACTCTCACTGGATCGAGTGTGAAGCAGCTGGGATGAGAATCAGCACCCCCGAGTCCGAGGAGTCCGAGTCCACGGTTCTCGCCTGGAGAAGGGTGGAGTGCCATCTCCTGGTCAGGGATGAGATCATGCCCCACGTGGAGGAGGTCAGGTACCTGGGGGTCTTCAACAGGAGGATTGGTGTGACGGTGAAGAGTGAGCTGAACCGGTGGATCTACGTTCCTACCCTCACCTACGGTCATCAGCTTTGGGTAGTGACCCAAAGGACAAGATGGCGGGTACAAGCGTATGGGCTCTCCCTTAGCGATAAGGTGACAAACACCGGGACAAACTTGGAGTAGAACTGCTGGGGCCAGATGAGGTGGCTCAGGCATCTGGTCAGGGAAGACCCAGGACACGTTGGAGAGACTATGTCTCTCCACTGGCCTGGGAACGCCTCAGGGTTCGCTGGGAGGAGCCGGATGAAGTAGCGGGGGAGGGAGGGGGAAGTTCAAGATTCAAGATCCAAGATTCAAGAGTTTTATTGTCATATGCACAGTAAAACGGACAGTTATACTATGCAATGAAATTCTTATTCTGTTCATTCTCCCAAGAAAAGAAAGAAAACACAAGAAAGAATAAGAACATAAGAAACATAAACACATAAACATATATACCAATAAATTAAGCAACAACAACAGAAGAGACATTAATACAAATAAATAATACAAATAAATAAATAAATAAAGTGCTATGAGTGTGTGTGTGTGTTGCGTGCGGCGTGTGTGAGTGCTTCGTTGAGAAGCCTGATGGCCTGTGGGTAAAAGCTGTTTGCCAGCCTTGTGGTCCTGGACTTCAAACTCCTGTAGCGTCTGCCTGACGGTAGGAGTGTGAATAATGAGTGTTGTGGATGTGTGCTGTCCTTGATGAGGTTGTGTGTTCTTCGTAGGACTCTAGTTTTATAAATGTCTTGCAGTGAGGGGAGGGCTGCCCCAACAATGTTCTGTGAGGTCTTGATCACCCGCTGGAGTGCCTTCCTATCACGTGTTGTACAGTTACCGTACCAAACAGTGATGGAGGCGGTAAGGACACTTTCCATAGTGCATCTGTAGAAGCAACTCAGGATTGTGGTGGACATGCCAAATTTCCTCAGTCTCCTCAGGAAGTACAGTCTCCTTTGGGACTTCTTCAGAATTTGTTGGGTGTTGTGAGACCAGGTGAGGTCCTCGCTGATGTGTGTGCCAAGGAACTTGAAGGTTTTCACCCTCTCCACCTCAGTCTCATCAATAAACAGGGGTCTATGCGGCTCCTTTTCCCTTGTTCTTGGGTCGATGATCATCTCTTTAGTCTTATCTGTATTGAGAAGGAGATTGTTATCACGACACCAAGCTATGAGGTCCGCCACCTCTCTTCTGTATGATGTTTCAACACCACCAGTGATCAGGCCGATGACTGTAGTGTCATCCGCAAATTTAATGATGCTGGTGTTGTTCTGGGAGGCCACGCAATCATAGGTGAAGAGCGTGTAGAGGAGCGGACTCAGCACACACCCCTGGGGGGTCCCAGTGCTCACAATTCTTGAGCTGGATGTGCGGTTGTGGACTCTGACTGACTGGGGCCTGCCTGTTAGAAAGTTAAACACCCAGTTACAGAGGGAGGGAGACAGGCCAAGTGTGAGAAGCTTATTTGTGAGTTTGTGGGGGCTGACTGTATTAAAGGCAGAGCTATAGTCTATAAATAGCATTCTGACGTATGTGTCCTGGCCCTGTAGGTGAGAAAAGGCTGTGTGGATGGCAGTGTTGACTGCATCATCCGTGGACCGGTTCTGGCGATATGCAAACTGTAGAGGGTCCACAGTTGCCGCCGGGATGCTCTTTTTGATGTGGGTCATGACTGTTCTTTCAAAGTACTTCATAACAATAGGAGTGAGTGCTATAGGGCGATAGTCATTCAAGCAGGTCACGTTGCTCTTCTTGGGTACGGGCACTATGGTGGTCGACTTAAAGCAGGTCGGTACAGATGCTTGTGCAAGCGACAGGTTAAATATGTCAGCAAGCACATCAGCTAGCTCTGATGAGCAAACTCGAAGTGCACGTCCTGAGATGTTGTCTGGGCCTGCTGCTTTTCGTGGATTTGTTTTGTTCAGAACCCTGCGCACATCAGCTGATGTCACCATGAGAGGTGAGTCCTGTGTGCTCCCCAGGTTCAGCCACCCTCTCTGCTCATCAGGAGTTTGGGTGTCAAAGCGGGCATAGAACTCATTCAGCTCATCTGGAAGTGTGGTTTGGCTGGACGTGGCTACGCTACTCTGCTGTCGATAGTCTGTGATGTGCTGGAGCCCCGCCCACATGCGCCGAGGGTCTGAGGTGGAATAGTAGCCCTCCAGCTTCTGTCTGTACTGTCTTTTGGCCCTGCTTTTCGGCTGCTGCCTTGTGCCCCCACCTTGGATAAGCGGAAGAAGATGAATGGATTTTTGTACTATGAAAGAATTTCTAGCTTCTAGTTTTCTAGGCCCAGGTTGGTCAATGATACGCCATTTTTTATTTTGAAGCTTACTTGGCAGCAAACAGGAAACGTTGCTGACAGCAGTGATGTTGCTGTTAGTGATAAACAGGAAGCATGTCGACATAAACGGACCCCTTTGGCTCCCACATTTTATGTTGACATCAACTTGACGAGGTAGCAGAGCGAAGGCTGTCCCAATACATTTGCACAGAAGTGAGGTGGCAAAGTTGTAGAGGCGAAAAAGTGCAAAAGACGACAAAGAAAAAGTTCTACTTCAGTCAGCTTCTTCTTCTACTCATCTCAATCAGCCCCCTTCAGTGGGGGTGTCACATGACAAGAGGTGGCCTTTAAACGGCACATCCCGACACAAAGTTCCTACCTGGGAGTGGTGCTCACCTCTCCACTTTTGGATTCAAATGACCCGATGAGACGAGCCTTCTAATCATCATGCTGACTTCTCAAAGCGTGGCCTTTCAAAATAAAGCAAAGGAAACATCACTCCGGCTGCTGAGCCACGTCCGTCTCACAACTTCCTTTCAAAGCGTCCTTTTGGCGAGGGGAGGGGGGGCGGCGGCTTTGAAAAGTTGACGGCGTCTTGAGAGCGTCTGCACAAATCACAGCAGGCCTCGCTCATTAGGAAATATTGTCAGGGCCGCACCAGAACCACAAGATGCTTGGCACACGCACACCCAGCACCCCCCCACAAACACCTCCGCCTCATGGCCATGCATATTTCACATCAGGCGTGGATGTCAGCGCTGTGCGGGAATTATTCATCTCAGCTCTTTAAGGATTCATGCTAACAAAGGCCAGCACACGCACGTGCACGCGCGCGCACACACACGCACCACCATTTGACCTTTGGGAGGTTCTTCTCTCTAATGGGCCGCTCCTCAAACACCTGACTGCCGTGATTGATCCGTGACAGGCGGCTCGATGCCGCAACGGTGTTGGCTCCGACAGGAAGTAGACCTATCGGAGACATTTAAACAACCTTTCACTTCCCCCTGCAGGAAGCGCAGACGTGTCCTCAGGAAGACCATCTTCCCCCGTCATCCTCACGTGGACGGAAGACGGGCGTGACGCCCAGCACAGAAAAAGACGACCTCAGTTCAGTGAGCGCCAAAGGAAGCGCCGGCACCTCCCGATGGAGGACGAGGGTACTGCAGCTGCGTCCACAAGGACGTAGACAAAGACAGAGAGACACGGGAGGACAGTTTCAAGGAGACGTGGCTAAAACGAGCAGAAGGCGAGGAGGAAAAGAAGGATAAATGAGGGCAATGGCGTGAAGTGACTAATGGAGAGACGAGGAAAGAAAAATGACGACGGAACGACGAGGCAGAGGACACGCGAGGGGGAGGAGCTCTTCATCCGTCACTACGCTCGCTGGACACTTCATTAGGAACACCCAACACCTCATCAAAAGCTACTTGAATGAAGTTCTCATTTTCTAAGAACAATGTTGATTTATGTGCTAAATGTCACCTTTTGGAAAAAGCTACAATTGCAGGAAAAAGTCGCCGGGGGCCGGGGGGCATCCATCACTAGGGTGGGGGGGTATGCTGGAGCCTATCCTAGCTGACTTTGGGTGAGGAGCGGGGTACACCCTGGACCGGTCACCAGGACTGAGGGGCAAGAAAGCTTCATTTTACAGGAATAAAACAGCAATACGCTTTTAAAGAGCTCTCATTTTCAAGGAATAATGTTGCAAAAAAATGTAAATAATGCTAAATATTATGGGGGAGACGTCACAACCACATAAAATGTACATAAGGACTTCATTGGATATTTTGTTTTAGCTATCATTCACAGGAAAAAGTCACGGAAATAAAAACAACAGTGACTACTTTAAAAACAGTGACTACGTTATTTTTTTTAAAAACAATGTTGTAAATTATAGAAAAAGAAAGTCTTCATATTTTCCATCCTTTTTTTATACCGCTTGTCATCACTTGGGTCGTGGGTATGCTGGAACCTATCCCAGGGTAGTTTTAATATTATGGAGGGAAAAACGATCATTATACAAGAAGGTCAAAAGTCACAGTAAAAAAGACTTTATTAGGGAAAAGTAATTAATTATATAAGACAAAAAAGTATAGCATCATTTTCAGAGAATAACAGGCAACTTTTCAAAGGAAAAAATACATCATTTTATTACAGCAAAGTACAGTAAAGTTGTATTATTATTAATAATACAAGTTGTATTATTATTGTATTATTGTATTATTACTAACAATACAACTTTAATAATAATAATAATAATAATACAACTTTACTGTAATAAAATTTTCTTTGAAAATTTCAATTTTTTTTGAATAATTATGGCTTTTATCCGATAGTACAGTGGTCCACAACCCCCGGGCCGCGGCCCGGTACCGGGCCGCACAGAAGGAAAAAATAATTTCCATTATTTCATTTTTTTATGTTTTATTTTGAAAAGTGGCTGGATTCTCTCTGCTCCATCCGTCTCACTTGATGCATGTCCATTGTGGGTGTGCTAACTTTATCTCATGCCGCACAGATAGACTACTACTGTATTTGTAGCATTTTTCTTTGACCTCCACCATATGTGGTGTAAATGCTGATACTATGTGGGAATGCATGAAGGTAAGTTTGATGACTTATTGAGTGCTAATGTGCACATTTGTCTCAAGGTAATTCATGCTAGCACACTGCCTTTTAGCACACACGTCAAACAGCCATGTCATCATCTCTCTGGAAACACTTGAACTGGTGGATGGGGGGGGTCACCATTCATGTTGTGTTTTTCATTTGATGTTCTTCATGTCTTAGTTTTACACAATACACTAAGTCCCCAACTTACGAACATCCAACTAGGGAACATTCGGAGATACGAACACACGTCGACTAGTCTATATTTTCATGTATTTTGCCTTATAAGTCCATACAGTATTTATTTATATTTAAGTCCATATTTCACATGGTTGACCAGTAGAGGGCACTGTGGCACTGCTAATGGGACCAACAGGCGATGAAGTCCAGGGGGAGGAGACGTGAAGAAAAGCTAAGTTGTAGTTGTATGATACAACCCGGACAGAGCGTGTGATTAAGGTTGATGAAGAGTTAACAGGCCTGCTTAATTCTACACCACCCACAGAACACTACCTCTTTTAGAAGAGTCTAACCACCACCACCATTTGTCCTTTTTTTCAATAACTCCTCCTCCTCCACCACAACAACGTATGCTGGACCACTCCTCTTCAAAGGTAAATAACATTTATCATTACGTATTATTATATTACTTTTATTATTGTTTTTTTCATTAATTATCCTGGTTTAATATTACTACTGCATCCAAACTCATATTTACATACATACACATGTACTGTATATGTATACACGTACATGTAGTACCTATATCATTAGTAATAACATACATACACATATACTGTATATGTATACACGTACATGTATTACCTATAGCATTGCTAATATTACCTTTTACCCTACTTAAGAACGATTCGACATAAGAACAATCGTCTGGAACCAATTGTGTTCGTTAGTTGGGGACTTAGTGTACATCATAAATAAGAAAAATTAGACCGCTATAATGTACACCCCCCCCCCCAGCATAGGCTCCAGCATACCCCCGCAAAAATGAAAATGGAATAGATGCACAGATGTCTTTCCAATGTGAAAATTCTCTAAAAGTCACAATAGCGCCCCCTGTGGCAGCAAAAGCTGTCCCTTAAAGCCCCGCCCACCCAGCGCACCATCATGCACCTCCACAGCCTCAATCCGGGTCGGTGCCAAGGTGGCACAGATGCAAACTCCCCCCTGACCGGAGCGTTGCCAAGGCGGCGCTTCCGAAGCCTCTCCACCAGCTGGACACACTCTGATGAGGCCAACACATCCATTTCCCTGGTAACCACAGACACACACACACACACACGCACACCCGTGTGAATATGTATATGTCATGTACACACACACACCCTCGCCATGCAGGCTGCCAGCTTTATTATCACACAGCATCCAAGACCACATTGACACCCGCTCACCATATGCACTTTAGCGCCCCCACCAGCCTGATTAGCGCCGCCATCGTGTGGGCCGCTTCATGCTTCATGCTTAGCTCATACACACGTGGAAAACGATGATGTGGTGGTGTGAGGAGCGCAAAGATGGACGTTTGTCCCAGCGGCCAACATAAAGTCAGGAATAAAAGCTACGAGAAAAGGTGTCGCGGGCAGAGGATCTCTGAGGAGCGTCAAGAGGAAGTCAGATCACCTGCTGGGGTGTGATCAGCGTGGCGACGGAGAAGACGAGTGGAGGCGGAATGTTCTTCTGGAACGTGATCAGTGGCTGAGCTTCCACCTCAGGCGCTTGCTCGCTGGCTCAGCAAAGGAGCCTCAGCGTACTTGGTGGCGAAACACAATCCGGGGGCCAAACGAGGGTCCGAGCCTCAAGCCAACAACCCCCCCATCCCGTATGGAAGGTACGGCAGTGTTGGTGTTGACGGAGCTTTGATGTGCGAAGCTGGAGGACGTTTGGACGCCGACACCGACATGCTGGAGGACGTGGCAATCCAAGATGGCTGCCCAAGAAAGGAAAGGCGCTTTAAAGAAAGCAAAAAGGAAGGCGGCGCTGTCAGGATGGTGTAAACATTTCTGGTGAGTTGAATGCACTATTTGTGCTCGTTAGCATTAGCACTAGCCAAAATGAATTGGTGGAAAATCTTGTTGATCTTCTGGAATTCTAAAATGTAAAAAAATTCATGAGCACATCAATGGAGACACGTCAGACTGCATGGCAGCCTCAACGGGAATCAAGCTTGTTTGACTCCTCAGCGGGCTGCAGTGGAAAACCAGCAGGACCAGCAGGACCAGCAGGACAGGTAGGACCAGCAAGACCAGCAGGACCAGCTCCACCCTCAGACTGAGCAGGAAGAACTCTGCTGCTGACGCAACCCGATCTCTTTCCCTTTGGCAAGACGGAGCAAACGGTGCTAATGCGCGGAAATCACATTTGACAAATCACTTTATGGCCGCCGCCCCCTAAAAGCCTCATCCGGCCTCTCTCATGTTAGGGGAGGAGGGGCTGAAAGGATAATTGAGGAGAAAGATGTTGTTTTGTCAAAAGCATCCTCAAGTGTTAATATCATTTCCTCCTTAGTAGAGGGGGGAGGGCAGGGGGCGGGGGATGATTGACAGGCTGCTTTAGCTCACATGTTAAGCAAGGTCTAGGACATTCCAGGTGTTGGACACTTCATCGCCTCTAACCCGAACCCTAATCCTACCCCTAACCTCCTACCCCAACACTAACCCTAACTATAATTCTATCCTCTCACCCTAACCCTAACCCAACCCTTCAGCCCTAACCCTCTAACCCTAAAGATAACCTCCTACCCCAACCGTAACATAACCCTAACTGCAATCCTAACCTAAGTGCCTAAGACCACACCCCTTTCTATCACTAGTACATCGATTTTGCACCCCACTAACGTGGTCAAAAAAGCGCAACAAAGACGATCGTGAAGCCCAGTAGAGTGTTCCCAAAGTCACACTGCCAACTAGTGGCCTGGCATGCACATGACACGCCTGTCTCTTTTTTTGCATGCAATTTTTTTTTTTTTTTTTATTGCCTGTTTTCGCCCACAAAGGAGAAGAAGACCAACATCAAACCACTTTCAGTGCTTACAAAGACAACACAAAGCGACTGAGAGAGTCTACAAAGACACACCATAGATCCGTCTAATTCCTGCATCCAGTGTGTGAAGTGTGTTCACATGCAGATGTGCGTGTGCGTGCATGTGTGAAGGGAAAGCCACGTGCACGGACGCCGTCCTGCCTAAAGGCTCCACTTAAAGCAAATTATCCTGCACCTCTCCACATGTGCCAGATCATTAGGCACACGCATGAAAGCCACCAGCAGCAGCTGAGGGTCCAGTGAACCGCTGCCACACACACACGCACACGCATGCACGCACGACGCCTCTGTGCCCACTTCAGTCGGCCCCCCTCTGATTCCACTCCTGTCATGTGACACCAGCAGACGCATCATTAAGGCCTGACAGCGCCAACGTCAAACTCCAATTTCACACCCACACACACACACACACACACACACGGATCATGAACCATCAACCATCATCTTCATCACCCTACCAGGATTGGCTTGTGCCTTTAAGACAGCAAAGTGTGTCTCTTAGTGCAGAAGTGGAAAAGCAGAACACCTCATCATCTTCATCACCATGATAATCCACACTGGCACCGCTTTTTGACCCAAAACTACAATCACATGCCAAGAAATGCACATATTCCAGATAGAAGTATTGTATGACTTTATTCACATGCAAAAACATTTGCTTATTGCATCCAATAATATGAAAAATGATACAAGACATTTCTTCCTTATTGAGAAATGGAATATTTTGGTAGTTAGAGCATAGAAAACCTGTTTGTAAACCACCTTCTAAATATGCTTTTTAACATGATTCGAGCCCTCTAAGCATGAAATAAGAGCCCTATAGTCGCCTTTGCACTACCATTAAACAATGTAGAAGACATAATAAGAGAAAATAAGACATAAATAACACGGGACAGGAAGTGACATCGGTGGTTCAGAGTTGAGTTTGCAGCCGTGTTATCATGCTGTTGTTCCAGCGATCAAGCTTGGTGTGTGTCTCTCAGCCAACATTACAATAACATTAGTGGCACCTAGTGGCCAGTGTACAATACTACATGTCATCACAACCTCTTTCAATGTGTCTTCTGAATGCCTTATAGTTGTATTTTACTTCATTTAGACATTTTCATGCTTCCACTTAGGCAAAACATTTGTTAAATATGCTTACATATACAATTTGATTGTACTACCGTAGTCGTAGGCCGGATTCAGCCACCAAACAGATGATTTATTCATTCATATATTTGAAAAAACGTAATAGTGAAGCCACGAAATTGAAAGCGCAAAGTGGCGAAAGACAACTGTATGGTAAAAATAAAATGAATTGATTATTATTATTAATGTTATTTGAATAATCATAATATTGGCGGATATCTGCATAAAAGTGAGATATTGGCTCATATCGGGCATATTGAGTTTCCATAAGAATATCGGCGCAAGAGTGATGACGTACAGCAACAAGCTTGCTAGCTCGCTATGTCCATGGTCAAGGAGGTTTTGCCTTCAGATGGTAAACGATGACTATTTGTGTCTTCCTTTAATACCGGTTATCTGATATCACTCCTCAGGAAGAATCAGTCTGACTCACGCAGCTAGCATACCTGAGGCAAAATAAGAAGCGCAGTGAGACGTGTTGAATGAGCCCAGTTTATAACTTTACTGATTGTGTTGAAGCTCAGTTTCATACTTTGTTGCCACACGGATGTTTGTGCCACATAGAAATGTGTGCAGCTTTCCAAATGGTATCACTGCTGACGTGTTATACTTTAGTTGACTACTGCTCTTGATTTTTTAATGACTTCAAAATGGTACACATAAATACGGTACTTTTTCAAAAACCTCTACTGCGTATTGCAGTATTTGTCTTGTTTCATGGTGTGTGTAATCAGCTGGAGAGACGAGCTGCTGCCAATGATGGTATCGCTTGATATCACCATGGGTAATCAAGCCAATATGGAGCATCTCAGTGATATATATACTGTATATTTATCGAAAACACCAAACACCTGCATGTCAGTAAAGTCAGTAAATTATCAAAATTTGCCTGAACTTTGACACCTATGACGTCATCAATCCAGATGTTCACGTGGACCATTCCAGTGGTCATGTGACTGAATGAAAAGTGTGGCTGCTTCAAAGCTAAGAGGAAAAGTGACAAACACACACACACAGCAGGTGTGCGTGCGTGTGTGCGTGTGTGTGTGTGTGTGTGTGTGTGTGTGTGCGTGTGTGTGCACTCGCCTTTCGAGTCAACAGTGGCGAGGAAGAGGATGTTTGGTCTGCTTTCCAAGCCGCTAAAAATACTTGAGTGCACACTTGCAGGTGAAAGGACGGTGCAGCGCAAACACAGCCAGACAGGGAGGGAGCTGGGGGAGTGGGGGTTGGAGTGGGAGGGGTTAAAGCGTCCAAATAAAAATCTATTGAGCCCAACAATGGTGTTATAAAAACGTACAATACGCGAGGAAGAGCGGGCGTAAATACACGTGGGAATGATGTGCTTGGCTCGCCATCAAAGTGCATTGTCTGCACATTCGCACCATTGTCTCACACGCTCACACACTTCCTAAACGCTGATATTTATGGCCGCTTAAAACCCCTTTTTTCTTCCTGTTTTGACTCGCATTTTACACAATCGCTGTCTCATCTACCACAACTGTACTCTCCCCTTTGTGGCCACTAATGCTTTTTGTTTAGCGTTCCCAAGTGGCCTCTGTGAGACTGCTAGCTGCTGCTAGCGCTTAGCATCCATGCTGGTTGGAATGGAGCTGCGCTGCCCCCTGCCGGGTCGGAGTATGGAAGCCAGAGCGTCCACAGCTCTGACGTCCTTCCTTCACTTTGGAACCGTCCACAAACGTTGCCATTAGATTTTATACACGTTTATGTCAGACTAGAGAAGGAAATGCTGCAGAAATTGTGTGTGATTGCAAAGAAAAGTGCTGTACAGAAAATGTGGAATTGCAGGGAACGTGGGACATTTTGGGACGTGGTAAATTGTTTGTCCAAATGTCCCGAAGGAGCTGTTGTCGTATCGGGATCTTTTTAGTTTTTTTAATTGATTGAGAACTGAGGAACTTGTAAAAACTGTCCTTTCATTTTCAACGGGAATTCCATCACACAAAATGTGGGATTTCTTTGGAATGTGTGGATAGTTAGCCCACATGCCCTGAATGAGGGGAAGAGTTTGACTTTGGAATACTTTCAATCGCTTGACAAATGATGTGGAAGCAGGAGTGCGTCAAACAACGGGCTGGATAACGTATATAAATTTACTGTATATATGTAAAATTCTAGCGTATGTATAACGGCAATAAATATGTGTATAAATGTATAACGTATTGTAAACTGTCACAAGTGGGAGTAGCCACTTGTAAAAGGGGCAGATCCCAACGCAGGGAAACAGACCAAAAATAGATACAAAAGATATTTAATAACACAAAGTGTCCCAAACGGGGTAAAGTACAACACAAGCAAAAGTCACAAACCAAAAGTAGAAACACAAAACCCTGCCAGCAGAAGGCTGACAGGAAATAACTAGAATACAACTGAGAAACGCTACAAGCAAACCTGAGCTGGAACAACAACTAGTGTAGCAGGAAATACTTCAGAGCAGAGGGTACAAGGGTGAGCCAGAAAGGGGGAACAGGTAAGGAGCCGGACGAAGCGGTACAGGTAGCAAGGAGTACAATCTAGCACTGGCTCCTAGTTGCCGCTGGGTATATGAAGGGTGCCCGATGAGATTGCCTGCAGGTGTGTGCTGGGGACTCCACCCACACCGGCTGAAGCTGGACAGAGAGCAAATACACAGCAGGCGGCAGCAGAGCGACAAACACCATCGTATCATACACTAGGTCCCCAACTTACGAACATCCGACTAGCGAACACTCGTGGATACAAACACAAGCTGACTGGTCTATATTTTATTTTATTTTGCCTTGTAGTCACTCAATCAGTATTTCTACTGCTACTGTACATGCTTGACCAGTAGAGGGCACTGTGACACTGCTAATCAACAGAGGCAGCATTAGAGCTAATGAGACCAATAGAGGAAGAGTTAGATGCTGGGGAGATACAGTGTAAAGCTAAATGGAAAGATAAATGATACAACCCGGACAGAGCGTGTGATTAAAGTTGATGAAGAGTTAATAGGCCTGCTTAATTCTACACCACCCACAGAACACTACCTCTTTTAGAAGAGTCTAACCACCACGACGACCATTTGTCTTTTTTTTCCAATAATTTCTCCTCCTCCTCCACAGCGATGTATGCTCGACCACTCCTCTTCAAAGGTAAATAACATTTATCATTACGTATTATTATATCACTTTTATTATTGTTTTTTTCATTCATTATCCTGGTTTAATATTACTACTGCATCCAAAGTCATATTTACATACATACACATGTACTGTATATGTATACACGTACATGTAGTACCTATATCATTGGTAATATTACCTTTTCCCCTACTTAAGAACGATTCAACCAATTGTGTTCGTAAGTTGGGGACTTGTATACATAAACATGTATGTGTATAAATGTAGAACATGCTGTATACAGTATACTGTATATATACACACTGCTCTAAAAAATTAAAGGAACACTTTGAAAACACATCAGATCTAAACTGGGGGAAAAATGATCTTGAATATCTTTCCAGATAATAAGTGGGTGATGTATTAGTAACAAAATGATGCCACATCATTTGATAGAAATGAAAATGATCACCCTATAGAGGGGGGAAATCAAAGACACCCCAAAAATGAAAGTGAAAAAATGATGCAGCACACTGGTCCATTTAGCTAAAATGTCATTGTAGCAACTCAAAATGATTCTCAGTAGTTTGTGTGGCCCCCACGTGCTTGTACGCATGCCTGACAACGTGGGGGCATGCTCCTAATGAGACTACAGATGGTGTCCTGGGGGATCTCATCCCAGATCTGGACCAGGGCATCACTGCGGTACCTGGACGCATGGAGGAGATTCCAGGAGACAGGTAGTTACTCCAGGAGAGGTGGACAGGGCCATAGAAGGTCCTTCAACCCTCAGCAGGATCGGTATCTGCTCCTTTGTGCAAGGAGGAACAGGATGAGCACTGCCAGAGCCCTACAAAATGACCTCCAGCAGGCCACTGGTGTGAATGTTTCTGACCAAACAATCAGAAACAGGCTCCATGAGGGTGGCCTGAGGGCCCGACGTCCTGTAGTGGGACCTGTGCTCACTGCCCAGCACCGTAGAGCTCGATTGGCATTTGCCATAGACCACCAGAATTGGCAACTACACCACTGGTGTCCTGTGCTCTTCACTGATTAGAGCAAGTTCAACCTGAGCACATGCGACAGACGTGAAAGGGTCTGGAGATGCCGTGGAGAACGTTATGCTGCCTGCAACATCATTCAGCATGACCGGTTTGGCGGTGGGTCAGTGATGGTCTGGGGAGGCATATCCCTGGAAGGACGTACAGACCTCTACAAGTTAGATAACGGCACCCTGACTGCTATTAGGTATCGGGATGAAATCCTTGGACCCTTTGTCAGAACCTACGCTGGTGCAGTGGGACCTGGGTTCCTCCTGGTCCACGACAATGCCCGACCTCATGTGGCTAGTGTATGCAGGTAGTTCCTGGAGGATGAAGGAATTGATACCATTGACTGGCCCCCACGTTCACCTGACCTAAACCCAATAGAACACCTCTGGGACATTATGTTTAGGTCCATCCGGCGCCGCCAGGTTGCTCCTCAGACTGTCCAGGAGCTCATTGATGCCCTGGTCCAGATCTGGGAGGAGATCCCCCAGGACACCATCCGTAGTCTCATTAGGAGCATGCCCCCACGTTGTCAGGCATGCGTACAAGCACGTGGGGGCCACACAAACTACTGAGAATCATTTTGAGTTGCTACAATGACATTTTAGCTAAATGGACCAGTGTGCTGCATCATTTTTTCACTTTCATTTTTGGGGTGTCTTTGATTTCCCCCCTCTATAGGGTGATCATTTTCATTTCTATCAAATGATGTGGCATCATTTTGTTACTAATACATCACCCACTTATTATCAGGAAAGATATTCAAGATCATTTTTCCCCCAGTTTAGATCTGATGTGTTTTCAAAGTGTTCCTTTAATTTTTTTGAGCAGTATACATAAATGTATGTGTATAACCGAATAACAAATATATAAATGTATTTGTGTATAAATATATATATACAGTTGTGCTCATAAGTATTCATACCCCTGGCATTTTTTTGGTATTTCTTGCCTATTTCTTTTCAGATTGCATTTATTTTACAAAAAAATACATAAAAGGCTAGCACCAGGCTTTCACAAATACAGCATATGTATTTCTGGGGAATTTCATTCTTATTTGTGCTTTATTTCACAAATTTACAAAAAATGTCATGTTCATAAGTATTCATACCCCCTGCTATAACATGACTAAATAATCAATGGCAAAGCCTTTATTTGCAATTACAGATTTGAGACGTCTCCTGTAGGTTCCTACTAGGTTCTGGCATGTTTCCACAGGAATTTTGGCCCACTCCTCCTTCGAAATTCTCTCCAGGTCCTTCAAATTGGTGGGTTTTCTTGCCATGACCTTCACCTTTAGTTCCCTCCAGAGATTTTCGATGGGGTTGAGGTCCGGGCTTTGACTTGGCCACTCCAAAACATTGACTTTGTTTTCCTCAAACCATTTCTTGACTATTTTGGCGGTATGTTTTGGTCGTCATCTTGTTGGAAGATCCAATGTTGACCGAGACCAAGTTTCACAGCAGACTGTCTGATGTTCTCCTGGAGTATCTTGATATACTGTTCCTTCTTCATGATGCTGTCAACCTCAATGAGGTTCCCGGTCCCACTCGCTGAGAAGCAGCCCCACAGCATGATGCTTCCACCTCCATGCTTAACAGTTGGCACTGTGTTCTTTGGTTTGAAAGCTTCACCCTTCTTTCGCCAAACGTAAGCCACGTCTCTGTGTCCGAAGAGCTCCATCTTCATCTCGTCCGACCATAAAATCGACAACCAAAATGCCTCTTCTTCATCCAAGTGATGTTTTGCAAAGTCCAGACGCGATCTTGTGTGGTTGGGTTTGAGGAGTGGAGTCTTCCGTCGTCGGCGTCCATTGAGTCCTGCCCTATTCAATGTCCTCTGGAGTGTCTGTCTTGAGATACTGGCCCCTTTGTCACTGAGGCCCTGTAACATCTCCTTGGTGGTGATACGAGGGTTGATGATGGCCGCCCGTGCCAATTTTCTTGCATGCCTGGCTGAGACTTTGGGCTTCCTTTCAGGTCTCTCCAGGTTCTTCACTGTGTGGAACACCTTGAACCTCTTAATGATGCTCTGCACTGTGGCTGGATGGACCTGAAAAGGCTTGGATATATCTTTATAACCCAAACCATCTTTGTGTGCATCCACAATGCGCGACCTTAGGTCCTCACTCAGTTCTTTCTGCTTGACCATGGTGGAAAAATCTAGCATTGACTATGAACTGACAGTGACTTCACCAATCCCCTCAATTTATAGGCCCCAGGAATTTTCTGGAAACCAACATGGCTTGGATTTGTTGCATAACAATGCAGGGACTAATGTGACACAGCTTGGGTGCACCAAAATTAGTGAACCATGAAAAACACCTGTCCTTGTACTTCAGGAGGACAAGGGTATGAATACTTATGAACATGACATTTTTTGTAAATTTGTGAAATAAAGCACAAACAAGAATGAAATTCCCCAGAAATACATATGCTGTATTTGTGAAAGCCTGGTGCAACCCTTTTATGTCCTTTTTTGTAGAATAAATGCAATCTGAAAAGAAATATACAAGAAATACCAAAAAAATGCAAGGGGTATGAATACTTATGAGCACAACTGTAGTTGTATGTGTATAAATACATCACATATATGAATAAAATATATATATATAAATAAAGTCCCGGCCCTGTGGAAGACCTCCTGTGTGGTGCCGATACCAAAGACACCGCGTCCCAAGGAGCCTAACCACTTCAGGCCTGTTGCCTTGACCTCTCACCTGATGAAGACCATGGAGAGGATTATCCTGCAGCACCTGCGACCTCTGGTGGGCACTCAGCTGGACCCCCTGCAGTTTGCTTACCGGCATGGGGTCAGAGTGGACGACGCAGTGATCTACCTGCTGCACAGATCACTGCTACACCTGGAGGACAGCGGGAGCGCTGTGAGGGTCATGTTTTTTTACTTCTCCAGTGCCTTTAACACCATCCAGCCGTCACTACTCAGAGTGAAGACGGAGAGTGTGGGAGTAGACCAACACCTGACTGCATGGGTTATAGACTACCTCACCAACAGACCACAGTATGTGAGGCTCCGTCACTGTGTGTCTGACATGGTACTCTGCAGCACAGGTGCCCCTCAGGGTACGGTGCTCTCCCCTTTCCTCTTCACCCTCTACACCTCGGACTTCACACACAACTCCACACAGTGTCACATCCAGAAGTTCTCCGACGACACAGCCATTGTGGGTTGTGTTTCAGAGGGGAATGATCTGGAATACAGGACGGTCATCGGGGACTTTGTCAGCTGGAGTGAGCTTAACCAGCTGCAACTCAACACCAGCAAGACAAAGGAGATGATCATTAACTTCCAGAGGAAAACATCTCACTTCACACCGGTGAACATCCAGGGAGCGGACATAGAGTTGGTAGACAGCTACAAATTCCTGGGTGTTCACCTTAACAACAAACTGGACTGGTCCTTCAACACCCACGCCCTCTACAAGAAGGGCCAGAGTCGCCTCCACCTGCTGAGGAGACTGAGGTCCTTTGGTGTGTGCAGGACTCTCTTATGGACCTTTTATGACTCTGTGGTGACTTCAGCCATCTTCTATGCTGTGGGCTGCTGGAGAGGGGGCAGCACGGACAGGGACAGGAGCAGGATCAATAGGCTGATCAGGAGAGCGAGCTCTGTCCTGGACGGTCCTCTGGACTCCGTGGAGGAAGTGGGGGAGAGAAGGATGTTGGCTAAGCTGATATCCATCATGGACAACACCTCTCACCCGCTACATGACACTGTGGGTTCCCTTAGCAGCTCCTTCAGCAGCAGACTGTTACACCCACAGTGTAAGAAGGAGAGGTTCTGCAGGTCCTTCATACCGACCGCTGTCAGGCTCTACAACACCTGCACCACCTGAACCATGTTGTAGTCACTATGTATTCTTTACTTGTGTATCTTGCTTGCTGCTGTAACAAGTGAATTTGCCTGCTGTGGGATTAATAAAGTACTATACAATACATACACATACACTATATATAGTATATACACAACATACACCATACGCATACGCTATATATAGTATGTACACAACATACACCATACATACTATACACATACGTAACAAGTGAATTTCCCTGCTGTGGGATTAATAAAGTACAATACAATACAATACAATACAAATGTATATGTGTATATACAGTATGTACTGTATAACATACAGTATATATTGAAGTCTATGTGTATTACTGTGCAACATTTTTTTTACTTTGGAGGCCCTAACCCTAACCTTAACCTTAACCTTAACCCTAACCCTGAAAACTGCAAAATGTTTGACTTTAGAGGTTTTTAGTGATTCAAAAAGTAACCTGAAACTCTCAGTATTTCAAATCTGTAACTAATTAGCGAGCCGTCAGCTAAAGACTGTGTGTCAGTATTGATTATCCATAAGCGACGGTGGGAGGCGAGAGCAAGAAGCTTTGCCAAAAAACAAAACGCGAGAGGAGGTGTTGCCATGCCGACAGCGGCGATAAAGTGCAGATTTATGACAAATGTTGAAAATTAATTATTGATCGGTGACAAAAGGCCAAGCAGCAAATACGCGACTATCACAAGAAGCCGTTATGCCTCCAATCACATTTATCGCAACAATTCATTCCATGCGTATCGACAATATTCAGGCGAGGACGACAGAAATGGCGTCCGTCAGCATTTTGGCTATTGTTGCTCTGATGAGTGCGGTGGAAGGAGAGATGCTTTTCCATGCGTACAATCCAGTAAGTGCAGTAAGTGTGCACAGTGCACTGATTGTAGTGTGGGAATTGAGGCACTGCGGGACGCCGTGTGGATGCTGGCGGAAGTGCAGGCGCTTTCCAGCAAAAGCAAAAAGGTCACGAAAAAGAAGTATGAAATATTCAAAGCGGTAAACATTTGCTGATGGAAGGAAACATTCCACGCGTGTCAGGAAGCTTCTTTGAATACAAAAGATGTCGGGGGGGGGCTGATAGCTAATTAGTACAGTTGGCCAAATCATTAGAATGAGCGCTCATGCTCTCCATATCACAGAGGAGAGGCGTGTGTGCGGTGTTCCCAAAGCCCAAACCTGCATTGCATTAGGCTGGCTAAGCCCCGCCCCCCATGGATTCAGGTGTGCATGAATGATTGACAGCTTGATGCACAAATGAGGGCGATCCTCTTTGGCACAAAGCGGCAGAGATGCTCTTTCATAGCGAGTTCAGCCAAAATCGGCCTCTCTAACGCAGAGTTTGGACTTTTTAGTAGTTCTTTCTTGCCTTCGGCTCAGCATGCAGCCCCCCCCCCGGACCCCTAACACCCCCCCACCACTAATCAGAAGGCCAAACACCATCGTTAAATCTGACACACACACTGGCCTCCGAACACAACACTGCCGCTTTGTCTGAATCTATGTGTGTGTGCGTGCGTGCGTGCGTGCGTGCGTGTGTGTGTGTAGTGTGGGGGGGGTTAGTGAAAAAGTACTCTAAATGTAACTTTTCTCAAACAAGGAAACGGATTGTCTTCAAGGTTCTTTGACGTTTCACTTTGTTACACTTTGGCTTTTCCCTCCATGCTTGCAGGGGGGATGAAGTGAGGGAGAGTGTGCACGAGGAGGATGAGGAGGAAGAGGAAGAGGGTGCACATGCACATGAGGTGAGGCCACATCACTGAAATAGCAATCAGAATTAGAAGCGATGATACAGATCAGAATGTAATCCCGCTTAAGGCTCCTCGCTCAGGACATGTGTGGGGACCAGTGAGGAGGCGGGCGGGTGTTGAGATTTTGCGATACCTTCCCAGTATCTTTCCAACGAGTTTGTCACGCTGCAAACTCACATTGAACAAGTCAAAGAGGGGGTCAAGGAAAAGATGATTTAAGTGTCTCTATATTTACGTGCACGCCCTCGCTGCCGCCCGCTGCCATTCGTCTCTGTCTGCGTCGCCTTTTAAGCAACATCTGGCGCCCCTGAGATTGAGGCTGGACGGCTAATTAGCGGGCCCCGATTTGTCCTATAGCGACAGGTGTACGTCCGATGAGGAAGCACTCCATCACGCCTCCCTGCTGCTGCGTACATTGGCGCCTGTACCGGTACCATGGCGCCTGTGCTCCCACGGCGACGCCCTACTTTCAGGACACGGCCTCGCATGATCGGAGACTCTTGGCAGAGGGCTGGGGGGAAATGTTGTCCCTCTTAAGAAGAAGGTTTGGAGCATGTAAACAAGAGTCGATGGATTAAGAACAGATTGACTTCATCATCATCATCCTCATCATGTCATGTGATGAACCTTGACTTGAAACACCCCCCACCCCCACCCCGTTTGTTTAACACCACATGTTGTGCAGCGAAACACATTTTCCCACACTTTCTCAGTGGCTGGAGAAGCTTCTGTCAATGACTTTCTGTTCATCACACACACGCACGCACACACACACACACACACACACACATACTGTATTTAGCAGCGTTGGCGTCAGAGCGAAAAGGCCCCTCCCTCAACGTGACTGTTCTCAGGTCAGATCTTTATGAGGCAACACACCGTATGGAAGACATGTACTGTATAAGAAGTGTTGCTTCCCCTTTTCAACCATGTGAACGCTCCAGAACGTCTATGCTAGCTTTATTGGAACAGAGATGAGGAAATGTACAAAAAATAAGATGAAATAAAGACTACATGAGGGAATTTGAGTAGAAATTGAGGATGAATGCTGAGAGCAGAGCTGAAAAGCTGTTGAACCGTAGAATGAGCGTTGGAATGGTTACACCCTGAAGTACTACAGAAACGCTTTAGAAATGGAGAATGAATGTACAAACGCTCTGACTTATTTGAAGAATGTGGACGTACTAACAATTGTGGGAATCCCATCCATCTAAACATCCATCTTCTTCCGCTTATCCGAGGGGGCTCTCATTTCATCGCACGGGCATCAGTCTAAGCAGCCTAAGCAGGGAAGCCCAGACTTCCCTCTCCCCGGCCCCGGCCAGCTCCTCCCGGCAGTTCCCGAGGTGTTTGAGAGACATAGTCTCTCCAACGTGTCCTGGGTCTTCCCCGAGGCCTCCTACCGGTGGGATGTGCCCTGAGCACCTCCCCAGGGAGGTGTCTAGGAGGCATTCTGACCAGATGGCTGACAAACCTCATCTGGCTCCTCTCTTTTTTTTTTTTTTTTCTCCTTTTACCCCTGTCCTGTCCAGCCTTTAAAGCAGATAGAATTGTAGATCTAAATGTCGTCAACTGCTCAACAGATTTACTCTGCCAGGGAGAAGTGGGACAAAAGGGGGAAGGGGGACAAAAAAAAAAGAGAGACAAGAGACAAGGACAACAGCAGCAACAACAACAATTGTGACAACAAGAACAGAACAACAGAAACATACAGAACGACATCAGCAAATAAATGTCTGTGATGACTATAAAGACGAACAAGGACATAAGGACAAAGGACAAAATAATAACAACCACAATGACAACGCTGTCAATGTCAATCACACATAATAGTAGTAATGAAATGATGAACTATGATAGTGATCACAATGACAATACTGCATTGAAACAGTCACACATAATTGTAGTAATGAAATGATTATCCATGATAGTGAACAGAATGATAATTACTGTAATGCACATCATTGTAAAAAAAAAAAACTATAGTCATACTGCTGATATCACCGTCGCTGTAATAAAACCAACAACATAATAACACCCTGGTTAACTCAGTGAGTAATGTGGGGAAGTACGTATGTACTGTGAGTGTGCATATGTACAGGTATCTCTGTATGTGGGGAAGTCTTCATATATATAAAGGTGCAAGAATGTGTGGGCGTGTAATTGTCACTGAGAATGCATGAAAGGAAAGGGGCCGCCTTCCACCTCCCAGAGAGCCCCGCCCCAAATAGCCAGGCCGAGCCCCCGCCACCAGATGGCCACCAGGCCCACAGGGGCAGGCAGCACAAAGATCAGTGCCCCAAGAGCCAGCCCAGAGAGCACTCCCCCCCGGGAAGATCAGCAAGGGGCCGAAGAGAGGTAATCCCAGCCAAGGACAGGGCGCCGGCGGGCCGAAAGACTGCCAACCCCTGAGACCAGCGAAAGATCACACCCCACAAAGGCAGACGAGTACCGGGGGCCACAAATCGGCGGGCCCAGAGACGCCCCCACAACCAGAAAGAAGCCCGCCCGCGCCAGAAGCGCCAATCCCCACCCCCCGCCACCCCCACCCCAAGGAGTGGAGCCCGGCCCGCCCCGGGCCAACCCCAGCCCGACCCCGGACACTGGGCCGCCCCGCCCAGGGATGCAGGAGGCACATCCTCCACCCACCCAGCGGAGGTACAGGCGGCAGAGATGTATCACCCAGCACTCGACCCCACGGAGCAAACCCCTGTATGCCCCCCCCAAAAAATAAATAACTAAAATAAATAAATAAATAAATAAATACACACACGCGCACGCACATACACACTCCAACGCACTCAAGCGCGCACACCCACGCACGCACACGCACGCACGCACACACACACGCACGCACACACACAGTGGTCGACTGCCCGACACCCGGAAGCCTCACCCTATCCCCCGTTGGTAACCCAAGGAGCAGCGGAACCGGGGACCCCGGGTTCCCAGACATACAATCCAGAACCCAGGCGCGGAGAGCGCGGACTGCCGGGGAGCAGGAAGACACCAGGCCACACCCTCCCAACGGTAGGACGCCGCCAGCAAGGCAAACAGGGGAGCCAGCGAGGAGGAAAGCGGGAAACCGAGCAGGCGGGCGGGAAAACGGGCGAGCAGCCAGTCGAACCACCACACAGCGCCAACCGACACCCGCGGTCCAGCAAACCCCGAAGAGGGAGCGGGAGCCACAGGGAGGCCAAGCATCAGAGCCGAGAAGGCGAGACCAGCAGCAGACCAGCCGACGAACCCCACAAACCACCAGAAGCCAGACCAGCCACATGCCACCAGAGCCGACAGCGCACCACCCCCGCACCGGAGCCCCACCCCCGACAAGCCTGTATTGTAAAATGATTCTTGTCCTGTGAACTCCAGAGTACCTTTTGTTCTGTGAAAGACAGTTGAACTCAGGCCTACGTGACTGAGGGGGAGGTCATCGTGACCGAAGTTATACAAGATATGTTCCAGATGTTATGTGATTTCAAAATGTCCTGCCAACAGGGCCAAGGAAGGATGAGGTTTGATAATCCACGTCATTGTTATTGTTCACTGGGTCTATTTAAGGGTGAACGGAATAAACGGGGTATCCCTTTTCCCTCAACTGCATACAAGTTGTGTTGTGCCTCTTATTATTCCACAACATTTGGCGTCACGAACAGGATTGGAAGGAAAGACGTTGATGCTCGTGGCCTTCTGACCTGCACCATATTGCAAACCAACGGCCGTAAAAACAGGTAAGATTTCTTACCATTTGGTTTGACAGTGTGGTGCAGTAATGGGGGTAACTAATGAGCATTAATGTTAAAATTTCTCCAAATAAGAGAGCCTGTTGTTAGTGCATTACCTTGTAATAACAACTGCAGATTGGTGGTGGGGAACACTCACACAAAATGTGGCCCTCACTTTAGAGTGGGAAAAACTTTTTGTGTGTTTTACTAAAATGACTCGAGTCCAGCTGTGTTACAGCATGATTGGCGTACTTTAGAAGTGTTGAGTAAAGGAAAAGAGTACAGGCTCGTGCCGGCTTTGTGTGTGTGTGTGAGGTCGACAATTTATGCTGCAGCAACTCTTAGTCCGGGAGTTCATTCATGGAGGAAAAATTAAGGGCTAAATATAAGGCCGACTGCAATTGGTAGAGCGAGGTACCCTATACAACGCAGAGTTCGTTCACTGCGCGCTAAGTCTGTGTGGTTACGACCCTCCGAACGCGCAAAGGAGGTGACCAACTACAGAGCAAAGGCTGCGCCTATATAATATGCGTGAAGCAAATCACGTCTAACAAGTAGAGAAGCATACTCAAATTACACATGCGGAATTACAATAAAGTAGTTCTTATTGTCTACTTTGTGATGTAACTCTAGAACAGTCTTGCAGTCCTAGTCAGCCGGACAAGGTCAGTCATGAGTATATTAATGCATACCTAAACTATAACAACTGGAGGAGATTAAGGCGTGAAGCAATCATTTGGATTGCTTAACTTGTGTGTTTGGTTTGAAGTGCACTAAAATTTTGTTATTTGTTGTATGTAACTAAAATTCTAAAATCCAATTGGCATATACAGTACTTCAAGTGTGTGTGTGTGTGTGTGTGGCTGACTGTCTCACCTCTTCTGTAAAGCGTTCAGCGTTGTTTTTTTTTTTTTGTGTGTGTTTTTTCACTGTCTTGAGTGAGTGAGTGTGTGAACGAAGGTCAGCTGAGGACAAACTGTGCTTTGTAACCCTCAAAAGAAAATAACTATAAGATTAATCATCTTAGTCGCAAGACAGTAACGTTAGCCAGTGTAAATAGCTGAAAATTGCCACACACGCAAGTGAGAAGTGCGGTTAAAAACGTATTGTGAGAAATGTTCATAGATTCATCCTTTGTTTGAATGATCTCTTCTGGAACAACAAAAAGGTCAACCTTACACATAGTTGAAGTGAAAGCAGTTTGTGTGTCATCTTTGTGTCTGTTGCTGGAGGTGCTGCATTTGGCTGTTATTGAGTGTAGTGCATCTTGCCTAGTTGTGTTATTTGTGCCAATGTTAATTTGTTGTGGGTTGCACTGGAGAGGCTATCTTGGGTGTGGTCCCAGAGAAATTCAAAGTGCGTCATAACGTTGTCTGCTCTGTAGTGGGGGATATGAACTAGTTGAAAGGACAGAATTGCAGTGGTTGAATTGAGAAGAAAATTGTGTGCAATTTGCTGTGTGATAAGTCTGTTGAGACTTTGTTTTGCATTACTTTGAACTTAGTGAATCTTGTCAAGCTGTGTGGTTCTGCCAGTGACCGGATGTGAAGTGAATAACTGAAGGAGGTGTTGAGCGAGGGGACACAAGGGGAGTGGCTACAGCCCTCCCTCTGAGTGTTGGAAGAACAAGTCAGCCAGTGGAAGAGTTTTTTTTTTTTGTGTTATGAGACTGGAGAGTTTCTGCAAGCTGTGGTTCTGAACTGTACAGCATTTATGGAAAGTGTCATGTTGGTGTTTAAGTTTAAAACATTTTAATGTGGTGTGCTAGTGTATAAAGACTTAATTTTGAAAGTGAATAAAGACAATACTCATCAAATAACATTGTGATAAAATTGCAGTCTGAGTTTAAGATACTTTTGCAAAATAACTTATTTTTGTGACAGAACAAACAATAACATTTATTTTAATTTCTGTCTTGAAAGTTGAAATACTCAAAATGGCTATTCCTTCGACAACGATTTTAGGGTTAAAATACCCAAAAAGGAAGGATGACATCGAGAAGGTCTCTAAAAAGTGGACAAAACGCACTAAAAGCTTAAATCCAAGTTGGCCTGAAGGTGGAACATTTGATGTGAGTTTGTGTGATGACATGGAAGTCCGAATAAAGGACTATAAACCCAAAGACAAAAGTAACAAAAGACAACAGAAAAGAGAAAAGGAATTGGAAATTATACAGTTGTTCAGAAAGGAAGGTGAAATGTTCCGAAAAACAATGAAAAAGAATCGTGAACTGTTTAGAGCTAAAGGCGACGATGGATTTAAAATAAAAAACAGAAATATGGACAAAAACATGCAGGATAATAGTCAGTTCGCTGCATTGGCTCCGTCTGGCCTTTATCCTTTTATTACAGGAACTGTCGAAGTTGCAGGAGATGTTGATTTTGATGACAACAAACAAGATCCTATTTCACCAGTTGGAAGGCTGAAAAATCCACCACAATACTGCAGCACAGACAGGAAGGGTGCAAAACCAAAAAAGTCACAAGTACTGGATTGTTATGCTGAAAAAGATCAAGCGCTTAAAGAGATGACAAGAAAGGATGGACACTCATATTGGCTGAACCTGGAGCACTCGGACTTAGAAAGACAAAAGGAAAGGACTATAATTCAAGAACTTGAGGATGAGATAGATGATGTTAATGAAAAATATGTACAAAATAAGGCTACAGAAGAAAAACAGGAAGAGAGGAAAAAAGGAGCAGTAGAAAGAGTAAGTAGTGCTATACCAGTAAAAAGAAGAGTAAGCTATCCAGAGGGAGTCCAAGAGGCAGAAGAAAGAGAAGTCTTAGGGGGAAGTCTTACCTTTGCTGCAAGTGGCAAGGAAAACAGAAAGTATGATCTCAGATACAGGCCTGGCATACACCCTCCAGAGAGGTATACCGATCCGGCTCATCAATTGCCAATATTAATAAAAGGAACACAGGGACAGTATATTCCTTGGCAAACACTTGATCTTGAGGGGTTGATCGCCAGGCTGCCTGGTATCCATGAGGGGGCCAGCAAATGGATAAGGGCGTTTGAAGAAGAAACAGTGGGTAAAATACTGGCGCTTGGAGATATCAAGGCTGTGTGGGCACGAGTGTTGGGGATACCAACAATGGAAAATGTGCTATATCTAAGTGGCCATCGATGGATGCAAAATCCTGAAGCGGATGGTATTGAGTGCAATCCTTATCGCAGAGACTTGTGGGGGACACTGCGAAGGGAGTATCCGATCAAGATTGATCCCAAGGCCCTGAAGGGACAGCCACTTACGGAAACGGAGAACCCTGCCGAGTATATCAGCCGTCAGCTCAAACGGTGGAAGCAAGAGACTGAGGAAGAAGTTGGAAATAGCCCACTGATGACCACACTATTCAGAACAGCAGTGGTTGAAGCCATGCCAACTCCAGTAAAAAGTAGACTGGAGGATGTTGTGGGACTGACGTCAAAGTCACACAGGGAGTTCTGTGAGCATGTGATACATGCTATTGAAAAATACAGACGAGATGAACAACGGCTGAAAGAGCAAGACCAAGAAGTTCAAAGAAAGGTTGCCCAGTTGCAACTTGGGGAACTGTCAAGCAAGAACAAAAAGAAAGCTCAAGCCTTAGTCGGGGATGCAAAGCCAAGTGTGGAGGCACCCGTAATGCCATCTCCAGCTCCACCTCCAGCTCCAGTGCCAACAACAGTACCACCAGTTCAAGCGCCACCTGTCATCAATGTATATGCTCAACCAAGAACAAATCAAGCGTCGCAAAGGGGAAGGCAATATCAGATGGGCCGAAAAGATGGATCAAGAAGGAGGTCGCAACAACAAGCTACCCCTCCGCAAGTACTTCCCAAAGTCTGTTGGGGATGTGGACAGCAAGGACACAATCGACAGAACTGTCCAACCAATCCATGGCCGGCGCCTAATTGGGTCAAAGGAGGCTATGGAGATCAACAACCTCAACAACCATTGAGCCAAGGTCCAAATTCAGAACAGCCATATTTGGGTCCAGTCAACCCGTGGGGAGGTCCAAATTATGGTTATTAGGGGTGCCCAGAGAATCCTGCAGGGGAAGGTCAGCTGCCAATAGTAACATCTATAACTAAAAAAGAACCAGTAGTTCAAGTTCAAATCGGAGGAAAACAAATACCAATGTTGGTCGATACTGGAGCAACCTACACTTGTGTAGGTCCAAGTTACGCCTCACACCTCCCCATGTCTGACAAATTTGTCAAAACAGTAGGATTCTCGGGAAAGCTTCAAACAATACCTATGACGGCTCCAGTTCAGCTAACAATGGAGGGCGAAACAACGACATTGCCAGTTCTGGTATCTGAGCAGACACCAGTAAATTTACTAGGAAGAGATGCTCTATGCAAGCTGAATGTAAACATTTCTTGTACGCCTGAGGGAGTGAAAGTAGATAGAGTGAAGGAAAAGTTCCAAATGAATGTTCAGACAGCACGTGCAAAAGTATACTGGTTAGGAGATATATCAGAACCAGTGCTCCAGGCTTTCCAAAAGTGGGAAACACAAACTGAAGGCCTGACGGTGTCATTGACAACAGAGTATATCATAATTGGGCAAGAGGGTGCAGCGTTTAACGTTGAGTCAAATCCTTTCCTGGCACAATGGTATAACGTGCCCAATTCGGCACCACACATAACCTTGTTGGTTAACGAAAATTTTGCGTCAAAGGATTTGGGGCCAATGATGAAAAATGCGTCCAAAATAACTTGGAATGCGACTGAAAATCCACTAATTTTTGTGTCGCCAGATGAGACAAAGATAAAATTTTGTGTGGTACCCATATGGTTTCAAAACCAAAAGAAGTGATCATCACTTCATTTGACGTACCACAGATGCCGCAAATCCGTGAAGGTGAGAGTGACTTAAAACAAGAAATGCTCGAACACGTCCCAGAAAATCTATGGTCAAAACATGAAACAGATGTAGGGTTAGTGAAGTCAGCAAACCCTGTTAGAGTGGAGCTTAAACCAAACATGAAACTTCCAAGACGCGCACAGTACCCTCTGAAATTAGAGGCAGAGAAAGGTATAAGCCAAACTATTGAAGGGCTTCTGAAAGCGGGAGTATTAATTGAGACACACAGTTTTTGTAATACGCCAATACTACCTGTGAAGAAAGCAGACAAATCCAAGTACCGGCTGGTACATGATTTGCGAGCAGTGAATGAGATCGTCCAGGATAGTCCAGTGGAAGTACCAAATCCGCATACTCTCTTGACAAATGTTCCACCTGAAGCTAAGTTTTTCACAGTAATAGACTTGTGCTCAGCATATTTTAGTGTTCCGTTGCACGAAGACTCTCAACATTTGTTTGCGTTCACATATCGAGGAAAACAATATTGCTATACTCGAATGCCACAGGGGTTCAAACATAGTCCACATGTGTTTAATCAGGTGTTAAGAGAGGACCTTGAAGGGTTGCAACTCAATAGCACCCTGTTACAGTACGTTGACGATCTGTTAATATGCGCACCGACACTCGAGGACTGCCACAGAGACTCAATTAAATTACTTCGGAAGTTGGCTGAGGGGGGGCATAAGACCTCCCGGGCAAAGTTACAATATTGCCAGCCCCAGGTCGAGTATCTGGGAAGAGTTATATCACACGGAACAATCTCAGTGGCACCCTCTCAGTTGGAGGGAGTGAGCAAAGCGCCACTCCCTCTTACAGTGGGACAGATGATGACTTTTCTAGGCATGACTGGTTTCAGCTCAAACTGGATAGTGGACTATGCTGTCAAAACTGCACCATTGAGAGAAATAATGAAGGAGGGTGAGACTCAGACATTGAGGTCACCGCTGAAATGGACCAATGAGTCCAGAATTGCGTTTGAAACAATCAAACAGGAAATGCAAACAGCTCCGGCGTTGGCAACACCAGACTATGGCAAACCGTTCTTTTGTACGTGTCAAATAGACATAACATGTATGCATCTGCAGTGTTGATGCAAGAAACCTGTAGTGGTCGAAGGAAGCAACCCCTTGCATACTACAGCACGAAGCTGGACAATGTGGTCCAGGGTTGGCCACCATGTTATCAAGGGTTGGCTGCCGTTCATTATGCGTATGAGAAGGCATCAACAATCACAATGGGACATCCAGTGACAATATACACGCATCATAAAATTTCTGAGCTGATCCACCAAAATAGGTTTGTGATAACGCAGGCTCGATGTTTGCAGTACTTGCCACTGTTGACGTATCCAGATGTCACCATTAAAAGGTGTGCAACGGTAAATCCTGCAGACACAATGCCATTCAGTTTTGAAGGTGAGCCTCATGAGTGTGTGCCAGAGGCAATGAAGTACACGAAGTTAAGACCAGATTTGGAGTCTACACCTTTGTTAAATGCAGAAGTGACATACTTTGTGGATGGATCGTGTTACAGAGATCACCTTGGCAGCCATGCAGGGTTTGCGGTTATCAAACAGGAAGGAAGTGATTTTGTGACAATAAAGGCTGAGAGTTGTATACAACCATGCTCTGCACAATTAGCTGAGTTGAAGGCTTTGACTGAAGCGTGCAGAATGGCCAAAGGAAAGACAGCAAATGTGTATACGGATTCGGCGTATGCACATGGAGTGTGTCATTTGTTTGGGGCAGTGTGGAAGCAACGTGGTTATAAAAAAAGTGATGGTTCACCAATACACCACCAAAAAACAGATAGTTGATCTTATTTCGGCGATGATGCAACCGACAAGGCTTGCTGTTATCAAGTGTCAGGCACACAGGAAAGGAAATGAAGATGTTGTGCAGGGAAACAATGCAGCAGATGAAGCAGCAAAATTGGCTTCTAAAAGCCAGGTGACTGTTTTGGCTCCATTGGTGTCAATAGAACCAGTCGCTACGCCAGATGACATTGTGTTGATGCAACAAAATGCAGGGCTAAGTGAGCACAGTTTGTGGCAGCAGAGAGGAGCTTCAAAAGATGAAAAAGGTCTGTGGAGATCACATGAAGGACTGCTTGTTGCGCCAGTCTCATTACTTACAGTGCTAATATCAGATGTGCACAGTCCAGATCACTGTGCAAAGGGGGAAGTTGTAAGGAAGATAAAACAGCAAGGATATTGGTCACCATATTTACAGTCAATGATAGATGAAGTCTTGGGACAATGTGAAGTTTGTGCACAGAACAATGTCAGAAAAGGCATAACTACACCCATTGGACACATACCAGTTCCAGAAGGACCATTCAAACATCTTGTGCTAGACTATGTAGACATGATTAAATCGGTGCATGGAAAGAGGTACATGTTAGTAGTTATTGACCGATTTAGTCGTTGGGTTGAAGCGATGCCGTCTAAAGATCAGAGTTCAGAAACTGTTGTTAAATTCCTGTTAAGAGAAGTAATTCCGCGGTTTGGAATACCATCAGAAATAAGTTCGGACAACGGTCCGGCGTTCGTGCAAAAAGTAGCCAAAGGAATCTTACAACAGTTGCGAATAAGACAAAGGTTGGGGTGTGTCTATCATCCTCAGTCCCAGGGAATGGTAGAGAGAGTAAATGGGACACTTAAAGCCAAACTCAATAAAATTTGTGCTAGCACAAAGTTAAATTGGGTGGATGCACTACCACTTGCACTCATGAGTTATCGCATGCAGACTAACAGAATGACACATCTAACACCGCATGAAATGCTTACGGGTCGACCCATGCCAGCACCACATTTGAGAGGGCCTTATAAAGGGCCCCCACTTGAGCAGTTGCAAAATGAACTGAAAGATTATATAAAACAGTTAACTGCCATACATAGAGCTATCTATGTGCAGGAGAAAAGCAGGGCTCCTGAGTCCACGGAGGTGTCAGACGGCCTGGTGGTGCCAGGCGATCAGGTGTACATCAAGGTGTACAGGCGAAAGTGGCACGAGCCAAGACGAGAGGGACCCTATAAGGTGGTGCGAGCAACACCGACGGCTGTCCAAGTGGAAGGGAGCACGACGTGGTACCATTTAAACCACTGCACCAAGGTGCGTCCAGCCCAATCCAAGCAAGAGGAGGAGTTGAGCAACAAAGGAAGCACACATGGAACGCCAAACGCCAAAGATTCACTTGCTGGTGATGGTGAGCTGCATGTTGTGGGCACTGATGAATGCAATACCAATGTCTCACACCAAGGGGGAAGGGACGCTGTCCTCCAAGGAAGTCCAAAGACATGAAACAGATGAGTACGATGCAACTATACGCCACTCAGCACCAGCACAACGGAGGGACAATGTAGAGTTTGCAGAATTATGGACTGCCAAAATTAAGGTCAGTCAACTAGGGAGAGTGGAGGATGTTCGTTCACTTACAGTGTCACTATTCGGTAGGGGTATATGTGGAGTGGATTTTAAAATAGAAGATGAGCCTCCAGAATGGGGATCAGACCAATGCACTTTAATAGTACTACAAAAACCACAGCAGTGGGAAGTGGGTGTTAGACTAAAGCCGCAGTGGAGAGAACCACATTATCCTTTTTATCTAAGTGTAGACAAGTCAAAAGGGGGGAGTGTGCCACATGTTTGGAGAACAATGTTGTAACTACATACCCATGAACACGGCCAGAAGAGGATCTTTTACTACAGCAATGTCTAGAATTAGTGAACTAAGCAAAGAGTTGACAGGAAATGCAGGGAAAGATGTAAAGGCACTTGACTGGTTCACCACAAAGCTTGGGCATTGGGGTGCTAACCTGGCAAGAACTGGAATAACTGCAGTAATAGTTTTGACAGTGATATGTCTGTTACTTTGTTGCATCGTACCCATTCTGAAGAAAGTACTGATTAAGACTTTTGTAAGACAGATGACTGCGCTGGCGGTTACCAAAGTGGCAGAGGCTCAGCTAGCGCAACTGGTGGTCGAGCAGCCTGATCTATTTCCCAATCCGGACGATCGTGAGGACGATGACACCGACTCAGAGGACTCAATGAGCCGTGAGGTATGATTGACTGTGGGATTGGGAAAGGAGCTGGAATTTGAGCTGGACACCACCAACTGTATATCACAATGCGCTGAGGCCTCTCCACGAACTGTGCTAGTAGCGTGTGGAAACCCGCCATGCCAAGGACAGGACTGACATAAAAGGACAATGGACTTGGCGGGACTGAACAACAATGCACTCACTCACAGTTAGTCAGTGTTGGACTGCTGAGTAACACCAGTTAGTTATTATTAACAAGTGTATTATTTCAGTTATTTAGCATTACCTACCATGTCAGGATTATGTCACTCACTTACTAGGTTAGTTACTCTGTAGTCGCTGTGAGTTTACACTGACGCAGTTATTCAATGAGTTACCTGAGAAGTATATTAGATCATGAAGAATTAGACATGGAGTAAAATTTGTGATCTGTTCAATATTCACTATATCACAGCACTCAGAGTACAGTTTATGCCACACATATATACTATCTCTATAGACAGGTGTAGTTGGTAGATCATTGAGTTAACTCATAATAATAATAGTTACCAGACAGTTAGATAAGTAGTTGGCACAGGGTCAGCTATACCAACCAAGGGGACCCTCCAGCCGAGACGAGCCATCCATGAGGACCACGCCAGCCGAGACGACTCATTCCTGAGGGCTGTAATCGAGGGAGCCAGATCGTGCGGGAGGACATCCATCCAGGAGGCAGGCTATGAGGAAGGGGTGAGATGAGCGCCCTCCTCCAACATGTGACGTGCCAAGTCACCACCTCGTTTCGGCAAAAGAAGCCCCTCATCACAAAGGGTCCCTCCAGATGACATCGTGCTGATCATCGGCGGATGATCGAAGAAGGGACTGAAGATGGCCTACACCATTCTTACAGAGGCACAATAATCCTCTGGGCGGTGATGATATGAGCAGAAACATTTCTCCCGACCTTTCCACACACCGAATCACTGCCCATAACACGTTCCCCACTTCCCCGTGCCCATTCTTCAGGACAAGCATGCATCAAAATCCCCACGAACTTAATCTTTGAACTTCTTTCGGAAAATGAAGACGGTGAAATGACGGGTCTAAGAGACATTATTATTTGTTTTGGGGGTTTGGGACCCCCAAAAGGGGGGAATATATTGTAAAATGATTCTTGTCCTGTGAACTCCAGAGTACCTTTTGTTCTGTGAAAGACAGTTGAACTCAGGCCTACGTGACTGAGGGGGAGGTCATCGTGACCGAAGTTATACAAGATATGTTCCAGATGTTATGTGATTTCAAAATGTCCTGCCAACAGGGCCAAGGAAGGATGAGGTTTGGTAATCCACGTCATTGTTATTGTTCACTGGGTCTATTTAAGGGTGAACGGAATAAACGGGGTGTCCCTTTTCCCTCAACTGCATACAAGTTGTGTTGTGCCTCTTATTATTCCACAACACCTGCAGACAGACCGGGGGAGGCGAGGACACAGACAGCGGCCCAGCAGAGCACAAAGCGCAACGGCGACAAACGCCCAAGCGCCCGGCAGAGCACAACCCCCCCCCCAGCGGGCCCGGCCCCAGGGCACCCGCCCCCCCACCCCCACCCCCACCCCGCCACCCAGGCCCACAGTACCCGCAAGCATGACCAAGCCCCAACCCACCAGCCGGCCCGGCACCCCAGCAGCCGCCACAGCGCAGCAACCACCAGCCCCCACGGCGGCACACGGGCCACCGCAGCACCAGCACCGCCCCCCGGAGACCGCCGAACCAGCCCCAAGAGCGCAGAGGCACCCACACCACGTGTCAGTCCAGGGAAAGCACCGCAAGCCGCCCCCCCCCGCCGCAAGCCCCGGCATCAACAGGCCCCAGAGGGCCACCCCAGGGGAGGGTAGGCGAACCAGACATAGGCATCCCACAGGCCAGGCCACCCCGGGTGAGCCACCGCGACGGCCAGGCCCCCGGCCACACCACCGACCCTGGCAGGCAAGCGTCGCGGTGCACGAGGGACCCCAATCCAGTCTGCCCCACCCGTGTATGTAATAAGGTGTGATTGTGTCTATAATGCAATTAAATAAATAAATAAATAAAATAAAATAAAAGCGGACAGCTACGAAAAGCTGGTCTCTGTGTCCCTGATGGGTGTATCTGTGTGCATGTATATGGGGTGTATGTGGATGATAGCTAATGATGCAATTAAAATCGGGGGACAGCTGCCGCTCGGAGGGTCCCTCACCTGACCATCCCCCCCAAATCCTAAGTGTCTACTCTGCGATTAAAATTAGGGGGCAACAGGTCAGTGGCACGGCAGGAGCAGAGGAGCCCCCAAGGCAGCTCCCCTCCCCAACCACGCCCGACCGTAGGCCACCCCCCAAAGTCCTATATATATGTGAGGTGGTGCTGTGGCACTGGAAGGACGGGGGCCCCACACCCCAACGCCGCCCAAACCGAGCAGGGGGGGGACCAAGGACACATGACCGACCGGCCACCCACCACAGCCCAGGCTCGGGCGAGCCACAGGCTGCAGGACACACCACAGGCCCTACCCGGCCCGCCTCATCTGGCTCCTCTCAATGTGGAGGAGCAGCACTATTGCTCCGAGTTTGTCCCGGATGACTGCTTCTCACCTTATCCCTGAGGGACAGCCCAGCCACCCTAGACAGAGAAAAGTCATTTGGGCCGCTTGTACCCACCATCTTGTCCTTTGAGTCACTTCCAAAGCTCATGACCACAGGTGAGGGTATAAACTTAGATGGACCTGTAAATTGAGAGTTTTGCCTTTAGGTTCAGCACCTTCTTCACCACAATGGACACATGCAGAGTCCGCACCGCCGCAGACCAATCCACCTGTCCATCTCACGTTCCATCCTTTCCTCACTCGTGAACAAGACCCCAAGGTACTTAAACTGCTCCATTCCCGGAGATGGCACTCCACCCTTTTCCAGGTGAGAACCATGAACTCAGACTTGGAGGTGCTGATTCTCATTCTGGCCGCTACACACTCGGCTGCGATCTGTGCGATTCAGTGAGAACCTGAAGATCACGGTGCGATGGAGCCAGCAGGACCACATCATCTGCAAAAAGCAGAGACCAAATCTGGAACCCCTCAATGCCCTGGCTGCGCCTAGAATTTCTGTCTATCAAAGTAATGAACAGAATCTGTGACAAATGGTGGCCCTGACTGAGTCTAACCCTCACTGTAAATGAGTCAGACATACTGCCAGCAATGCAGACCAAGATCTGACACGGGTCATACAGGGAACAAATAGCTTGAATTAGGTGATCTGGTACCCCATACTCCTGGAGCACTCCTCACAGGATTCCTGGAGGAACACGTTCCAGTGCCTTCTCCAAGTCCACAAAACACATGCAGACTGGTAGGGCAAACTGCCATGCACCCTCAAGGACCCTGCAGAGAAGGTAGAGTTGGTCCACAGTTCCACCACCAGGACCAAAACCGCACCGCTCCTCCTGAATCCAACATTCAAGTAGCCGGGGGATTGTGGAGGTTTTAGTAACAAAAAGTGGCTTAAATGCTAACATGCTGACAGTTAGCATACAAAAAATGCTGTAGAAGTTGAAATGTGGGAGGAATGCTGGTGAAATTCATTTCTGAATACATTATGAGTACATAACAGCACTCAGCAAGCATTCTGAAGGTGATGTGAAGGCACAAAGGGGTCCTGTCCCTTTAAGAAAGTACTCCAAAGCACAGCTTATGTGGAAGGCCCGCAGGGATGAGATTGATAGATACGAGTCAGTTACCCCCCCATGCAAGATTTCAACTGGTGGGGTGAGCGTGGTTGTTGACATGATGCCAAGGGAGTTGGGAGCACTGCAAGAAAAGCTTTGGTAAGACACTCGGCTATCATGGATTGACGTCCTGCAGTGACCGCAAAAACAATGTGATGAAATATCAAATACAAAGTCATGGACAACATTTAGTACTTATGCTCCACTTCCTGCCCATCCTCAAGATACTCGAAGAAAAATGCTAAAGTTGACAAAGCGGTGGTCCACAAGGGCGGTGTATTGCAAATATAAAAGAATTCATTGTTAATGATCGATAGTGTATTTTTAGTATACTTCTAGTATACTGGATGTGTCCACTACAACCCTACAAAAGCTAGCATGTGTGTGTTTGGTTCAGCTAGCTTAGCATTGCTTTGAGCATCTTTAGTGCGCAAACCATGTAGAAAATAAGCTAACTCAAGGCTGAAATACTGCGTGGGTGTACAGTACATAACCCAACACTTTTTATTGCCTTGGAAGCAGTTTGACAATTACATTGCATATTTGACTCGTGAAACAACACAAATCAATGCAACGCTAAGCTATACAGTAGACGCTCCACAACGTAAATAATCCATTCCGAGAACCTTTATGTTATAGGGTTTTTATGTTATACAAAGCGTAAAATACATGTAAATAGTCTAATCCGTTTCAAGAACTTCCCAAACTCACCCCTTTAACACTTCAAAATATTCAAAGTCCACCAAATATGGTGGGAAAATAGAAGAAAACGTTAGCATAAACCTAGTAGAGTAACATTCCAATATAAAATAATAAATAAGATTACTGTACAATCCTACCGTTCACTAGATGTCTTGATCAGGAGCGCAAGTGGAGGCAGGAAGGAGGAGGAGGACTAAGAGTCTAAGAGTCAGCTGGTCTCAGAGACAAACGCACACGCAATACACAATAATGCTGTGTGCAAAATTTTAATTTGTAACTTAACTTCATTGTTTAAGTTAGTTTAAGGGCGACTACGAAAATGAAGAGAGGTTGAAGCGAGCAGCATGTCTCACACAAACACACGGACGTGCTGGATAAGTCAGCCAATTCAAGAGATTCAAGAGAGTTTTATTGTCATGTGCATAGTAAAACAGCAGTTATGCTATGCAATGAAATTCTTATTCTGTTCATTCTCCCAAGAAAAGAAAGAAAACACAAGAAAGAATAAGAACATAAACATAAACATATATACCAATAAATTAAGCAGCAACAAAAAGAAGAGACATTCATACAAATAAATATACAAATAAATAAATAAAGTGCTATGAGTGTGTGCGTGTGTTGCGTGCGGCGTGAGTGAGTGCTTCGTTGAGAAGCCTGATGGCCTGTGGGTAAAAGCTGTTTGCCAGCCTTGTGGTCCTGGACTTCAAACTCCTGTAGCGTCTGCCTGACGGTAGGAGTGTGAATAATGAGTGTTGTGGATGTGTGCTGTCCTTGATGAGGTTGTGTGTTCTTCGTAGGACTCTAGTTTTATAAATGTCTTGCAGTGAGGGGAGGGCTGCCCCAACAATGTTCTGTGAGGTCTTGATCACCCGCTGGAGTGCCTTCCTATCACGAGATGAGAGCGTAGGCGGTGCCCTGATAATCAGCCAATGAGATGAGAGCGTAGGCGGTGCCCCGATAATCAGCCAATGAGAGCGTAATGCATCAGAATTTCTGGATCATTTCCTACTTGTTTTCTATCGACAACTTTTCCCTTTTTTTCTTATCACTTCCACTTGGTTTAGGGCCCATGATTACAGTAATTTTAACACAAAGAAAAGTAAAAACATTAAGAAGAGATTTCAATGCGTACAGACTCGCAGTACATACGTACATCCCCACGTTACTCACTGAGTTAACCAGGGTGTTATCATGTTGTTGCTTTTATTACAGCGACGGTGATTTTAGCAGTATGATTATAGTTTTTTTTTTACAATGACGTGCATTACAGTTATTATCATTCTGTTCACTATCATAGTTCATCATTTCATTACTACTATTATGTGTGACTGTTTCAATGCAGTATTGTCATTGTGATCACTATCATAGTTCATCATTTCATTACTACTATTATGTGTGACTGTTTCAATGCAGTATTGTCATTGTGATCACTATCATAGTTCATCATTTCATTACTACTATTATGTGTGACTGTTTCAATGCAGTTTGTCATTGTGGTTGTTGATATTTTGTCCTTTCCGTCAGGGTCTTATTTGCTGATGTCGTTCTGTGTGTTTCTGTTGTTCTGTTCTTGTTGTCACAATTGTTGTTGCTGCTGTTGTCTCTTGTCTCTTTATTTTTTGTTCCCCTCTTAGCCCCGCACCCCCCCCCCCCCCCCCCCAAATCCCCCCTCTTTTCTTTTGTCTTCTTCTCTGTCCCCTCCTGCTCCGGTCCGGTCGCTCCAAATTTGCTTAATAACAAGCATCAAAGTCAAATAAATTCTGTATAACAGGGGAAGTGTATATCCCACTTCTCCCTGGCAGAGTAAATCTGTTGAGCACTTGACGGCATTTAGATCTACAATTCTATCTGCTTTAAAGGCTGGACAGGACAGGGGTAAAAAAAAAAAAAAAATTAAAAAAAAACAAGAAGAGATTTCAATGTATGCAAACTACGATGAGGAAGAGAGGTTGAAGGGAGCAGCATGTCTCACACAAACACACAGCAATGAGATGCGAGCGTAGGCTGTGGCCTGATAATCAGCCAATGAGATAAGAGCGGAGGCGGTGCCCCGATAATCAGCCAGTGAGAGCGTGAAGCGTCAGAAGGTGTCACCAAGCGCGAAACAAATCAAATTTCTGAACTTGCACCAACTTGACGCTTTATGTTATATGGAATTTCTTCCGTAATACGATGCAAATACTTAAATAAATTCTTTATGTTCAGTGGAATTTATGTAAAAGGAGGTTTATGTTATGCGAGGTACACGTGTCATTCACATTCAAAGTAAATGACATGGGGAGGGGGGGTCATGGTGGGGGGTGTAAAGGGGGACACACAAAAGGTCGGATTTGTTGGGGTTTTTTTTATTCTTGTCTGCATCGGTCAAAACGTGAGTGCCTCCTCCATCTCTCGCCGTCGTTCCCTCACCCCTTACCACCTTACCCGCCCCCCCACACCCCCTTCCTCGCTATCTGTGTGCGTCCAATCAGACGGCAGTCGCTCTCATTAAAACAAATTAACTGATTAGACTTTTTCATCTCACTTGTCTTTGACCTTGTAGAACAGATTATATACTGTTTATATACACACAACATACACCATACGATCGATACCAAAGACACCGCGTCCCAAGGAGCCTAACCACTTCAGGCCTGTTGCCTTGACCTCTCACCTGATGAAGACCATGGAGAGGATTATCCTGCAGCACCTGCGACCCCTGGTGGGCACTCAGCTGGACCCCCTGCAGTTTGCTTACCGGCCTGGGGTCAGAGTGGACGACGCAGTGATCTACCTGCTGCACAGATCACTGCTACACCTGGAGGACAGCGGGAGCGCTGTGAGGGTCATGTTTTTTTACTTCTCCAGTGCCTTTAACACCATCCAGCCGTCACTACTCAGAGTGAAGACGGAGAGTGTGGGAGTAGACCAACACCTGACTGCATGGGTTATAGACTACCTCACCAACAGACCACAGTATGTGAGGCTTCGTCACTGTGTATCTGACATGGTACTCTGCAGCACAGGTGCCCCTCAGGGTACGGTGCTTTCCCCTTTCCTCTTCACCCTCTACACCTCGGACTTCACACACAACTCCACACAGTGTCACATCCAGAAGTTCTCCGACGACACAGCCATCGTTGGTTGTGTTTCAGAGGGGAATGATCTGGAATACAGGACGGTCATCGGGGACTTTGTCAGCTGGAGTGAGCTTAACCAGCTGCAACTCAACACCAGCAAGACAAAGGAGATGATCATTAACTTCCAGAGGAAAACATCTCACTTCACACCGGTGAACATCCAGGGAGCGGACATAGGGTTGGTAGACAGCTACAAATTCCTGGGTGTTCACCTTAACAACAAACTGGACTGGTCCGTCAACACCCACGCCCTCTACAAGAAGGGCCAGAGTCGCCTCCACCTGCTGAGGAGACTGAGGTCCTTTGGTGTGTGCAGGACTCTCTTACGGACCTTTTATGACTCTGTGGTGGCCTCAGCCATCTTCTATGCTGTGGGCTGCTGGAGAGGGGGCAGCACGGACAGGGACAGGAGCAGGATCAATAGGCTGATCAGGAGAGCGAGCTCTGTCCTGGACGGTCCTCTGGACTCCGTGGAGGAAGTGGGGGAGAGAAGGATGTTGGCTAAGCTGACATCCATCATGGACAACACCTCTCACCCGCTACATGACACTGTGGGTTCCCTGAGCAGCTCCTTCAGCAGCAGACTGTTACACCCACGGTGTAAGAAGGAGAGGTTCCGCAGGTCCTTCATACCGACCGCTGTCAGGCTCTACAACACCTGCACCACCTGAACCATGTTGTAGTCACTATGTATTCTTTACTTGTGTATCTTGCTTGCTGCTGTAACAAGTGAATTTGCCTGCTGTGGGATTAATAAAGTACTATACAATACATACACATACACTATATATAGTATATACACAACATACACCATATATACTATACACATAGGCTATATATAGTATATACACAACATACACCATACATACTATACACATACGCTGTATATAGTATATACACTACATACACCATATATACTATTCACATACACTGTAGTATATACATACAGTATAGTATATACAGTACATACAGTATATACATATACTGTAGTATAGTATATACATACACTATATACATATAGTATAGTATATGCAGGACATACAGTACAGTATATACTGTACATAGTGTATGTATATACATACAGTATAGTATATACATACAGTATACGTATACATACAGTATTCAACGAAGCACTCACACACGCCGCACGCAACACACGCACACACTCATAGCACTTTTATTTATTTGTATTATTTATCTGTATTAATGTCTCTTCTGTTGTTGCTTAATTTATTGGTATTTATGTTTCTTATGTTCTTATTCTTGTGTTTTCTTTCTTTTTGTATATACATACAGTATACAGGTAGTACTGTCTATATATATATATATATATATATATATATATATATATATATATATACATACTAACACATGCTAGTTAGCTAGGAGCTCCTCTTAAACACAAATACTTTTTTAATGCATTCCACTGTGTGTGTATGCGTGTGTGCGTGCGTGTGCGTAGTGCAGGGCCGGTGCATGAAGAATCAGTGATGGAGTGAAGAGTTGATGTGAGATGATTGCATTTGGGTAACGACTGGATGCTTCATGGCGGCGGTGTTGCCATGGCGAAGGCGAAGGCGAAGGCAAAGGCGAAGGCGAGCCCTGAAGTCATCCATCTTTATCGTGCAAAGGTCACACGCAGACAGTTTAATAAGTCAGGAGCTGTTTGACACCTTTCATGCCAGCCTGATCACATGACACAGCCAACGTCCACAGGCCCGGGGGCAGGGGGGTGCAGGGGGAGAGGGTGGCGTTCAGGGTTATGGAATGTTGGGGTGGGGCCTGCCTGATAACAGACCTTAAACGTACTCATGGAGGAACATTTCTACCGAATGTAGGATCAATGTTAGCTGGAGGGGGGGGATCCCCTCGAGGACTCCCCCCACCCCCAACAACAGTAAACTTTTAAAATATCTTCATCTCAGCCTTTAGCTTTCATTCCCGAGTCTCTTGTTGTTTGGCCACGCCCCCTTCCTCTTCTTCCCTGCCGTGCAGCCTGTCCCAACAGGCTCACGTGTCAAACAAGAGCTAACAGCACCCCCTGCTGGAGGACGGAGGTACTGAGCAGAAAAAAATCCGTGAATTGTAGGCTTGAACGACAATTAAAACACGTATTTTTTTTCATTTGACACTTTCTTATGACATGTCAAGAGAGGTCATCATCCTGAACTCATTCATTTGTATTTATGATCCCATTTTTATTTTGGCATTAGCACCTGTACAGTATCTTCATCAGAAGCTGTCTGTCACGAGGTGGCGTGTGTTTGAGGTGGATTCCAATAGCAGACAGGTTTTCCTTCAAGCCCGTCACTAAAGCAGGTGATCACCACCTGCTTCAATTTGAGGGAAGGAGCTCATCAATTAAATCACCTGCTGGAGAAACTGGTTGAAGAGCAAACCTGTGGTGTCTCGGCCCACCATGGCTCGAGTTTGACACCCCTGGTCTAAACAGACAATCGCTATCACCAAAACGGTGATAGGAAAAGCTACTAGTGACAAGGTAACAAAAAGAAATCACAATAACGAGGGAACCACTGCACAAGCAGGAAACATGAAAAAACACCACTACTCACAGTAGGAACAGGATCCGAGCAGAACTAGGAAACGTGTGCAAGAGAAGACGTTCTGGCAAACAATGGGCGCTGCGCATGGCCTAAATAGTCCAACGTTAATTGCAGAGGGGTGTGCCTGAGCTCCTCCCCTGCTGATTAGGTGTGCTGCAACAGAATGAACGTTAGGTGGCAGCAGAGCGGCACACTAACTCATTAAAAAGAAATCAATAAATTCACATTTTAAAATGTTAAAAATAGAAATGATGAAAGAATGATGGCGTGTAATCCTAAAGCAGGGTTGTCCAAACTGAAAAAAATAAATAATTCTTTTAGAAAAGAAAAAAAATCAAAAGACGTAGGGGGGAAATTTAATATTTTTATATATTTTTCTAATTTTGTAAAAAGGTTTTTTTAAAAAAAACAAAGCTTTTTGTTATAATTACTTCTGCGTTTTCTTTTTACGTTGTGTCTTTTTGCTCTACGTTTTGTTATTTTATTTTCACAATGTGCCACCAGCCACTTAGAAACAAAACAAAACTGTGGCACTTTGCCCCCCCCCCCCCGTCCTAAATGGAAAGGTGGCAGGTGGAGCTGTGTGGGGGCTCACGTGTACAGCGTTTACAATGATCCAACGATCCTCCCCAACCCCCATGGAGGCTGTGTCATGAGATGGAGTGGATAATCGTGTCCCTCAGCGGCTCCGTGACACCAGGTCGGACAAGGCCGGAGAAGAAGACTCCGCCGTGGCGCTTTTAAGAACGCCCCTGAAGGCCATCACGTGGCGGCCATCTTTGACACATCTTTCCAAATTTCCACAAAATGGAATACATTTTTTAAAATTCCACAAAATTTGACACACAACACTCGATAGTGACAATACGGAAACAATTTTTTGACCATGTGGCTAATTTATCAAAAATAAAAAACAAATGTGCATAAGTATGCACAGCTTTTGCATGTCTATATTTGGGAACTTTGCATCGCTTCGCATCAGCCATTTTCACATTGGGTTCAAGTCTGGGTTCTGGCCGGTCCACTCCAGGACATTCACAGAGTCGTGCTGAAGACACGCCTCCTGCTGAGAAATGAACCTTTGCCCCCATCTGAGGTCAAGAGCACTCAGGAGCAGTTTCTCATCCAGGATGATGGTGCTTTGTCTCCGCCCCGTCACAGACAGGTAGGCGTGTCCAAGCACGTGAATGTAGCACAGATGCGCTCCAGTGACGAACAGTGGAAACAGGATGCAGCATCACTGCAGAGGCTGCGAATACTAATGCACATGTCGTTTTTTGCTTCTTCTTTTGGAATTTCTTTTAAAAGTTTTTTTCATGTTGTCATTATGCGGTGTTGGGGGGGGGGGGTTGAATTGATTCCATTCTGGAATAATCTGTAACATAAGAAAATGTGTAAAAAGAGAATTGATGAGCAGGGAGATGAAGAACACTGATTTGAGGGCAAGCCCACCCAGACTTGTCAAACTTTGTGCCATTACTCTCCTTTGTCTTTGTCAGCCCTTCAAATATTCATCTGGCATAATAACGCACGAGGGGGAATAAAGCAGAGTCAATTATTAATAGCGTGTGTATTCAAGGCACATCCTTTCTTCTCTTTTTTTTTTACATCCGCAGACGTGCAATAACATTCCCTGACAGTTGCCACTCCAAGCTGCAAGGAGGACATCTCCCAACAAACATGACGCAACTTCCACCAAACGTCTAACTGCACAGGTAGTCAACAACACTGCTCACATGCGCCATCTGGCGGCCTGGCATGCACATGACACGCTGCCGTGTGCCATCAAGCCTTTCTCATTGATGAAACGACGCACGAATAAATCCACAAGCAAACAAATCAATGAAGTCTCGGACCAAACGTGGTAGAGGACAAGTTGTAGGCAACATTTGGGAGTATTCACACACCTCACACACTTTTGTTACTTTGCAGAAAAGCAACTGGCAACAAATGTAATACGTTTTCTGGTGTCATTGCGTGAAAGCACGCATGGCTTTTCTCAACCAGCGGCGGGTCCTGCTGGGGGCCCCAAATAAATGATTCAGTGTTTCATCGTATTCTTGTTGGTTCATAGTGAAGAATAAATACAGTAGAAAAACTAAAATCAAGAAATAATCACCATTCAAATATAATAATGAAATAAAATATTGTTTTGAATGGAAATGTGTCTTTTTGTTTTCAGTTGTAAATAATCATTAAAAATAGCAAATGACAAGTAAAAACAGGCTCTATGTGACACGTACAGGACTTACGCCACCGGGGGAGCTGCAGCTCTGAAAGTGAAAAGTAAAAGAGCGTTGAGGTGTTATTAGGTCAGCTGTGATGGAGTGTCTCAGCCCTTTTCCAGGAATGTGGATCAATAAGGAGTCAAGGGGGGGGTGCAGTCATATGTGATTAGACGTCATAGACACACATGGGAGGGTGGGGGCAGGATGGCCAAAGCAGGCGGGGTCAAACTGCCAAAATAAAAAGCTAAATTGGTAAATAAAGCAGAGGTCCAGTCTGACTAGCTGCTCATAGCAATGTTCAAATGAGGGCTGTGTGTGTGTGTTGGGGGGGTGGCGGGGGGGCTGACAAGCAGGCGATGATCCAAGACATCATTAAGCACGCCGCTCAAGTGCCATCATCAGTGCCATGGCAACAGGCTTGAGAGATGAGATAAAAAACAATGCCAGGCGGGAGGTGGGGTTGGGGCGGGGGCAGCGCAACCATCAGCCGTTGATCGATGGACGCTCCACGAGGGGAGGGTGATTAGGGAGGTGGGGGGTGGCTTTAAGGCCTCACAGGTGTGAGAACGCTGGGAAAGGTTTTTCTAGTTTTGATGCACCAAGCCAGGCCGACCCCCCCGATCAAGGAATAAAGACACCCTCAGCGACACACAAGACCTTGTTGCCATGGTAACAATCACTCCTTTGACTCCTGACTGTCAGCAGTTCACACGTGCTGCACTGCACTGACCTGATTTGCTTTATCTTTGGCTTTTTAGCACCAAAAGGCCTCATTTGACTTTTTCATGCAATCAATTGTTATTCATCAATAATCAATACATTTCTCAGCATCGCATTTTCATTTCAAAATTAACTTCATAGCCTCGCTTCTTTTTACACTTGCAACACACACTAGACCTCGTTGCCATGGTAACAACAACAAAAAGTATTTTCTGAATAAATTCATCTTAACAACAATTATTATAAATGATCATTTTTCAACGTGAATTTCAAAATGGATGTTGTCCCAAAGGACACTTATAGGACGTGTGGTTTTACGTGTGACAAAACTTTTCTGACAAAAAGTCCAAATGATAAAAGTGAATTTAAAAATAAATGGATTCTATGTAAGTATATAAATAAATGAATCGTCTTCAAGTAAAAATAGCTTGCTTGGCTTCTTTTTACACTTTTACTGCACTCCAAAAGTGACGCATGCTGTACCTTGTTGCTGTGGTAACAATCCCTGACTGTCAGCGTTTCACGCACGCTGCTCGAGGATGCCAGCATCGCTACCTAACCCCACCCCTACCCGCTTTGCTTGATCTTTGGCTTTCGAGCCAAAATGTAGGCTTGATAAAGTTGATTATTTTTGTTCTATTTACGTTCTTTCAAGGTAGGAAAAGCACTTGGAAAAAATTGTTGCACAAACACGTCATAAAGCAGCCACGGTCCGCTTTCTCATGCACTCTGGATCATTACTCAAGTGAGTAACTTTCTGTTTCACCAAAGAAGAATCCAGAAGTCAGTTAGCTACTAGCTACTAGCTATTAGCTAGTAGTTAGCGTTTGGCCAATCCATGAGGTGAAAGCAATCAGTCAGGAAATCTTCATCACCAAAGAAGGATGAGGCCTGGCGTGTGTGTGCACGTGTGCGTGCGTGGCGGCCGGGGCACGCCGCCGACTTAGCGCTCACCGGCGCCTCTCGCTGTGTCAATAAGGATTACAGCAGGCAGCTTTTATCTCTGCAAACACGCGCGGCGCCCGCTCGTTCGCTTCAACGCAAGAACAATCCACGTCTGCCGCGCTAAATCATCAAAAATAATAATAATACAAATTCCATACATGAAAAGCAAGCCCAGCTCTCAACAGATCCAATCTGCACTCAGCCGAGGCAAAGCTGCCAACCTTTTGTTGGCGCCAACGCACCTTTATGTGCAACTTAACACACACACACACACACGGGTGCATGCAAAGCGGGCAGGATACAAAAGCTGCTCCCAAAAAGGCAAAAAAGTCTTCAGAGCAGTCAGCGTCTTTCTGTCAAACACAAAAAGGCTAAAAGTCAAAAGCGGCCATTAAAATCAAGAAGAAGAAGAAGAAAAAGAAGAAGAAGAAGCCAATGTTGACATTTGCTTGCATTTCTCCATTTCTAGCATTTAACAACATTTGTATTTACTTCTTTATTTGCAAACTACGGGGCCTGACTCGGGGGATGTACGTGGGGGTTTCCAGCCGGTTCCCGCCCTGCGGAACATAAACACGTCCATCACGGCCACATGAGCCAGCACCACCAAACAGACAACTTGGGAAAGCAGCCAACAGGAGGAGTCGACTGAAACATCTCAGGGAGTGCGGCGGCAAGCGGGCAAGCGGGTGTGGGGCGTTTTAAAATGTCTCTTTAAGTGCTGTGGGATCTCATTCCGAGCTTTTGGAAAAACATGAAAGAAAGATCTCCATCCATCAGAGTTTTTTAAAGCACCAGTGGTTACCAATCAGGTGGTACAGTTAGTTAGCCCTTCTTCTAAGCTTTGCTAACGGCTGCGGAGGTACATTTTAATGCCTGTGTTGATGATCCATCCATCCATTTTCTATACCGCTTCATCCTCATTAGGGTCGCGGGGGCATGCTGGAGCCTATCCCAGCTGACTTTGGGTGACAGGCGGGGTACACTGGTCGCCAGTCCGGCAGGGCACATATAGACAAACAACCATTCACACTCACATTCATACCTATGGACAATTTAGAGTCGCCAATTGCCAAGTCACCTGCATGTTTTTGGGAATGTGGGAGGAAGCCGGAGTGCCCGGAGAAAACCCACGCGCACACGGGGAGAACATGCAAACTCCACACAGGGGAGAATCGAACCCAGGTCTTCCCGACCTCCAGGCTGTTCCTGTATTGGCCAACATGCTAACCACTAGACCACCGTGCGGCCTGTGTTGACGATATCACTCTCAAATGTTCAAGCATCACACAACATCAAGCAGGACGGCGACGTGTCCCAGCAGGTCGTGTGGGCCTGCTGTTGGCTCCAAGATTTTGAGGTGTGTTTTAGAGACAGACAGACACATTCAACCTAATTTTCCATAAACATACCGTGTATTGATATTCAAGCTAAATATACGGGGATAGATACAGTATGGTACAGTAGATGGATACTGAAGCTAAATATGAGAGGATTTGACTTCTCGGCCATACCGTATGGCCCATGAAGATCAATAGGACCAATGCTTCCTGGATGAATAAAAGTACATGCATTGTGAGTGATGACCTTGATTGATCTTGAGTGATGATATTGGTGATGCAAGTGTTGTATTGATTTTACTTTGGATTTCATTTTGTTTCACCACACACAGAAAGCACAGCATCATCAGTGTATGATAAGGAGGTGCATGGGGGAGGTGCTTAATGGACATCAGGATGAGTCAAGGTCCTAAAAGGGACCCCCATAAAACACCTGCGATATCATTGTACCAATTTGTACAACCTGGGATGCACTGTATCAGTTAGACATGATGACAACACATGTATCGCAGAAGAGGACGGATGAAAAGATGGGAGTTTGTTCCACAAAGTATTATGATTGGTACAGCTCCAGTGATACAGTACATGGATATCGCCTGCCTGTTCAGTGAGTAAAAGCCGTATCGCTCTAAAACCACGCCGATGGTAGTTTACTGTCTTCAAGGCACTGCGTTAGTCAATCATAGCAGCTTCTTTCAAGTCACCTGGAAACTATTGGGACAGTTGAAGTGGGGTTTGGGCAATTGGAGACATTAGTAGGGTCATCATCATCATCATCAGATCATAGGAAACTTAGATGGACTACAGCTCAGGAAAAGTACTAGCATGGCTTTGAGAAACATGAGTGTTACACCGCAGTACGACATAACTTCAAGGCTTTGACAAAGTACTCATGTCTCACAGAAGGAAAAGTGGGAGTGGAAAGGATCCATTTACAGGATAAGTGCAGGAGATCAAGTACTCAATTAGCCACGTTTTGTCATCACTGACAAGACTCTACCCTGCAGGAAGACTTCTAAGTGATTATCCTTCTCATTCTTTTCACCATTTCAACATTTGATCGTTTTTTTATTTCTACCATTGAATAAAGATTTCTCCCATGAAATCAAATGGGAGTGAAGAAGATTTCTACCATCTGCAGGTCACAGCAGCAGCCGACCTCTTGTCGTCCCTTAAAGGCCATTTTCCAAGCTGGGAATTCATTAATGCGCCGCCACCGCCTTCAAATCCATCATTCATCAATTCTAAACACACAACAAGCTCAGGCGGGAGCTGACGCCCTCGGAAGCTCCGCCCACATGTCCATGAATAAAATCCCTTTCATTAAAAGCAGTCACCACCGGAAGGAAGTAGCATCGACGCGGGACGATGCCCCTCGTGCGCACGTACACGCACACACGCGTGCATGATGACATCCCGCAACGTAACGACTTCAAAGAGCGAGGGGCTTCGTGTCGGCGCTCATGAACACATTCCTATTCATAAATAACAAATAATAAATAATAAAGCCATCCAACACGCAACAACATGGCCGCCACATGCAATCCAGCACTTCAAAACACTTCATCACTAAAAGCTCAAGTTCCGGCTTCCTCCCACATTCCAAAAACATGCATGTTAGCTTCATTGGATACTCTAAATGGTCCATAGGTATGAATGTGAGTGTTTGTCTGTATGTGCCCTGCCATTGGCTGGACACCAGTCCAGGGTGGACCCCGCCTGTCGCCCCAAGTCAGCTGGGATAGGCTCCAGAATACCCCCCCGACCCTAATTAGGAGAAGCGGCATAGAAAATGGATGGATGGATTTATAAATGAAAGTTTCATATTCATAAATGTACAAAATTTTACTTTACACAAAATCATCCAGTAAAACCCCACTTCACTTCTTCTTACACTTACATTTAAGATTCAAGAGATTCAAGACAGTTTTATTGTCATGTGCACGGTAAAACAGCAGTTCTACTATGCAATGAAATTCTTATTCTGTTCATTCTCCCAAGAAAAGAAAGAAAACACAAGAAAGAATAAGAACATAAGAAACATAAATACCAATAAATTAAGCAACAACAACAGAAGAGACATTAATACACATAAATAATACAAATAAATAAATAAATAAATAAATAATAAAGTGCTATGAGTGTGTGTGTGTGTTGCGTGCGGCGTGTGTGAGTGCTTCGTTGAGAAGCCTGATGGCCTGTGGGTAAAAGCTGTTTGCCAGCCTTGTGGTCCTGGACTTCAAACTCCTGTAGCGTCTGCCTGACGGTAGGAGTGTGAATAATGAGTGTTGTGGATGTGTGCTGTCCTTGATGAGGTTGTGTGTTCTTCGTAGGACTCTAGTTTTATAAATGTCTTGCAGTGAGGGGAGGGCTGCCCCAACAATGTTCTGTGAGGTCTTGATCACCCGCTGGAGTGCCTTCCTATCACGTGTTGTACAGTTACCGTACCAAACAGTGATGGAGGCGGTAAGGACACTTTCCATAGTGCATCTGTAGAAGCAACTCAGGATTGTGGTGGACATGCCAAATTTCCTCAGTCTTCTCAGGAAGTACAGTCTCCTTTGGGACTTCTTCAGAATTTGTTGGGTGTTGTGAGACCAGGTGAGGTCCTCGCTGATGTGTGTGCCAAGGAACTTGAAGGTTTTCACCCTCTCCACCTCAGTCTCACCAATAAACAGGGGTCTATGCGGCTCCTTTTCCCTTGTTCTTGGGTCGATGATCATCTCTTTAGTCTTATCTGTATTGAGAAGGAGATTGTTATCACGACACCAAGCTATGAGGTCCGCCACCTCTCTTCTGTATGATGTTTCAACACCACCAGTGATCAGGCCGATGACTGTAGTGTCATCCGCAAATTTAATGATGCTGGTGTTGTTCTGGGAGGCCACGCAATCGTAAGTGAAGAGCGTGTAGAGGAGCGGACTCAGCACACACCCCTGTGGGGTCCCAGTGCTCACAATTCTTGAGCTGGATGTGCGGTTGTGGACTCTGACTGACTGGGGCCTGCATGTTAGAAAGTTAAACACCCAGTTACAGAGGGAGGGTGTCAGGCCAAGTGTGAGGAGCTTATTTGTGAGTTTGTGGGGGCTGACTGTGTTAAAAGCAGAGCTATATGATCAAAGATGGCGCCCTCCGTGGCAGACGTCTCTGTGACACTCTCCCGTGTTTTTCTATTTTTTGCTATTTTATTGTTCATTTTGGACATTCAACACACTCACGCAGTACATTACAACAGAGAGACACTTTTGAACATCGGCAGGGTTCACCATGAACTTTCATTTAGCCTCTCAGACTTTGCCTTTCTTCTGCGCCGGGAGAACGCAGCAGCCTGCGGACCTGGTGAGCTGAATACCCGGCGAGCAAAGCATCCGAGGCGTAAACGAGGCAAGCGAGCCGGCCTGCATGCTAGGCTAAAAGCTAGAGCGACGAGGCCACCGCTACCAAGCCTGCTGCTAGCCAACGTCCGCTCTCTTGAAAACAAGATGAACGAACTAAGAGCAAGGATTACAGCTCAACGTGAGATCAGGGAATGCTGTGTCCTCACCTTCACAGAAACCTGGCTGACGGAGGATATACCGGACTCGGCGATCCAGTTGGAATCATTTGCTGCTTACCGGGGAGATCGGACTTTAGCGTCTGGTAAACACAGAGGTGGCGGCGTCTGTGTTTACGTAAACAAACGGTGGTGCATAGACGTACAGACGATGGAAAAGCACTGCTCGCAGGACATTGAGCTGCTGATGGTGAAATGCAGACCTTTTTATTTGCCTCGTGAGTTTAGCGCTGTGTATTTAACTGCTGTTTACACCCCACCACGAGCTAACACCGCTAACGCACTAGGCCTCCTGCATGACATCATTGATAAACACGAGACCAAACACCCAGACGCTGTATTCATTATATCTGGCGATTTCAACCACTGTAACCTCAGGACTGTTCTCCCCAAATATTACCAGCATGTGAGCTTTCCCACAAGGGAAAATAACATCCTGGACCAAGTCTACTGCAACATGAAAGGTGCTTTGAAGGCTGTTCCAAGACCCCACTTTGGAAAGGCCGACCACATCTCCATATTCCTTTATCCAACATACAGACAACTTCTTAAACAAGCTCCCCCCGTAAGTACAGCAGTTAAAGTGTGGAATGAAGAAACTGATCAAGTACTTCAGGACTGCTTTGGCTGCACAAACTGGGATGTGTTTAAAACTGCAGCGGGGAGGGAAGATTGTACTGTTGATTTGGATGAATACGCGTCTGCTGTTACTGGCTACATTAGCACATGCATAGAGACTGTTACCACCACCAAGTATTACAGAAAATACCCTAACCAAAAACAGTGGATGAACTGTGATGTAAGGGCTAAGCTACGTGCTCGTTCGACTGCATTTGTCATGGGCACCGCTGAGGACTACAAAAAGGCCAGATATGACCTGAGGAGGTCCATACGAGAGGCCAAAAGACAGTACAGACAGAAGCTGGAGGGCTACTATTCCACCTCAGACCCTCGGCGCATGTGGGCGGGGCTCCAGCACATCACAGACTATCGACAGCAGAGTAGCGTAGCCACGTCCAGCCAAACCACACTTCCAGATGAGCTGAACGAGTTCTATGCCCGCTTTGACACCCAAACTCCTGATGAGCAGAGAGGGTGGCTGAACCTGGGGAGCACACAGGACTCACCTCTCATGGTGACATCAGCTGATGTGCGCAGGGTTCTAAACAAAACAAACCCACGAAAAGCAGCAGGCCCAGACAACATCTCAGGACGTGCACTTCGGGTTTGCTCATCAGAGCTAGCTGATGTGCTTGCTGACATATTTAACCTGTCGCTCGCACAAGCATCTGTACCGACCTGCTTTAAGTCCACCACCATAGTGCCCGTACCCAAGAAGAGCAACGTGACCTGCTTGAATGACTATCGCCCTACAGCACTCACTCCTATTGTTATGAAGTGCTTTGAAAGAATAGTCATGACCCACATCAAAAAGAGCACCCCGGCAATTGTGAACCCTCTACAGTTTGCATATCGCCAGAACCGGTCCACGGATGATGCAGTCAACACTGCCATCCACACAGCCCTTTCTCACCTACAGGGCCAGGACACATGTGTCAGAATGCTATTTATAGACTATAGCTCTGCTTTTAATACAGTCAGCCCCCACAAACTCACAAATAAGCTCCTCACACTTGGCCTGTCTCCCTCCCTCTGTAACTGGGTGTTTAACTTTCTCACAGGCAGGCCCCAGTCAGTCAGAGTCCACAATCGCACATCCAGCTCAAGAATTGTGAGCACTGGGACCCCACAGGGGTGTGTGCTGAGTCCACTCCTCTACACGCTCTTCACCTACGATTGCGTGGCCTCCCAGAACAACACCAGCATCATTAAATTTGCGGATGACACTACAGTCATCGGCCTGATCACTGGTGGTGTTGAAACATCATACAGAAGAGAGGTGGCGGACCTCATAGCTTGGTGTCGTGATAACAATCTCCTTCTCAATACAGATAAGACTAAAGAGATGATCATCGACCCAAGAACAAGGGAAAAGGAGCCGCATAGACCCGTTTATTGATGAGACTGAGGTGGAGAGGGTGAAAACCTTCAAGTTCCTTGGCACACACATCAGCGAGGACCTCACCTGGTCTCACAACACCCAACAAATTCTGAAGAAGTCCCAAAGGAGACTGTACTTCCTGAGAAGACTGAGGAAATTTGGCATGTCCACCACAATCCTGAGTTGCTTCTACAGATGCACTATGGAAAGTGTCCTTACCGCCTCCATCACTGTTTGGTACGGTAACTGTACAACACGTGATAGGAAGGCACTCCAGCGGGTGATCAAGACCTCACAGAACATTGTTGGGGCAGCCCTCCCCTCACTGCAAGACATTTATAAATCTAGAGTCCTACGAAGAACACACAACCTCATCAAGGACAGCACACATCCACAACACTCATTATTCACACTCCTACCGTCAAGCAGACGCTACAGGAGTTTGAAGTCCAGGACCACAAGGCTGACAAACAGCTTTTACCCACAGGCCATCAGGCTTCTTAACGAAGCACTCGCACACGCCGCACGCAACACACACACACACTCATAGCACTTTATTTATTTATTTGTATTATTTATTTGTATTAATGTCTCTTCTGTTGTTGTTGCTTAATTTATTGGTATATATGTTTATGTGTTTATGTTTCTTATGTTCTTATTCTTTCATTTGTTTTCTTTCTTTTCTTGGGAGAATTAACAGAATAAGATTTTCATTGCATGGTATAACTGCTGTTTTACTATGCACATGACAATAAAACTCTCTTGAATCTTGAATAGTCTATAAATAGCATTCTGACATATGTGTCCTGGCCCTGTAGGTGAGAAAGGGCTGTGTGGATGGCAGTGTTGACTGCATCATCCGTGGACCGGTTCTGGCGATATGCAAACTGTAGAGGGTTCACAATTGCCGGGGTGCTCTTTTTGATGTGGGTCATGACTATCCTTTCAAAGCACTTCATAAGAATAGGAGTGAGTGCTATAGGGCGATAGTCATTCAAGCAGGTCACGTTGCTCTTCTTGGGTACGGGCACTATGGTGGTGGACTTAAAGCAGGTCGGTACAGATGCTTGTGCAAGCGACAGGTTAAATATGTCAGCAAGCACATCAGCTAGCTCTGATGAGCAAACCCGAAGTGCACGTCCTGAGATGTTGTCTGGGCCTGCTGCTTTTCGTGGGTTTGTTTTGTTCAGAACCCTGCGCACATCAGCTGATGTCACCATGAGAGGTGAGTCCTGTGTGCTCCCCAAGTTCAGCCATCCTCTCTGCTCATCAGGAGTTTGGGTGTCAAAGCGGGCATAGAACTCGTTTAGCTCATCTGGAAGTGTGGTTTGGCTGGACGTGGCTACGCTACTCCGCTGTCGATAGTCTGTGATGTGCTGGAGCCCCGCCCACATGCGCCGAGGGTCTGAGGTGGAATAGTAGCCCTCCAGCTTCTGTCTGTACTGTCTTTTGGCCTCTCGTATGGACCTCCTCAGGTCATATCTGGCCTTTTTGTAGTCCTCAGCGGTGCCCATGACAAATGCAGTTGAACGAGCACGTAGCTTAGCCCTTACATCACAGTTCATCCACTGTTTTTGGTTAGGGTATTTTCTGTAATACTTGGTGGTGATAACAGTCTCTATGCATGTGCTAATGTAGCCAGTAACAGCAGAAGCATATTCATCCAAATCAACAGTACAATCTTCCCTCCCCGCTGCAGTTTTAAACACATCCCAGTTTGTGCAGCCAAAGCAGTCCTGAAGTACTTGATCAGTTTCTTCATTCCACACTTTAACTGCTGTACTTACAGGGGGAGCTTGTTTAAGAAGTTGTCTGTATGTTGGATAAAGGAATATAGAGATGTGGTCGGCCTTTCCAAAGTGGGGTCTTGGAACAGCCTTCAAAGCACCTTTCATGTTGCTGTAGACTTGGTCCAGGATGTTATTTTCCCTTGTGGGAAAGCTCACATGCTGGTAATATTTGGTAATAATATTTATTTGAATATAAAAATATTTATAAATTTAAAACTTTTAATTATTTATACATAAAATGATTTTAATAATAAGGAAACATTGTAAGAAACATGGCGGAATGTTGACATCACAGTCAGCGTAAATTGTTAAAAAAAGTAAATAAACCGTGAAAAAGGCAAGGATGTCCTAAGTGCTGACTCCTGTGGACGTAAGTCAGCACATTTAGAACACCACAGTGGAAAAAACAGAGTTTGTTTAACAGAAGTTAAACAAGACGTAACTCAAAACAAGAAAAAAACTGCAGAAAAAAGTTGAAGTGTTCATACTAATACTACTGATGATACATTTAGTCACCTATAACCAAAGATGACCTTCTGTCTGCTTTTTCTTTTAAATATATCCATCTTAGCATCGCTGCATAACAACATTTATTGGATTACAAAATAACAATTACTAAAACGGACCCGAATCCTTTCCTTTTTCAGTGTTAGGCGCCACGTGCAGCGCATGACTGCAAAGTTCATGCGATGTGATGAAATATTGAAAAAGTGATATTACCACTGAAGCAGCGTGTTTACAAGACATGGCCGCACAGCCCAGGAGGGACGAGTGGGGTCATGTGACCCGTTCGTACTTTAGTTCTAGATCAGATGTTATTTTTAGCGTCAATCACTCATCACGTGTCCTCCAGGTAAGTCTCAGAGTCGTTCATCAGGGCGCCGCCTTGTGGTCAGCACCAGAACACCTCCTCATTTCTTAGCATATGTGGCTTTAACCTTTATTTGATTTGTTTACCAAAGTTCACCGGCATGCAGCATTCAAGAAATACAATTAGAATACAGGCGCGGATTTAGAGGGGGGTGCCTCAAAACGGCACCCACGATTTTTTTTTGCCTGATTCTGATGTATGTCCATAGGGACATGCATCTGACATGCATCTGAATTCTGGGCGCGTGGTGGACGCATATGCCAGAATGCAACCGAGACGCATGCTACTCCTGAACCCACTGTCAGGCTGATCATTTACATTGGACATTGAACGTGTGCTGTACATGGCTATTCAGGTGGAGGTGCAAAATAAAGGTTCTGGCATCATGACTATAAGGGAAACTGTTGTCTATTCTCAATAAAAATTAACCAGAAAAGCGATCCCCAGTGACATCAAATTACACTCAAATCCTCGGAATTTACAGCTGCTTCAAATTGGAAAATATTTCAGGAAATTGAGCTAAAATGGGTTTCTCCTAGTACCGGTCATTTTATAAATAGAATGTTTTGGATTAAACGATATATTCCAAGGATAAAAATAACAAACTCTTGAAATTAAGGACATAAAATTGGCCTCAGATACCACCAGACTGCAGGAAATGAGGTCTAATTTTAAAAAGTTTTTGGGGGGAGGACCCCCAGACCCCACCCCCCCTTTTCAAAAAAGCTAAAACCGCCCCTGGAGACACACTTCTTTATTCTTTTTCTTTACATTCGCAGCAAGTTCTAAAAAGGAAATGACGACAAAGAATAAAGCAAGAAAATAAACAGCAAAAACGGAGAGGCAGAGGCTAGCATAGTTCAAGAAGAAAGTTCACATCTTACTACCAATAACAAACATACACTTTACCACCTGCATCCCAAATATCAACTTCTCTTTAAATATATAATGCACTCGTTTCTTGCAGCAGTTTTAAAAAGAAAAAATACCAAAAAAAAAGGGTGTACTGCAAGAATTAAGTAGAATTTGTGATCCTAAAAAGGCTAATATGCTTTGTCACCAATAACAAATCTGAAAAACCTTGGTCTTTAAAAATATACATTTCACCTTTGTGTGTGTGTGTGTGTGTGTGTGTGTGTGTGTGTATTATAAATGTGTATTATGTGTGTATGGATTGAGCTGAGAGGGGGAGGGTTGATTATAAATGAAGGTAAAGTCCGTTTAACCCCTGCTATGATGTCACACACAGCTATATTATATATTTAATCTTTATATTTATAAATGAATTATATTCTATAAATAAATTATATATTTTAAATTGTAAATATTTAAAATATTGATAATTTTATTATATATGTATACACACACAATATATTTAAAAAAACATTTTTGTACCATTTATTTTATAATACATTCTTAGAAATGACAACTGTATTTATTTAATTTACATTATTATTGATCTAATTTGCAGTATGGGGCCCTGGGTGGAAAGAAATGTCCTAGAACCTTGGTGTGGGCCATGGTGTCCCATCACCAGCAGTGCCACACTGCCACCTAGCGGCGTACAGTGGGAGTACAGTCACATTTCTCACAAAAGCCTTCTATTGAAATATTTTTGTCTATTTCTTCCAGGGACTTGGTTTGTTGAGGCGGACTGGAGAGTTTGACGTTAGGAAACAAGGATGAGGCGCAGTAAGACAAGAAACAAGTACCGTAACTATGGGATGCTGCTGTGTAACCATGACAACCAACAGGCAAGCATGTTCACAAAAAAGTCTTTAATGAAAAAAATACATAGCAGCATTTTACTTTAAAAAGTCACACTGACATTTTGGGGAACGGAGGGGATGAGGCGAGTGGGCGGGGGCTAAAAGTTAAATACAATCCATTAGGGATGCTCTGATAGATCGGCCACCGATCAGTATTGGCTGATTTCCGTAGAAAATGTAATAAAAAAAAAAAAAGTGTCTTTCACAGCTGATCGCCTGCGGCAGCGAGCCTTTGGTGCAGTGTGGCGTCTTCCCCTTACTAACGTCTTGGGTGGCGGCGTCCTTCAAAACAAAAACAACCACAGCTGCCATGTGAAAGCTAACTGCTAACACATGCCATGAGAACTACCTTGTGGGGGTAAAGCTTTCATACGCCATCTGAACAACAACACGTGACACCCGAGTGTGATCGTCTGTCAAGCTAACACAGCCATGTGGCTAACACGCACTGAGAAGGATAAGCTAAAAGCCCCAAAAATGATTGAATTCATGGGACGAGAAGACGGCAAAGCGTCCTTAAAAAAGGAGTGTCATCCTCAGTGATTATGTTGTCTTCAGACTAAGTCCAATAGGTTCCCATTGAAATCACGGTGATTTTATGCGTCCTCTTTTCATATCATTTAGCCAATAGCAGGGGAGTGCAGCCATTAATTACTAATTTTATTAATAATTATCCGTTTTTTGCCACCCCACCCAGGAGTCAAGGGACCTTGGAATTGTCCTGAATTATAGCCCCCCCATTCAACAGCACTCATTTCACCTATTTCAGTGCTGATGATGGGTGTCGGAATGGGTAGCAAAAACCCTGATGGGAGCATCCCTACCATCAATAGTTGAGCTTCTGAAGCTCAGCTGATTGGCTTGTTTGGTAGCCAAGCTACTGGTCCCTCCCATTAGAATGATCACACATCCTGCCATGATGCCAAGCCCAGCTGTATAGCAGCAGAGAGTCACATGACTCCAGGAACAGTCTGTGGGCCAATAAAAAAAAAAACAAAAAAAAAAACAAAGCACCAAAGAAACACTCAGGTAGGTCAAGACGTCCATACAGGGAATAAAATAAAGAGGTCATGTGACTGGCAGCTGAAGTTTCACTGAAACATTCCAAAAGTTGAAAAAAAAAAAAAAAAATTCCTTCTATCCCCCCATGGGTTTACGGTGCCACTGTCCTATCAGAATGGCTGTGCGGGGCGGGCGAGCGTATCCTGGGTCGCACATGCGGCGTGGCCGCGTCGACTCGGAGCGACTCCTCGGCTTTCTCGCTGCTGAGGGGCGGAGTCAGGACGCCTGACGGCACCTGGCAGCCGCTGTGATGGTCCAAGCCGGCATCCTCGTAGCGCGACGCTTTCTCCTGAGCCACACGACAGAAGGATGCATCAAATGAGCCACATCAAATGGACGGGACCACGCCATCACAAAGCAGGAAGGAAGTGGACTGGTGGACTTTCTTGTTGGATGCAAGTGTGTTCAAGCTCCGCCCCCCGCAATGACAATAGTGGCCAGCCTTTGACGCCGTCCCCCCAGACATAACACCCCATACATAGAGGAGGAGGACTCCACTTACCAGCCACGTCAGGTAGGGGGCGTGTGTCTGAATGTTGTGCGTGTCGTCTGCAGCGACGCCCGTGAACATCTTCATGGGGGCGCTGCCCATCTCCCGCAGCGCCATGGCGAAGGGTACCATCCACCTGACGCACTCCTCTAGCTCTGCCCTCTTCAAGGCTACACGCAAGACGAGGTTAGCGTATGAGCTAGCAGGTCGGCTGTAAGAACAGAGGCCGGCGGCATGGACTCACCCGACACGTTCTCCACCAGTTCCAGGGACGAGAAGTGGAACAAGGCGGACGCGGCGAGGATCCCGTTGGAGAACTCCAAGCAGCGCACATCCAGGAGGCAAAGGTCCAGCAGCTGTGGAGATAAGACGTAGCACACGGTTAACACTTCTGCACTGCACTTCTTTTTACACTTGTGTGACGGGTGAGACGAGACCTCGGCGATGTGTGTGAAGGTGGCCTGGGGGTATTTGGGGATGAGCAGCTGGTCCGACTCCTTCAGGTAGGCCACCTGCATGTACACGTTGAGCCAGGAAACAGGCGTCTGCGGGCTCAGACTCCACTTCAGCTCCTGGCCAAAATAAATACATGAATACATCCAAAACAGTGGCAGAGCGGTCGGTGAGTGGAGTCTTCTACCTTCATGACGATGACTTCCATGCTGAGGATCTCGTCTTCTGTGCAGGCTTCATCCGTCACGTAGGCAAACTGGTGCACTTTGGGCGGGTACATCTCCTGCACCGTCAATGTTACGTAGAAAGGTGAGACCTGCACCCATGTACCTAATGAAGTGGCCACTGGCAGCACTTCCTGTCCTCACCTCCACTTTGGCTGCGATGAAGAGGCAGGTGATGCCGATGAGCTGCAAGGTGGACTTGAAGACGTTGCTTTGCGTGGCCATGAAGCGGTCAAAGTAGTCCTGAGCCAGGTGGTACGTCTCACGGTGGAGCTTGTACACTTCACTCACCTGAGCAAAGAAAGCCATGTCACACTTCAGGTGGTTACCATGGCAACTGCTACGTGCAGTTGCTCAGTCTGTCATATGAACAAGTTAGCATTCCTAACCTGCACCTTCTAACCCTCTTACTACCCCCAACTACCTGACCCATAACCAACTCCTTCACCCATTACTCTCTAACCCTAAACCATAACTCCCGGACTCATCACTCCCCAGCCCATAACTCTGATTGCCCACCCTGTGAGTCCCAAGTAACCCCAGGCCTTCATAGACATGTGTGTCCACTGAGGGACCCTACTGACCTCCATGAGCCAGTCCAGAAGAACAGCCCTCATTTTGGGCTGAAGGTGAGGATGTTTGTCCATCATGTTGACGTCCCGCATGTACGTCTTGTCCTTGGCCAACATGTTGGTCCACACCACGTCCTTGCTCGCCCAGCTGAGCAGCGACAAACGCACCACGTGGAAGAAGGCGTCTACATCAACATCACGCACGCACACAGTCGCCACGAGGACTCACCAGAGCGCGGGAAGCGGAGCGCAGTGCACCGGCGTAGCGAAGACGTTGTTGAAGTTGTAGTGTGGGAAGCCGGCATTGATCAGGGTGATCTGCTGCTCGTCCTTCTGCTCCAGGGAGGAGGTCCAGCGCTGTGGACTCATGTGGGCGCCCTCCGAGCTCCAGACGGCCTTCGTGAAGACGACAGGAAGGCACACGAGTAAGTATGCCGAGTGGATCAGAAATCACAAGGCGGTATCGGCAGTGTCTGAGACATCGACAATCTGATACGGTGGTGCCCACAGACTAACTAAAAGACCCAGAACTTGTTACGTCCACACCCCTGGGATTGGTTGACTCACGTGGACATAACGAAAACTATCCATTTGTAGTTTTCAGCAGACACTTTAGGAAAATGGCTGAAAAAAGCATCATTATCCTCCACTTGTGCGTTTATGTTTGCATTCTCATGTTGAGGATATGTTGCTGCACTAATGGTGGTCTTGTATGTTTTGACTAGAGTGGCAGTAGTTTTCATACATGTGCTATCATCTTCCTTCTGGTGGCTAACAAGCTGAGAAAAGATAACGTGTGCATTTTGGTAGTTGCTGCGGCAGAATCCAGGTTGATAGCACCATGCTTTTGTTTTGAAGCTTACTTGGCACTGAACAGGAAGTCACCAAGTGCAGTTTTGAGCTAATCTTATCGAACAGTCCCTTTTGTTGCAAATGGTGATCTGAAATCAGGAGCATGTCAAGCTAGCAGGAGGGCGGAGCAAGGCTTTATGAGTGTTTTTTGCTGTTGGTGGTGGTCTTGGAAGGTAAATACTGTCAGTGAGCGCACTTATGCGCTCAAAATGCAGAGTGTGGAAACGTGGATGAAGTTTACCTCTGAGTCGCGCAGCTTCTTCTTGGTCATCTCTGCTGCGTCCTCATCCACATCATGTAAATACTGGGGGTGGGGAGTGGTGGTAGAAGAAGAAGAAGAAGAAGAGAGGTCATCTCAGAGGACTGGAATAAAAGTTGTTGCTGACAAAGTCCATGCTGAGGCCTTCAGATGAACTGAGAGCTAGCTTAGATGAAGACCTTCATACTCACAATGGCAACATCTGCCTTCCTCTTCCTTGGCCTCGCTGCCTTCAAGTTGGCCGCCTCGGGAACAACAGACTTGGTTTCTGTTTCTTCCCTGGAAATAAAGAAACAAACACGTTAACAACAAGAACAACAACAACTTTATGTGCTCCATAAGCAAGATGCTTTAGCTTGTGTAGCATTTCCATGCTAACTAGCCGGGATGGCTAAAAAGCTCGCCAAGTTGACTTGAGCTCCATTTCACAGTGAAAGCATTAACTCACCGACTTCCAAGCATTCTACTCTCAAGGCTGGGGAGTAAACCTGTGGAGGAGAAAAAGTTTGAAGGCAGTTTTGTGGTTACTTTTAGGGGAGAACATGAAGTCACTCCCAACCCCCCACGCTCAGCTGACAAAGCCGAGCCACACTGCTAGCATTGCAAGTCGTCAAAAGTGTCCCCAAATAACAGCTAGCCTTGTCAAACTGCTTATTAAGACACTAAACACGCCAGAGTGCCCCGTAAACGTGCTTATTTGGGCATATTTATGCTGGCAAGCGGCTCGTTTTCTTTGACTAACTTGGGACATCTGCCTCTCCTCATCATGGCGGAACTCCACGCAGCAGCTGAGACTTTGTTGGCACATTTTAACACTGACATCCATCCACAAGCTCCAAAACCAGCTCGGAAACTAACTTTACAACATTTATCCTCCACACAAACGCCTACAATTCCGCCTTTAAGTGCAAATGTGTCAAGGTTAGCTCGGCTGCGCTCACCTCAAGACGCTGCTCTTGAAGTTCACCCGTCTTCCCAGTCAATCTATCGATCGATGGATCGGTGGGTGGTTGGGTTGGTGGCTGGAGTAGACAATCGACAAGTGAGTTTGCCGTGTGACCGTGAGCCAGCAGGCCGGGCGGTAGGTCGCTGTGAGCGGGCTCGACGCGGACCAGATGACTGGCGCGTCAAACGGGGAGGAGGCGATTTAACTTGGCGCTAAAACTTCTTCTTATCCGCCTCTTTTGTGCGCGTCGCCCGTCCGCGCTCGTCGACCTGTCAGGCACGCACGAGCCGCACGTCGTCCAAATGAGCAAAAGTCGTCGGAGAAGACGCGAACAAGTGAAGAAAGTAGATATTTTATCGCCATTTAAGCCGGCAACGCGGGAGGCGTGACGGCTGCGTGACAGCTGCGAGGGCGGGGCTTCCGAGGCGGAAGCGGCCGGGCACCGCGTGGCTAGGCTGTTGGATGTAAACAAAGGCAGCATGGCAGCGCTTCTAAGGGAAAAATTAACGTAAAGCGACCGCGGGGTTCTTTAAAAGTGTTGTAAGAATCTTGTAAAAGAGTCAACGTCGCTGTCACGATGCCGCACTCTGTGTTTTAGCAAACAATAAACAATCAAATGAGAGCGCAGCTGCTTCCGCCTGGCGCCCATTTCGACATGCGGAATAGTGGTGGGCGATACTGCACATTTTAGCATCGATCCGATACCAAGTAACAGTTTCGATGTCATTGGAGGATTTTTCTTTTCGTTTTTTTTATCACAATCAGAATAAAACCAAAGTCCCCTTTATTACACTAAGTATTTTTTTAAACTAGTAGTAGCTCTCATTCAAATCTTTTGGGGATTTTTGTGCCCAAAGACTTCCTAATTTTCAAGCCATACTGTCCCTGTGTTTACTTGGTATCGGATCGTTACCAAATATTTGCTAGATGCTAGCATGCTAACTGTTAGTATGTATGCATTTAGCATTCATCCTCATATTAAATGATGTAAAATTACTGTAAAACTGCACTTTTGGTACTTAGTGCCATCTTGCTAGGTGCTAGTGTACTACCTGTTAGCATGTTAGCATTTGAGCCGTTATCCCTACAATAGAACTGCACTTTCAGTACTGAACGTTACCTCGCTCAGTGCTAGTTTTAGCATTTTGCATATCACAGGGACATTTAGCACATTAGCAAATGGATATTGAAGCAAAATATGTTCCAATGTTATCACATTGTATCCTCCCAGGTTGCGAGCTGGTAGCATGTTAGCCGTTAGTCTCTTTAGAAAGCAAAGCATCCGAGGCGGAAACGAGGCAAGCGGGCCGGCCTGCATGCGAGGCTAAAAGCTAGAGCGACTAGGCCACCGCTACCAAGCCTGCTGCTAGCCAACGTCCGCTCTCTTGAAAACAAGATGGACGAACTACGAGCAAGGATTACAGCTCAACGTGAGATCAGGGAATGCTGTGTCCTCACCTTCACCGAAACCTGGCTGACGGAGGATATACCGGACTCAGCGATCCAGTTCGAAACATTTGCCGCGTATCGGGGTGATCGGACTTTAGCGTCTGGTAAACACAGAGGTGGCGGCGTCTGTGTTTACGTAAACAAACGGTGGTGCATAGACGTACAGACGATGGAAAAGCACTGCTCGCAGGACATTGAGCTGCTGATGGTGAAATGCAGACCTTTTTATTTGCCTCGTGAGTTTAGCGCTGTGTATTTAACTGCTGTTTACATTCCACCACGAGCTAACACTGCTAACGCACTAGGCCTCCTGCATGACATCATTGATAAACACGAGACCAAACACCCGGACGCTGTATTCATTATATCTGTCGATTTCAACCACTGTAACCTCAGGACTGTTCTCCCCAAATATTACCAGCATGTAAGCTTTCCCACAAGGGAAAATAACATCCTGGACCAAGTCTACAGCAACATGAAAGGTGCTTTGAAGGCTGTTCCAAGACCCCACTTTGGAAAGGCCGACCACATCTCCATATTCCTTTATCCAACATACAGACAACTTCTTAAACAAGCTCCCCCTGTAAGTACAGCAGTTAAAGTGTGGAATGAAGAAACTGATCAAGTACTTCAGGACTGCTTTAGCTGCACAAACTGGGATGTGTTTAAAACTGCAGCGGGGAGGGAAGATTGTACTGTTGATTTGGATGAATACGCGTCTGCTGTTACTGGCTACATTAGCACATGCATAGAGACTGTTACCGACACCAAGTATTACAGAAAATACCCCAATCAAAAACAGTGGATGAACTGTGATGTAAGGGCTAAGCTACGTGTTCGTTCGACTGCATTTATCATGGGCACCGCTGAGAACTACAAAAAGGCCAGATATGACCTGAGGAGGTCCATACGAGAGGCCAAAAGGCAGTACAGACAGAAGCTGGAGGGCTACTATTCCACCTCAGACCCTCGGCGCATGTGGGCGGGGCTCCAGCACATCACAGACTATCGACAGCGGAGTAGCGTAGCCACGTCCAGCCAAACCACACTTCCAGATGAGCTGAACGAGTTCTATGCCCGCTTTGACACCCAAACTGCTGATGAGCAGAGAGGATGGCTGGACTTGGGGAGCACACAGGATTCACCTCTCATGGTGATATCAGCTGATGTGCGCAGGGTTCTGAACAAAACAAACCCACGAAAAGCAGCAGGCCCAGACAACATCTTAGGACGTGCACTTCGGGTTTGCTCATCAAAGCTAGCTGATGTGCTTGCTGACATATTTAACCTGTCGCTTGCACAAGCATCTATACCGACCTGCTTTAAGTCCACCACCATAGTGCCCGTACCCAAGAAGAGCAACGTGACCTGCTTGAATGACTATCGCCCTATAGCACTCACTCCTATTGTAATGAAGTGCTTTGAAAGAATAGTCATGACCCACATCAAAAAGAGCATCCCGGCGGCAACTGTGGACCCTCTACAGTTTGCATATCGCCAGAACCGGTCCACGGATGATGCAGTCAACACTGCCATCCACACAGCCCTTTCAGGAAGGCACTCCAGCGGGTGATCAAGACCTCACAGAACATTGTTGGGGCAGCCCTCCCCTCACTGCAAGACATTTATAAAACTAGAGTCCTACGAAGAACACACAACCTCATCAAGGACAGCACACATCCACAACACTCATTATTCACACTCCTACCGTCAGGCAGACGCTACAGGAGTTTGAAGTCCAGGACCACAAGGCTGGCAAACAGCTTTTACCCACAGGCCATCAGGCTTCTCAACGAAGCACTCACACACGCAACACACACACACTCATGGCACTTTATTTATTTATTTGTATTAATGTCTCTTCTGTTGTTGTTGCTTAATTTATTGGTATTTGTTTCTGATGTTCTTATTCTTTGTGTTTTTCTTTTTTGAGAGAATGAACAGAACAAGAATTTCATTGCATAGCAGAACCACCAGTTTTACTGTGCATATGAAAATAAAACTCTTGAATCTTGAATGCTTGATGTAAAATCACTGTAGAACTGCAGTTTTGGTACTTAGTGAGACAAAAAAACATTTTAGGCTAGTAGGCACATTTTAGGCACATCGCTCAAAAAAGAACCAAAAATGTCAAAATGGCGCGTGGCCAAATGTAGGACTCACTATGCAGTCAAGGACACGATACGCTTCTGTGAAAGAAAAGAGTTTAATAAAGAAAACACAAAGTACAAACAAGAACTTAGAATGTCCACGGGGGAAAAAGTACTAACAAAAACACCGGACCGAGTCGCGGGAAAAAATAACTAAAGGCGTTGTGCACACGGCTAACACGTAATAAAGTACAAACCAAAAATCACTGTTACAAAAGGTAACAGGAGCAGCAAAGTACAATAGTAGATAAAGGCTAGGCTGCACAAGGTCTGATGCTACACAAGCAGGCAAAAACACAATACTCAAGGTAGAAGACAAAACAAGGGACCAGAATAAGGAACAGGGTAGCAAGAGACAATGGGAATCAGGTGTGCGTGAGGAGACGTTCTGGCAAAGACTGAGAGGAGACGCTGGCACTAAGTAGTCCTCAGGAAATTAGTGTCAGGTGTGCCTGGACTCCTCCCCTGGTGATTGGGTGTACTGCAAAGAACAGACATTAGATGGAAGCAGAGCACACCCAAACCATGACAAAAAAATCTCCAAACCAGAACAAATAATGTTGTCAGTAGGACTCAGTAATGAGTAGCTCCACCGTTCTTGTTCATCACTTCATAGATGGCTTTGGGCATGCTTGATGCCAGTGTTTCCAGGAGGCTAGTGGGAACATTGCTCCAAGTGGTGAAGATGGCTTCACCAAGGGCATCAACTGTCTGGAACTGATGGCCATTTTTAGAAACTTCCCTTGCCATCCATCTCCAAATGTTCTCTACGGGATTTAAATGAGGGGATCATGCAGGATGGTCCAAAAGAGTGATGTTCTTCTCCCTGAAGAAGTCCTTGGTCAAGCCAGCATTGTGAACTGCAGCGTTGTCCTGTTGAAGAACCCAGCTAGTACCACACAGACGAGGGCCCTCAGTCATGAGGGACGCCCGCCCCAACATCTGCATCCATTTGACGACCCTGTGTAACAGATGCGGAAAAAAACATGTATTATCATCTCTGTAATGTTTTTGTTTATGGGTTAATTTCTCCAAAATCCCTACTTTGTGATTTGTTTTGGTTTCTTCTTAAGTTATAATTTAACATCTGTAACTTTATTTTCGTATTTCCTTTGCCATGGTATGAGCTTTTATTTTGAAGGCTCAGGGGATGTCATACTGTTGCTCACGTCGTCAGTCAGTCCATGTTTGTGCTGGCTGACAGGTACGTTGGTGTGGGAGCAACTAAGTTTTGTAATAACATTTCAGTGGTTAAAATATTGCTTTATATTAACCTAATGGGACCCCTGTTGTTACTTATTTATGTTTCTTTAATAATATGTCGTGTAGTGTGGTTTTGGGGGTGTTTTTGACTGTGGGAGAGCAAGCTAACTAATTAGCTATCAGCCACGTTTTTCTCTTATTGGGGGTGGGGTGTGCGTGAGCGTGCATTGTGCTGAATGTGCCTTGTTCTTGTATAGGCCCGTTGCTGTTGAGGAGCTCACGTGCATGTCCTCATTGTTTATTCCACCACACTGCAGGTATATTGTTTTACATTGAATGATTTATTTCTTTTATTCCGTTTCTTGTGCTTCAGTTATGTGTATTTAAGTTAATGGAATTACATTATTGTTATGTATTGTATTTATTTCATGTCATTTCATGACCTTTGTTATTTACTTTACTTTCTTTACATTTTGAGTCCATGTTTGTGCTGGCTGACAGGCCCGTTGCTGTTGAGGAGCTCACGTGCATGTCCTCATTGTTTATTCCACCACACTGCAGATTCCACCATACTGCAGGAATAAACTCCTGTTCCAAAGCCATCTCTGTGTCCCTTCATCGTGCACCAGAACACAACGCAGTATAGCCGGGACCTGCGGATACACTGGCAGCCCGGCTACACCTGCACCACCTGAAGCTCCGGTGTTCTATTGTAAACTGATTCTTGTCCTGTGAACTCCAGAGTACCTTTTGTTCTGTGAAAGACAGTTGAACTCAGGCCTACGTGACTGAGGGGGAGGTCATCGTGACCGAAGTTATACAAGATATGTTCCAGATGTTATGTGATTTCAAAATGTCCTGCCAACAGGGCCAAGGAAGGATGAGGTTTGATAATCCACGTCATTGTTATTGTTCACTGGGTCTATTTAAGGGTGAACGGAATAAACGGGGTATCCCTTTTCCCTCAACTGCATACAAGTTGTGTTGTGCCTCTTATTATTCCACAACATTTGGCGTCACGAACAGGATTGGAAGGAAAGACGTTGATGCTCGTGGCCTTCTGACCTGCACCATATTGCAAACCAACGGCCGTAAAAACAGGTAAGATTTCTTACCATTTGGTTTGACAGTGTGGTGCAGTAATGGGGGTAACTAATGAGCATTAATGTTAAAAATTTCTCCAAATAAGAGAGCCTGTTGTTAGTGCATTACCTTGTAATAACAACTGCAGATTGGGGGTGGGGAACACTCACACAAAATGTGGCCCTCACTTTAGAGTGGGAAAAACTTTTTGTGTGTTTTACTAAAATGACTCGAGTCCAGCTGTGTTACAGCATGATTGGCGTACTTTAGAAGTGTTGAGTAAAGGAAAAGAGTACAGGCTCGTGCCGGCTTTGTGTGTGTGTGTGAGGTCGACAATTTATGCTGCAGCAACTCTTAGTCCGGGAGTTCATTCATGGAGGAAAAATTAAGGGCTAAATATAAGGCCGACTGCAATTGGTAGAGCGAGGTACCCTATACAACGCAGAGTTCGTTCACTGCGCGCTAAGTCTGTGTGGTTACGACCCTCCGAACGCGCAAAGGAGGTGACCAACTACAGAGCAAAGGCTGCGCCTATATAATATGCGTGAAGCAAATCACGTCTAACAAGTAGAGAAGCATACTCAAATTACACATGCGGAATTACAATAAAGTAGTTCTTATTGTCTACTTTGTGATGTAACTCTAGAACAGTCTTGCAGTCCTAGTCAGCCGGACAAGGTCAGTCATGAGTATATTAATGCATACCTAAACTATAACAACTGGAGGAGATTAAGGCGTGAAGCAATCATTTGGATTGCTTAACTTGTGTGTTTGGTTTGAAGTGCACTAAAATTTTGTTATTTGTTGTATGTAACTAAAATTCTAAAATCCAATTGGCATATACAGTACTTCAAGTGTGTGTGTGTGTGTGTGTGTGGCTGACTGTCTCACCTCTTCTGTAAAGCGTTCAGCGTTGTTTTTTTTTGTGTGTGTTTTTTCACTGTCTTGAGTGAGTGAGTGTGTGAACGAAGGTCAGCTGAGGACAAACTGTGCTTTGTAACCCTCAAAAGAAAATAACTATAAGATTAATCATCTTAGTCACAAGACAGTAACGTTAGCCAGTGTAAATAGCTGAAAATTGCCACACACGCAAGTGAGAAGTGCGGTTAAAAACGTATTGTGAGAAATGTTCATAGATTCATCCTTTGTTTGAATGATCTCTTCTGGAACAACAAAAAGGTCAACCTTACACATAGTTGAAGTGAAAGCAGTTTGTGTGTCATCTTTGTGTCTGTTGCTGGAGGTGCTGCATTTGGCTGTTATTGAGTGTAGTGCATCTTGCCTAGTTGTGTTATTTGTGCCAATGTTAATTTGTTGTGGGTTGCACTGGAGTGAGGCTATCTTGGGTGTGGTCCCAGAGAAATTCAAAGTGCGTCATAACGTTGTCTGCTCTGTAGTGGGGGATATGAACTAGCTGAAAGGGCAGAATTGCAGTGGTTGAATTGAGAAGAAAATTGTGTGCAATTTGCTGTGTGATAAGTCTGTTGAGACTTTGTTTTGCATTACTTTGAACTTAGTGAATCTTGTCAAGCTGTGTGGTTCTGCCAGTGACCGGATGTGAAGTGAATAACTGAAGGAGGTGTTGAGCGAGGGGACACAAGGGGAGTGGCTACAGCCCTCCCTCTGAGTGTTTGAAGAACAAGCCAGCCAGTGGAAGAGTTTTTTTTTTTTTTTTTTGTGTTATGAGATTGGAGAGTTTCTGCAAGCTGTGGTTCTGAACTGTACAGCATTTATGGAAAGTGTCATGTTGGTGTTTAAGTTTAAAACATTTTAATGTGGTGTGCTAGTGTATAAAGACTTAATTTTGAAAGTGAATAAAGACAATACTCATCAAATAACATTGTGATAAAATTGCAGTCTGAGTTTAAGATACTTTTGCAAAATAACTTATTTTTGTGACAGAACAAACAATAACATTTATTTTAATTTCTGTCTTGAAAGTTGAAATACTCAAAATGGCTATTCCTTCGACAACGATTTTAGGGTTAAAATACCCAAAAAGGAAGGATGACATCGAGAAGGTCTCTAAAAAGTGGACAAAACGCACTAAAAGCTTAAATCCAAGTTGGCCTGAAGGTGGAACATTTGATGTGAGTTTGTGTGATGACATGGAAGTCCGAATAAAGGACTATAAACCCAAAGACAAAAGTAACAAAAGACAACAGAAAAGAGAAAAGGAATTGGAAATTATACAGTTGTTCAGAAAGGAAGGTGAAATGTTCCGAAAAACAATGAAAAAGAATCGTGAACTGTTTAGAGCTAAAGGCGACGATGGATTTAAAATAAAAAACAGAAATATGGACAAAAACATGCAGGGTAATAGTCAGTTCGCTGCAGTGGCTCCGTCTGGCCTTTATCCTTTTATTACGGGAACTGTCGAAGTTGCAGGAGATGTTGATTTTGATGACAACAAACAAGATCCTATTTCACCAGTTGGAAGGCTGAAAAATCCACCACAATACTGCAGCACAGACAGGAAGGGTGCAAAACCAAAAAAGTCACAAGTACTGGATTGTTATGCTGAAAAAGATCAAGCGCTTAAAGAGATGACAAGAAAGGATGGACACTCATATTGGCTGAACCTGGAGCACTCGGACTTAGAAAGACAAAAGGAAAGGACTATAATTCAAGAACTTGAGGATGAGATAGATGATGTTAATGAAAAATATGTACAAAATACGGCTACAGAACAAAAACAGGAAGAGAAAAAAAAAAAGGAGCAGTAGAAAGAGTAAGTAGTGCTATACCAGTAAAAAGAAGAGTAAGCTATCCAGAGGGAGTCCAAGAGGCAGAAGAAAGAGAAGTCTTAGGGGGAAGTCTTACCTTTGCTGCAAATGGCAAGGAAAACAGAAAGTATGATCTCAGATACAGGCCTGGCATACACCCTCCAGAGAGGTATACCGATCCGGCTCATCAATTGCCAATATTAATAAAAGGAACACAGGGACAGTATATTCCTTGGCAAACACTTGATCTTGAGGGGTTGATCGCCAGGCTGCCTGGTATCCATGAGGGGGCCAGCAAATGGATAAGGGCGTTTGAAGAAGAAACAGTGGGTAAAATACTGGCGCTTGGAGATATCAAGGCTGTGTGGGCACGAGTGTTGGGAATACCAACAATGGAAAATGTGCTATATCTAAGTGGCCATCGATGGATGCAAAATCCTGAAGCGGATGGTATTGAGTTCAATCCTTATCGCAGAGACTTGTGGGGGACACTGCGAAGGGAGTATCCGATCAAGATTGATCCCAAGGCCCTGAAGGGACAGCCACTTACGGAAACGGAGAACCCTGCCGAGTATATCAGCCGTCAGCTCAAACGGTGGAAGCAAGAGACTGAGGAAGAAGTTGGAAATAGCCCACTGATGACCACACTATTCAGAACAGCAGTGGTTGAAGCCATGCCGACTCCAGTAAAAAGTAGACTGGAGGATGTTGTGGGACTGACGTCAAAGTCACACAGGGAGTTCTGTGAGCATGTGATACATGCTATTGAAAAATACAGACGAGATGAACAACGGCTGAAAGAGCAAGACCAAGAAGTTCAAAGAAAGGTTGCCCAGTTGCAACTTGGGGAACTGTCAAGCAAGAACAAAAAGAAAGCTCAAGCCTTAGTCGGGGATGCAAAGCCAAGTGTGGAGGCACCCGTAATGCCATCTCCAGCTCCACCTCCAGCTCCAGTGCCAACAACAGTACCACCAGTTCAAGCGCCACCTGTCATCAATGTATATGCTCAACCAAGAACAAATCAAGCGTCGCAAATGGGAAGGCAATATCAGATGGGCCGAAAAGATGGATCAAGAAGGAGGTCGCAACAACAAGCTACCCCTCCGCAAGTACTTCCCAAAGTCTGTTGGGGATGTGGACAGCAAGGACACAATCGACAGAACTGTCCAACCAATCCATGGCCGGCGCCTAATTGGGTCAAAGGAGGCTATGGAGATCAACAACCTCAACAACCATTGAGCCAAGGTCCAAATTCAGAACAGCCATATTTGGGTCCAGTCAACCCGTGGGGAGGTCCAAATTATGGTTATTAGGGGTGCCCAGAGAATCCTGCAGGGGAAGGTCAGCTGCCAATAGTAACATCTATAACTAAAAAGAACCAGTAGTTCAAGTTCAAATCGGAGGAAAACAAATACCAATGTTGGTCGATACTGGAGCAACCTACACTTGTGTAGGTCCAAGTTACGCCTCACACCTCCCCATGGCTGACAAATTTGTCAAAACAGTAGGATTCTCGGGAAAGCTTCAAACAATACCTATGACGGCTCCAGTTCAGCTAACAATGGAGGGCGAAACAACGACATTGCCAGTTCTGGTATCTGAGCAGACACCAGTAAATTTACTAGGAAGAGATGCTCTATGCAAGCTGAATGTAAACATTTCTTGTACGCCTGAGGGAGTGAAAGTAGATAGAGTGAAGGAAAAGTTCCAAATGAATGTTCAGACAGCACGTGCAAAAGTATACTGGTTAGGAGATATATCAGAACCAGTGCTCCAGGCTTTCCAAAAGTGGGAAAAGTACATCTGTGCTCAAATTCCAAAAGCGTCAAAACCACGGTCTGAATACCATTGCACAGTCTATTTTGATCCATCATGTAGCAAAATCTTTGAAGAAAAGTGGGAAACACAAACTGAAGGCCTGACGGTGTCATTGACAACAGAGTATATCATAATTGGGCAAGAGGGTGCAGCGTTTAACGTTGAGTCAAATCCTTTCCTGGCACAATGGTATAACGTGCCCAATTCGGCACCACACATAACCTTGTTGGTTAACGAAAATTTTGCGTCAAAGGATTTGGGGCCAATGATGAAAAATGCGTCCAAAATAACTTGGAATGCGACTGAAAATCCACTAATTTTTGTGTCGCCAGATGAGACAAAGATAAAAATTTTGTGTGGTACCCATATGGTTTCAAAACCAAAAGAAGTGATCATCACTTCATTTGACGTACCACAGATGCCGCAAATCCGTGAAGGTGAGAGTGACTTAAAACAAGAAATGCTCGAACACGTCCCAGAAAATCTATGGTCAAAACATGAAACAGATGTAGGGTTAGTGAAGTCAGCAAACCCTGTTAGAGTGGAGCTTAAACCAAACATGAAACTTCCAAGACGCGCACAGTACCCTCTGAAATTAGAGGCAGAGAAAGGTATAAGCCAAACTATTGAAGGGCTTCTGAAAGCGGGAGTATTAATTGAGACACACAGTTTTTGTAATACGCCAATACTACCTGTGAAGAAAGCAGACAAATCCAAGTACCGGCTGGTACATGATTTGCGAGCAGTGAATGAGATCGTCCAGGATAGTCCAGTGGAAGTACCAAATCCGCATACTCTCTTGACAAATGTTCCACCTGAAGCTAAGTTTTTCACAGTAATAGACTTGTGCTCAGCATATTTTAGTGTTCCGTTACACGAAGACTCTCAACATTTGTTTGCGTTCACATATCGAGGAAAACAATATTGCTATACTCGAATGCCACAGGGGTTCAAACATAGTCCACATGTGTTTAATCAGGTGTTAAGAGAGGACCTTGAAGGGTTGCAACTCAATAGCACCCTGTTACAGTACGTTGACGATCTGTTAATATGCGCACCGACACTCGAGGATTGCCACAGAGACTCAATAAAATTACTTCGGAAGTTGGCTGAGGGGGGGCATAAGACCTCCCGGGCAAAGTTACAATATTGCCAGCCCCAGGTCGAGTATCTGGGAAGAGTTATATCACACGGAACAATCTCAGTGGCACCCTCTCAGTTGGAGGGAGTGAGCAAAGTGCCACTCCCTCTTACAGTGGGACAGATGATGACTTTTCTAGGCATGACTGGTTTCAGCTCAAACTGGATAGTGGACTATGCTGTCAAAACTGCACCATTGAGAGGAATAATGAAGGAGGGTGAGACTCAGACATTGAGGTCACCGCTGAAATGGACCAATGAGTCCAGAATTGCGTTTGAAACAATCAAACAGGAAATGCAAACAGCTCCGGCGTTGGCAACACCAGACTATGGCAAACCGTTCTTTTTGTACGTGTCAAATAGACATAACATGTATGCATCTGCAGTGTTGATGCAAGAAACCTGTAGTGGTCGAAGGAAGCAACCCCTTGCATACTACAGCACGAAGCTGGACAATGTGGTCCAGGGTTGGCCAACATGTTATCAAGGGTTGGCTGCCGTTCATTATGCGTATGAGAAGGCATCAACAATCACAATGGGACATCCAGTGACAATATACACGCATCATAAAATTTCTGAGCTGATCCACCAAAATAGGTTTGTGATAACGCAGGCTCGATGTTTGCAGTACTTGCCACTGTTGACGTATCCAGATGTCACCATTAAAAGGTGTGCAACGGTAAATCCTGCAGACACAATGCCATTCAGTTTTGAAGGTGAGCCTCATGAGTGTGTGCCAGAGGCAATGAAGTACACAAAGTTAAGACCAGATTTGGAGTCTACACCTTTGTTAAATGCAGAAGTGACATACTTTGTGGATGGATCGTGTTACAGAGATCACCTTGGCAGCCATGCAGGGTTTGCGGTTATCAAACAGGAAGGAAGTGATTTTGTGACAATAAAGGCTGAGAGTTGTATACAACCATGCTCTGCACAATTAGCTGAGTTGAAGGCTTTGACTGAAGCGTGCAGAATGGCCAAAGGAAAGACAGCAAATGTGTATACGGATTCGGCGTATGCACATGGAGTGTGTCATTTGTTTGGGGCAGTGTGGAAGCAACGTGGTTATAAAAAAAGTGATGGTTCACCAATACACCACCAAAAACAGATAGTTGATCTTATTTCGGCGATGATGCAACCGACAAGGCTTGCTGTTATCAAGTGTCAGGCACACAGGAAAGGAAATGAAGATGTTGTGCAGGGAAACAATGCAGCAGATGAAGCAGCAAAATTGGCTTCTAAAAGCCAGGTGACTGTTTTGGCTCCATTGGTGTCAATAGAACCAGTCGCTACGCCAGATGACATTGTGTTGATGCAACAAAATGCAGGGCTAAGTGAGCACAGTTTGTGGCAGCAGAGAGGAGCTTCAAAAGATGAAAAAGGTCTGTGGAGATCACATGAAGGACTGCTTGTTGCGCCAGTCTCATTACTTACAGTGCTAATATCAGATGTGCACAGTCCAGATCACTGTGCAAAGGGGGAAGTTGTAAGGAAGATAAAACAGCAAGGATATTGGTCACCATATTTACAGTCAATGATAGATGAAGTCTTGGGACAATGTGAAGTTTGTGCACAGAACAATGTCAGAAAAGGCATAACTACACCCATTGGACACATACCAGTTCCAGAAGGACCATTCAAACATCTTGTGCTAGACTATGTAGACATGATTAAATCGGTGCATGGAAAGAGGTACATGTTAGTAGTTATTGACCGATTTAGTCGTTGGGTTGAAGCGATGCCGTCTAAAGATCAGAGTTCAGAAACTGTTGTTAAATTCCTGTTAAGAGAAGTAATTCCGCGGTTTGGAATACCATCAGAAATAAGTTCGGACAACGGTCCGGCATTCGTGCAAAAAGTAGCCAAAGGAATCTTACAACAGTTGCGAATAAGACAAAGGTTGGGGTGTGTCTATCATCCTCAGTCCCAGGGAATGGTAGAGAGAGTAAATGGGACACTTAAAGCCAAACTCAATAAAATTTGTGCTAGCACAAAGTTAAATTGGGTGGATGCACTACCACTTGCACTCATGAGTTATCGCATGCAGACTAACAGAATGACACATCTAACACCGCATGAAATGCTTACGGGTCGACCCATGCCAGCACCACATTTGAGAGGGCCTTATAAAGGGCCCCCACTTGAGCAGTTGCAAAATGAACTGAAAGATTATATAAAACAGTTAACTGCCATACATAGAGCTATCTATGTGCAGGAGAAAAGCAGGGCTCCTGAGTCCACGGAGGTGTCAGACGGCCTGGTGGTGCCAGGCGATCAGGTGTACATCAAGGTGTACAGGCGAAAGTGGCACGAGCCAAGACGAGAGGGACCCTATAAGGTGGTGCGAGCAACACCGACGGCTGTCCAAGTGGAAGGGAGCACGACGTGGTACCATTTAAACCACTGCACCAAGGTGCGTCCAGCCCAATCCAAGCAAGAGGAGGAGTTGAGCAACAAAGGAAGCACACATGGAACGCCAAACGCCAAAGATTCACTTGCTGGTGATGGTGAGCTGCATGTTGTGGGCACTGATGAATGCAATACCAGTGTCTCACACCAAGGGGGAAGGGACGCTGTCCTCCAAGGAAGTCCAAAGACATGAAACAGATGAGTACGATGCAACTATACGCCACTCAGCACCAGCACAACGGAGGGACAATGTAGAGTTTGCAGAATTATGGACTGCCAAAATTAAGGTCAGTCAACTAGGGAGAGTGGAGGATGTTCGTTCACTTACAGTGTCACTATTCGGTAGGGGTATATGTGGAGTGGATTTTAAAATAGAAGATGAGCCTCCAGAATGGGGATCAGACCAATGCACTTTAATAGTACTACAAAAACCACAGCAGTGGGAAGTGAGTGTTAGACTAAAGCCGCAGTGGAGAGAACCACATTATCCTTTTTATCTAATTGTAGACAAGTCAAAAGGGGGAGCATGGCCAGATAAACAGACATACATCCTAAGCATGTACTATACGGAACCGCCAGGAGGTAAAATTGTGCAATTGCCAATAAGGCCAATAAAACGGAAAAGTAGGACCACTCCAGTAGGGGTGACCTTGCAAGTCACTGACACTACTGCAACCCAGCAGCCTCGGCCGATCCTACATGACTTTGTCACAACAGCAACCACTCCACAATCTATGGATGTGGCAGCGCCGACCCCTGTTATTGCAGTACCCAATCCACAGGCAACTAGTGGAAGCACAACAATCAGCGTACAAACGACATCAGCTGTAACAACAACGTCTGCAGGGTTCACGACCATGACAACTGAACCAGTTGTATTGTATGATGAGTATTGTGACAACTGTACCTATAGCAACTATGACTCAAGAAACAACAATTCAGATTTTGTTGACTACCCAGATTTTGGTAATGGTAGACCAAGAAGTTTTGAAACAGAGGAAGAGAGTAAATGGGAACAAGCCAGATACAATGGGTGGTATAAATGGATATGGTACACAACCAGGGAAATGACAAATGTGGAATGCATAGCATGTTCAGCAGCTCCAACCGCGTTACCAATTGTAATTCCTGAAAAGAACAGTTTCAAAACATGTGCAGATGAACAAAGGCAGAAATGTAAAAAAAAGAGGATTCGTGTCAACTAATCATAAAATTAGGCTTTTCTCATTACCAATGTGCACCTTACAATGTAGATTAATTTATGGCTCAAAAAAGACACACAATTTAATGAGTCCACTGCCTGCTCGGGCTAAGGATAATGTGTGCACTGAGTTTGGACTCACAACAGCCTTAGATGGACCCCCAACAAAGTATAAAGTAGATAGAACGGCAGAGTATGAATGTTTCGCAAGCGGTGGGTTTAAGACTGATAACCAACTTGGGAATTATGTGGGAAATACTACGGTGAAGTGTAAAGTAACTTGGGTACTATCTTGGTTTCCACACGCAAACATGATTCCGATTTTTGTCACCAGACCGGTATGGTATGAGAACCCAGGCCCAAATGATCAGTCATGTCAAAATATAACAATGACAATACCTAATAATCAATTTTTGGCTGTACAATCTACGGCAGTAGCGGACAGCTATTGGATGTGTGGAGATGACATATTGCGTAATGTTCTGCCTCAGCAATGGATTGGCCTGTGCACATTGGTAAGGATGAAAGTGCCCGTTCAAGTAATGTACAAAGGTGTCCGAGAAGTACTCCAAACACAGGGTGCCATTAGATTTAAAAGATCATACATACCAGACTCTCGGGTCTATCTAGACGCAATAGGGCAACCACGAGGAATTCCAGGGGAATTCAAAGCTAGGAGTGAAATTAAGGCTGGTCTGGAGTCCATATTTCTCTGGATTACGCCCAATAAAAATGCGGAATGGATTAATTACGTGTATTATAATCAACAACGCTTTATTAATTATACCAATGAAGCCCTCAGAGCGCTCGGAGAACAATTACATGAAACAACCAAAATGTCATGGCAAAATCGTCAAGCCTTGGATTGGATGCTTGCTGAGAAGGGGGGAGTGTGCCACATGTTTGGAGAACAATGTTGTACCTACATACCCATGAACACGGCCAGAAGAGGATCTTTTACTACAGCAATGTCTAGAATTAGTGAACTAAGCAAAGAGTTGACAGGAAATGCAGGGAAAGATGTAAAGGCACTTGACTGGTTCACCACAAAGCTTGGGCATTGGGGTGCTAACCTGGCAAGAACGGGAATAACTGCAGTAATAGTTTTGACAGTGATATGTCTGTTACTTTGTTGCATCGTACCCATTCTGAAGAAAGTACTGATTAAGACTTTTGTAAGACAGATGACTGCGCTGGCGGTTACCAAAGTGGCAGAGGCTCAGCTAGCGCAACTGGTGGTCGAGCAGCCTGATCTATTTCCCAATCCGGACGATCGTGAGGACGATGACACCGACTCAGAGGACTCAATGAGCCGTGAGGTATGATTGACTGTGGGATTGGGAAAGGAGCTGGAATTTGAGCTGGACACCACCAACTGTATATCACAATGCGCTGAGGCCTCTCCACGAACTGTGCTAGTAGCGTGTGGAAAACCGCCATGCCAAGGACAGGACTGACATAAAAGGACAATGGACTTGGCGGGACTGAACAACAATGCACTCACTCACAGTTAGTCAGTGTTGGACTGCTGAGTAACACCAGTTAGTTATTATTAACAAGTGTATTATTTCAGTTATTTAGCATTAACTACCATGTCAGGATTATGTCACTCACTTACTAGGTTAGTTACTCTGTAGTCGCTGTGAGTTTACACTGACGCAGTTATTCAATGAGTTACCTGAGAAGTACATTAGATCATGAAGAATTAGACATGGAGTAAAATTTGTGATCTGTTCAATATTCACTATATCACAGCACTCAGAGTACAGTTTATGCCACACATATATACTATCTCTATAGACAGGTGTAGTTGGTAGATCATTGAGTTAACTCATAATAATAATAGTTACCAGACAGTTAGATAAGTAGTTGGCACAGGGTCAGCTATACCAACCAAGGGGACCCTCCAGCCGAGACGAGCCATCCATGAGGACCACGCCAGCCGAGACGAGTCATTCCTGAGGGCTGTAATCGAGGGAGCCAGATCGTGCGGGAGGACATCCATCCAGGAGGCAGGCTATGAGGAAGGGGTGAGATGAGCGCCCTCCTCCAACATGTGACGTGCCAAGTCACCACCTCGTTTCGGCGAAAGAAGCCCCTCATCACAAAGGGTCCCTCCAGATGACATCGTGCTGATCATCGGCGGATGATCGAAGAAGGGACTGAAGATGGCCTACACCATTCTTACAGAGGCACAATAATCCTCTGGGCGGTGATGATATGAGCAGAAACATTTCTCCCGACCTTGCCACACACCGAATCACTGCCCATAACACGTTCCCCACTTCCCCGTGCCCATTCTTCAGGACAAGCATGCATCAAAATCCCCACGAATTTAATCTTTGAACTTCTTTCGGAAAATGAAGACGGTGAAATGACGGGTCTAAGAGACATTATTATTTGTTTTGGGGGTTTGGGACCCCCAAAAGGGGGGAATATATTGTAAACTGATTCTTGTCCTGTGAACTCCAGAGTACCTTTTGTTCTGTGAAAGACAGTTGAACTCAGGCCTACGTGACTGAGGGGGAGGTCATCGTGACCGAAGTTATACAAGATATGTTCCAGATGTTATGTGATTTCAAAATGTCCTGCCAACAGGGCCAAGGAAGGATGAGGTTTGATAATCCACGTCATTGTTATTGTTCACTGGGTCTATTTAAGGGTGAACGGAATAAACGGGGTATCCCTTTTCCCTCAACTGCATACAAGTTGTGTTGTGCCTCTTATTATTCCACAACAGTTCCACTGAATGAAAAAGCACCTCAGACCATGATGGACCCCCCTCACTGTGCTGGGTAGAAAACATCTCAGGTGGGATCTCCTTGTCATGCCAGTAACGTTGGAAGCCATCTGGACCGTCAAGGTTACATTTTTTCTCATCAGAGAATAAAACTTTGTTCCACCTTTCAATGTCCCATGTTTGATACTCCCTGGCAAAGTCTAAACGGGCACTTTTGTGGCGTTGAAGGAGATGAGGTCTTTGAATTCCTTTTTTGTTTTTTAAAGCCTTGTCCCGTAGATGGCGTCTGATGGTTATTGCGCTGCAGTTGGCACTAGTAAGGCCTTCATGTGGGTGGAAGACCGCCCTGTGTCTTGATGGACGGCCAGTCAGATCCTCCGGCTCAGCGCAGGTGTGATGTTTTTGGGTCTACCACTTGACTTTTTTGTTCCATAATGCTCAGGATCTTTCCAAAAACTTAGAATGACTGATTTCCTGCTCCCAACCTCAGCAGCCATGGCACGCTGCGAGAGGCCTTGCTTATGCAGCTCCACAATCCCACCACGTTGAAAAAGAGAAAGCTTCTTAGCTTTAGCATCAGGAGGGCATGACAGTGGGAATAATGACACTACATCAACATTTGGAGCACATTTGGGCTTTTATAGCCTGTGGTCTTAAACTTTTGATCAGCTGATAAACAACCTATTTCGTTTTTCTTTTTTTTCCAAAAGCTTTTTGTCTCCCCCCCCCCCCCCCCCCCCTTCTTGTTTTTGCATATTGTAGCTCTACTTAAAACCTCATTAAGATCCAAATGTGCAACATGCTAATGTAACCCAGGTTAACTGGATGCTCAAAAGTAAAAGCCTGTTAATAAAAACAGCAATAAATACTTTGTATAAAGAAACAATATGAGACAATGTGGTTATATAATCTGTAAATATGTGTAGAATAATCTATGTTGTTTAAAACCTGTTAAAATGTGAAAATAATGTAAATTCATTGGTTATTGTAATTTACGTATGAATTACGAAAATGTGACTTTATTTTGAAAGGGTACGTTGCTACGTAACCTATGTGACTAGCTACATTTCCTGTGTAGAGGAGGGAGAACATTACGCAGTCAGCACATAGTGCGCAGCAGAATGAGAAGAGCAGGAAACTTTCCAGAAAAATATGAAAACGTGTCTAAATACTATTTTTGTTGTCTGAAGAAAGTGCAAAGAAGGTATTTTTGATTTTCCACCGTGTTCCTGTTTTGGAGATGTTTTATTTTCTCGAACGGGACTTGGTGAGTGAAAGAAATGTATTTTATTTTGTTTGAAAGTGATGTGAGATAATATAGTGGTTATGTTTTGTGGTGAAGTTATGGTGTATTTTCAATAGTTAACATACTATACTGTTGCAAGTGTATTGTTCCTTCCGTCATTTCGGCGACAGCACTTGTTAACGAGCACTAATTAAGAGAGGAAAGTGACGTGTTCTTTATTGTAACACTAGCTACTGGTTTATTTGATATATTTATGCATATTTCATGTTGTTTATGATAGGCCAATTAGATTGGGTTGAAGAACTATCGAGATAGATCGACATAAGAGAACATGTGCAGGAGCACATGTGCTTGAGATAAAGATGGCGAGCCACCCACGGAACCTGTGAACTGCGCATGCGCTAGGACCAGTTCAGGCGCAACAAGCCCTCTGCTGACCGGTGCATGGTACTACAACTGGTAGGATTATCCATTGTTTCTGCAAAACTGCAGTGGACCAAGGATAACCGCTGGATTGTCCAAGACAATCAAAGTACTAACAAATAGAAAAGAAAGAAAAAGACTTAATTTGGTTATTCAGTCTTTTGCTGAATTATTTTGAATTTGGTACATTGTTCTATTCTTTTGGTATTTTCCTTAATTATTGTGAAAGGGTTATTTGTGCACTAAGTGATTTGTATGTTTGTAAACAAACTAACAAATGTAAAATTCCAAAAACTAACTTGAAGGGAACCAGAATAGAACTAAACTTGGTTTACTTTCAACCAAGTAGTTAATTAGAAATTGATCAAGAACTAACACGAACTAAACAAAAGGTTGCAACCGAGTACTAAACCAACAACGGAACTAAACATTAGCCATAATACCAAATATAGTGTTAACATAGTGCTAAACTTAATTCTTTAAACCAAAATAAGGTTTAAACAGAAAAGAGGTAGAAAGGTTTAACTCAACTGGAAGTGTGTGTATTATATGTTTGTATGTGTAAATGTTTTTTGTCCATATTTGTACTTTTTCAATAATAAGCTTATAATAAGCAGTTCAAGTTATTCTTGGTCTGTGTTTTTTTTTTTTTTTGTCTGCTAAGCCAAAAAAATTACTCCAGCAGCCGAACCTGTACTGGTCCATCATATCCCCTTGTCCCCTTATCCCTTACCCTGTAAACACCCCATGGGAGTGTTACAGAATTGGCGAGCCAGCCAGGAGTTATTTTAAGGCTTTTTAGGTGTTGTACCCTCAACATTAAAGCTTACTTTTGACCCAGACCTTCAAAAATAGACCAAGTCCGGCAAAAATATGGACATAGTTGACAAAGAAAACATCAAAATTCCCAACTCAGTTGTTATTAGTGGGTTCACAGATACCAGCTTGGATGATGATTTAACAGACTTTCTGAACAGGTATGGGCACATCTCTAGGTTCATAAGGATTGACGATTCGAAGTCTCCCTACCACAACAATGCTATTGAGTATGAGAGTGGAGCTGCCTTCATAGCCCTTGAACCCCTACTGCCCCATACCATTCAAAGTCAAAATGAAACTTTCAACATCAGAGCCTTGTCAAATGAATACATGGAAACTGTTACGAACAGCGCCACCTCCAGTTTCTTCAAGGAACTGCAACAAATAGCCAAGCTAACTGGCCGGTGTTTTGAAGCAGTTCTACAAGAACATCTTTTAAGATGCAGTCAGTCAATTTCAAGTGACACCGAACCAGCCGAAATTGGGTCCTCCATCCAAAGCCACGATTCTCCCTCAGTCACCAGTAAAATCCATGTTCAAAGTGAATCTGAGGAAGTGACTAAAACCAATTTGAGTGCCCATCGAGTTGAACCTGTCCAGCCAACACAACAAGCTCAAGCATCCGATATTCCGCAAAGCTTTATCCGATATTCCTCTCACCCAGAGGTGCAAAAGGTTGTTGTTGAGCATATAGTTCGAAGTGAAACTGCTGTTTCTCAAAAGGAGTCACACTCATTTCGCCTAAGACAATTCTCTGGAAACTACCTTGCCCCAGTCACGAGGTTGACTTCGACACATGGCGGACTAGTGTTGAGTTGGTACTCCAAGACCCAGATTTGTCTGCTTTACAGCGTTCCCACAAGATTTCTGACAGTCTAGTGCCACCTGCAGCAAGTGTAGTCAAAACCTTAGGCCCCAAAGCCTTGCCTTCCGCTTACATTGAGCTGCTCAATTCAGCATTTGGCACAGTAGAAGACGGCGAGGAGCTTTTTGCAAAGTTCCTCAACACACTCCAGGATGCCGGCGAAAAGCCATCACATTATTTGCATCGGCTACAAACAGCTCTTGCTAAAGCTCAGAAAAGAGGCGGTGTTTCAGCCAGTGACGCTGACAGACACCTATTACGTCAGTTTTGTCGCGGATGTTGGTAAAATGCCCTTGTAGCAGACCTTCAGCTAGAAAGGAGGAAAGACAATCCACCCTCATTCTCAGAACTACTGTTACAGCTGAGAATGGAAGAAGACAAGCTCACAGCTAAAGAAAGCAGAATGAAGAAACACTTTGTTACAACTTGATCAAAAGTAACTGACCATGCTATGGCTGCTCACAGTGAGCTTCCTGACTCTGCGCTGCAGTGCGACCTTACTGAGATGCGAGCTCAAATGACTGAGTTGCAAAACCAGCTGTCAAAGGTGAAAGCCCAAAAGGCAGACCAACCAGTCACTCCTCCGAACAACATAGTCAAAGAGCTAAAAGCACAAATCGCAGAACTCCAGAGCCATCTAGCTAGACTCAAATCTTCAAATGCTTATAAAACAGAAGTCGACACCAGAGTCAACAAGACGAAGACAAAGACTAAACTTAAAATGCTCGACAAAACACTGACAACCCCATTTGCAAAAAACAGACCAAGGCCCAGGTACTGCTTTCAATGCGGCAAAGACGGTCACATTGTGTCCACCTGCTCCAATGAGGCAAACCTATCCCTTGTCGCTGAAAAGAAGCAACAATTAAGAGACAAACAGTCACAATGGGACAAACAGCACAACCAAAACCAGCCTTTAAACTGAAATCAGCCCTCATTGTGGAACAAATGAGTGCTTCTAATGAAACTAGTCCCAATTCAAAGGATTCACACAAACACAAGAGACATTTCTTGTACAACAAATCAGCCACTGCAAACCTGCCCAATGGTTTAATTGGAGCCAAATACACTGCTCACGTCCAAATCAATGGTCAAAATTGCAGCTGTCTTCTTGACACTGGGTCTCAAGTGACCACCGTGTCACAATGCTTTTATAAAGCCCATCTTTCTGACCTTGTTATCCATCCAATAAATGACCTACTTGAAATAGGGGCTGCAAACGGTCAAGATGTCCCTTATTCAGGTTATATTGGAGTCGAAATTGCCTTTCCAAAGAACTGTTTTGGCTCTGAAATCAAGGTGTCCACATTTGCGTTGGTTGTCCCAGACACAAGCTCTAACATTCAGACCTCTCTTTTAACACTCTTGATGTCTTTTACCAGAGTTTCTCTCAAACCAATATCCATCCCCAAACTCTACCATATGGTTACAGAGTTGTGCTCAGCATATTACAGCAGAGACACAAACAGAAAGACAACAGTTTTCTTGGTCTAGTCAAGTTGCCAGGGAAAGAGTCAGAAGTGATACCAGCAGGTCAAAGTCGAGTGTTGGAGGGGATAGTCCAAGTACACACCAAAACATCAGATAGGTGGGTTGTTGTTGAAACACCCTCCACATCCTTTTTGCCGGGAGGTGTCCTAGTTACACACTGTTTACTTACCATTCCTGACAAACCATCACAGAAGCTTCCTGTTGTGCTGCGAAATGAAAGCCAACATGACATAGTTGTCCCTGCGAAAAGTGTCATTGCTGAAATTCATGCAATCCAGGAAGTTGTGTCATCCTACCTGATCCAAACACGTTCGGAGTCTAAGTCAAGTGGACGTGTCCTGTTGGACCTAGACTTTGCTGACGCTCCAGTCCCAACTGAATGGAAAGACAGAATCACCCAAAAGCTCAGTGCAATGCCAGAGGTATTCGCACAGCATGACACAGACTTTGGTTGCACAAACAAAGTAAAGCACCAAATAAAACTGAGCGATGAACAGACCTTCAAACATCGACCCCGTCCAATAAGACCACAAGATCTTGACGCAGTCCGAAGGCACTTACAGGAGCTGAGTGAGGCAGGTATAATCCGCGAGTCCGAGTCTCCCTTTTAATCCCCCATAGTGGTAGTGAGAAAGAAAAATGGTGATGTCAGACTCTGCGTGGATTATCGCAAGTTAAACCTTAACACTATCAAGGACGCCTATGCCCTCCCTAACTTAGAGGAGGCATTTTCGGCCCTCACAGGATCGAAGTGGTTTTCTTTCCTTGACCTCAAAAGCGGCTATTACCAAATCAAAGTTGACGAGAAGGACAAGCATAAGACCGCCTTTGTATGTCCCATGGGGTTTTGGGAGTTCAATCGTATGCCCCAGGGCATAACCAATGCTCCCAGCACGTTTCAAAGGCTGATGGAGAAGTGTATGGGAGACATCAACCTCAAGGAAGTCTTAGTCTTTCTAGATGACCTTATAGTGTTTTCGGAAACCCTTGAACAACATGAAGCACGCCTTCTCCATGTGCTGAGTCGTCTCAAAGAGTATGGTTTGAAGTTGTCCCTCGAAAAATGCAGATTTTTCCAGACATCCGTCAGATACTTGGGGCACATAGTATCTCAGCAGGGAGTCAAGACAGACCCTGAAAAAATTGCAGCACTCAAAACATGGCCAAGTCCCAGAAATCTGAAAGAGCTGCGCCAGTTTTTAGGTTTCGCTGGATATTACAGGCGATTTAACAAAGACTTTTCTAAAATTGTGAAGCCCTTAACAAACCTTACTGGTGGATACCCACCACTGAGGAAGACCTACAGCTCCAAAACAATGTCCTATATTTTGAGCCAAAAGCTCCTTTCGGTGACAGATGGTCTGAAGGTTGTCAACAAGCATTTGAAACAATAATAGACAAACTTACAACAGCTCCGGTGTTAGGCTTTTCCAATCCTAAGCTTCCTTATGTGCTACATACGGACGCAAGTACGACAGGGCTAGGGGCAGCCCTATATCAAAAGCAGGAGGGAGAGATGCGTGTGATAGCATACGCTAGCAGAGGTTTGTCCAAAAGTGAAGTTCGTTACCCTACGCACAAACTTGAGTTTTTAGCACTCAAGTGGGCCGGAACAGAAAAGTTTTGTGATTATCTATATGGGAGTCCTTTCACAGTAATAACAGACAGTAATCCTCTAACCTACATTTTGACCACAGCTATGTTGGATGCAACAAGCTAACGTTGGTTGTCAGCCCTTTCGTCCTTCGAGTTCCAGCTCCAGTATAGGGCAGATAAGCAAAATGTTGATGCCGACGGCTTGTCTCGTCGTCCCCATCCTGAACCAGTAAATGATCATGTCTCTTTGAAAGAACAAGAGAGAATCCGTCAGTTTGTAAAACATCACTTACCTGGCATGGATCCTTTTGTTCGGGTCTCTCAAAATGCTGTCAGTGCAATCTGTGAAAAACATCTAGTACTCCAGTCCCATGACCCAGACAACAATGCTGTCACTTGCCCTCTAGTAACATCTTTGTCAGTGTCTATCCAAGCTATCCCAGACCGTTTTGATCAGTGCAATGGCTGTCCAGTCATTACAAGTGTTTCTGAGGAAGAACTAATACAAAGTCAAAGAAGCGACACAGCCATAAATTAAATTATACACCAACACCGTCAGTGCGCAAAGAAATCCCTCAACTTGCTATCCTCCTGCGGGAACTCAACAAGCTTGAGTTGCAAAATGGCATCCTTTACAGGAAAAGGCAAGTCGGTGAAGAAGTCCAGTACCAACTTGTTCTTCCTGAAAACCTGAGAGAGATGGTCTTGAAAAATCTTCACGATGACATGGGTCATCTCGGAGTGGACCGCACCCTTAACCTTGTACGAACCAGATTTTTCTGGTGAAAATGGCCTTGGATGTGGAACAAAAAATCAAAACCTGGCACAGATGTGTTTGCAGGAAAACACTGCCAGAAAAGGCAGCGCCCCTGGTAAACATTCAAGTCACCAGACCTCTTGAATTGCTCTGCATTGACTATTGAACCAGACCGTAGTAACACCAAAGATGTCCTGGTCATGACAGACTTCTTTACAAAATATGCAGTCGCAACTCCGACCCCCAACCAAAAGGCTAAAACTGTAGCCAAGGCCTTGTGGGAAAACTTCATCATTCACTATGGTTTCCCAGAAAAGATTCATAGTGATCAAGGTGCAGACTTTGAATCAAAAACTATCAAGGAGCTTTGCGACCTTGCTGGAATTCAGAAGGTCAGAAAAACACCCTATCATCCCAGGGGAAACCCTGTGGAGAGATTTAATGAGACACTTTTAAACATGCTTGGTACACTCAAGGAGGAAGACAAAAGCCATTGGCGTGATCATGTTAAGCCGCTTGTGCATGCATATAACTTCACCAAACATGAAAGCACAGGGTATATGCCATATGAGCTAATGTTTGGTGGGCAGCCCAGGCTACCTATTGACCTTGCTTTTAATGTTCCCTTGAACCAACGTCAGCAACAATCTCACTCTCAGTATGTCAAAGCCCTCAAATCTCACCTTCAAGAGAGCTATAAATTGGCTACCGAAAGTGCTGCCAAAGTTGCTGAAAGAAACAAAGTCCGATATGATCAGCATGTTACTGAATCTGTTCTCGATATTGGTGATCGTGTACTTGTATGAAATGTCCGGCTCAGAGGAAAAAATAAGTTGGCTGACAAGTGGGAAACACAGGTTTATGTTGTGGTAAGTCAAAAGGGCAACTTACCTGTCTACACAGTCAAGCCTGAGCATCAAGATCATCCCACTAGAACTCTTCACAGAGACCTTTTGTTACCTTGTGGGTTCCTGCCAGCTATACCAAAAGCCCCTCCCACAGCCAAAGGAAACTCTCGCAGACCCAGTACACGTCAACATCCTACAACGGATTCTGAACCAGAGTTTCAGTATAACTCTGAAGAAGAGGATAACTACCCACTATGTTACCTTCCAGGTCCTCCAAAGGAAATCTTCAGGACAGTTGAGGAATACAGAGTAGCCCTTCCTCCCAAAACTTGCCAAAGTCCGGCTGTTGAGCAATCCAACTCCGATATCTCGGTCCCAGAAATTGTAACAATTCCTGAAAATGCTCCAGAGGACATTGAAAACTAAGGAAATTATGACAAAACACCTGATTGTGGAAACTTACCAGATTGTGGAGAACTTCAAACGGAAAATGGAAATGAACCTGAAAAAGATAACTCATTTGTTCCTGAAAAGGAAGGAGGAATTCAGACAAACACGGAGATGACAAATGATGAACCACATGCAAACGAGACAACTGAAACTGTAATAATTGAAGACGACACAGAAACAAATGATCCTGACGTAGGACAAAATCTTCCAGAGTGAGGAAGACACTCAAGCAGTTAACCTACCCTCAGTTAGGTAATCCTCTCATTACCATAGTTAAGTCCCTCTTCCAAAGTTTAAGTCAAGTTGTTACAAGTTCTATCGAAATACATGGCCTGAACAGAACAAGAATTTCATTGCATAGTATAACTGCTGTTTTACTGTGCATATGACAATAAAACTCTTGAATCTTGAAAGTAGTTTAAACTGTACTTTATGCAAAGGGACTTGCATAGATTTAACTTGCATAGATTTAGATTGGGTGTAACCTAGGTTAACTGGATGCTGAAAAGTAAAAGCCTGTTAATAAAAACAGCAAATACTTTGTATAAAGAAACAATATGAGACAATGTGGTTATATAATCTGTAAATATGTGTATACTCTATGTTGTTTAAAACCTGTTAAAATGTGAAAAGAATGTAAATTAATTGGTTATTGTAATTTACGTTTGAATTACGGAAATGTGACTTTATTTTGAACGGGTACGTTGCTACGTAACCCATGTGACTAGCTCCATTTCCTGTACAGAGGAGGGAGAGCATTACACAGTCAGCACATAGTGCGCAGCAGAAGGAGAAGAGCAGGAAACTTTCCGGAAAAATGTGAAAACGTGTCTAAATACTATTTTTGTTGTCTGAAGAAAGTGTAAAGAAGGTATTTTTGATTTTCCACCGTGTTCCTGTTTTGGAGATGTTTTATTTTCTCGAACGGGACTTGGTGAGTGAAAGAAATGTATTTTATTTTGTTTGAAAGTGATGTGAGATAATATAGTGGTTATGTTTTGTGGTGAAGTTATGGTGTATTTTCAATAGTTAACATACTATACTGTTGCAAGTGTATTGTTCCTTCCGTCATTTCGGCGACAGCACTTGTTAACGAGCACTAATTAAGAGAGGAAAGTGACGTGTTCTTTATTGTAACACTAGCTACTGGTTTATTTGATATATTTATGCATATTTCATGTTGTTTATGATAGGCCAATTAGATTGGGTTGAAGAACTATCGAGATAGATCGACATAAGAGAACATGTGCAGGAGCACATGTGCTTGAGATAAAGATGGCGAGCCACCCACGGAACCTGTGAACTGCGCATGCGCCAGGACCAGTTCAGGAGCAACAAGCCCTCTGCTGACCGGTGCATGGTACTACAACTGGTAGGATTATCCATTGTTTCTGCAAAACTGCAGTGGACCAAGGATAACCGCTGGATTGTCCAAGACAATCAAAGTACTAACAAATAGAAAAGAAAGAAAAAGTCTTAATTTGGTTATTCAGTCTTTTGCTGAATTATTTTGAATTTGGTACATTGTTCTATTCTTTTGGTATTTTCCTTAATTATTGTGAAAGGGTTATTTGTGCACTAAGTGATTTGTATGTTTGTAAACAAACTAACAAATGTAAAATTCCAAAAACTAACTTGAAGGGAACCAGAATAGAACTAAACTTGGTTTACTTTCAACCAAGTAGTTAATTAGAAATTGATCAAGAACTAACACGAACTAAACCGAGTACTAAACCAACAACGGAACTAAACATTAGCCATAATACCAAATATAGTGTTAACATAGTGCTAAACTTAATTCTTTAAACCAAAATAAGGTTTAAACAAAAGAGGTAGAAAGGTTTAACTCAACTGGAAGTGTGTGTATTATATGTTTGTATGTGTAAATGTTTTTTGTCCATATTTGTACTTTTTCAATAATAAGCCGGCAGTTCAACTTATTCTTGGTCTGTGTTTTTTTTTTTTTTTTTTGTCTGCTAAGCCAAAAAAATTACTCCAGCGGCCGAACCTGTACTGGTCCATCATATCCTCTTGTCCCCTTATCCCTTACCCTGTAAACACCCCACGGGAGTGTTACACTAATGTTAGACATTTTTTAACTGGTCTGTGTGTGTCAGTGCGTTGCAATGTTATCACAATGTATCCTGGCACGTCGCTAGCATGTTAGCAGGTTGAAATAGTGGATTATAATCTTGATCAAGGAAAAGTCACAATCATCCCATTATCTTGAAAAATGTCCACATAAAAAGTATCAGTATGACTCTGTATCAACATGGTATCGATACCTCAATGTGCAATATCAGTCCTATAGTTGACAGACAAGCGTGTAGCACCTACTCCCCCCGCTCCCCCAACTGAACTGAATGTTTATCATTGGTGGGCTCGTCCATGGCGTTGTCGGTGAGTGAACAAGCAATAAAGTTCAATACAAACACATCCTGTTGCCTGGCAGGATTTGCAGACGGTGTGGACTTTTGGACGGTCATGTGACCTGAGAAAGACAAACAGAATGAAATGGTTGCAGCTTTTCGGACGGCTGAAAGGCGTCGTCATAGGGATGATTCACGTCCAAGCTTTGCCAGGTAGGAACTGCATGCTATCAATGGGCCTCATTCACGAACATCTTCTTAAAAGTCTTCTTAAGAAGTGTACTTAAGAAGGCCCGGGTTGGAAACTGCGCCACATTCACCACACGTTCTTAAATAGGGATAATCGTTTGCACCGGTGTTCTTAGGTTGACGAATGCCAACTGCGATGCAAGTGCATGTAAGGCCTAATTTGCATAGGTCACCGCCTATTATTACGGTAAAAAATGTGCCGTGCGCAACAGGCAGCTGGAGGCGGAGATGGCAACGCGCAAGGGCAAGACTGAGGAGCAGCTGGACAACAAACAGAAGAAAAACCTCAATTCTACTGAAATAGAGGTGCTTTTACAAGGAGTGAGCGAACACAAGACCACCTTATTTTCACGTGTATCCACCGATCATCAGGCCATCCAAAAAGAGTCGGCATGGAGCACCATTGCAGGAAACATAAATGCCGTTTCCACGGAGAAACGCACCACCGCAGAGGTTAAAAAGAAGTGTTTTGACTTAAAATAGACTAAAAAAAAAAAAAGATTGGACTGCACCGGAGGGATCTGGAGGAAACGGGAGGCGGGCCATCAATCAGAAACCAAACCATTTCCGAAACTCTAGAAAATATTTACACAATCATGATGGAAAAATAAAGTCAAAATACATAGTTTGTGTGTGACAATGTATTTTTTCTGTGGTTACATTTGATAAGACGCTGCCTAATTAATACAGCAGCCCCGTGTTATCATGTCGTTATCTGGGGGTGCTACGTGCGCAATAGGCACACTACGTTTCATTACGATGTTATTCTGATGATCCTGCACACCTGCAAGAACAGAGAGGGAAGCCTGAAGCGGGACATCAAATATTCGTCGCTTTCAGCAAATAAATCTAATGGTCCCTTTACATTCTCTCTCTGCGCAGCGCACGTCCAGCCAGCTACTTTTTTTTTTTTTTTTGGATGAATTGGGATTTGAATATATATTTATCCATGGAGTATATTTTAGTTGTTTTGATGATAAATAATTGTTGGGATATTTTATTTGCACTACATTTTTTGGGACCAGGTTGCAAAATCCATCATGAGGTGATTGCGCATTGAAAGTGCAAGCTTTGCGTAAGAGTCCTCCTGAGCGTTCGTAGAATTTGTTCTTAGATCTAAGAACTGAGTTAAGAACACGTTTCATGAATGCCAAAAATCTTCGTAAGAAGGCTTTAAGAACACATTTGTGCGTAAGAACGTTTCGTGATTGAGGCCCAATGTTGTTTCTTGTGCGTCATCAAGTCTTTGACGACATAGTGATGGTCGTGGTCATGGTGGTGTCTCCCAGGAAGTCCACTGGGACGCATGAAGATGTCCCACATCATTGAAGAAGCTTGCAAGGAGGCGAGCATCTACCGTGATGCAGGACTTGTAGGCCACGTCGTCTGACAGATGTTCCTCACAACAACAAAAAAAGTAACATCTGCACGTCCGCTCTCCTTCCAGGATGCAGCCATCATCGAGAACATGCACGACCTGCCCTACTCCTTGTCTCCCGGCCCGGAGGTGTGCGCCTGCATGACATCGGTGTGCGGGGCCGTGAGGAACATCTGTCCAGACATTCCTCTCGGGGTGCAGCTCTTATCTTCTGCCAACTCGCAGGCGCTGGCGGTGGCTCTGGCTTCAGGTTCCCTGTCTCAGCATCTCCACGTGGAACGTTCTGTGGTTCTAGCTTTCACCGTGTCGCGTCTCAGGTTTGGACTTCATCCGGGCCGAGGGCTTCATCTTCTCTCATGTGGCAGACGAGGGCCTCGTCCACGCTTGCGCGGGAGATCTTCTGCGGTACCGCAAGTCGATTGGAGCAGAACACGTGCACATCTTCACTGATATCAAGAAGAAACACAGGTGAGTCCAGGTGTTGGAAGCGTGCATGAGATGGTTCTCATTTGTCCCTGAACCTTCACTCTTCATTTTCACACGACTTTCTGGACAATTCTACGTCTATTTTGGTGCCATAAAGGCCCTACTTGGAGGATGCAGGGATGGAACAGCTGGAGCAGGTGCCACATTGATTAAAGCAAGTGCAGCTCCACAGCACATTCGAAAAATATCACTTAACAACATAAGAAACAACATAACAACAGCAACACGGAAACTTCATTTTACAAGAATGAAGCCAAAATACTCGCATCTAACGAGAAAAAGTTGGAATTTGAAGAGAATTAGGTCGGAATTTTATGAGGAAAAATGACACCACTTTAGGAGCTTAAAGTTGAAATATTTTTTAAAATATATTATTTAAAATAGAATATAAAACATTTTCAACATTGTAGTATTATAAGAAACACATTAAGTTGTCATTTTTGAAAAACGAAGGAGGACACCAAGGCGTTCCCAGGCCAGTTGGGAGACATAATCCCTCCAGCGTGTCCTCGGTCTGCCCCGGGGGCTTCTCCTTCTCACCAGGGAGGCGTCTGGACTAGATGCCTGAGCCACCTCAGCTGGCCCCTCCCCCTGTCTCTTAGGGTGAGTTCAGCCACCCTACGGAGGAAACTCATTTCAGCCGCTTGTATTCGCCATCTCCTTCTTTCCGTCACGACCATAGGTGAGGGTGGGAATGTAGATGGGGGGTACACTGAGGGCTTTGCTTTCCGGCAAGGGTGTAGAGCTGGTTCAGTGTTCCGCCACCAGAACAAAAACCACATTGCACCTCCTGTAGCCCAGGTTGGACGGTCACACCCGTCTCTCCACGCTGGAATAGACTTTCCCGGGGGGCTGAGGAGTGAGATTCCCCTGTAGGTGGAACACACACTCCGCTCACCCTTCTTGAAAAGGGGGACCACCGACTTCCAGCAATGTTGAAGAGACTCTGGGGCACGTCTGGAGACATGTCCAGATGTGTGTTGTAAATAAGTAAATAAATCCTTGCCAGAAGAGCGGAAGATGTTCTAGCTGCAAACCCCTGCAGCTGTTGGTCCATGACGTGTCCCTGTTGTCTTATCTTGACCGGTTCAGTTCTCATGCGCTGACGTCAGACGTGAGCATCGAGGAGACGGCTCAGGCGGCAGAGTTCTTCCTCTCAGACGGCCTCATCATCACCGGGTCATCCACAGGACAGGAGGCGAACCTCCGGGAGCTCCGAGGTATGATCGGAGAGCTTGGTGTCTCTCGAAATAAGGACAGCAAAATATTAGTGACACATGAGTTGCTATTTGAGATGTCTGACCTGTCCACTTGAGAGCACAATTATAAGACTCTGTGGACTGCACACGCAAGGACAGATGAGGCTTGTGTGGCACGACAGCGCCTCCCTCGCTTCCTGTCGGTATTGCAACACCACGTACACAGCAGCTGCTCCGCTCATAATAAAAAGGATTAGTAACAAGCTGCGTACTCACCATTAATTTTCATGGTCTCTTCACGCCCAGGCTAAATATACTGCAGCTCACAGAGCTTTGTGGCGCACGTTCTCCTTTGCTTCCCTTTGGCCATGTCGCACTGAGCAGCCAGGACACACATGGCCTTAACGTCGTTTCCTGTTCTATGGTTATCACGTGTCAGTCACAATAAAGCCAAAGAACAAGCATTCTGACACCATTTTCAACTGATCACCTGGTCTTATTTTTAGAGCCTGAAATGTTTTCACTTGGAAGAATTGCCTGTCGTTTTTAATTATAAGAAATAAAAAGATGGTAAAAATGTCAAAAAGTAGAAAAATACAAGTGTTGCAACCACGTGATCATGTAAGCGTGTGTGTGCCCAGACGTGTCACGCTGTGTGAGACTTCCGGTGCTGGTGGGTTCTGGCGTAACGTACGACAACTTGGAGCGCTACCTCGGCGCCAACGGGCTCATCGTGGGCTCTCACTTCAAAGATGGCGGCGTGTGGAGCGGCAGCGTGGACAGGGAGCGTGTGGTGAGATTCATGACTAAGATGCGTCACCTGCGAGGAGGCGGAGCCCATAAAGACGCTTCGGCGCCATCTTAAGAAAGATTTATTTTTACATTTTTTTTGTACATTTTATAAATAGACCCAAATAAAAAAAGCGCAGTATTTACACATCTAACAGGAAATCAAGTGAAAATGTCACACTAGAACATGTTTTTTTCTTGCTTTTTGGACTGTACAATGTTTGATGAAGGCACACCCGTGTGGCATCATCATCACTTCCTCTTCCACTTTGCAGAGGTGTCAATAGTTGTACAGACGCTGGCTGGGCTGCTTGAAGTGTCCGTAGCGCCTCTCTGACGCCAAGAAGCGCGTCTTGACCAGGTTCTGCCTGGCGAGGGCGCTGCGGCTCAGCCTCTTGCGCTCGGCTGCACCCCAGGCCCGCTGGGGCGCCATCAGCCGCACGTCCACAGGCAGCAGGATGCCCCACGCCGCCAGACGCCATGAGATGTGCCGCCTCACCGCCGCGGACCTGGGAGGGAAGACGGGAGGGTCACAGTCACATGTCATGCAGACACCAAATAGGTACGTTTACACAGGTGATATCGTGTCTTCATGGATCGGAAGGAGCGTGGACTCGCCTTGGAGAGTTATCATCATCCGAACCATCCTCCTCCTCCTTAGTTCCACTCATCCTGCGTCTCATCTGATAGACGGACATGCTGGGGTGCTCGATCAGCAGGTTCTCCAAGGAGTCCGCCTCGGGTGCCAACAGCGGTCCATTGTCTGTCACAGGAACATCCTGCCAGTGGTTGTGTGTGTGTGTGTGTGTGTCTGTCAGTCACATTGCGGTCTAACCTGGCAGATTAACAACGACCCATCCGCCCTCCTCAGACTCCAGTAGCTCCTCCAGAGTGTCGCCGCTCGTCTCATAGTCGCCGCCGCTGCCGCCGAGCAGTTGGGAGAGGATCTTGCCAATCATCGTCACGGCAACCTATGAGCAAGACAACCTAAGGAACGTTGCAATAAAACTAAATTCATTGGCCATCGCAAAGGAAAGGAATTGTCGCCCTTTTGTGGCCACACGAGGGAAGCGCTGCCTGCTTGGAGCTCCCAGCTGCCTTTCACGCTGCTTTAAAAACAGCACGTATGGCTGATGATGCACAGATGTTACATAATCCTGTAACAACTAGCTGGGATAGGGGGGCGCTTCTGCACCCGCAACCCAACCCCTCAAAACAACATTCTAAGGCAAATATATTTGCAAATTGTTGGGATTTGATCGTCAACAACCGAGCTCGATGATGACGTCACACAGGTCGGACGTACGGGAGTGCATTTCATATTCATAACATTTCGTCAATCGAGGAAAAGGCTTCTTGAGACGTCATGACGTCTCAAGAAGCCTTTTCCTCGATGGACAACAACTGTACGACTGAGAGCCTACACAGAAACATTTCGTCAGGTTTAACTTTAATAATATCTTGAAAAACACTCATGTACCCAGTCTTTCCCGTCCAACGGCAACAAAAGTCGTCTTTCAGCTGTTTTTAAAGACATCTCGAGAAGGACTTGTCATTTGAGGACAAAAAGACAAAAGATTCCGTGCTGATCTACAAAGCAAAAATATTAAATATATGTCTCGTCTCGTAGCGGCAGAGATCGGGCGTGTTGGAACTGACCTGAGGCCTTCCAAGGTTGCGGTCTCTGGTGAGGTCGTCGAGCTTGATGCTGAGGATTGTTTTGACGAGGAGCTTGTTTTGTCGGGTCCAAATCCTCCCTGCGTCCTCGTACGTCCCCAAGACGCGCCAACAGAGGCGGAGCCACTTTGCGCGCATGCGTCACCTCAGCTAAAACTTTTAACGGCGATTCGTTCGTTCAAAACGTTCTTCTAAGTATTTTAACAACAGCGATATGTTGTGATGTTATATTTATATTATGCTACTTGAGTCGTAATGTTATTTTTAAATGTGTTACGTGATTACACAATAAATCGAATGTGCTTCTTGGCGAAGAGGCATCTTGCCTCGGCTGGTGACTAGCTATCTTGTATGCTATGTACACTGTGTACTACTAGCTAGCTTGTATGCTATGTACACTGTACTACTAGCTGTTGTGTTTGTGCAACATCCGGGTACTGTTCGCCTGCCTTCTCACGTGAATCCCACCCACTGAACTCTATACTACTGGAAGGTGCGTCACGGCTGACCGCATGAAGCCATTGGTCGGCCATCTTGCTTCACCCAAAAAAGCACACACGCATACACATACATGTATCTTCATTCACTACATTTATTAGGGTTCGGTATAAAAATTAACACGAATTAACAAAAATTCCATTAAAACAGAGTAAATTTACTAGACTAAAATCTCAAAATTTCCCTCCAGTTTAAGGTTTTTCCTACCTCTGGTGTGAAATTACAATGCATAACAACTCAATTTCAGTGTTCACAAGGTATTTGTTATGATAAGGATCTACGTAGTATCAAAGTTAGCAAGCGATCGGGGCCATTCCAGTAGAGAGTTCAGTGGCTGGAATGGTCCCCGATCGCTTGCTGCGCATTGGAGGCCTGAAGCCACCGGAAGTATAGAAGTCGCCATGTTTTTTCCCCCAAAACAAGAAAGCCGAACAACTAAGAGGAGTTTGAGATGCCGTATTGTGCTGCTATTAATTGGACAAATCGTGAAAATCGCGAGAAGGGACTTACATTTCACAGGTAGGTAAATGCTTATAAATCATAAAAAGTAATAAAAAAAATAGATCTGTAAAAAATAGATAAATCTGTAAGCATCTTTTCATCTAAGTAGTTGTAAATGAGCCCTTATTCTCCTTTAGATTTCCACACTGCAATGCTCAACTTCTAAAGCAATGGGTAGTAAATATGCTGAGAGACAGGTGGATTCCTGCGGCCACATCGCAACTCTGTTCAAGTCATTTCACCGAGGAGAACTTCGACAGGACCGGCCAGACTGTTAGATTAGGACAAAATGCAGTTCCAACAATATTTGACTTTCCTGATCATATTCTAAAGGTATGCTAGCATTTAACTTTGATACTATGTAGATCCTTATCATAACAAATACCTTGTGAACACTGAAATTGAGTTGTTATGCATTGTAATTTCACACCATAGAGGTAGAAAAACCTTAAACTGGACGTCGATGGAAAGGCTTCCTGAGACGTCATCTGTACTTCTGTGAAGAATGTGTCGGACGTTTCGCTCCTCATCCGAAGAGCTTCGTCAGCGAGCTAACAAGTGCTGGTAGCCTAGGTCTTAAATACAGTAAGAGTGGGCGGAATTGGTGTGCCAACACCCTCCTCCTATTGGTTCCTTACACTAAGCCTGAGCGGAGTAGTGGTCTAATCCTCTCCTGCCATTAGCACCTCCGATCAAAGGGAGGTGTAGCTCCCTGTAGTTGGGTTTGTGGTGAGTATCAAAGACCTCAGATTGGAGCCAGAGGAAACTTTGGTGTCTTATGATGTGACTTCACTTTTCACATCTGTCCCCACCTCAGCAGCAGTCTCGGTGGTGAGGAAGAGACTGCTTGAGGACTCAACTCTGTATCGGAGAACAAAACTTAGTGCTGACCACATTTGCCAATTATTGGAAATTTGCCTGAACACTACATATTTTCAGTTTAGAGGCAAAGTTCTTAGTGGACATGATTAAGAGTGGTCGCGCTAACGCTGATAATGTGCACGCCGCCGATTAAGGATTTGCTGGCGCGCTCGCTGGCGACAAAGGAATGACCAGCGCCGTGAACCGAGTGCCTTTTGAAGATGGCGCGGTCCGACGCGCTGCGCGTGCTTTTGAGGCAATGTTGCTCACCCCGCCACCTTCCACGAACCCTTTTCTGACACCAGTGAAGCAGCGGTGTGCAACCACAGGTGGGCCAGAGACTTTTGCAAATAGTTTTGAGTGCTCTATGAGTGGCGTCAGGGCGTCTACACCTGTGACATGTGTAATTGGGATGATAAATGATGCTAACGCTTGCGTTAACCCTTTCTCTCCCATGAACTGTGAATACTGTGGAGATGAACCAGTTAATGTTGATGTCCTTAGAGCGTGTTTCCAGCCAGTGGTGTGCAAAGCCCCAAGCACACACCAACAAATTGACAACAATAAAGGCGCCCAGGTGGAATTCTGCAATGCAACCCCACCTCGCAGTGCCCCGTCGTTCCAATGTGAGCCGCCTCACCACTGGGCCCACCACCAGCTCAGTGTGAGGGGGGCTAGGACTGCCACCCATGTCCCGTCACGCATGTATGCTGACAGCTGCAAGGACAGTAGTGATGATGAGCTTTATGATCCACGGGAGAGAATCCCCACCCTGCGACCAGGCCATTTTGATGGTTCCGGATCTTGGTGAGACTTCTTACACAAACTTGAGAGCTGCGCCCAAGCCAATCACTGGTCAACCAACACAAAGGCGGTCCAACTGAAATTCAGTCTGACAGGACCGACTGGCGCCATCGTCCACAAGAACCCCCGGTCATCCAGATGGAGCTACAACCAGATCATAGACGAAGTGGAAGCCGCCTATGGGCCACGCTCTTAGCATGCAACTGCAGTTGGCATCGAGCTGCGACAGAGGCGTAGAGGACCTGGCGAAGCGCTTCACAGCCTCCGAGATGACATCTACGAGAAGGTGTCCATTGTGTATGCTGATCGCACTGAGTTGGAGCAGGAAGCTGTCGGTGTGGAGGTCTTCACCAACGCCTTGGCAGTCGCTGTACTGGTGCAGCGACTTTTGGAGGAACGGCCGAGCTCCCTGGCGGAAGCTTTCGAGATAGCTCGCCAGTACGAGACGACACGAGAGGCCACCAGAGCTGTGACCCAAGCAGCACGAGTGAGCCAGTACGTCAGAGCGGACGGGCGAAACAGAACAGCAGTCGTACGGGAGAACAACAGTCCGACAGCAGGTGAGGAGCAAGTGGGGGTAGCTGACCATTCTTCCACCCAACAAGAGAGGGCGCCGAAAGCATCCCGCACGCGGTCAGAGACAGCGGACAGGGAGGGGTGAATGTGAACCGGAGAGATGTTATTTGTCACAACTGTAGTGGTGTGGGACATTTACAGAGGAACTGCCCTTCACCCCGCCAACTCAACCAAAGGGTCCCAAGTGTCGACACGTTCTCACACCCAGTTTCAGGTACTGTTGTCATGGTTGGTCGGGACACAGAGGAAATGAGTGCCTTAATGGCTATACACGGGGTGGAAATGCGGGCTTTGTTAGATTCCGGTGCTCGGAGGAATGTGTTACCACTCTCGCTATTTGACTCTATGCCCCCCGAGCGTAAACCTCAGCTGCGGTTGTCAGAAGTTAGGGTCCTGCAGGGCAATGGTCCTGGTAGTATAGCCGTATTAGGGGAGGCTGATTTACCGGTACGGGTGGGAAGCAGAGTTGTTAATGTAAATTTTGTCGTGGCAGACACCGCTAATGGGACTGACGTTATTCTCGGTCATCCTTTCCTCCAGCAGGCTCATGCCCAGTTAGATTATGGGCATAGGGAAGCAGTTATTTTTGGTGAAAGAGTGCCACGTTTCGATTCCAGCTGTGCAGCCCAAACCCATATTGCTCGAGTAGCTCGAACAACGCTATTGGAGCTCGGTCGTGAATATGTGATACCAGTGGCAGTGGGTCGTTGTCGTGCCATTGTGGAAGACGTGGTGTTAAGCCCAGCTAAAAGTTTTGTTAAGAAGCACCAGGTTCTGGTGGCTCATGTTGTTGTGCGGCTGCAAGACTCTACCACCGTACCCATGAGAGTCTTTAACCCAGGTAATGAGTCACTTACCTTAAAAAGAGGGGCAGTGGCAGGGATCCTGCAGCCAGCCGAGGTGTTGGAGAAGGCCATGCATGAGGAATCAAGCCCCTGTGCCGAGTCCAACAGCAGCCCTCCAGAAGTACCCAGTCATCTACAAGCCTTGTACTCGGAGAGCTGCGGCAACCTGTCCGAGCACGACCAGGCCGGTTTGGTTAGGTTTTTGCAGACCCATGGTGATGTGTTTTCCGTGGGGCCCAATGACGTAGGCCGTACGAAAGTGGTGCAACATGACATGCTGACCCCAGGGCCCCCTGTCAAACTACCTCCGCGTAGAATGTCCCGTGAAAAACAGGCCGCCGCAGACCAACAATTACAGCAGAGTCTCGCAGCTGGGGTTGCAAAAGCCAGTAACAGTAGCTGGGCTGCACTGATTGTAATGGTAAGGAAGAAGGACGGGTCTGCGCGCATGTGCGTTGACTATCGATCTTTGAATGAGCGTACTATCAAGGATGCGTATCCTCTGCCCCGTATTCAGGACACCCTGGACACTTTGTCCACGGCCAAGTACTTCAGTACCCTCAACTTAACCTCTGGGTACTGGCAGGTGGAAATGACCTCGAGGGCTCGCAAGGCGGCAGCTTTTTGCACGAGAAATGGGCTCTTTGAGTGGAATGTGATGCCGTTCGGCCTCTGCAACGCGCCGGCCACATTCCAGCGGTTGATGGACCGGGTGCTGGCTGGGTTGCAGTGGGAGACCTGTCTGGTCTACTTGGATGATATCATTGTGCTGGGGAAAGACTGCCCTGAAATGTTGGAACGGCTGCGTCAGGTGTTCAGCAGGCTGCGCCAGGCTAACCTTAAGTTGAAGCCTTCCAAATGTTGTCTTTTCCGGCAGGAAGTAGCTTACTTGGTTCATGTTGTTTCTGCAAAAGGGGTTGCTACGGATCCTCAAAAGATCCAGAAGGTGGTGGAATGGCCCACGCCAAAAAATGTCTCTGAGGTACGGCAGTTTATTGGTTTGGCTTCGTATTACCGGCGTTTTGTTGAGGATTTCGCCACAGTAGCCAGGCCACTACACGAGCTAACCAAAAAGTATGCACGGTTTTATTGGACAACTGAGTGTCAGGAGGCATTTGAGGAGCTAAAGAGGCGCATGGTCTCAGCACCTATCCTTGGCTACCCTCTTGACAGTGGCGAAATGCTCCTTGATACTGATGCTAGTGATTGGGGAATTGGAGCAGTCCTCTCTCAAGTCCAAGGTGGGGAGGAGAGAGTCTTGGCCTATGGAAGTAGACAGCTGTCTGCCACTGAGCAAAACTATTGTGCTACTAGACGTGAGCTGTTGGCGGTAGTGGAGTTCACTTCCCATTTCCGTCAATATTTGCTAGGGCGACCCTTGACGGTCCGAACGGACCACAGTAGTCTGCGTTGGTTGACCAGGTTTAAGGAACCTGAAGGTCAGTTGGCTCGGTGGTTAGAGAAGCTAGCGCAGTATGATTTTCAAGTACTGTATCGGCCGGGTAAGCACCACCAGAATGCAGACGCTCTCTCCAGAAGGCCCTGCCAGGAGTCTTGTCCCTGTAATATGCGTGAACCTTCTGGTGGGGAGAAGCATCAAGATAAGGCAGTGCAGTGTAGTTTAGCGGGAACCGTGAATGACGTGGTGTGGCCACAGCTTGGAGTAGTGGGGGTTGTTGAAGTTAACTATGACAAGACGTCTCCCAAAACAAACACCGTATTGTCATGTACTTCCCCTTGCGTTGATAGTCACGATCAATCAGGTCCCGGGGTCCACCTTGTGGGGGAGCAGTCACCCGACACCCTGTTCCGCGGTTGGACCCCGGAGCAAGTGGTAGATGCACAGAAGACAGACCTAGATATTGGCCCATTGACACAGTGGTTGGAAGGGGGAAGCAGTCGGCCACCATGGGCTGAATTAGCTCACCTTAGCTCAGCCACCAAGGCCTATTGGGCGCAATGGAAAAGACTGTATCAGACAGAAGGAGTTGTGATGAGGCGATATTACTGCCATAAGGGGAAGGAGTTCTATCCTCAGATTCTGCTACCCCGCGCATTCCGTAATGACATCATGGGGCAAATGCATGACGGCCCTGTTGGAGGGCATTTTGGGGTAGAAAAGACACTGGCCAGGCTACAGACTAGATTTTACTGGTACAACATGAAAGACGATGTCACTATGTGGTGCCGAACCTGTACCAGCTGTGCCGCCAAGGCTCGGCCATAAAGGACACCCCAAGCGGCCATGGGAACCGTGAGGGTGGGTTTCCCTATGGAACGGGTGGCAGTTGATTTGATGGGCCCCTTAAATGAGACAGAGCGACACAACCGTTACATATTGGTAGTACAAGATTACTTCAGTAAGTGGGTGGAGGCCTACCCGCTCCCCGATGAACAAGCAGTGACTGTTGCAGAACGAATTGCAGCTGAGTGGGTGTGTAGGTATGGTGCTCTTCATAGCCTACACGGTGACCAAGGCACCAACTTCGAGTCAGCGGTGTTCCAGGAGATGTGTGGACTGCTGGGAATTGCGAAGACACACACCACTGCATTTCGGCCCCAGTCAGATGGTCAAGTGGAGCGCTTTAATGCCACCTTGCAGAAAATATTGGCCGCCGCTGCTGAGCGCTGCCATTGGGACTGGGATTTGATGATCCCTTATGCCGTTATGGCATATCGGGCCACCCGCCACAGTTCCACGGGCCTCACCCCAAACATGATGCTCTTTGGGAAAGAAATAACTGAGCCTGTTGACTTGGTTGTTGGACTGCCCCCAGACGGTGGCAATGTTCACACACTCCCTGAGTACGTCATGCAGCTCAGAGAGCGTTTGGAGCTTTCTCATCAACTAGCTCGGGAAGCACTTGGAAGATCCGTTGAACGAGCTAAAAGACAATATGACAAGAATATATGCCAAGCACAATACAAAATCGCTGATGCGGTTTGGTACCTCATAAAGGGGACTAAGAGAGTGAGGAATAAAGTGCGGAAATTCTTACCCTCCTACGAGGCTCATACTTTGTGGTGGGTGTGCTGGACGACATGGTCTATCGGATCAAAAAATGTCCAAGATCGACAGCCAAGGTGGTGCATCATGACAAGTTAAAGCCCTACAATTCCCGGACGCCATTGGACAACTCTTGTGTCCATAAAGACGCGGACGCCTGGTCGCCGGTGGAGGTGCCACCCCCCTTTGCTTGACACAGATTCCACAGTTCCTGATCCCGGTTCCTTCGACCTGTGGGATACGCCACCAGACGTCGGGAAACCATCAGCAACAGGGGCTACACCGGGCTCTCACCTAGATTTGTCGTCACTGGTGGCGGGTAATGGTGGCCGGTCTCCAGCTCCCCTGACAAAGACGGTGACCCCGCGCCCCCCCGACCAGCAAGCCGGACAGCCTCCTGCGACCCCCATGCTGACACGGAGGGCCCGCAGGCCACCCAGCTGGCTTGGGGATTGGGTTTGCTTGTCCACCTAAGTGTATATATAGCCTGAGGAGGGGTGTAGGCGGATCGCTGCCCCCTCAGAGGAAAAGAGTTCCTGAGGGATGTTGCACTTGCACTTTGTTTGAAAGGCATTTAAAAAAAAAAAAAAATTGTTAAACTGAGTAAGCGGTTGGTGGTGGGGGTTAGCTCTGCATAAGCAAAAATGTAAACTGTGATTGAAAGGCCTTTGTCTTGCATTTCTTTGTTGTGTGCACACCTAAGATCACTAAGTGTATATGTTCTCTCCTTTTGAAGTATTGTAAAAGGAATAGATAAGCAACACATGCTATGGACAAGTTAGGGACCTTTCCTTTGCCTTTCTATTTTCATTGTATGGTTATTTCCAGGGTTGTGAAGAAGGTGGATGGTTTTGGGGAAGTGTATAAATACAGGTGATGCTAAAGTGTCCTGGAGTATGTTAAGGGACTAATCATCATCCACAGTGGGGGTAGTGTTACGGGCATTGCCTGGACAGTTATGTAGTGGGGGCTTGTATGACCTTTGGCCGGGAGAGAGAGAGAGAGAGACTGGATGTGGGGTGTTTGGAGCCGCTTTCTCGCGGCCGCGTTAACAATAAAAGTTGTCAGAAGCAACAGGAGAAGTTTTCCTTCTTTACTGAAGTCAGGTCGCCCTTACTACGGTTCGGAGCTGAAAACACTGACAGGTTAACACCACACACACTAACCAATACCTGCTTTTTGAATCAAACCATCCACTACAACATAAACTAGGGGTTATTAGGACCCTCCAACACAGAGCGGAACAAATACCTACTAGTGCTGAGGGAAGGAAAAAGGAGACACAACATGTCCAGAGAGCGCTCTCAACCTGTGGGTACCCGCGGTGGGCTTTTAACAAATGTCAAAAGAAGAGAGTAAGGAAAGAAACCCAAAAGCCCACAGAAGCAAAAAGGAGAGGAGTGGTAGTCACTTATGTAGCGGGGGTCTCCGAAAAACTCCAGAGGATCTTATGGCAACACAAAATTCCTACCTATTTCAAACCAGTAAATACCCTGAGACAAAAATGAGTGCATCCTAAAGACAAGGCTCCAAACCAAAAACAGAGCAATGTGGTCTATTCCATCCACTGTAAAGATGAGGAATGCAAAGAGCACTACATTGGGGAAACTAAGCAAATGCTCCAAAAAAGGCTTTATCAACATCGCAGGGACAATTCTAGTGGGCCTCAATCAGCAGTACATCTACACCTTAAAGCAATCAATCACTCTTTTGAGGACAGCGAGGTAAAGATTTTGGCCAAAGAAAACAGATGTAAAGGAGTAAAGGAAGCTATTTTTGTCAAACAACAGAACCCATCATTGAATCGGAATGGTGGTTTGAGGTTTAATTTGGACCCTGTGTTCAGCAGGTTACTGAGACCAAAACCCACAGCTCTTAGTCATGCAAATGAGGTGGAGCCAGGGCCGAGTCAGAATAATAGATGCTAACGAACCAGTATCAGAGTCGTTCATACCCAACTACAGGGAGCTACACCTCCCTTTGATCGGAGGTGCTAATGGCAGGAGAGGATTAGACCACTACTCCGCCCAGGCTTAGTGTAAGGAACCAATAGGAGGAGGGTGTTTGCACACCAATTCCGCCCACTCGTACTGTATTTAAGGCCTAGGCTACCAGCACTTATTAGTTCACTGACGAAGCTCTTCGGATGAGGAGCGAAACGTCCGACACCTTCTTTACAGAAGTACAGATGACGTCTCAAGAAGCCTTTCCATCGATGGACAACTCTTGTACAACTGAGAGCCTACACAGACTTAAACTGGAGGGAAATTTTGACATTTGGGTCTAGTAAATTTACTCTGTTTCAATGGAATTTTTGTTAATTCATGTTAATTTTTATACCGAAACATAATAAATGTAGTGAATGAAGATACATGTATGTGTATGCGTGTGTGCTTTTTTGGGTGAAGCAAGATGGCCGACCAATGGCTTCATGCGGTCAGCAGGGACCCCTTCCAGTAGTATAGAGTTCAGGGACTAACCTTTACGCTTAACCGTAAGTCGTCGACAAGAGCGTAACAACACGACCAAACTTTGCTGCCACTACACTACAGGTAAGAAAAGTACTTTACGAGTTTTAACGCATTTAACTAAAATAAAATCGTCGGATGTCAGTTTTTAAAGAGACGTGCTGCGTAGTTCGCGGTGGCGGTCGTCCTTCGCGGCCTGGACTGGACGGACGCGGCCCAGCTGGTGGCCCTGGTGATGGGCAGCGCCACGCTGCTGTAGCAGCACGTCACGGCCGCCCTGCTCAACTACATCACCAAGGAACCCAGAGCGGAGGTTCGTTATCGAGACTGACACAGGACGTTGGGAGCGCTAAAAGTTGGATTTTTTACTCTCTTCAGTGTGGAACAGCTACATTGTGAATGTGACTTAACTATGAAAATATTGTGCCTATTTATTATGTATTAGTACATCAGTGACCTCAATAATGATCAATAAAAAGCACTGATTTGGACTAACTTGAATGAAAGAGACAGAGAGCACCTTTAAAAAGAGATTTTATTTCCAAACAGTTGAAAAAATACCTCTTAAGGCAGTGAGGAGCATTTAAGGAACGAGTGAATGTGAAGGCAGTGAAAATAGAAATATTAGCGATGCAAGATATCCCCCCCCCCCAAACACATACTGATAACTTTCTGCTTCTCAAGACCAATATGATACCGATAACCGATAGTTTTGTGCACACCTGGGAGTAAGAACGACTGGAACAAATTAGGATTTGCTAATGTGTCCTAATGAAATATCATGACATCACTACTATCAGGAAACCAGAGTATAGAGGGGGAGGAGCCACCTGCTGTGGCCCAGCAAGGTGCACTGTATTCAGGCACACGCTCCGAGCAGTCGGTGTGACGCCACACAGGTCTCTGGCAAACCTTTTGAACTTTTCAAACACCACCACGCTGGCGTTTCAGGTGTCTGGTAAAGGTTTTTGTGTGCTCCATAGGTTTTTTTCTCCTCATCGCGGAGCATTTGGTACAAGGGCCTTCCGTTTGTTTCCAAGTGAGCTCAGGGGAAGTTAGGACAGGCCATTAATGTCTCAGGCAGGAGAAAAAAGGAGCGCTTCATTTGCTCACCTGCACAGTATCGGTAAAGTATAGGTTATCAGAGTGTGTGTGTTTCAGGTAGAAGTAGTGAGGCAGTGTGCTTTGACATTAGACAAAGGCACCATAGTGAGCTGCAGTACCAAGTGTGTGTGATATCGTACTCACGTTGAAAAGTGCAAAAAAGGGTGAAATCACTAGTGTGCTCAGTGGGCCTCCTGGTGTAGCAGTGGCCCCGCTGTCAAAGGCAGTAAAGCTATGTGCCACAAGTACATTTCATTTTCATTTCAAAGAAAAAGAAACGGAGACTTTACACTGTACAACGAGCAGAGAGGAAGCTTCTAGAACTGATCTGAGAGCAGATCACAAAGTCTCTGAGACACAGAGTCCCTGCTGGTCCTCAGCGTGAGACGATACATCTGACGGGACACAAACAACCTTACTACACACTCAACTCATTTGTGTGTGTGTGTGTGCGCGTATACATACCTGCGCTTGTTTGTTGGGCTCCAGCCTGAGAAGACATCCCACCTGAGAACTTTTACTGTGGACCACTCCAGCACCAACAAAGTTGGCAGGGTTTGGATCAACACCCTCCAGCAGAGCCACACCAAAACCTAAAATCTAACAAACCAAAATCATATCTTGCACACTTTTCTAATCACTGCGAAGAAAAATCCACTTCATTTGTGGTCTATTTGTCCACCACTTTGTGGTGTGCATTACTGCCACCTGCAGGCCTGGAAGAACACATGTGTAGCGTATTCCCTCCTTTATCACACCTAATTGATTCCAGAATTTACACAAGGAAGCATTCCTTATTCATAAATGGAATATTTTGGTAGTTGGAGCATAGAAAACCTGTTGATCACCTAAATAAGTTTTTTAACAAACATCTCTAGACATGACACCCTTGTAGTCACCTTTCACTCCTATTACCCAACATAGTAGACATAATAAGACATAGAAAACCTGTTTACCACCTTCTAAATATGTTTTTTAACATTAGGGCCTTCTAAACATGAAAGGTTTGTTTCTCATAATATTACAACTTTTAAAAATGAACTTTTTTCTTTAATATTTCAACCCTGTGCTATTAACGACAAAGTTTAAGCTCATAAAATTGTGACTTTTCTTCTGGTTAGATACAATAAATACCTTTTCCAAATTAATTTTCACATTTTCCAAAAATTATATTTTGTTTGTTTTTCATAATATTACGACTCTTTAAAACATGACACTTTTTAAAACTATTTCAACTTGATGATGCTAAAATGGTATTTGTCCTCATAATATTAGGTTACACTCCTAACTTTTTTTTCTTAATACTTCAACTTTATTTTTGTAATAATTTTCTTTGTGTTGCTTTTTTTAATTTTCTTGTTAAATTGTATTTTTAGGAAGTGCAGGGGCTGCACTTTGGACTCCCATGGTAGGAAATAGATAAATGTTGGCCTTTTAGTGTTTGATCATCAGCATGAGGTGAGCATGTACCTTGGCTTTGGTGACCTCAGTGTCCATCGGGTGTTTTGCTTTGAAGATCTCCTGGACTTCCTGCTGGGGACTGCAGGCAAACAAGATCATTACTTTTCTGACTTGTGTGCTTCATCAATGCAAACACCTCACTATGCTGTGTGTGTGTGTGTGTGTGTGTGTGTGTGTGTGGGGGGGGGGGGGGGGGGGGGGGGGGGGTGTCTCACAGGCCGAGCTGCTTCCAGCGCTGGAAGAAGTCCTCTGACGTCATCTCAGTAGGCTGGAAGAACTTGTTGAGCATCACGGGGAGTTTGATGGAGATGTTCTGCAGGGCGCCGCCGTACCTGCACATACAAGTCCATCAGCCTGTCCTCTCGTGTGTGTGTGTGTGTGTGTGTATGTGAGAGAGGACCCCCCCCCCACACCTGAACTGGATGTTGAGCACTGGCGCGTCACTGAAGTCGGACACGCACTCAATGTTGAGGATCTGCTGAACCTGAGCCCCGCCCTCTATGATCGGGTCAACCGCTTTGGCGTGGACGTTCAGCTGTGGAGTCCACGTTAAGAAATCTTCTCCGAGCAACATGGCGCCCGCCACCTACTTATCACACAACTCTACACCCATTTCATACTGAAACGGAACACAGCACACCCCCCAGCCCAGATTGTTAAAAAAAATGACTACCTTCAGGCATTTCAATTACAATTGGGATCAGGTAACCCCCACCAATTATACACCATTATGCCCCCCTCTCCCAATTATTAAACACATTTTTAAAAGAAAAGTGCACTTTTTTTTGGAATGTTGTCCATCATCCACATGAACACGTCTTTCTCTTTTCCATGTGTTCTAAAGATATAAACAGCTAAAAAAGGGCAGCTAAGAATGCCCATAATGGAACGATGTGATGTGAGCTGCATATGACTAGCTACTATCCGGCTAGCAACTAGCTTCACCGCACACTCGCTCACAATACCTCAGGCCACTAGCCAAAGGTAACACTACATAATGGAGCTGCCGTCACTACTGCTGTGTTTTTGTTTTTTGATGCTAGGTGTAGCGTTCCTTTCTATGTTGCTATGTGAAATCAATGCACCCAGGAAGGAAGTTCCCAAAGTACTACAAGTAGGAAACCACTAAACCTTGTTTTAATAGCGGCCTTTCTAGGCGGAGTAAGTGTGTCACATTACATGCATTCATTACCTGCCTCTTTTTATCTGTTTTTATATCTTTAGAAGGCACAGAAAAGAGAAACGTGCGTTCATGTCTCACATAAAGATTGTGGATGATGGGCAACATTCCAAAAAACTTGGACATTTCCTTCCAATGCACTTTTCCACAATAACAACCAATTCCAGGCATGCAGTATACAGTAAACGTGCAGTTAGACTACGTACATCACATCTTTCCAATCATCTTCCTGAGTGAATTCATGTGTGAGACGGCATCATCTACTGGATTCATAGCTGCAGTGATCTTTTACCCCCTACAGATGGCGCCATCACAACACTTTCTATCAAAAAAATAAATGATTTACAGTTGAAATGATAAAGGATATGTGTGTTGAGCGTGTCCCCACTGCACACGGCTGAGGAGAAGCTGAGGAACTGACTGGACGTCTTGTTGCCAAAGAACACATACATGCGACCTGGAGGACAACAGGAGTGCATTGTGAAGGAAAGGGTTACAAGGTCATTTCCAAGCAGTATGATGTCCCTGTGGCAAGCGTTCAGAACATCATCAACAAGCACAAGAGGTTCAACACTGCTAATAACTTCAGTGGGCATGGCAGGAAGCGTAAGGTGTTGCCCAAACTTGCCAGAACATCTGCTGAGAGCCAACAAGAACCCACAGACCACAACCAAGGCCCTAATTAAAACACTAGACCAGGGAGGGACAAAGGTGTCACAGTCCACCATCGAGCAAGTCCTGCACCTAGGAGGTCTTCATGGACGTAGACCTTGGAAGACGCCACAGCTCAAGAAGAAACATCTGGAAGCTCGCCTGGCCTTTTCTAGACGTCATCTGAAGCAAGATCACAGCTTTTGGTCAACTACTGTGTGGTCTGATGAGATAAAGTTTGCGTTATTTGGCCATATGGATGCTCAATATTTATATAATGATAATAATAATAATCCTACAGGCCAAAGAACACGGTGCCCACTGTCAAGTATGGTGGTGGAAACATAATGCCGTGGGGATGTTTTTTCTCCAGTGGCACAGGGAATCTCATCAAGGTCCAAGGAATCATGAAAAAGGAGGAATACATCAGGAGCCTTGATGAAAATGTGAAGCAATGTGCTGAGAAACTCCAGCTTGGCCACAACTGGATGTACCAGCAAGACAATGACCCTAAACACACCGCTAAGGTCGTGAAGAAATGGTTCAGGGACAATGATGTCAACATCCTGGAATGGCCAAGTCAAGGTCCTGACCTAAATCCCATCTAAAACTTGTGGCATCACTTGACGGCCAGAGTGATGGCTCGGAAACTGACCAACCTGACCCAGCTTGAGGCTTTTGTCAAGGAAGAATGGGCCAAAATCCCACAGGAGACATGCAGGAAGCTTGTGGACACAAACAAGAATCGTCTCGAAGCAGTGATAAAGAACAAAGGCTATGCTATTGACTATTGAAGGAAGACAATGGACGAGGGTATGAATCATGTTGAACATGGCATGTTTTGGGAATCTATCAATAAAATACCCCTGACATGGAGATTTCTTTGAATTTTGTATTGTTGTCATTATTTCAATTGTTATTCACCTATAACTGATTCACAGACTTGATAGCATTTTATCACTAAATGAAAAAAATCACAAGAATTAGCAAGGGTATGAATCATTCAACTGTATGTAACTCAACATGTGCTGCCTTTACGTTCAAGTGGCTGGTGGTTGGTTTTGGCGACACCTAGTGGCCGCAATAATTCACAGAGTTGAGCTTGTGATGCAGTTAGGCACACACATTAAATGACACAAAGCAAAATGGATGCTTTTCGTAACACAATACACTTCTGCCTTGGACACAATGTGTCTGGAAGTCATGTGCAACAATTGTTATTATTGTAGACAGCAGTGTTGTTTCATTAGGACACTAATTATGTCTAGCTTGGAGATTGTAGCTGCTGCGTCAGCCTCTAACTAAATACACACGTGTCTATTTTCATTCATTTGTGAGTACAAAAATGAAGTTTTGCTGTTGCTGTTTGATACACCTCGGGGAACGGAGGCATCTCCTCTTCTGTCTTCTTCTCTTGTGAATGTAATGTTGTTAGGAGCAGCGCCATGACACTAGCCCTGATGTTAGCGCCATCACGCTAAATGCCACTTATAGGGTTTTTTCTCCCTCTTCAGAACACATTTCGTGACTAATGTGACTTATAAAAAAGCAGGTCGTAAAGTGCAGCCCGCGGCTGTTTTATTGGCTTGCAGCACATTCTAACAATATGATTTAACAAAAACTAAAACTAAACAAAAAGCCCAAAAAGTGAGCAGTTACTTTATAAGAATAGTCACAATATCAAGGATTTTTTTTTAGAATAATGCCGTAACATTATGAGTAAAAGTAACATCCTTTGTGTGACAAAACTGAAATATTAAAAAAAAAAAAATTTTAAAGTTGTAATATTATGAGAAACAAACAAAATAACAAAGTTGTCATTAAAAAAAAAAATTGGTTGCAGAAAAAGTTACAATGTTATGCAAATACTGTCAAAATATTATGGGAATTAAGTCAGAATTACAAAAAGATCATTTACAGGAAGAAAAGTTGAAATACAGTCAAACCTATCTTAGCGGCCACCTTTATAGAACGGCCACCGAAAAATCCCCTGCAGCAAATGTACATGTTATAGACCCTGTGTATAGCAGTCACCTGTCCAACGCGGCCACCCATTTTGTCTCCCTTGGTCAATATCTGACTGCATATAGCGGCCAAATTACCAACTCAAGTAGAAGCTTCATGCACGAAAAAGTTTGGTTTTTCAATCAATGAAGCCGTCGTGTGTAGACTTTAATTACTGAGTCCTAGCTCAGTCACAATCATTCACAAGATCCACACAAACTGTCAGTTGTTCCACATAAAAAAGCTGTCTTCTTTTGAGCTTGCTATTTCCTGGTCAAACATGTAACTTTAAGAGCATTTGCACCAAAACATTACCGCAAAGTAGGCTGGGAACAGGACGTGCTCCCAGCGACGCTACAATAAAAAAAAAAAACATACGCTAGCATGCATGCGGCAGCGGGAGCAAAACTGAGTTGGGTTGTACTTAATTGAAGTATTTTAGAATGTACTCAGGTTATTTTTGATCAATCCTCATCCACAAATCCATCAAAGTCCTCATCTTCTGTATTCGACAAAAAAAAAGCTTTTCTGTTCACTACTAGTCTGTTAACTTGTCAGTGTTATTCAGCTCCGAAGCAAAGAAGGAAACTTCTCCTGTTGCTTCTGCCAACTTTATTTATTGAACGCGGCCACCAGACAGCAGCTCAGAACACACACATCTCTCAGCATCGTCTCTCCTTCCTGCTTGCCTGTAACAAGTGACACAGTTTATTTCCTGGTGTGAGACAATGTGCACAATGTGTGTCAATACTGTAATGCCGCTTGTTGTGGGGAAGGAGAGACTCACGTCGCCGATGCACTTTAATGGCTTTATTAACAGCGGAGAACACTGCAGGACTTTACATCCACGCCAACATAAACACACTTCCCAACTCTCTCCAAACTCACAGCTAGCACTGAGCCTAGCTCTCCTGCTCGGGACGCCCACCGTCACTTCCCGTCACTTCCTGATGAACTAAAGCTGTAATGACACTCTGCCGTATAAAACGTAAAATATTAAAAACAAGCGTAAGACATTACTAGCACAGCTTTGTTCTGTGGGTCGTGGATAATAACAAGCCTAGTAGTGCTGTACAACTTTTATCCGCAGTCCTACAGTGCCCTACACTGGTCAACATTATTATTAATTTTTTTCCCCCCCTTTTTTTCTTTTTTTTTTTCCCTCTACTGGTCAACATTCAAACTGGACCAACCTGTCTATAGAGGCCACTTTTGCAGTCTCCCTCTAGTGGCCGCTATAGACAAGGAGGAGCATAAATAGAAATATTCAAGAAAAAATGTTATTTTAAAAACACAATGAACAAAGTTGTAATTTTTGGAAAACCAGGTAGCAGAAAAAATTCTAATGTGAAACTAAAGTTAAAAAAGTTTACATTTCATGAGAATAAACTCGTAATATTATAAGGAAAAATAATTACATTTTAGTAGCATGGATTTGCTATATTAAATCAAATCTATAAAATACGTTGTTGTTTTTTTTAAGTTGTAATATTACGAGAAACAAACAAAACAAAATTGTAATTTTAGAAAAATTTGGTTGGGAAAAAGGTTCTAATATGATAAATCAAATTATTACGGAATAAAGTCATAATTTGATGAAAAGAAAATTTGCAAAGATTGGAAGAAAGCAAAAAAAAAAACAACACCCAAAAAAAAAGGGCGGGGCGGGGCGGGGGGGGGGGGGGGGGGTAAGTTGATAATAAGCTTTTTGTTCATTTCTCTCGGAGATGAATAAACTATCCATTTATCTTTTCAGCTATATGGCAAAGCTGAAATATGTGTGACTTCTTAGCATAACTTGCAAATAAGAAAGTGGTACAGCTGCATCCTTTCATTGACGATGTGGCCCTCACTATGTGGGGGAAAAAGTGCGGACACCCGGGGAGTAGAGGAAATAAGTGTGCTCACCCAGGTTCTGCCGATACTCGGACTTGAGGCCAATCTGCAGAAGATGATTCTCATAGAGAACGCCGTTGTTCTTACACACAAACCTGCACTCACAACATCAAACGTTAGGAATATTCTGTATAGGATGTGCAGACAATAACAATGCTATGATGGTCACAGTTTGACCCTGGAACAAATGATTTCTATTTACATGACATGGGAAATGATTGTGTTCAATGTCAGAGGTTGTGTGTATTTCGATGTAGCTGGTGCTGGAAGAGACACACCTGCTAAAACCTTCATCAGACACGGTGGCGGCAACGGTGGCAGTGGGTGGAGGCGTGATGTCGGAGAAGACGTCCACCAGTAGCCTCGAACCGGCATCGGAGTTTAGGTTCAGCAAGTCGTTGAAGGGGTGGGTGGAGTTCTGGGTGGGACACAAAAGTCTAAAATAATCTCGTGTGCAGACAGTGAGCAAAAGGAAGATGGGGAGCACAGATAACTCTCCGCATGGTTCTTGTTATGATTAGGAGTGTCTGATAATACCCCATATCAGCATAAAAATGAGATATGGGATGATATCAGTGTGGTTTTTAAGTAAGTGGCTGATAACATGTAGTATCAATGTACCATCGTGCCAGCAGAGAGCATGATAGAACAAGAAGGGGCAGAGCGGGGCCTGTTGGCGGGAAACTCCGTCATCATTGCAGGAGAAGACTGAAGGGGGAGGAAACGAGGAAAGAAGAGGAAGTGAAGGTCGAAAAGAAGAAGAGGACTCATACGTTCACACCAAACTCAAACTATCACACAAAACAAACGGATAGCTGTGCTCCTCTTTCAAAATGAATAAAGCTTTTATAGCAACAGTGTCACACATTCGAAAAATATCATTTAACGTGAAAAGTAAAAAAAAAAAACAAAATCAGCAGGAGTTTTACAAAAATAATATTGAAAGAAAATAGTTGTAATTTTATGAGAATAAATTTGTAATATTATGAGGAAAATAACCTCATGTTAGTAGCATAAAGTTGAAATATTTAAACAAAAAAAGACATTTTTTTAAAAGTCGTAATATGACAATAACATAATATTATGAGGAAAAATAATGTCATGTTAGCAGCATAGAGTTGAAATATTCAAGAAAAAAGATGTTATTTTTTTTAAAGGTGTAATATTCTGAGAAAACAACAAAAGGTTAGAATTTTTGGAAACTTAGGTTGTGGAAAAAGTTACAATGTTATGAGAATAAAGGAGGACGAGAAGTAAAATACGATGACAGGAGCAATATGTTTTAACAAGGATACAAAAACGCTACAGCTGAACGGCGCCAGGACAAGAACAGGCACGGTCAGAGGAGTGAAATAGGTGGGAGCCACTTCATCATTTCTTGTGTCCAACCTAGTGGGTTGATCAGTAAAATTCTAACAAAATTTGAATTTGCGAGTGTTTAAAATGTGATTGCCTGTCTGAGAAAAGTGTATAAAGTGTATGGTGAGGGCTTTTACAGCCTTAAAACATATGCTGTATGACCATTGGAAACAAATAAAGTTGGCTACTTTGTGGAGTTCACTTATTGCGTGCTATTTTAGGAACCCATCCCCCAGGATAAACGAGGGAACACTGTATTTAGAAAAATATGAAAATGGTTACGTTGCATGCTTTCATGTTTGGATAAGTGGCCTGTCAGGATAAAATGAGGCAGTGAGTGTTTGGTGTGAAGACATCATGAATTCACATCGCGCCTTATAGACTGGAATGATCACATGACCACATGAAGTGGTGTTACCGTGCTGGTGGTGCCAGTGGCGTCGCCAGCGATGCTGTGCTCCGCACCGCCATTCATGTTGCGGCGGGTGTCGTCGATGTCGGGCAGGTTACCCGGCCCCTTCTTTCTCTTCAGCTTGGCCAGGATGGATGATTCTCTCTCGGGGAACGGAGGCATCTCCTCCAAGACAGTGGCCTGCACAGGGAGAGTCATAGTTGAAGGAGTAAAGCGCCGACCACCACCCCCCGCCCGTTACGGACCAGGATGTCGGTGGTGGCGATGCAGCTGAGCCTCAGGTACTCCACGGCTCTCTGCTGAAGTTCCACATCAGCGTTGCGAAGCTGGCTGTCTGAGCGCAGCACGTCCTGGATGGTGGGCTTCACCTCAGGGAACAGGTTGATGAACTTGATGTAGGCGGACAGCAGCAGCGCCCGAGTGGGCACCGAGCACAGGTGGAACTTCGAGTGCAGGAGGTTGAACTGGACCAGGGGGCTGGAGAATACCACCATGGGACATCATCTTGTTTTTCTCATACTTGTGTTACATTTGAAAATACCTCGAGCGTGGGTCACCAGCAATCAGGTTCCCAAACTCTCCCAGGATGTAACCTCCCACTTTGACCAGGTTCTCGTGGCAGGCAGGTCTTTGAAGAGCCTAGCAGAGTTCCACAAGCATGAGGTTCCAAGTTGGTCACACCACCTCAGACCTCAGCTCACCTCAAACACGGTCTTGGCGGCGTAGCCTTGTACGTCGTCTCGGTTTATTACGATCTGGATGACGCGGTGCCACACCTCCTCGCTGACGTAGTCTCCTGCGATGCGGATGAGGTTGAGGATGCTGTCTACGTACCAGGTGTAGTCCACGGCGTACTTCTCCGCCAGGATGGCCACCTTCAGCACCTGGAGAGGAAACCAGCTGAGCAAAGGGGAGGGGCCAAGCACTAGGGGTATGATTGACGCACTATCTCCTCTCTGATGGAGTAGTCAGCGGTCTCCAGGTAGCTCAGCATCTCCGCCACAATCTGCTTAGCATTGCTGCGGTCACACATGGCATAGAGAAGGTCCACCGCCCGCTGGCGGACGCTCACGTCTCGCTCAGTCTAGCAAAAACACAAGTGAGAAGACATATTCTGTCCATCAGCAACCCAAAAGAAGACGCCTCAGTCACCTTCAGTGCGTTAATGACAGTTTCCATGTGCGTCTTCACAGCCTCGTGGGAAAACTCGGAGCTGGCAAGTGTGCACATGCTCTCCAGGGCCAAATACCGCAAGTTGGTCTCCCTGTGCTGCAGGAACTGGCCCAGCTGGTTGCACGCTCGCACCAACAGGGTGGGCTCACTGCGGGACAAACAGGACAGTGTTGGCTGAAGGACCACCTTGTAGGAACCCCCACGGTCCCCCCCAGGAGCCAGACACACCTGTCATGGTGGATGATGAGTGAGATTGCTTCAAACAGAACCGCATTCTTTGCATTGGAGTGTTGGACCTTCTTGGACTTGGGGGGCTCCTGCGCTTTGTTCAGGATGGTCTCCAGACATTCCGTCAGACGACTCCGCAGCGCCCCGTCCTCTGTGTTGGACAACCACAAGCTAGTTACCCACAGGCTCTTGTAGTGTCAAACCATTTATTTAAAGTATGGCATTAATAAGCACTGCATTACATTTAATTGTGTGCTATGCTATACTGTACTGTACTATGTTATGCATTTTACAAGAATAAACTATATAATATTATGAAGAAAAATAACATCATTTTAGTAGCATGAGGCTGAAATATTAAAGAAAAATGTTTTTTCAAATTGTAATATTATGAGAAACAAACAAAACAAATAAAAGTTGTAATTTTGGGATATTTAGGTTGTGGAAAAGGTTTGAATGTTAAGAGTAAAGACAAAGTAAGAGTAAAATCAAAATATTATAGGAATAAAGTCATAACCACAGGAAGAAAATTTACAAGAACAAAGGTGAAACAGTTAAAAATGTAAAAAAGAAAAAGAATAATTATGAGAATAAAGTTAAAATATTAAGAGAAAAAATTGTATTTTTCAAAATTCGTAATATTACCAGAAACACACAAAACAAAATAAAGTTGGCATTTTTTTTAAATTAGGTTAGAGAAAAAATCTAAATATTATGGGAATAAAGTCATAATTAAAAAAAAAGTTGAAATAGTTGGGGAAAAAAACAACATAAATGAAAAAAGAATTCATAAAGTAATTTTATGAGAGTAAAGTCAAAATATTAAGGCCAAAAAGTTATTGTTAAAGGAGAAAAAAAGTCACAATTTTACAAGCATAAACTTGTAATATTATGAGGATAAATAACGTTATTTTAGTAGCAAAGAGTTGAAATATTAAAGGAAAAATAGCTTTTTATCCATCCATCTTCCACCGCTTATCCGAGGTGGGGTCGCAGGGGCATCAGTCTAAGCAGCCTAAGCAGGGAAGCCCAGACTTCCCTCTCCCTGGCTACTTCATCCAACTCCATAGTCTCTGTGTCCTGGGTCTTCCTCTCCTACCGGTTGGATGTGCCCTGAACACCTCCCCAGGGAGGTGTCTGAGAGGCATCCAGACCAGATGCCTGAGCCACCTCATCTGGCTCCAGCATCTACTCCGAGTTTGTCCCGGATGACAGTGCTTCTCACCTTATCTCTAAGGGAGAGCCCAGCCATCCTACAGAGAAAACTCATTTGGGCCGCTTGTACCCACCATGTTGTCCTTTCGGTCACTGCCCAAAGCTCATGACCACAGGTGAGGATAGGTTCAGCTCCTTCTTCACCACAATGGACGCATGCAGAGTCCGCACCACTGCAGACCAATCCGCCTGTCCATCTCGTGTTCCTCAAGGCACTTAAACTCCTCCATTTGGGGAAGTTGTTAGCATACGTACATGTACGTACATGTGTTACTTTACTAAACATCATCCTTTGCTTTGTTCACTATGCTGTAGTAGGTTTGCTGTAGTCGTAGAAGAGTAGTGTGTGAAAAGTACCAGGTGGAGGGTAGCACTGCAGTAGTCGTAGTAGTTTGACAGAGAGCCAAGGTGCTGCTACAAAGTAGTACGTGTAGTCCTGAAGGTCGATGGATGCTGACGTAACGATCTGCACAAGCGAGGACGTGATGTTAAAACCACTTCTTGGGGGGGGTAGTCAGCGCCTTAGTGACACCCACCCTGCTGAGTCGGGCCACGGCCAGTGACACGGAGGTTTTGAAGTCATCTGGACTCTTCTGGGCCAGCGTGGTGATGAGGCTGGTGGCTGCTGTGACCACGCCCTGAAAACACACATCCTCATTGTATTGGATGAAGATGACGACGACGATGATGACGATGAATGGTACGTCCAAGAGTCGTACCAGGTGCTGATCATTTAGCAGATGCACCACTCGGGAAGTCCACTCGCCCATGGGCACCAGGTCAGGTGACGTCCTGTTGAGACGGAGGAGACAGAGCGCCGCACTCTGTTTGACGCTGTCCATGGTGTCCCTGCTCAGGACACAAACACATCATGAGCAGCATGTCCACACGTATGTCAAGCGTTTGTTCACACACGCACCCTGCCACTAAGATGCGGGGGATTTCGGAAGCGAAGGCCTCGGCCATTTCTCTGCTGCCCACGTTGGCGATGCAGTGCAGGGAGAGGTTCATGAAGGTGGGGTTGCGGCTGACCAGGTCGTTCTTGATGCCGTTGTTGATGAGGCGGATGAGGTCGCTGTTTGAGTTCACCAGCACTGAGATGAACAAGTAACCCTGAAGGCAACACACTCAAATAGTAACATATTTTTACTGCACGTGTGCAGTACGAGGAGGACGAAGAGACAGGAAGTCATGTCCTTTAACTGCCTGGTAATGTTTCTTTTGGTAGGTTCCATGTTTATATAGCCATAGAACACAATATTCCGTGTGCCTTGAAAGAACATTTTCTTCTTGAAATATTATGACTTTATTCCCATCATATTAGAACTTTTCTCCAACCTAATTTTCCAAAAATGACAACTTTATTTTGTTTTTCATATTTTGACTTTTTTTCTTTAATATTTCAAGTCTATGCTACTAAAATGACATTGTTTTTCCTCATAATATGACTTTATTCAAACAATATTTAACTTTTTTCCTCTTAATATTTGAAGTGTTAAGTTTGTGGTAGTCGCGATAACAAATTTTGCTAGTCAATAATTGTGCTACAAATTATCGTCGATAATCGATGTTATCGACAACATTCTTTGAGACCATTTTTTCATTATTTGTCATGAAGAGGTGTACTTCATATTTGAAATATTACCGCACTGGGGCTGTCAGGTGTGGCATTCGCCTCAGAAACCCTCTTCTGCGCCTTCTTCACGTTAGTGTATGCTGCCTCACAAAGCGAACTGCTAACCCTCTATATCCACCCACTAGTAGCCCAGTCTCCACAAAGAGGCTGAATGCGAGGACAGGAGGGTTGACACTCCCTGTTCATTCCACTATAGAACCAATGCGCACAGACAGATGCAGGGTGAACCCTCTTGTCATTCAGCCTGTGTGGTTTAGAGAGACCAACAGACACACAAACACACGCATACATGCACCTGCCAATTCATCCATTCTTATAGTAGTTCTTAATAATTAATCATTTATTTGAATGCTTTTATTATTTTACTTAGTCTTTTTTATTGTTTAAAATACCATTTTCACATATTTGATCGGATTTTGTCCTCTGTCCTCTTTTCTCTTGTTGTATATTAGCTTGGCTATATAGTAAATCACCCCCCTACCTCAATATACCCCATGATTTAAAATAAATATGTTACTTAATCAAGTATTTATTAATCATTTTAAATCTTTTTTTTATCATTTTAAATGTATTATTTCAAATAATCATTCATTTAATCAATAAATAAATTAAGTCTCGTATTCTTTATGCTATGATATGAAACACACAACTTTTTAAAATCAGATTAGATCGGAAATTAAAGAGGTGGTATCTCTTCTTAGGTGTTAGAAGAATGGCCGCACGGTTGCCGAGTGGTTAGCATGTTGGCCACACTGTCAGGAGATCTGGAAGACCTGGGTTAGAATCTCCGCTTGGGCATCTCTGTGTGGAGTTTGCATGTTCTCCGTGAGTTGCATGTTAGGTTAATTGGCGACTCTACATTTTTTGTCTAGGGTTAGCTGGCATTGGCTGGCAACCAGTCCAGGGTGTAAGTTAGGCTCCAAGTTAGGCATACAATTAGCTGTTAGCTAGCTAGCGTCCGAGTCCCTACAGCATAAGAGTTGAGCAATGTGGTGTAAACAATGAATTAATAGGAGTGTAAAGGTGACTATAGGGGTGTTCTTTCATGTCTGAAGGGCTCTAATCATGTTAAAAAGCGCATTTAGAAAGTCATAAACAGGTTTTCTATGCTCTAACTACCAAAATATTCCATTCCTTAACACTGAACCCTATATTTAACTTGGTTGGGTCTGGAACCACTGAAGCGCTATGATGTAAAAGGAGGGAGGACTGTTTTCTGTATGAAAAGGTGTCCTTTAATGACTTGTGCTGTCATCTGGTGCTATACAGTGAGGATCATAAGTACAGTCAAACCTGTCTTAGCGGCCACCTTTATAGAACGGCCACCTGCCTATAGCAGCCACTGAAAAATTCCCCCCCCCCCCCCCCCCCCCCCCCAGCAAATGTACATGTTATAGACCCTGTGTATAGCAGTCACCTGTCTAACGCGGCCAGCGGCCACCCATTTTGTCTCCCTTGGTCAATATCTGACCACATATAGCGGCCAAATTACCAACTCAAGTAGAAGCTTCATGCACGAAAAAGTTTCGTTTTTCAATCAATGAAGCCGTCGTGTGTAGACTTTGATTACTGAGTCCTAGCTCAGTCACAATCATTCACAAGATCCACACAAACTGTCAGTTGTACCACATAAAAAAGCCGTCTTCTTTTGAGCTTGCTATTTCCTGGTCAAACATGTAATTTTAAGAGCATTTGCACCAAAACATTACCGCAAATAAGGCTGGGAACAGGACGTGCTCCCAGCGACGCTACAATTAAAAAAAAAAAAAAAAAAAACATACGCCAGCATGCATGCGCCAGCGGGAGCAAAACTGAGTTCGGTTGTACTTAATTGAAGTATTTTAGAATGTACTCACGTTATTTTTCATCAATCCTCATCCACAAATCCATCAAAGTCCTCATCTTCTGTATTCGACACAAAAAAGGCCGTCTTCTTTTCCGTTCGCTACTAGTCCGTTAACTTGTCAGTGTTATTCAGCTCCGAAGCAAAGAAGGAAACTTCTCCTGTTGCTTCTGCCAACTTTGTTTATTGAACGCGGCCACCAGACAGCAGCTCAGAACACACACACATCTCTCAGCATCGTCTCTCCTTCCTGCTTGCCCACAAGGCAAAGGTTAAACAAGCCCCACTACATAGCTGTCCAGCCAATGCCTGTAAGAAATGACACCGTTTGTTTCCTGGTGTGCACTGGTCAATACTGTAATGCCGCTTGTTGTGGGGAAGCTCTGCTTTTAATACAGTCAGCCCCCACAAACTCACAAATAAGCTCCTCACACTTGGCCTGTCTCCCTCCCTCTGTAACTGGGTGTTTAACTTTCTCACAGGCAGACCCCAGTCAGTCAGAGTCCACAACCGCACATCCAGCTCAAGAATTGTGAGCACTGGGACCCCACAGGGGTGTGTGCTGAGTCCGCTCCTCTACACGCTCTTCACCTACGATTGCGTGGCCTCCCAGAACAACACCAGCATCATTAAATTTGCGGATGACACTACAGTCATCGGACTGATCACTGGTGGTGTTGAAACATCATACAGAAGAGAGGTGGCGGACCTCATAGCTTGGTGTCGTGATAACAATCTCCTTCTCAATACAGATAAGACTAAAGAGATGATCATCGACCCAAGAACAAGGGAAAAGGAGCCACATAGTCCCCTGTTTATTGATGAGACTGAGGTGGAGAGGGTGAAAACCTTCAAGTTCCTTGGCACACACATCAGCGAGGACCTCACCTGGTCTCACAACACCCAACAAATTCTGAAGAAATCCCAAAGGAGACTGTACTTCCTGAGAAGACTGAGGAAATTTGGCATGTCCACCACAATCCTGAGTTGCTTCTACAGATGCACTATCGAAAGTGTCCTTACCGTCTCCATCACTGTTTGGTACGGTAACTGTACAACACGTGATAGGAAGGCACTCCAGCGGGTGATCAAGACCTCACAGAACATTGTTGGGGCAGCCCTCCCCTCACTGCAAGACATTTATAAAACTAGAGTCCTACGAAGAACACACAACCTCATCAAGGACAGCACACATCCACAACACTCATTATTCACACTCCTACCGTCAGGCAGACGCTACAGGAGTTTGAAGTCCAGGACCACAAGGCTGGCAAACAGCTTTTACCCACAGGCCATCAGGCTTCTCAACGAAGCACTCGCACATGCCGCACGCAACACACGCACACACTCATAGCACTTTATTTATTTATTTATTTATTTATATCTGTATTAATGTCTCTTCTGTTGTTGTTGCTTAATTTATTGGTATATATGTTTATGTGTTTGTTTCTTATGTTCTTATTCTTTCTTGTGTTTTCTTTCTTTTCTTGGGAGAATGAACAGAATACGATTTTCATTGCATGGTATAACTGCTGTTTTACCATGCACATGACAATAAAACTCTCTTGAATCTTGAAGGAGAGACTCACGTCGCCGATGCACTTTAATGGCTTTATTAACAGCGGAGAACACTGCAGGACTTTACATCCACGCCAACATAAACACACTTCCCAACTCTCTCCAAACTCACAGCTAGCACTGAGCCTAGCTCTCCTGCTCGGGACGCCCACCATCACTTCCTGATGAACTAAAGCTGTAATGACACTGCCGTATAAAAAGCAAAATATAAAAAACAAGCGTAAGACATTACTAGCACAGCTTTGTTCTGTGGGTCGTGGATATATTCTATCAGTTATTATTAAGCCTCTAGCTTCCTTTTAGTAAGTAAAAACCTTGGCTATGATTGCACTACATTGTCATGTAGACCTACAAAGTACACTTGGAAGAACAAGAGGTGAATAAATGTATTGCAACTGATGTGAAACTGATGAGGGGTAGGATTAAATAAGCTTTGCTTCTTCCTACTCCTTTTTGGACATGCAAAATTGTGAATTGTACTATGTGATGTGCTACTGTTTGACTCATGCATGTTCAGGATTAAAACCATGAACCATGATAATAACAAGCCTAGTAATGTTGTACAACTTTTATCCACAGTCCGCAGTGCCCTCTACTGGTAAACATTATTATTTAAAAAAAAATTCCCCCTTTTTTTATTTTTTTTTCCTCTAATGGTCAACCTTCAAACTGGACGCCAACCTGTCTATAGAGGCCACCTGTCTATAGCGGCCACTTTTGCAGACTCCTACTAGTGGCCGCTCTAGACAAGTTTGACTGTATTTGCACCACCTGCAATTTTGCAAGTTCTCCCACTTAGAAAATAGGGAGAGATCTGAAATTTTCATAATAGATGCATTTCCACTCTTAGAGACATAATCTAAAAAAAAAAAAATCCAGAAATCACATTGTATGATTTTTTAATGATTTATTTGTAAATTACTATGGTTCATAAGTATTTGCACCCTTGAGATAATCAGTGCTAATATTTAGTTCAGAAGCCGTTGTTTGCAATTACAGAGGTCAAACGTTTCCTGTAGTTCCTCACCAGGTTTGCACATACAGCAACAGGGATTTTGGCCCACTCCTCTACACAAATCCTCTCTAGTTCTGTCAGGTTTTGGGGCTGTCGCTGAGCAACACGAAGTTTCAGCTCCCTCCAAAGATTTTCTATTGGATTTAGGTCTGGAAACTGGCTAGGCCACTCCAGAACCTTGATATGCTTCTTACGCCGCCACTCCTCTTATTTTGTCTCTGGTGTCTTTGGAAAGCTCTCTTGTCTTGCCCATGGTAGCAGTTGGATTATGACTGACTGTGGGGTGCACAGGTGACATTAATGAGCTCAAAGGGGTGGTTGCTGATTCTCAAGGGTGCAAATACTTATGAACCATAGTAATTTACAAATAAATCATTAAAAAAAATCATACAATGTGACTTCCGAATATTTTTTTTTGATTATGTCTCTAAGAGTGGAAATGCATCTATGATGAACATTTCAGATCTCTCCCTATTTTCTAAGTGGGGACAACTTGCAAAATCGCAGGTGGTGCAAATACTTATGATCCTCACTGTATAAAAACTGCAATACTGATGATGATTTCATGAATAATCAGTGTTAACACTCCTGATGAACCACCCATAACATTTTGGGACATCCTGACTTACAATTTGTTTCTCTGTGTATTTGTTGGAGCTGAGCAGGTTGACGGCCTCCATGTGTCCAAAGTCGATATCGTGGCCCAGAAGAAAGATGAAGAGCAGCTTGCAGACGTACTTCTTCTTACTGTAGCCATCCAGAGCCTTGTCACCTGCGCACACGCATCAACAGCACACATTATGCTCCACGGGGAATGCGTACCGGTTCCCAGTGGGGACAGCGGTGTCAGGCGGTCATCGTCAGCATACCTTTGAACTTGGAGCGGATGTTAGCCAGTTCTTTGTTGACCCTCTTAATTTCTGCCTCTTTACTTTTGCCTGCAAACACACAAAACGCGGATGCGTGCACGTCAAAATAAGAAGGCGAAATGAGTCATCAAAGTGGAACAAATGTTTCGCACACAGACAACGTGCACTCATTTGACTCGTTTTGTCCATCACCGTCAATTATGTGATCATCCTCGGATGAGAGAACAGTACAGAAGACAAAGACAGGTTGCCTTAGCAACAGCCTTTCAATCGCCCATAAAGCATCCCGTCTAAACGCATCAGGAAAATGCTTAGCCGCCTCATAAAAAGGTTTCTGGTCTGACTGTAAAGTCATCAAGACTAATGAAGGTGCCAACACCGCTTTCATACTGCAGTGCAACCAACTCCCCTGAGGTTGCACAATTCACAATATTTCGCCCAAAATACAGTATGCCATTATTATGTTTTACTTAAAAGCACAAAAATGGCTAAATGATGCTTTCAAAGACATTGTGATAAGTAGTATTCTACACTGGTCACTAGGTGTCAGAAGTGTTACATTGATGAAACAATAGCCACCACAGAAAGTAAAAAAAAAAAAAAAGAAAAGAAAAAGTAACAAGGAACTCTCCCAATGCTATGTGCGAGTCTATATTATGTCTACTATATTGGGTAGTAGGAGCATCAAGGTACTATAGAGGTGTTATTTCATGTCTATAGGGCTCTAATAATGTTGAAAACCCCAATTTACAAGGTCACAAACAGGTTTTATGTGTGATATATCATTGTAACTTGTATGCATGTTCAAATAAAATGAAACCATTACCATTACCATATTAATAAGAGTGTAAATGTGACTATAGGGGTGTTATTTTATGTCCACAGAGCTCTAATCATGTTAAAAAAACGTATTTTCAAGGTCGTAAACTGGTTTCTCTTACTTTGTGGAAATTCACATATGACAGTCGAGTCTGGAACCAATTAACCACGATAAATGAGGGATTACTGTACAGTAAAGCATTGTTTTTTGTACGCTGTACTTTTCTGTCAAAATGTCACCAAAATTGTGCCTCTGACTTACTGTCCGTGCATTTTTTTATTGAGCATGACTGATGAATAACCCGCCATGGCGCCAAAAAGAAAGCTGCGAGTGCTGGCAATTTGATAAATAAGATGAGAAACACTATCTCGCCTGGATGTACAGGAAGTCCACATCAACAATAAATTCCATTCATCTCTCATTTGTAACTATTTAGCTTTGTTTTCTGCATGTAAGACTACAATTATTTTGATGACAACGTACTTTTTGTTCACATTTTTGTGTGTCTGCAAACGAATAAATGATTTTACATTCATTTGTAAGGGAAAAATTGCCACGGTTTTTTTACCAGCTACTGTAGAACTGAAGGGCAAGGGAGGCGCCCCCCGCTGGCCACGAAACTAATAAATAAGTGTGTGTCAGACACACTATTTCAATGTATAAATAACATCATCGGAAGTTGTCAAGTAAAAACACATTATTCGGGAAGAGTGAATAAGTTATGCCTGCCGTTGCTGCTGTAGATAAACTTTCTAATGTGGATGTATCTGAAGCAAGCTGTAAAAAGTCTTCACAGGAGCTGGAATAGTGACAAATAAGCACGCTAGCTATGTCAAGTATGGTTTGAAATCACTCCAAAGGCTTGGCAGTCCAAGAAGTGTCACTTTTTGTGTTCAAAACGCGTCCGCGGGTCGCGCCCTTTGTCGTGACGTTAGCCGCTCCAAGCGATCAGCTAATTAGCTTATGGCGGCTAGCCGTGCTAGTTAGCTAGCTAGCTAGCTGTCAAAGTCTGATGCGTTGTAACAAAGTTGCAAGTCACGGCGGTGGAAATACCAGAAAACACCAACAGTGGTTTAACTATGTCCCACACGACACGCCATGTATTGTAAACAGAACATCATGTCAATTTGTGTGACTCTATTAACCTGGAGAGTGATAAACAATCTTACAGTTCCTGATGTCGGAGATGAACACGGCCAGGCCGCGCATTCCGTCCCCTTTCGAGACCGCAGGCATGTTGTCCTCTCCGTGTGAGGTCTCACTCCGTCTCCCCGTCTACAAGCACTCCGGCTGGGCACCAGAGGCCTCTTCAGCCTTGTTTGGCTGGCCAGCTAGCTCGGCTACGCGCGGAGTGAGTCCTACAAGGACCGCGACTGGAACCGCACGTGCCGCGTTCCGTGTAGGGAAAACTACACCCGACACCAAGGTCGCGTACCATTCCGCTTCCTGTAAGCTGCCTTGACCGAGGAGAGCTGTCTTATGAAAACTAAAGCCGCCATGGCTGGGTGGGCTTCATTCATCACGAGCTCTCTATGGGGCAAGGACGTGGCTTTTGTTTTGTGAGGTTTATGTTTTATACTGATCATAATCATTACTGCACTCCGCTAAATATATTGTGTTGCACAACTATTGGTGGCGGTAGCCAGAAAGCAGACTAGTCATATGACAAGGTTTTAAAATCATGTGTATGTATCTACTGGCAGTATTCATCAGTCATCCGAAACAACAAGCCTCTTCATCAATGACAACAATCATTCACCTCATGATGTATCGCATGTTGCACAGTATCATGCATCATATGGAATGTCGCATTGTAATGTTTATCATGCATCATGAAGCATGTTGAGTGAAGCAGTGAAATCCAATGAAGCGTGTTAATGTGCATGCACATGGACAATTAGAGCGTGCAGGCCCAGTGAGTGTAATCATATGAAGGTGGAGCAGATGTATCATATTCCAAGATTGCTCCTTGCATGAAGGCATCAAGGGCTGATTTGTACCTCTACCAAAATCCTCACAGCACTACTGATGTGCTTCCGGGGGTCACACCCCTGTTTAGATGTGCACGCCAGATCAGGCCACTTTGGACCTTGTTCAGGAGGAGGGTGGAGACTTCCTGTCTCTTGCGTCCAGCGTGTGAAATAAAGTGATATTAGTGTTGTGATTCATGGAGTGTGACATACTGCATGATGTGAGGGATGATTGTTGGGGGGGGTGGGCATGGCTCCACACTGCTTCTTATGGCCAAAATTGCATATTTATCCAGAAGTTCAGCACAGGTGCCACTCCTACACAAAGTTCCCTGTCAGTTGCTTCTTTCATCTTTTTGGTCTGATGAACCTCATTAGGGTCACGGGTGGAGCCTATCCCAGCCGACTTTGGGCGAAAGGCGGGGTACACCCGGACTGGTGGCCAGCCAATGGCAGGGCACATATAGACAAACACAATCACATTCATATCTATGAACAATTTAGAGCAGGGGTCACCAACGTTATTTCTTGTGAGAGCTACTTTTTGAAAATGAAAATGGCCACCAGCTACTCATTTTTGTATAAATGATTTTCATACCTTATTTCAACCCAAACAGATCAAATATGCTTGTTTTACCAAAACATTCACAAAATGCTGGTATCTACAACTCACATTTTATGTTTCAGAATACTTTGCTTTCTAGTGTTCTCACATTATTAACTGAACACCTGAATGAAAAGCAGGCCTGCGGGCGCCTCATGTGGTCGTGGGGGGCTAGCTGGTGCCCGCAGACACTGTGTTGATGACCCCTGATTTAGAGTCTCAAATGAAGCTAAAATGCATGTTTTTGGAATGTGGGAGGAAACCGGAGTACCCGGAGAAAACCCACGCACGCACAGGGAGAACATGCAAACTCCACACAGAGATGCCCAACGGAGATTCCAACCCACAACTCCTGACTGTGTGGCCAACATGCTAACTACTCGGCCACCATGCGGCCATCTGATGAAAATATCACCACGATATCGTCTAGGTTGTCCCAAAGTATCCCACACACCTGAGCAAAACTCAGCGGTGTGGGTGATATCATAGTTATTGCATGAATGGATCATATGCTAATAACAGAACAGGAACAGCAATGTGTGTAAAAGAGGCGCAATATTAACCATATGAGATAGAAATGATATCAATAGCAGTAATCAGCATCACCTCTGAGGTGGACACAGATTAGATTAGATTAGATTAGATTAGATTAGATTAGATTTGTATTAGCGGTGGTTAAAAGGCCAGCCCCGTCGTATGTGCGGCGCTGGTTCATTGTCTGTGTTACTCCGGTGTCACTTAGAGCTTACTTACGTTGATTCTACCTGTCATATGGTTTTCCACAGAGCCTTTTTCTCTGTCACCTTTTGTTACTCCTTTCGTACACCATTAAAGAACCTTTATTTTTGCAAGCCATCGCCTCGTCTCTGCATACTGGGGGTCAAACACTCGACAGCCGCTACCGCGCCAAGACACCTGCTTCAATATGCATATTTTGGATTAGTAACAGGCTGTTTTCAAACATAAAACAGTATGATTTATTCATTCATATACTTGTGAAAAACTGCAATAGACTGAAGCTGCGTACTTCGCAGCATAAATTGATGCGGGATGACTGTAAACCGTTCAGAATGTCCAAAAGTACAAAGAAAAACACATTTTTTTCTGCAGAAAATAATTCAATTTCAGAGTCGCACTCAATGAAGACTACACTCACAGTGGTGAGTCAGGCTGCTTTGCTTGGGCAGTCGATATCATGTAACGATACAGTACCTGCCGGGCAAACGGGCTTATTTCTTATGTGTGATATTGTACAAAAACCAAATCATAGAAAAACTGGGGTGTATATGAATTTTAGACCATACACTGCTCATCAATACGTTAAGAGCAGTTGAAACATGTGAAGATCGTCCATTTCGCATGGTTGGATCCTAAGAAGGTTCTAAGTAGAGCTGGAAAATGCAAAAAGAATAAATAAAAAATCTAAATCTTGCCATAATTCCTCAGAGGAGCGTCAAGGAGGAGCTGCAGGTGAAGATCTTTGCTGAAGGACAAGATCAGGCACATCGTAAGTAGCAGAGATGTCCTTAGGTGAAGATGCGTTCAGTGACCGCCAAAAAAGTAAAATGATGTGATGCGTGGAACTTTAGATGATGTTTTTGTTTTCACAGATTTTTTAAGTTGCGTCACAGTCAAGTTATCTCAACAGTCGCTCATCCAACTTATTTAGAGTGAAAATAAAGAAGTATTTTTATGTTAAAGCAGAAAAGTATGTCAGCGTGTAAGAGTGGTGATGAAAATTGAGCGATTGAAGTGAATCCAACCCTTTCACGAGGACTCCATTTGTCCTGTCAAGGTAAGAAAATGTAAATGCGTATTTATTTTATTTATTTTGAGCGATGTCACTGAGTTTGCAGATTAAACAGCAGCGATGGACTCAGCAGCTTAGCGATTTATGTAAACCTCTTTTACACCACAAAAAAGCCAGCAGTGTTGACAAAACCAGACACGGCTTCCAAGTCACCACACCTTTATAAGCTGTCACGTCTGGCGCAAGCCAATGCGTATGTGTGGATCCCAGCGCAGAGAAACACAGTCCGTGAAGTAACAAATATATTTAATAGAACCAAGGATGTCCTCACCTGGACGTAACAGGATAAGCAACAATTATGTAGATAAGAAGGTTCTAAGTAGAGCTGGAAAATGCAAAAAGAAGAAATAAAAAATCTATTTATTGCAAAGAAGCATTCAAGTGAAATAGGCTCTTGATGAAAAGTTGAAGAGCACAGTCTTTAAAAGGCAAAATGTTGGTAAAAATGTGGATTGAATGTGATTTAGTGTCAGGTATTCACACTCTCATCATCTCTTGATGGCAAAGGCAAAAAAGCTTTCTCTCTTTGAAGGCGGTGGCATTGTTGAGCTGCGTAAGCAAGGCCTCTCTCTGGCAGCCCACCATTGCTGCTGAGGTTGGACGCAGTAAGACAGTCACTTCAAACTTCTGAAAAACATCCTGAGGCTCATGGAACAACAAAGTCAACTGGTAGACCCAACAAGATGATCCGGAGGATCCCATTGGCTGCCGTCAAGACATTGGACCATCCTCGGCCCAAATGAAGGTTGTTACTGGTGCCGAGTGCAGTCCAATAACCATCAGATGCCATCTGCCAGAGAGGAAACATCTTCAAGGGCCTGGTCTCCAAGGTTTGGAACTTGCAGGAGAGCACCAAACATGGGACATTGAAAGGTTTTATTCTTCCTTGACGGTCCTGATGGCTTCCAACGTTACTGGCATGACAAGGAGATCCCACCTGAGATGTTTTCCACCATCATGATCTTTCAATGGAACAATGGAGCTTCAGGTTGCGCGGGGGCGTCAAACGGCAGCCGGCTATGTGGAGACGTTGCAGGGGGAATCCCTCATGACTGGAGGCCCTCGTCTGTGTGGTGATGACTGGATTTTTCAACAGGACAACGCTGCACTTCACTAAGAGCAATAAGCTCACTCTTTTGGACCGTTCTGCGTGTTCCCCTCATCGAAATCCAATTTGGGGATGGATTTACAAAAATGGACATGAGTTCCAGACAGTAAAGCTATCTTCAGCCCCTGGAGCAACATTCCCACTAGCCTCCTGGAAACACTGGCATCAAGCATCCATCCATCTTCTATGCCGTTTTATCCTCACTAGGGTTGCGGGGGTATGCTGGAGCCTATCCCAGCTGACTTCGGGCGAGAGGCAGGTACACTCTGGACTGGCCATACCTGTGGACAATTTAGAGTCTCCAGTGAAGCTAACATGCATGTTTTTGGAATGTGGGAGGAAACCGCAGTACCCGAAGAAAACCCACGCATGCATGGGGAGAACATGCAAACTCCACACAGAAATGCCCAAGGGAGATTCCAACCCAGGTCTTCCTGGTCAAGTACGCCCAATCCATTTTTCACCTCATGAACAAGAATGGTGCGGCCACTCATGACGGCGCACGCTCATGACAACTTTCTTCAAGCAGGCTGACGTGAAGGTTTCATCATGAGGGTGCACCACCCAAATCATCCACACCTCCCACTGATGAGTGTCCCGATAATGTTATCATGAATGACCTCCCAAAATGTGACTTTACTCTTATGACCATGCCTCAGTCACGTTGAGTCAGAGTGCCGTGCACACACCCACCCTCTCTATATAAGCTTCAGCAGCAGCCGGACGAGGCTTGCCATCATTCCTCAGAGGAGCGTCAAGGAGGAGCAGCAGGTGAAGACCTTTGCTGAAGGAGAAGATCAAGCACATCGTAAGTAGCAGACATGTTCTTAGGTGAAGATGCGTTCAGTGACCGATAAAAAAAGTAAAATGATGTGCTGCGTGGAACTTTAGATGATGTCTTTGTTTTCAGAGATTTTTAAAGTTGCGTCACGGTCAAGTTATCTCAACAGTCGCTCATCCAACCTATTTAACTTTTCATGCTTTTGTTGTGACAGCGAGTGAAAATAAAGAAGTTTTTTAGGTTAAAGCAGAAAAGTATGTCAGCGTGTAAGAGTGGTGATGAAAATTGAGCGATTGAAGTGAATCCAACCCTTTCACGAGGACTCCATTTGTCCTGTCAAGGTAAGAAAATGTAAATGCGTATTTATTTTATTTATTTTGAGCGATGTCACTGAGTTTGCAGATTAAACAGCAGCGATGGACCCTGCAGCTTAGCGGTTTATGTAAACCTCTTTTATCTACACCACAAAAAAGCCAGCAGTGTTGACAAAACCAGACACGGCTTCCAAGTCACCACACCTTTATAAGCTGTCACGTCTGGCGCAAGCCAATGCGTATGTGTGGATCCCAGCGCAGAGAAACACAGTCCGTGAAGTAACAAATATATTTAATAGAACCAAGGATGTCCTCACCTGGACGTAACAGGATAAGCAACACACGAATGAGTCCAAAAGTACAAAAGCCAAAAACACTGTCAGCAAAGGCTGTCAGGAAAAAAATGACAAACACGAGGAACGAAAAAACACTGCAGGATAAGCCTAGCATGAGACAATGTACTGTAGCTTAGCACAAAAAACACGGGTAGCCGCTGGAGGTACAGAGCGGGAAATACTGCTCACTAACACGAATACTAAAAGCCAGAAAGCAGGGGTGCAGGTCGAGAAAAGGAGCCGGGCTGAGCAGTGAGCAGGTGAAGCTGGAGGTACAATCTGGCAACTGCTGATTACTGCTGCCATACTTAAAAGGTTCGGGTAGGTCATTGATTACAGGCGTGACCAAGTGGTATTATATATGCATATATATATATGCAATACTTGCATCTACACTTGTATCTTTTCACATGTCGCCATACCATCACTCCACAGATGGACAAAGTGACAAACCCAAGCCAAAGTCAGCAAGACGGCAAGAGTGTGTCCAATGGAAGGGCCGTGTGCTCTGAGGGAGGCGGAGCCATGATTGTCTTTTCTTTAAAAAACCAAACAGGTGGTCTGGCCAAGGTGCTCAAGATATTCCAGGTGGGCGTTTCCCTGGACAATGCTTTACTCTAAACACAAACACTATAACACAATACTACACCACCTTAGCTTGGCCACAATAAAAGGCCACTCCAATATGTGCAGTTTAACTGAGTTGCCCATTGAGCATGTTTGTGATGCTCTACAGTAACTACAGGAACTTCACTCAGGTTCTACAGTAATGCCTCCTTCACACCATTTCACTGCTTCCTTACCCCACCGTGATACGTCAACTATAGCATTCCTTATTTATTAATATACTTACAGCATAGAAAACCTGTTTACCACCTTCTAAATATGCTTTTAACATGATTACACATGATATAACACCACTATAGTCACATTTACGCTCCTATTACCCAATATAGTAGACATAATAAGACATAGAAAAACTGTTTACCACCTTCTAAATATGCTTTTAACATGATTAGAGTCCTCTAGACATGACATAACACCCCTATAGTCACCTTTACACGCCTATTACCCAATATAGTAGACATGATAGGAGAAAATAAGACATAATAGAGGCTGTTCCTTACTTTTATGGACAGAATTTCTAGGTGCAGCCAGGGTGTTGAGGGGTTCTGGTTTGGTGGCTGCAGGACTGGGTCTCTGCTATTTGCAGATGATGTGGTCCTGCTGGCTTCATCGGGCTGTGATCTGCAACTCTCACTGGATCGGTTCGCAGCCGAGTATGGGATAAGAATCAGCACCTCCAGGTCCACGTCCATGGGTCTTGCCCAGAAAAGCATGGCGTGCCATCTCCAGGGGGTCAGGGAAGCGATTAGTACCTCAGGGTCTTGGTCACGAGTGAGAGAAGGATGGAACGTGAGATGGACAGGCAGATTGGTGCGGCGTCTGCAGTGATGCGGACTCTGCATCGGTCCATTGTGGTGAAGAGGGAGCTGAGCCCAAAGGCACGTTGGAGAGACTATGTCTCTCAACTAGCCTGGGAACGCCTTGGGATCCGCCAGGGAGAGGGAAGCCTGGCCTTCCCTGCTTAGGCTGGTGCCCCCGCGACCCAACCTGGGATAAGCGGTAGAAGTTGGATGGATGGATGGATAATAGAGACTGACATGTTAACACTAGAACCCCCCCCATACAGTTAAACTGCACTGTAGCCTTTTGTTGTGTGCCATAGTGATGAAAGACTTAATATGTTCTCATCAGCTGTGTTGGTAACTCCGCAGGAAAAACACATCAACCTGCTTCATATCGAGTCCCGCAAGTCCAAAGGAAAGGATTGTGAATTTGAGATCTTTGTGGATTGCGACAGCGACCAGCAGCAGCTCAGAGAGCTGACTCAGCTGCTCCACAAGCACACGGACGTCGTTGAAGTGACGCCGTTTGTTGACTCCACCCACCCTGATGACGGTAGGCTGCACCGTGCACCAGGGAGAACGTTTTGTACAGGTGTCATGACACGTTGTTTCAGATGTGCCAGGCGTTCCATGGTTTCCCAAGAAGATCTCAGACTTGGATCTCTGCAAACAGGTTCTGATGTACGGATCAGAGCTGGACGCCGATCATCCGGTTTGTTGCTCTTTGATGGAACTCACAAATGTTCTTCAGAATGTTTAAACATGTGCTGTTCCGGCAGGGATTCAAAGACGATGTTTACCGTCAAAGAAGGAAATACTTTGCAGATTTGGCCATGAACTACAAACAGTACGTTCCTTGTTACGTTCAATGTCGATTTGAAGAAACCTGCAAATACGCCAGTGCTATGACATCCGTGTCCACCAGCGGTGATCCCATCCCTCACGTGGACTTCACGGCTGAGGAGGTGCAGACGTGGACTCGGGTGTATCGGGAACTCAACAAGCTGTACCCCACCCACGCCTGCAAGGAATACCTAAAGAACATCCCCGTGCTGGTGGAACAGTGCCACTACAAGGAGGACAACATCCCTCAGCTGGAGGACATTTCACGCTTCCTCAAAGGTGCTCCATCCCTTTTATATCACCTTCAGGGTGACGCCTGCACCCACATCATAGATCCCACTTAGGCTGTATGGCGCCATCTGTGGTAGCAGAGATGTTCCAACAACACAATAGCCAAGCTAGCTTAGACTGTGTACACCAATACACGTGTGTGTGTGTGTGTGTGTGTGTGTGTGTGTGTGTGTGTGTGTGTGAGCATAGCACGCACAGGCTTCACCATCAGGCCCGTAGCAGGATACCTGTCACCCAGGGACTTCCTAGCAGGTCTGGCCTTCAGAGTCTTCTTCTGTACTCAGTACATCCGGCACAGCTCAGACCCCTTCTACACACCCGAACCGTGAGTGAGCACACGTCATCATCATCATTGTCGTGTCTCCCTGCGTCACATGTCGCCGTCCTCCACGCAGGGACACCTGCCACGAGCTGCTGGGTCACATCCCCATGCTGGCCGAGCCCAGCTACGCTCAGTTCTCTCAGGAGCTCGGACTGGCGTCCCTGGGAGCTTCAGACGACGCCGTGAAGAAATTAGCCACTGTGAGAAAACACAAACACGCATGTGATCATCATATAGGTATTGTAAATACACTGGTGTGGAAAAGTGTTTCCCCCCTTCCTGATTTCTTATTTTTTTCGTGTTTGGCACACTTAAATGTTTCTGATCATCACACAAATGTAAATATTAGTCAGTGACAACACAACTCAACAGAAAATGCACTTTTTAAATGAAACTTTTTATTAAGGGAAAAAAAACAATCCAAAGCTACATGGACCTGTGTGAAAAAGTAATTGCCCCACCGCCGTTAAAACATAACTTAAAACATAACTTAACTGAATGAATTGAGGTCTATCAGTGTGGAAAAGTTTAAAAAACACTTCTAAAGCTTTTGGACTCCAGCCAGTCACAGTGGTCACAAAAGACCCCACAACAACTTCCAACTCACTTGCCTCAGTTAAGGTCAGTGTTCATGACTCCACCATAAGAAAGACACTGGGCAAAAATGGCCTGCATGGCAGAGTTCCAAGACCAAAACCACTGCTGAAGAAAAACAACATTAAGGCTCAAAAACACCTTGATGATCCCCAAGACCTTTGGGAAAATACTCAAAAGTTGAACTTTTTGGAAGGTGTGTGTCCCAATACATCTGGTGTAATAGAACATCATAGCAACAGTAAAATATGGTGGTGATGGTGTGATGGTCTTTAGGACCTGGAAGACTTGCTGTGGTAAATGGAACCATGAGAATGTCCAGCCATCTGTTGCTGAAAGCAACTTGGATTCTGCAGCAGGACAATGATCCAAAATACACCAGCAAGCCCACCTCTGAATGGCTGAAGACATTGGAGTGGCCTAGTCTAAGTACTGACCTGAATCCTATTGAGATGCTGTGGTATGACCTTCAAAAGGCACAGCCTCCAATGTGGCTGAATGATAACAATTCTGCAAACTTCCTCCACAGCGCTGGAAGAGACTCATTGCAAGTTGATAACAGTTGTTGCTGCTAAGGGGGGGGGGGCAACCAGTTATTAGCTTTAAGGCCCTGTCACACCTTGACGATTTAACCAGTTTACACCAACGTATGAAAAATTTGGCCAATACGCTGGCTTACATGGAATAAGTTATGTGTAAGTTTTGTATATGTTAACAGCACACGGAAGCACGCCGGCATACGTCGTAGTACGTCTAAGTCGTCCAAAAATTTTGTGCCTGCATAAAACCTTTCAACGTATGTCAACGTATGAGTCATACATCCCGCATCGGCGGGCAATAAGTTATGCGATCGTTGACACCCGTTCACACACGTTATTTGTAAGTTACACACAAGTCGTAATACGTCAACATACCTTGAGACAAAACTATCTTAGCTTGACCAGTAGAGAGCACTGTGACACTGGGAATGGAACTAACATTTATTTTTTATTTTTTTGCGGTTTGTCTGAGAGAAACAATGCACGTTGTAATCAAGCATTACTGATCACGTCAACATAAAGTGCATAGGAGTATTTACATTCAAAAAGAATGGAGAGATACAGCATGTTACTGTCCAAGTTAGCGTTAGGTTTGATGCACTGCTAGTACTGTGTTAGTACCGGACCCCACTGATCTGTACTAATAAATCTGGATAGCTCATTGGTCAATGACTTGTGAAGCCACACGGCCGCCATATTGCCACTCGCAAGAAACACTTCTCAGACAATGACTGATGTGAGAACTTGTGAGTTGGGTTAGGGTTAGGGTTAGTTTGTTACTCACTCACACTAAATGCAAGGTTAGTCTTCAGACTAACCTTGCACAACAGGTGTGCTTGAGCTTAGTCATCAGGACTCGGGTATGATCATTTTTAAAAATTCTGTTGATATCATACCATACATGAGTCATAACGGCTTTACATGGGGGGCCGTGGGGGATATGTAAACAAACAACCACCACTAGACTACTAAATCATTTGCGGTTGCTTGCAAATATAAAAAAATAGGGTTTTTTTTTGTTTTTTTTTAACCCAAATTTAAAATAAACCCCCATATGGAGACAATGTTGATATATTATTACATATTATATTACATTTAATTCCTGTGGTTTTTGTTAAAATATATTTCTATATCAGAAAAGAGGTTATTTCTATTTCATAACACAAACAAAAAAATAAAAAAAATCAGCAAAATGTGAAATGATTTTAAAACTTGTCTCTTTTATGATTCATATTTTGTACAGACGAGAGCATAGTGAATTGTATGAAAGTAAGAATAAAAAGTAAAGGATGATGACCATGGATTTTAGTGGAAAAAAGGGATGGGATATGCAGTTCAAATGAAAATCTCTTTCTAGAGGAGTAAAACTATCATTGCTATAGGGGAGTGCTGAGCCAGGGTGCACAGTAGAATTTTGTCCCAAAGGTAATGAAAATTGGAAGGGGAAAAAGTATATTTAATATAACCAAAAGATAGAGAATAACGTATCAAACGTTTTTTAAGGGACAAAGGTTGAATCTCCCCGCTTTTTAATGTCAAATATAGATGTTCTGCGAGCCTCTTCATCTGCTTTGTACACTATGTACGCTGTGCCAATGTAGTCTGCTACGTACGACATGTGAGTAGTAAGATGGCGTCTCTTTGGCTTCAGCGGCTTGCACTGCGGCGTGCGACGTATGAGCTATCCAGATATATTATACAGATCAGTGGTTCATACTGGTTAAGTATCGAATCACAGGAGTGCCAAAATTAAAAGGGAATACGTGTGGAAATACAAAGAGAAACAATAATAAAAAAATATATACAAATGTAGTCATATTCTTTTTCCATTTTTTCATTGTTATTCTGTATTGTCTTTGTTTTTTCCAATTCGCCGTTGTTTTTCCTGTTTTGTATTTGTCTTTTCCACTTGCGTTTTGTCATTGCATTTAGTAAAGACAACAACAAAAGAATGATTTCTGCATTGTCTTTGTTTTTTCCATTTTGGCGTCGCTTTTCCTGTTTTGTCTTTGTCATTACTAAATTTTTATTATTGATTCTCTTTGTATTTCCACATTTGCATATTTTTGTATTATTGATTTTCTTAGTATTTCCACACGTATTCCCTTTTAATTTTGGCACTCCTGTGATTCCATAGTCAAGCTGCTAGCTTATCTGCTAATGCAAACACAACAGTCTCCATCTTCTCTCAGCCAAAGCTTGCCAAGAAGACAGTTTTGTCTTAATGTATGTTGACGTATTATGACTTGTGTGTAACTTACAAATAACGTGTGTGAACGGGTGTCATCGATCGCATAACTTATTGCCCGCGGATGCGTGACGTATGAATCATACGTTGACATACGTCGAAACGTTTTATGCAGGCACAACATTTTTGGACGACTTAGACGTACTACGACGTATGCCGGCGTGCTTCCGCGTGCTGTTAACATATACAAAACTTACCCATAACTTATTCAACGTACACCAGCGTATTGGCCAAATTTTTCATACGTTGGCGTAAACTGGCCAAATCGTCAAGGTGTGACAGGCGCTGGCCGTTGGGCATAAATTGTGAACACCGGCAACACGCTACGGATTCGTTGATATAAGTTGTCTATACGTTAGAGAAACGTTCTATATAAGTTACTAATACGTCATGTTTCGTCCACCTCGTTATGAATACGCTATGTATACTCCCAAAATTGAAAAAAAAAACTGTCGGAAGTTCAACGTATGCCATCAAAATGATCACATCAGGCATGCGCCGCCTAAATCATGCCTAATTGTTTATATTGTTGTTTTTAAATATGACTTTGTTTGTGGCTGAAAAAGGGGCAGAGATAATAAGACTTGTCTTCTTTCTGCTCCCTTTCATTCTGGTTTAAAGAGTGTTTGGTTTTATCTTATATTGTTTTAATATTGTTTGTTTGTTTGTTTTCTTCTCCCTTGAATGAAATAAATGTTTCAAATCAAAAAATCAAATCAAATCATCAAGGTGTGACAGGGTCCTTAGGGGGCCATTACTTTTTCACACCACTGTGGTATGATAGTATGAGAAGATTATCATATAGGTACATAATATGACGTTGTGAGATGATTGTGATGCTTGTGCTGTGTTTCAGTGTTACTTCTTCACAGTGGAGTTTGGACTTTGCAAGCAGGACGGTAGACTGCGGGTCTACGGTGCAGGACTGCTGTCGTCCATCAGCGAGCTCAAGGTGGATAATAAACTCCTCAGACTTTGAACACGTCAGGACACGTGACACTGTGTTTCATGACAGACGTCCTGGTGTTTCATCTTTGGTATTGTTGGGTCTGGTAGATATTTTTTTACTTAATGTGACATCCAAGACAGATGGTTCTTGTGTTATGATGTCATGGTGATGGTGGTGGAAGATTGCGTAGTCATGAGGAAGGATGTCACTTTTATCCTTTCTAGTGAATGTAGTGGTACCTGGACTGTTCAGGATATCTTAGAAGATGTTTGGCCTCCATGAGTTCTTGATCAATGATGAGGTGGGACACACTAGTCTAAAATATTTAGCATCTAAATCAGGGTTGTCCAAACTTTTCCCAGTAAGGCCACATAATGAAAAATGAAAGAAAGCAAGTTTACCACTTTGATATTTGATATCCCAGCTGGTCTAGCTGAGGATGTGAGGTGGCTGGGCACTGGGAAGTCTAGACTTCCCTACTGGGATAAGTGGAAAAAATGGATGGATGGAGCCAGGCAAGTAAACTAATAGCACATTTTTTTAAACTCAGTATTTCAATTTAGTATGCAACTACATTTTCACAGTCCTCTCCTATACAGTATCACCTCTTGACTACACATACTGTAAACCAGCCTTTTTCCTTGTGAGAGCTACTTTTACAAAATGAAAATGGCCAAGAGCTACTCATTTTTGTAACATTTATTTTCAGAGCGTATTTTAAACCCAAACAAAGCGAATATGAGTTGTTTTACCAGAACATGAACAAAATGCTGGTGTCCACAACTCACATGTTGTATTTCACAATGCATTTCTTTCTACTGTCTGTCATTATTAACTGGAAACCTGAATGAAAAGCAGGCTTGCGGGCACCTCATGTGGTCGTGGGGGCTACCACGTTGGTGACCCCTGCTGTACACTGCTCTTATAGGCTAGCCGTATGCCAACATAAAGACAAATGACGCAGGAATTCATATGAAAGACACTTTACACCCTCACTGTATCACACCTCTGATATCACTCCCTCGTCCTGTATCACACTTCCAATATCACTCCCTTGTCCCGTATCACACTTCCGATACTACTCCCTGGTCCTGTATCACACTTCCGACATCGCTGCCTCATCCCGTATCACACTTCCGATATCACTCAATTTCCTGTATCACACTTCTGATATCGGAGCTGCGGCCGCAAGGTGGTCGGTGCCAGTCGTGGCGGCAAGCCCCGAACCCGATGGTGGACACCAGAGGTCAGGGCTGCCGTCAAGCTGAAGAAGGAGTCCTATCGAGCATGGATGGCTTGTGGGACTCCTGAAGCAGCTGACGGGTACCGGCAGGCCAAGCGGCACGCGGCTTCGGCGGTGATCGAGGCAAAAACTCGGGTGTGGGAGGAGTTCGGTGAGGCCATGGAACACGACTTTCGGTCGGCCTCGAAGAGGTTCTGGCAAACCGTCCGGCGCCTCAGAAAGGGGAAGCAGTGCCCGGTCCACACTGTTTACAGTGGGGACGGGAGCCTGCTGACCTCGACTGAGGATATAGTTGGGCGGTGGAAGGAATACTTTGAGGCCCTTCTCAATCCCACTGACATACCTTCCCTAGAGGAAGCAGAGACTGAGGATACGAACGCGGACAGTTCCATCACCGTGGCTGAGGTATCTGGGGTAGTCAAAATGCTCCCCAGTGGCAAAGCTCCGGGGGTGGACGAGTTTCGCCCTGAATTCCTCAAGGCTTTGGATGTTGCGGGACTGTCTTGGCTGACACGTCTCTTCAACATTGCGTGGAAGTCGGGAACAGTACCTCTGGATTGGCAGACTGGGGTGGTGGTCCCCCTTTTCAAGAAGGGTGACCGGAGGGTGTGTTCCAACTATAGGGGGATCACACTCCTCAGCCTCCCTGGGAAAGTCTATTCCAGGGTGCTGGAGAGAAGGGTACGACCGTTAATCGAACCTCGGCTACAGGAGGTGCAATGTGGTTTTCGTCCTGGTCGCGGAACACTGGACCAGCTCTACACCCTTGCAAGGGTCCTGGAGGGTACTTGGGAGTTTGCCCAACCGGTCTACATGTGCTTTGTGGACCTGGAAAAGGCATTCGACCGTGTCCCTCGCGGTGTCCTGTGGGGGGTGCTCCGGGAGTATGGGATTGGTGGCGCGCTACTACGTGCCATTCAGTCCTTGTACAACCGGAGCAGGAGCCTGGTTCGCATTGCCAGTAGTAAGTCAAGCCTTTTTCCGGTGAACGTTGGCCTCCGCCAAGGCTGCCCTTTGTCACCGATTCTGTTCATAATTTTCATGGACAGAATTTCTAGGCGCAGCCAAGGTGTCGAGGGAGTCCAGTTCGGGGGCACTAGGATCTCATCTCTGCTATTTGCAGACGATGTGGTCCTGATGGCCTCATCGAGCTGTGACCTGCAGCGTTTACTGGGACGGTTTGCATCTGAGTGTGAAGCTTCTGGGATGAGACTCAGCACCTCCAAATCCGAGGCCATGGTTCTCAGTCGGAAAAGGGTGGATTGCTCCCTCCGGGTTGGGAATGAGGTCCTGCCCCAGGTGGAGGAGTTCAAGTATCTCGGGGTCTTGTTCACGAGTGAGGGAAGGTTGGAGCGTGAGGTCGATAGGCGGATCGGCGCAGTGGCTGCAGTAATGCGGTCGCTGTACCGGACCGTCGTGGTGAAGAGAGAGCTGAGCCGGAAGGCAAAGCTCTCAATTTACCGATCGATCTATGTTCCCACCCTCACCTATGGTCATGAGCTTTGGGTCATGACCGAAAGAACGAGATCGCGGATACAAGCAGCTGAAATGAGTTTTCTTCGTAGGGTAGCGGGACTCACCCTAAGAGACAGGGTGAGGAGCTCGGTTATCCGAGAGGAGCTCAGAGTAGAGCCGCTGCTCCTTCACATCGAGAGGAGCCAGCTGAGGTGGCTCGGGCATCTAGTCCGGATGCCTCCCGGACGCCTCCCTGGTGAGGTGTTTCGGGCATGCCCAGCCGGGAGAAGGCCCCGGGGAAGACCTAGGACACGCTGGAGGGATTATGTCTCACAGCTGGCCTGGGAACGCCTCGGTGTCCTCCCGGTGGAGCTGGAGGAGGTGGTCGGGGACCGGGAAGTCTGGGCTTCCCTACTGAGACTGCTGCCCCCGCGACCCGGACCCGGATAAGCGGAGGAAAATGGAATGGAATGGAATGGACACTTCTGATATCACTCCCTCTTCCTATTTCATACTTTCTGATATCACTCCCTCTTCCTATTTTTACACTTCGATATCACTCTGTCTTCCTATTTCTCACTTCCGATATCACTCCGTCTTCCTACTTCTCACTTCCGATATCACTCTGTCTTCCTATTTCACACTTCTGATATCACTCCGTCTTCCTATTTCTCACTTCCGATATCACTCCCTCTTCTTATTTCTCACTTCCGATATCACTTCCTCTTCCTATTTCACACTTCCGATATCACTCCGTCTCCCTATTTCTCACTTCTGATACCACTCCGTCTTCCTAGGTCTCACTTCTGATATCACTCTATCTTCCTATTTCTCGCTCGCTCAGTCTTCCTATTTCTCACTTCCGATATCACTCCCTCTTCCTATTTCTCACTTCCAATATCACTCCGTCTCCCTATTTCTCACTTCTGATATCACTCCGTCTTCCTATTTCTCACTTCTGATATCACTCCCTCTTCCTATTTTTACACTTCTGATATCACTCCCTCTACATATTTAACACTTCCAATATCACTACATCTTCCTATTTCACACTTCTGATATCACTCCATCTCCCTACTTCTCACTTCTGATATCACTCCGTCTTCCTATTTCTCACTTCCGATATCACTCCCACTTCCTATTTCTCACTTCCGATATCACTCCCTTTTCCTATTTCACATTTCCGATATCACTCCCACTTCACAACTTCTTGTTTTCTTTCTCATTTCATGACGTAAAACAAGTCATTTTTCTTTAATATGTCATTTTTATGCTCTAAAAATGTTATTTTTCCTCATCATATTACATGAGTCCTGTAAAATGTGGACTTTTTCACTTCAGATTAGTTTTTCCTCTTATAAAATGATTGACTTTATTTTTTTTTATTTGTTTTTTTGGTAAATTCTATCTTTACAATGTGCTGTGGGCCACACTTTGGACACGGCTGATTTAGATAGAAGTTGTGAGGTGCACTGCAACCCGACTCACCTCGGAAGGGAGCTCATGCGTACTGTAGCCAGAGCACGTTGGTCACGTGTGCAGTACCAAGGTTGGCCACTAGAGGGCTCACCAAGCCCTGAAAGTGCGCATAAGGACTAAGATGCTGATGATGTGCTCTATTATTTGTTTTTTAGTGAAGTGTCATTTGTTTTCTACATACTTTTGTCATCAGCATGCGTTGACGGACAAGGCTCACGTTGTCCCGTTTGACCCTGCCGTGACCTGCAATCAGGAGTGCCTCATCACGTCATTCCAGGACGTCTACTTTTCTTCGGAGAGTTTTGTAGAAGCCAAGAACAAGATGAGGTGAGTGCATTCATTTGGTGCTTCATGATGGAAACCAGGAACTTAACCAAGTGACACGTGATTGAACGATGTCGTGTCGCGCAGGGAGTTTGCCAAAACCATCAGTCGCCCCTTCGCAGTCCGCTACGACCCGTACACGCAGAGCGTGGACGTCCTGAGGGACATGGGGAGCATCTGCAGCATGCTGAAGGACATAAGACACGAGCTGGACACTGTGGAAGACGCTCTGCACCGCCTCAACACGTCCTCCCGTGACCCGTGTGACCTTGCATTGTCACATGACGACAAAGAGAAAGCGAGCCGTACTTAACTAGAATCCACTTCATCTGCTCAGCGTTAGACAGCATCTGCTGCAAGTCCAGCAGAACTCCCATGAAAGCACACCTTTTATCTTCGAAGCAAATAATATTCATTCACACACGTCAGCTTTGGCTTTTTAAAACTCTTTTCTCTCTTACGCTGCAGACCAAACCGATAACTCCTTTTCTTTGCTTCCTATTGATTTGGTCTGGCTAGGCGAGGGGTGTCCAAACTATATAGAGTACCGGTAGGTTCATAGCAAAATGCTGACATGTTAAATATTATATTATATTACAAGTTGTAATACACTCCTCATCCAAATCTTAAGACCAGTTGAAAAATGTCTAGCATTAGCATGTTGCTAAAATGCTTTTTGTCTCACCCCCCCTTCTTGTTTTTGCGTATTGTAGCTCTACTTAAAACCTCATTAAGACCCAAATGTGCAAAATGATCATTCTAGACATTTTTCAACTGGTCTTAAGATTTTGATCAGGAGTGTATTACGGTAAGAGAAAAAGACGAACACATAATTTTATTCAAAAAAAAATAAAGAACAAAATTGAAATAGTTGGAAAATGAAACACAAGAAATGCAAAAACAGCTGCAACTGTTAGAGGATAAAGTCAAAATATTACGACAAAATAAGAAAAAAGTTACAATTTTATGAGACTATTGTAATATAAGAAAAAAAAGCCATTTTAGTAGCTTAAGGCTTGAAATATATAAATATTTTTTCAAAGCAGTAATATTATGGGAAACAAACAAAACAAAACAAAAGTTGTCATTTTTGCAAAATTACTTTGGGGAAGAAGTTATATGATGGGAATAAAATCTAAATATTATGGAAGTAAAGTAATTTCACAAAAAGACCATTTACAACTACCTGAAAAGACAAAAAGCTGTAATTTTACCAGAATAACATCAAAATATGAAGACAAAACAAGTTGTATTCTAACATGAAAAAATTCGCAATTTTACAAGAATAAACTTGTAATATTGGGGGAAAACAACATCATTTTACGAGCATATAGGTGAAAAAAAGAGTATTTTTTTGTAACATTGGGTTGGGAATAAATAAATATTATAGGAATAGGCTGCAAGGTGGTCTAGTGGTTAGCATGTTGGCCACACAGTCACAGTCTGGAGATGCGAAGACCTGGGTTGGATTCTCCCTTGGGCATTTCTGTGTGGAGTTTGCATGTTCTCCCCGTGTGTGTGTGGGGGGGGGGGTTTCTGGGTACTCCAGTTTCCTCCCACATTCCAAAAACATGCATGTTAGCTTCATTGGAGACTCTAAATGGTCCATAGGTATGAATGGGAGTGTTTGTCTATATGTGCCCTGCCATTGGCTGGACACCAGTCCAGGGTGTACCCCGCCTGTCGCCCCAAGTCAGCTGGGATAGGCTCCAGCATACCCACAGAAGAAGAAGCATAGAAAATGGATGGATGGATTATAGGAATAAAGTCAAAATATTATGGGAACAAGAATAACGTCCAAATATGAAGAGAAAAAAAGTCATTCTGTAAGAAGAAAAAGTCATAATTTTAGGAGGATAAAGTTGGAATATGAATAAAACTCATATTAGGAGAACAGAGTTAAAATAGTATTTTGGAAAAAAACAGCAAAAATGGGGAAAAAAAGAGCAAAGTTTATATTACTAACAGGATTTCTCATGCATATTTATTCTTGAAACATAGCATATCTTTACTTTGATTGATGACGATGGGGCCATCGCTGGGGGAGGGACATATGGACCCTCGTAGTGGGTGTACAGTAGGCGTAAGTCGTTACTCATTCATGAAAACAACAAACTTCACATGAACTGATGATATGGTTCATGTTGGAAGGAAGCACTGGTGGAGCTTACCGTATTGTTGTACTATTCTATTAGGGTTGGATTTGAATCTTTGTGAGCATGATTGCTTCTCCACACATAGAAAAACAAGACATAGCTTTCATCTATTGTGTTATTTCTGTGCTCATGTATGAACCATAAAGTAAAGTTGATGGAATTCAAAGTACAATACGCCTCAATAGCTTGATTTGAAGAGAAAAAATGTTTGCTTGCTTATTATGTAATATCGTCTAGTGACCATCATGCTGTTGATGCTGTTGAGGAGAAGAAGACCAGAATAATGGCCAATGGAAAGCTTTATGCAGTATATTTTTATTCACATAAACATTCTAAACTCTCACTTCAGTGTCACTTTTTCTTGGTCTTTCTTCTAAGGGCCCTGTCACACCTTGACAATTTAGGCAGCACATGCCTGACGTGATCATTTTGATGGCATACGTTGAACTGCCGACAGTTGTTTTTTTTTTAATTTTGGGCGTATACATAGCGTTTTCATAACGAGGTCGACGTAAACATGACGTATTAGTAACTTATATAGAACGTTTCTCTAACTTATAGACAACTTCTATCAACGAATGCGTAGCGTGTTGCCGGTGTTCACAATTTATGCCCAACGCCTGTCACACCTTGACGATTTGGCCAGTTTACGCCAGCGTATGAAAAATTTGGCCAATACGCTGGCGTACGTCCAATCAGTTATGGGTAAGTTTAGTATAAGTTAAGAGCACGCTTGTCACGATGCGGTTAGGTGCCTGTCTGGAAACACCAAATTCAGAGGCTGGAGGCCGCGAGTACAGAATTTATTCTGCTTAATAACTCAAATGTAAAGCGATGGTGACAAAACAGGTTCACCATGAAGAAATACAACACAAATAATGCCGGTTGAAGGCAGAGTCTGCTGAATGCTAGTAAAAGACTGGAAACAGTACTATTAGGCTAAGGAACGCATACAGCTGGAGCGTGGTGTAGCGAAGGAATAATCCGGCGTTCTGCAGCTGTCAGTAGTCAGCCTAAGTAGTGGCGTAGGCACTCAAATTCAGGTGCGTTCAGCAGCTCCGCCTCCAGCCAGGAACTTAGTTCTTGACAGAAACACAAAAAGGCACGGGAGACAGGGGTAACCAGCAAGAGCCCGTGGAACGTGACAACGCTGAAGCACGCCAGCATACGTCGTAGTACGTCCAAAAATTTTGTGCATGCACAAAACATTTCGACGTATGTCAACATATGATTCATACTTCCCGCATCCGCGCGCAATAAGTTATGCAATCGTTGACGCCCGTTCACACACGTTATTAGATACCTTCAGACAGAACTGTCTTCTTGGCGAGTGAAGATGAAGGCTGTTGTTATTAGTCAAACCTGTCTATAGCGGCCACTAGAGGGAGTCTGCAAAAGTGGCCGCTATAGACAGGTGGCCTCTATAGACAGGTTGGCGTCCAGTTTGAATGTTGACCAGTAGAGGAAAAAAAAGAAAAAAAAGGGAAAATAATAATAATAATAATGTTGACCAGTAGAGGGCACTGCGGACTGCGGATAAAAGTTGTACAGCACTACTAGGCTTGTTATTATCATGGTTCATGGTTTTAATTCATCCTGAACATGCATATGAGTCAAACAGTAGCACATCACATAGTACAATTCACAATTTTGCATGTCCAAAAAGGAGTAGGAAGAAGCAAAGCTTATTTAATCCTACCCCTCATCAGTTTCACATCAGTTGCAATACATTTATTCACCTCTTGTTCTTCCAAGTGTACTTTGTAGGTCTACATGACAATGTAGTGCAATCATAGCCAAGGTTTTTACTTACTAAAAGGAAGCTAGAGGCTTAATAATAACTGATAGAATATATCCACCACCCACAGAACAAAGCTGTGCTAGTAATGTCTTACGCTTGTTTTTAATATTTTACTTTTTATACGGCAGAGTGTCATTACAGCTTTAGTTCATCAGGAAGTGACGGGAAGTGACGGTGGGCGTCCCGAGCAGGAGAGCTAGGCTCAGTGCTAGCTGTGAGTTTGGAGAGAGTTGGGAAGTGTGTTTATGTTGGCGTGGATGTAAAGTCCTGCAGTGTTCTCCGCTGTTAATAAAGCCATTAAAGTGCATCGGCGACGTGAGTCTCTCCTTCCCCAGAACAAGCGGCATTACAGTATTGACACACATTGTGCACATTGTCTCACAACAGGAAATAAACGGTGTCACTTGTTACAGGCATTGCCTGGACAGCTATGTAGTGGGGCTTGTTTAACCTTTGCCTTGTGGGCAAGCAGGAAGGAGAGACGATGCTGAGAGATGTGTGTGTGTTCTGAGCTGCTGTCTGGTGGCCGCGTTCAAGAAATAAAGTTGGCAGAAGCAACAGGAGAAGTTTCCTTCTTTGCTTCGGAGCTGAATAACACTGACAAGTTAACAGACTAGTAGTGAACAGAAAAGCTTTTTTTGTGTCGAATACAGAAGATGAGGACTTTGAATGATTTGTGGATGAGGATTGATGAAAAATAACGTGAGTACATTCTAAAATACTTCAATTAAGTACAACCCAACTCAGTTTTGCTCCCGCTGCCGCATGCATGCTAGCGTATGTTTTTTTTATTATTGTAGCGTCGCTGGGAGCACGTCCTGTTCCCAGCCTACTTTGCGGTAATGTTTTGGTGCAAATGCTCTTAAAGTTACATGTTTGACCAGGAAATAGCAAGCTCAAAAGAAGACGGCTTTTTTATGTGGAACAACTGACAGTTTGTGTGGATCTTGTGAATGATTGTGACTGAGCTAGGACTCAGTAATTTAAGTCTACACACGACGGCTTCATTGATTGAAAAACAAAACTTTTTCATGCATGAAGCTTCTACTTGAGTTGGTAATTTGGCCGCTATATGCAGTCAGATATTGACCAAGGGAGACAAAATGGGTGGCCGCGTTGGACAGGTGACTGCTATACACAGGGTCTATAACATGTAAATTTGCTGCGGAGGATTTTTCAGTGGCTGCTATAGGCAGGTGGCCGCTAAGACAGGTTTGACTGTATTTGCAGGTAAGTTTGCAGCTTTGACCAGTAGAGGGCACTGTGACACTGGGAATGGAACCAACTTTTGATTTTTTTAAATCAATTTTATTAATGCATTAGCGAGTCACAAATCCATGAGTGGTAGCATATGCAGCCTACACCAGGGGTCTCAGACTCGCAGCCCCCGGGACGATAGTTTGCGCCCATCTTAATATGAAAAATTAATTAAACACACGGTGTGGTGCTCTTGGAGCCGATTCGCTCGTGACCGACGCTTCAGTCAGTTTTGCCAGGAGGGAGGGAGACAGGTTGCTGAGACTCAGAAAATGTAATGAAAAATCAATCTCTTAAAGCTGAGGCACGTGTTATTATGTTAATCTTCAGTAAAGAGAAGCGGTACTCAGATGATGCTTTTTCTTTTTGTTTTGTACTTTTTCATTTCTGTTTTGTTGATGTTGTGTTGTTTGATTGTAAATTGTTAGAAATTTACACAAAGAACTTTGACCTATTTTGACCTAATTTGGCTTATAGTATAACATGATGTTTTTGTAGCTGTTCATTGAAGTTTAAATAAATTCATTTCAATAATAAACATTTGATATCATGTGTTTTTGACATTAGTAATTCATTTTACACAATACACATAATTTGGTCATAAATTAATTTAAGACAACATAAAAATCCGAGGAGCCACTTGGGAGCCGAAAGGGCCGGCTCTTTTTAGTGAATAGAGTCAAAACAACCAGCACTCTAAATAGAGCAGAAATTACCATCACCCGAGCTATTAGTCCGTGTTGAACAGCATTCAGTGGGTTATTCAATTAATTATTGCGTCCATCAGGTGTCGCCAAACATCAACAGCCATAAAACACCACGTACAGTATCATATTAAAGGCATCACAGATATAATTAAATTGTGTTATAATTTTTTTTAACTCGTTAATATTTTCATATTAATCACAGGCATTAGAGGAAAAGTGCACTTTTTTGCAATGTTGCCCGTCATCCACAATCCTTATGTGAGACATGAACACACATCTTTCTCTTTTATGTGCCTTCTAAAGATAGAAAAACAGGTAAAAAGAGAATGCACAGAATGGGACACACCTATTTTGACGAGAAAGCCTTCTAAAAAAAAAGCTCCAACAAGGTTTTAATGGTTTTCTATCCATGCTGTGTGCACGTAGCAACAGGGACAGTACATTCATGACAACATGTAATACTTATTTTTTTATTTTGGGAACTTCCTTTCTGGGTGCATTGATTTCACATAGCAACACAGCTAGTAGCTAGCCATTGTGGTGTGAAGAGGTGTCCCTACACCAGGAACATAGTTCTTGGACATAACAATGTTAATAACAATAATAATAACAATGTGGCTAAAATGCAGCTCACATTATGGAAATGTTTTTTTTTTCAGAAGGCTTTATAGGTGTAATCCCATTATGTATATATGCTTTTTAAAGTGTAATATATATATATATATATAGATATATGTATATTACACTTTAACAGGAACGTAACCATATAATACACAAGTTAGTTGGTACCTCATGATAGTATACATGTGCATTTATAGGGAAAAACACACATGACAAACAATATGAGTTTGGCTGTAGTAGTAATATTAAACGAGGATAATTAATGAAAAAAACAATAATAAAAGTGATATAATAATACGTAATGATAAATGTTATTTACCTTTGAAGAGGAGTGGTCGAGCATACGTCGCTGTGGTGGAGGAGGAGGAGGAGTTATTGAAAAAAGGACAAATGGTCGTAGTCGTTAGACTCTTCTAAAAGAGGTAGTGTTCTGTGGGTGGTATAGAATTAAGCAAGCCTATTAACTCTTCATAAACTTTAATCACACGCTCTGTCCGGGTTGTATCATACAGCTACAATTTAGCTTTCCATTTAGCTTTCTCTCCCCAGCTGCTTCCTGTACCTGTTGGTCCCATTAGCAGTGTCACAGTGCCCTCTATTGGTCGAGCATGTACAGTATAAATATGGAGTTACAGTACTACAGGCAAAATACATGAAAAAATAGACCAGTCCGCTTGCATTCGTATCTCCAAATGTTCGCATGTATGTTCGTAAGTTAAGGGACTTAGTGTATATATAATGCTCAAAAAAATTAAAGGAACACTTCGAAAACACATCAGATCTAAACTGGGGGAAAAATGATCTTGAATATCTTTCCTAAAAATAAGTGGGTGATGTATTAGTAACAAAATGATGCCACATCATTTGATAGAAATGAAAGTGGTCACCCTATAGAGGGGGGAAATCAAAGACACCCCAAAACTCTGGTCCATTTAGCTAAAATGTCATTGTAGCAACTCAAAATGATTCTCAGTAGTTTGTGTGGCCCCCACGTGCTTGTACGCATGCCTGACAACATCACGGCATGCTCCTAATGAGACTACAGATGGTGTCCTGGGGGATCTCCTCCCAGATCTGGACCAGGGCATCAATGAGCTCCTGGACAGTCTGAGGAGCAACCTGGCGGCGCCGGATGGACCTAAACATAATGTCCCAGAGGTGTTCTATTGGGTTTAGGTCAGGTGAACGTGGGGGCCAGTCAATGGTATCAATTCCTTCATCCTCCAGGAACTACCTGCATACACTAGCCACATGAGGTCGGGCATTGTCGTGGACCAGGAGGAACCCAGGTCCCACTGCACCAGTGTAGGTTCTGACAATGGGTCCAAGGATTTCATCCTGGTACCTAATAGCAGTCAGGGTGCCGTTATCTAACCCAGGGGTAGGGAACCTATGGCTCGGGAGCCAGATGTGGCTCTTTTGATGACTGCATCTGGCTCTCAAACATGTCTTAACACGATAAAAATGTATTTTAGTTTTTTTTTTGTACGCTCACCTTTAAAGTACATTACAGAAATCCCAGTGTTAAAAATAATGCTCAAAATATAAAACTTTCTTATGCGTTTTAGTCCATCCATCCATTTTCTACCTCAATGTGGGGTGGCCAGTGCCAGCTGTCCTTCCGATATTTTCCGGGTCAGACACCAAAATTTGATTATGACTGGATAATGCGGTAGCCTACGCGCATCATTGAGATGTCAAGAAGTAGCTAATTCTGTAGAGCCGACCCTTTTGACGAAGAAGATGGTGAAAAGAAAAAGATACGGAGTACGGTGCAAAACCACGCAGCACCAGAAGTCGCATTAATGGTAAGAAGTATTTTATTTATTATTGGATAGCTTCAGTATAACAATGTTAATAAAAAGAATAACTTTAGAGACTTTAGAGGTCTTGCTTAAAAATGCCCACATTTAGTTGTATTCAATGTTAAAAAATATTATGTGGCTCTCCCGGAAATACATTTTAAAATATGTGGCTTTTATGGCTCTCTTAGCCAAAAAGGTTCCCGACCCCTGATCTAACCTGTAGAGGTCTGTACGTCCTTCCAGGGATATGCCTCCCCAGACCATCACTGACCCACCGCCAAACCGGTCATGCTGAATGATGTTGCAGGCAGCATAACGTTCTCCACGGCATCTCCAGACCCTTTCACGTCTGTTGCATGTGCTCAGGTTGAACTTGCTCTCATCAGTGAAGAGCACAGGGCACCAGTGGTGTAGTTGCCAATTCTGGTGGTCTATGGCAAATGCCAGTCGAGCTCTACGGTGCTGGGCAGTGAGCACAGGTCCCACTACAGGACGTCGGGCCCTCAGGCCACCCTCATGGAGCCTGTTTCTGATTGTTTGGTCAGAAACATTCACACCAGTGGCCTGCTGGAGGTCATTTTGTAGGGCTCTGGCAGTGCTCATCCTGTTCCTCCTTGCACAAAGGAGCAGATACCGATCCTGCTGAGGGTTGAAGGACCTTCTACGGCCCTCCTGGAGTAACTACCTGTCTCCTGGAATCTCCTCCATGCGTCCAGGTACCGCAGTGATGCCCTGTTCCAGATCTGGGAGGAGATCACCCAGGACACCATCCATAGTCTCATTAGGAGCATGCCCCCACGTTGTCAGGCATGCGTACAAGCACGTGGGGGCCACACAAACTACTGAGAATCATTTTGAGTTGCTACAATGACATTTTGGCAAAATGGACCAGTCTGCTGCATCATTTTTTTCACTTTCATTTTTGGGGTGTCTTTGATTTCCCCCCTCTATAGGGTGATCATTTTCATTTCTATCAAATGATTTGGCATCATTTTGTTACTAATACATCACCCACTTATTATCTGGAAAGATATTCAAGATCATTTTTCCCCCAGTTTAGATCTGATGTGTTTTCGAAGTGTTCCTTTAATTTCTTTGAGCAGTGTATATATATATATATATATATGTATATATACACACACACACATTTGCGGGCCGCACGGTGGCCGAGTGGTTACCATAGGTATGAATGTGAATGGTTGTTTGTCTATATGTGACCTGCGATTGACTGGCGACCAGTTCAGGGTGTACCCCGCCTCTCGCCCGAAGTCAGCTGGGATAGCATACCCGCGAACCTTGTGAGGATAAGCGGCATAGAAAACGAATGGATGGTTGGATCCTTTGTGCCATCAGTGACGATCAGTACAAGACTGGCGAACAGCTTTTACCCACAGGCCATTAGGCTTCTCAACGAAGCACTCACACACGCTGCACGCAACACACGCACACACTCATATTAATTAATTAATTAATTAATTAATTAATTAATTAATTAATGTCTCTTCTGTTGTTGTTGCTTAATTTGTTGGTATTTATGTTTCTGATGTTCTTATTCATTTTCTTGTGTTTTTCTTTCTTATTTTGGGAGAATGAACAGAACAAGAATTTAATTGCAAAGCAGAACTACCTGTTTTATTGTGCATATGACAATAAAACTCTTGAATCTTGACTCTTTACTGTGAAAGGTTTGGCCGGAAAAGGCGAGGTTTGGCGGGAGTGGCAGCCCCGCCCCCCTCCGTGAAGGAGGAGGAGTTTGGTGTTGACTTGGGTGTTGCCTCCATCGCAGACTGGAGTGTTGAGATTGACCGCGCCGTTACTCCCTGCCATCAGCCCATTTATTCACCTCTCGTCTCGTCTAAACAGGCCGCCATGGGAGTCGAAGGCTGCACCAAATGTATCAAATACCTGCTCTTCTTCTTCAACTTCATCTTCTGGGTGAGCAGAAACCTCCCGTTTCAAAATCACCTCGTTTGTTTGTTGGCGTTAGGACGTTGCCGGTTTCTGTTCCTTCGTGTTTGTTTGACGAGCGGTTCTGAGCGTTTTGGGGCGAAGGCTCCGCGCTGGATGCGGCAGAGCGGACGTTAAAAACACGAAAGCGTGTTGAGGCTCTTAGTTTAATGGCGGACAACGGCAAAGAAAAACAAAGCTCAATCTAGCTAGCCAGCGAGCTAGCTAGCGATAAAGGGCATCCGTGTCATTAAAACATAACTTCTCTTTGAATAATCTTTGTGTGTGTGTGTGTGTGTGTGTGTGTGTGTGTGTGTGTGTGTGTGTGTGTGTGCGCGCGCGCGCGAGGGTATGTGCGTGTTGTACTTTGATTCATTTTGGCTCGTCCACGCAAGTCAAATATATATGTGTGTGTGAGTGTGTGTGAGTGTGTGTGTGTGTGTGTGTGTGTGTGTGTGTGTGTGTGTGTGTGTGTGTGAAGGGGCAACTCTTGGTGGTTTCCATCTGGTGAGTCAATGCCGTGTGCGCGTGTGTGTTGGTTGAGGTCTCATGGAAAGATTTGAGGATGTGAAAGTTCTGGACTCATCTCGTGGTCTCTAGTGGCAATTGACGATGTGTTGTTTGTGCGTCGAGTACCAGTAAGTCCTGGTTGGGTGATGGTTGGACCCTGTAGGGATCTTCCCAACTTTTAGCGTCCAGTGAGTCACGGCTGTGATTCGTCGTTTCCACTGTCGTCTTGCAGGGGTGTGGCCGCTGCGTGACGTCATAGGCTGCCGCAAGATCTGAATAATGGAATACAAAAGGGACTGAATGTCACACACTTGATGCTTGGGTTTGTCAGAAATGAACGTAGAATACAAAATGTTGCAAGCAAGCTGGGTAACAGGAGACAATAACAAACATGTACAACGTCCATGCTGATCGATGGGACACATGCTGCGCTCACGTCCCACCTAAAAAACCTCACCTACCAGGGCGAGTTGTCTGCACTGCCCTGGCCAGCAACACATGCTGGCTGTCATTCATCAGCTGGCGCTAGCCGTGATTGCATTCATTAGCTGACTTGTTTTCTTTTGGCCTTGTCTTTATTACATGCATAAATGTTTTGTAACGTGAGCGAGCATGCAATTTTTTGGACTTGGTGGATTATTGTTAGTCTTTCTGTTCATTTCTATTTAAAAAAGTTAACTGTCCTTCCAGGACCTCCCATGAAGAACGACACGAATAATAATAATAATAATAATAATAATAATAATAATAATAATAATAATAATAATTAAAAAAGTGATAGAAATAAAAAAAAATTGCAATGTGTAAATAAAAGTGTGATTTTTAAAAAAATCATTTAAAATATTTGATTTAATAATTAAAAATTGTGATTTATATATATTAACAATAAATTATAGTGATTTATTTAATAATAAAATGGTGTAATTACAAAAGAAATTTAAAATGTGAAATAAATAATAAAAAATGTATGTATTTATAATAAGTGTGATTTTTATAACAAAAAAATTGTGATTTACTAATCATTTAAAATGTTGATGTAATATTAATTTACAATAATAAAAATAAAATAAATGGTGATTTATGTTTATAATAATGAAATTGTGTGCTTTAAAAAATAGCAAAATTGTACTATAAAAATTGTGATTTAATAATAATTTAAAAATGTATTTTTTTATTTGATTTGAAACATGTATTTCATTCAATAAAGAAGAAAACAAACAAACAATATTAAGACAATATGACATAAAAAGCAACACTCTTCCAACCAGAATGAAAGGGAGCAGAAAGCAGACAAGTCTTATTATCTCTGCCCCTTTTTCAGCCACAAACAAGGTCATATTTAAAACAACAATATAAACAAAAAGTGTACATTTAGCAGCCAGCCACACAGGTGAGTCCACATCTCCTCAATGACAACCCAACCAATGCCATTTCCCACAATAACAATAACCATAGTATGACAGTCAATCATAACTAACATATTTCCTCAACATACTCGTTTGAACCATTTTTTAAAATATGATATCAGACTTGATTCTTTAGTTTCTTTATTTAGATTGTTCCATACACTGACTCCTTCTACAGAAACACAACCTTCCATCATTTTAGTCCTGAATTTAGTTTTTTTAAAGATCACTGTTCCTTTGAACAAATACCTGTTTTCTCTTTTCTCAAATCTTTTCTGAATATTAATTGGCAAAGTTTTTGTATAAGCTTTCAGCATAATTTTGCAAAATATTATAATCTACTCATTCATGAAATTTCAATAGTTTTAAGTGAAGAAATAATGGATTTGTTGGCTCTCTGTATTGTTTTCTACTGATTATTCTTATTGGTCTTTTTTGCTAAATAAATATTGACTGAGTGTATGTTTTACCAGCATACTTCAATTCAACAGGTCAGATATGGAACAATCGTGGTGTTGTACAACATATACATTGCTTTGTTATCCAGTGAATCCTTTACTTGATGTAGCAATGCTATGATTTTGGATATTTTTACCTTACTTTACTTTGTGTACTGTATGTGTGATTTCCAACACAACTTCTCATCCAGAATGACACCCAAAAACTTGCTTTCCCTTCCTCTATTCATTCCAATAGCATCTATGAAGCATCAGAGTCTATCCTTCTCTTACTGAATATCATCAAGTTTGGTTTTTCCACATTTACCCATCATTTGTTGACATCAAAGCACACTTTTATTTTTTTTAATTCTTGTTCAACCACATCCAACACCTTTGTAAGGTCTTCCCCACAATAAAATAAAGTAGTATCATCAGGATCACTCGGATACTGGTCTATAGTTGGAGAAAGCATATTTATCTCCATTTTTATAAATTGTAATTACTTTGGCAATTTTCATTTTGTCAGGAAAAACCCCTGACAAAAAGGATAGATTCCAAATATATGGAAATGGTTCAATAACCAATTCAATTATATCCTTTACTAGTATCATGTCCATATCTACAAAGGCCGTGGATCCTTTACTTGCACAACTTTTTACAATATTCAGTATTTCTTCTTTTTCTACCTTCCCAAGAAAAATACAGTCCACATGATCCATGACTGTGTTTTTATTTACATTGACTTTTTTTGTAGATATGTCTGCTGCAAGACAAGGGCCTACATTGACAAAAAAGTCATTCAACTCATTGACTATTTCAATTTTATCACAAATGTCATCATTATTTTTCACAAAATCATTTGGAAGAGCCCATTCTCGTTTATCATTTTTTTTAATTACACTATTTATTATTGTCCAAGTAGCCTTTCGGCTATTTCTCTTTTCATATAATAAATTACCATAGTACTCCTTTTTGTGTCTTCTAATTATCAATACTAACTTATTTTTGTATGTCTTATACCTGTCTTCTGCTTCTTTCAACCTTGATTTTAAAAAACATCTTTATAAGTAATTTATTTTCTTGCAGGCATTTCGTAGTCCTTTAGTCATCCATGGCTTATCAATAGCAGTTGATAAATTGTGTTTTATTATAACAAAATTGTGTTATTTTTTAATGTAATCATTTTTAAAATTGTGCTTCATTTATAATAGTAAAAAAATATGATTTATTACAATAATAATAATTTAAAAAACGTGATTTACATATAATTTGGTGTGCTTTATATAGTATAATAGTAATAAATGGTGATTTATTTATAAACGTGTGCTATTTATAGCAAGAAATTGTGATTTACCGATATTAGTAAAAAATTTCATTTATTAATAATAATAATAATAATAATAATAATTAAACAACTAAACTAAAATAATAAAATAATAACTAAAATAATAAAAAAAAAATGTAATTTATTTCAAATGGAAATACATGGCCCAGAACATTCTGTATGTGTGTGTTAAAAAAAAAAAAAAAGACAAAAGATCCCAGAGGATTGCTTTGACATGTTTTGCAGAGTCGTGCAGCCCCGCTAGAGTAGGAATTAGGAGTGGTACTGTTAGCTTGCACATAAGACATGGGGTTTGTGTACAAACTGATTCAATTAAAGTACAACTGATAAGTTCTATGTATGATTCACCTGCAACTGTGAATCATACATTCAAACTACTGCATTCAAACTACTGCGTGCATCGGCTTTGTTGCACACAAACTTTGTAGTTTAGTAAACAAATCTGGCTTTTTTGTGCTTCTCCTTGAGTATGTGGTGATGAATGATTGGCTTTGTCAGTGTTCAATATCTGCTTAATGTGTCCATGTGATTCACTCATCAGAGTGTGTGTTATCTTGAGAGATAACAAGCGTGAGTGCAAGAAGAAGCAATGTGAAAGACATGAATAACATTCCACTGTGGGCAGACACGGAGCAGCTTGTTAAATAGCATGGCATGTTGCTTTAGTACGCCTCCAAAGTGGCACCATGATCAAATCAAAACATCTTTTGCTTGCTTTTATCCACTATAGATGTTCTCTAGATTGTATGAACATGTGTGTAATGTTTGTTGGCTTCCTTTCTTGCCGTCTGGGGGCGTGAGATCAATGAAATCAATGGCCACATGTCGCGCTGCTGCTCCTCTCTTTGGGGATGAAGGACTTCCAGTAGAAAACTGGTGAGTTGTTGACTGTCAATGTGCATTCTTATTCTTATTCTTATTCTTACTGCAGGAAGCTCTCATTGGTCACTTTGAACCACAGAAGTGCAAGTGACTACATATCTCACACACACACACACACACACACACACACACACACACACACACACACACACACACACACACACACACACACTTAGCTTGTACAGTACGCTGTAATACAGCAACAACACACACTTGAACCTCTAAAGCTGAACACGATCCATTCCCGGATGCTTTTCAACCTTTGACTTAAATTGATTAACATTTCTCCCCCCATAGGAAATCATGGAAATAAAAATCATCTGTTCCAGAGTTAAACTGTGGCCGACATAAGTCCTTTAGTAACAGTCCAGACAACCTTTTAAGTCGTCAAGACTCAGACTGCTCAGTATTTCTTTTTATTCATAATAATGCCCAACATGGAAAATACGTTTTCAGGAAAAAAAAACTACTTTTTTGTAAAATTTAGAGCATTTTTTAAAAACATATTTTTGAACAAAAAGTTTAACTAAAATGTTTTCAAACATGTTTTAAATGTCATTTTTTTTTAGTTTAGAAAAAAATGAAAACATTTTTGTTAAATGTTTGAAAAAAATATTTTAAAACATTTTTAGGATGTACATTTTTTTGGTTAAATTTAGAAAAAATATTTGCAACATTTTTTGTTAAATGTTTGAAACTTGACTTTGTTTAAATAAAAGAACTAATTATTTTGGATGTTAGATATTATTCATCTCCAACAAGTCTGCATCGACAATGAGTTTTTTTTGTCAGAAAGTGATATATCTTAGTGATATATATATTTAAAAAACATTTTTAAAATAAAAAAATCCTGTTTTTTTCTTCAAAATGTAACAACACATTTTTTTGTTAAACAATCTTATGTTTTTTTTTGTTGAAATTTAGAAAAATATTAAAGCATTTTGAGTTTTTTTTTAAAAATGTGTAAAGTTTTTGTACTCTGTCTTGGTACCATGGTGCGTGTAACAAACAAAAAGAAAATGTTTTAATGAAAAATGTTTAGATTTTTTTTTCAAAGCTTTACATTCAATGTAATTTTTGTCATGTTTTAATGGTTTTGGGTTAAATCAAAATTGTCAAATATTTTTTTTAAAACATAACAATCTCCCATAACATAACATTCAAAAAATCTTTAAAAATAAAGAAAACCTTGAAAAAAAACATTTTGTAGTTTTTGTACACTGTCTTGGTTTTCATACAATGTTGTGCGTAACAAACTAGTTTGTTTGCCCGGTACTGTATCGTTCATGAAATGCAGTATTCAAACAAATCACCCTACACCTTGCTCATTTGGACTGATTTGCACATTACTTCTTGGGTGTGACTACTAAATAACCTGCCATGGGGCCAAAGAAAGTTGAAGGTGGCAACAATTTCACACAGAAGGTGTGGAACACTGTTGAATTCCATCTTGTTGAATGAGGTGCAACGATGGTCCACATGTTATTGAATCAGGTGTAACGATGGTCCGCGTGTTATTGAATCAGGTGTAACGATGGTCCACATGTTATTGAATCAGGTGTAACGATGGTCCGCATGTTATTGAATCAGGTGTAACGATGGTCCACATGTTATTGAATCAGGTGTAACGATGGTCCGCATGTTATTGAATCAGGTGTAACGATGGTCCACATGTTATTGAATCAGGTGTAACGATGGTCCGCATGTTATTGAATCAGGTGTAACGATGGTCCGCATGTTATTGAATCAGGTGTAACGATGGTCCGCATGTTATTGAATCAGGTGTAACGATGGTCCGCATGTTATTGAATGAGGTGTAATGATGGTCCGCATGTTATTGAATCAGGTGTAACAATGGTCCGCGTGTTATTGAATGAGGTGTAATGATGGTCCGCGTGTTATTGAATCAGGTGTAACGATGGTTCGCGTATTATTGAATGAGTTGTAACGATGGTCCACGTGTTACAAAGTGTCTTGCTGCATCACTACCGCCACCCCGCCCTGCCCCCATATCCTGAATTTTAAACACGTTAGGCCACTTTAGAGCTTTTAGTGTGATTAGTGGACCTAAGGAGCGTTGGGAAATGGGAAGGGGGATGCATGTCTGACAGCGGGGTTGCAGTGATGTGCGCTGCATCAGCAGACCTCCTGTTTCCATAAATCACTGCTGGACTCTGAGAGGTTTAAGAGGTTGCAAGTGGTGGGAGCTGAGGGTGGGGCCTGGGGTTATTAGAGGGGTCTTGTGGGAAAATGGAGACCACACCCCAGCCCCCACTCCCTCCCCCACCGGCATGCCCAGCATTCTGTTCGCCCTCCCTCCCGAACACCCTCTTCTACCAAAATAGTTGGACAAAGCCTCGCTCTGATTGGACAGTGTGACATTTTGACTTGATTGGTCAATTGGGAGCATCATTCAGCGAGCTTTCCCGTCTTACAAGGCACTTGTACCAGCATTAGCTAAGCTCTTACACCCCCCCCCGCCCCGCACGCCTTGGAATGTGTGACTACATGAGCAGCAGATGGTCAACCAATCAGCATGCGCTCGCCATCAAGCTGCTTCTTTGTCTGGAAGTTGAATGAGCCTCGGACACGTTCAGACATTGGAAGAGTTGCATACGGGAGCATATTGTCCAAAGCCATTATTAACACACACACACACAATGAGGTGAATTAGCCTAGCAATATGGGTGCTACCATCATCATCATACAGCACAGTCCTCCTGTACCTGCACCTGTATCCAGATCCTCACCAAAATGTCATGTCTTCCTCCTTTGTCCATGCACCCCCCTTGAAAGTTTGGTGGAAGTGAGTGTAGTATATTTAGCTAGTGGTGTACAGTAAAGGTTTATCATGGTTACTTTAAAATGTGAGGTTGGGGGCTGGGTGGGTGTGGGCGGGGGCACATTGGTTACCAGTGCATTAATGTGCGTGCGTGTTGAATTTCTTGGCTGCCGCCGTGTTGGTGTGGTTGCCAGGCAACGGATGTCCGTCGCTCTGGGAGTGCGGTGAGGGAGGGAGTCGGGCGCTCGTGCGCACAAACACGCCAGCAGAGATGTTGTGTCCGGGTGGGGGGGTGTACAGAAACGTGCAGATGATGGCGTCTGTGTTCTTCTTGTCTCCACGCGACGGCAGCTTGTTGACACTCACGTGCGCAGTACGCAGCAGCAGAGATTTCATTTCAAAATGAAACTACACAAGATGCTCGCTCCACAATGTTGTGTGCAACTCGATGTTTGGACTTTTCTCTCATATAATTACGGCTGTTTTTGTCATTTCTGCTGGGTTTTTTTTCCTTTTTCCAACTATTTCAGCTTTCATCTTGTAAATGTACTTGTAATTACGACTTCATTCCTGTAATATTTTGACTTTATCAACATCACATAAGACCCTAATTGCAACTTTATTCATTGTTTTTTGTTTCTCATGATGCTTTTTGCTTTAATATTTGAACTTTATGCTACTAGAATGTTACTTTTCTCATGTTATTCTTGTGAGATCACAACGTTTTTCTTTGAAATGTTGTAATTTTTGTTTGTTTCTTTTAAAATGATTGACATGATATAATTAGAATGTTCTGCAGGTCAATTGTTAATCATGTAGTAAGAATAATAAGATATAGAATTCTACGTAATGAGATATTATATACTAAGCTCTGGCTTGTTGTATGACAGTCAATGAAAGCGTAAAGGTAACATGTAGTGTGAATGTGTTGCAGCTGGCAGGATGTGTGATCCTGGGCGTGGCCTTGTGGCTGAGACACGACCCCCAGACCAGCAGCCTCCTGAATACCAACTTTGATGGAGCCCCGGCGCCCAGCACCTTCTACATCAGTACGTACTTCCTGCGCGCCGTACGCTCACCTTTTTGAAGATGACTGTGGTTATTTCCGCACTGCCAAGTGTGCAATATTCCCCACACACGTTCTGCTTTGCTGGTGGAAAAACTCTCCCTCAGAGCAACAGAGTGGAAGCATGCAAACTGCACAACACATCCAGCAGCTTCAGCTGTAGTTGAGCAGTGCCCTGACAAGCTGACATTAACTATTCATGGTGGTGATAAGTGGATCTCCTATGGTCTGATTGATCAAGACAAACGTGCTCTCCGTTATTGATCAGTTCAGATGGAAGGTATCATGTCATAAATAACAACATGCTTCACACTGTGGACGCCAACCTTGACACAAGCGCTTATGTCACAGTGGCACCTTCAGGCTATCGGCACGGTCGTGAGGTCAGAGGTCACCGTCCTGACCAGCTGAGTTAGCGCCTGACGAGCAGCTGGGAAAACAGGAGTGGTTTTGTGGTTTGACATTTTAAAATACTCCTTCACAGCTGCTTCCTTCTTTCTATTTATTGTTTGCTTTCTGCTTCTTCCACATCTCAGGCTGCATTCACACTTTTGCTCTGCTTAAAATAGTCAGTTTCCACAAAGTAAGATACTTTCTTCATAAATTGAATAGTTGGAGCATAAATACGCTTTTTAACATGATTAGAGCCCTCTAGACATGAAATAACACCCCTATAGTCACCTTTACACTCCTATTACCTGATCTACTACAGGAAATAACACGTAATGTGGACCAGGGGTGTCCAAAGTGCGGCCCAGGGTCCATCTATGACACACAGCACTTTCTAAAAATACGAAAAGAAATACTAAGAAAAACTATGGCAAAAATGGGAAAAGAGCTGTAATTTTAGACAGAGAGAACATGAAGAGTAAAGTCACAATATGAGGAAAAAAATGTCTTAAAGAAAAATGTAAGGGAAAAAGAAGTCGTAATATGAGAAACAAAACTAAGAAAAACATTCCAATTTTGAAAAATGAAGTTGTGAACAGTTACAATAATAAAGATTCAAGATTCAAGAGAGTTTTATTGTCATGTGCATGGTAAAACAGCAGTTATACTATGCAATGAAAATCTTATTCTGTTCATTCTCCCACGAAAAGAAAGAAAACACAAGAAAGAATAAGAACATAAGAAACATAAACACATAAACATATATACCAATAAATTAAGCAACAAAAACAGAAGAGACATTAATACAAATAAATAATACAAATAAATAAATAAAGTGCTATGACTGTGTGCATGTGTTGCGTGCGGCGTGTGTGAGTGCTTTGTTGAGAAGCCTGATGGCTGATAAACTATATGATATAAAGTCATAATGAGGACAAAATGTAAAAAAAAGGTGAAATTTATGTTTAAAAAAAAACAAAAACAAAAAAGTCCATGGTAATAATACACGTTGTCACCGATAACACAAAGCTGAGATGCAGGCTGTTTTTTTAAATATGAAAAATGTCTCCATATATCTAGATGGGTTAGTTGAAATAATTATGTGGCGTCTGCATCCTTTAGCCCTCGGTGGCTCACATGTTAGCATTTCCTGTTTTTGTACTGTACGTCATGTGGTGGGCTGTTGTCTCACCAATGTAACATTACTGACCTTTAGTGGCCATATCATCACCACGTTTGAATGCCTCTTCTGGATACCTTATATTTGTATTTGACTTCTTTTAGCTTTTTTACAATTTGCTTAAATATGCATATTTTTTAGAAGAATAGGTTGTAAAACAGCAATTTATTTTTGCAAAACCCTGATAGAGTGAAGCTGCAACATGTGAAGTGGTGAGGGATGACTGACTACACACCACACTTTGCATACTTCAACACACTTCACAAGACTAAGTGTAAGTACACAAGTCACTGCAACCTCAGCCAGCCTTAATGTCCTTTTGCTGCGCCGTATCCCCACGAACAAAGGCGCTGGTACTCGCCAGAACATTCTGGAATATACATCATGTTCCACTCTGCTGGCTCCTCCCCTTCATTCCACTCCAACCATCGCTTGTTGAAGCGGGCTTCCTTGTAAGCCACACGGTGCGTTGGTGGAAGTCACATGTTCTTAGAATGAGCGGTCATCGGTGACACGGTGTGAAATGTTTTGATGAAGCGTCGTCGCCTGGTGACCACGACTCATCATGTGACTCCATCATCATCAAACACGACGTGAGGCGATGACAAATGCGAGGGAGAGAAAGCGTAAAGAAAGGAGGAGGTTTTGTTTTTGGCGTCTTGTGATGGAGGAAACGCCTCTGTGATTACCCCCCCCCCCCCCCCCCCCCCCCCGCCCCACCCCCACCCCCACCCCCACCCCCGTTACAAAAAGCCTCCCTCTCATTCCCGAGCAGAAGAGAAAACGTCTTGTTGCTCTCGGAAAAAATTCCTCACTGGCCCCACCCCCCTCCACCTCCTAGCCACTGAGGCCCCCCTCTCGTCCCCATCTGGTGGTGGTTAGCATTCGAGTCACGCTGTCTGTCTTCTCTTCTCTTTATTTCTTTTTTTTTTTCAACTTCCTTCCCTCCCCCGACCCTTCACACTCCCACCCCTCAATCCTCCTCCTTTGCCCCTCCCCTCCAATCTCCGCGCTGCTGGGAAGTTTTCAGTGTGGAGCCTCACATCTGCTCCCCACCCAAGTGGCCATGGTCTGGCTGGTGAGGTCTTCCAGGTGATAGACGGGTCCCGTCTGGCGCAGTAACATTTATTTAGACAAGTCGTTGTGTGCCCATCTCTACTTTCCACTCAGTCACAGCAGTGAAGGCCGTTCTCCGTAACCACTTTGCAGAGTTTCGTCATGTGATTCCAACATAGTCTGCGTCCCACCAGCACCTGCTCAGCGTCCCAGCTCTCTTCCTCCTGCGTCTGATCCACGGAGAAAGGGACTCGTGTGCAGAAAGTGAACCCAAACGGACCAGCGAGTCCCTTGTGCACGCTTCCAACCAAACCGCAGAGCATTTACCAGAAACCTCTGTTGGCTTTGGAACGGACTCCACCAAGGAAGCATCTGAAACCTGAGCAGCTGTTGGGACGTTCCCTGGCGGACCAGCTTCCTGTCCTGTCGTGTTCCTTTATCTGTCATCACGAGCAAGTCGCCACACGTCTGCATGACAGTGCTGGGCACGGGAGGTCATGTGATTGCTGAAAGAAACGAGAGATAAATACAAATAGTAGTGGCATGGATGGCTGTCCACCAAGTCCCCAAAAACCACCACCGCTGCTTCTAAGATGGCCGCTTTGGCTGCACACTACTGTCTGCTTGCACGGCCGCTAGCATCCGCCGCTCTCACAGTGCTAATTAGCTAAACCTCGTCGCCATGAGGATAGCTTATACACAGTGACTGGAATGTTGTTGTCGTCAGTGAAGCAGTGTGAAATATTTCTGAAGAGAACAGACAAGGTAACGCTTTAAAGATCACGGCAAACATGATGTCGTCTAAAGAAATGAGCAGGAAGTGACTTGGAAACGGGGAAGCAGCGGCGAGGTGGTCTTCCATTGTGTCTTCAACAATAGCTTGCTAATTACTGCTAGCTAAACATAGCAGCTAAGAGGTATTCCACCTGTGCTCTGTGTTGTTCCTAGCTGCTAGAGGATGCGCTACACAATAGGCCGTTAGCTCGCCACCATCTTTTTCCTCTTCACCTCTCCCCTTGTTTGTTTTGGTTAGTCGTCACTGCGTGGAGTTGGAAAACTTCATGTGCACATAACAAATGTTTAAAGGTACCCGATCAGACCCTGTATCAGTGTCAGGTACCAGTAGCGGAGTCATTCATGTACAGCACGGGTGTCCTAAGTCCAGCCCAGAAAATAAAAAAATAAAAAACGTTGTAACATTATGGGAAACAAAAAACAAGTTGGAATTTTTGGAAAATTGGGGCGTGGAAACAGTTATGTTTTGGGAATATGGGGAAAATATTATGTTAATTATTCCAAGAAGAAAATGGACAAGATGAAATACTTGGAAAATAAAAAACAGCAACAGAAATGAACAGCTGTAATTAGCGATAACGAGAATAAAGTCATAATATTAAGAGGATTTTATAGCATAATGTTGAAATAAATGAAAACAATTCTTTATAAAGACATTAAGTCATAATGCTATCATACATTTTTGGAAAATTAGGTTGGGGGAGACACACAAGCACCAGACGTGATGGCCGGAACAACAGGCGTTTATTGTAACTTTGAATGATCTCAAAACAGGCACAATACAGACCGACTGTTGCGGCCGTAACCCAAAACTCAACTCTGAACCCCCGACGTCACTTCCTGTCTGCCCAACACACAACAGCACAACTACAAGTATATTGGGTAATAGGAGTATAAAGCTGACTATAGGGGTGTTATGTCATGTATAGAGATCTCTAATGTTAAAAAGTGTATTTAGAAGGTGGTAAACAGGTTTTCTATGCTCTGACAACCAAAATATTACATTTCCAAGTAAGGAAGCCTACTTCATGGAAACTGACTTACCACGTTTGGGTCTGGAACCAATTAATCGCCATAAACAAGGGATCACTGTATTTGTAATACAATAATTGTAATTTCCAGTACCACCTGCGGAGATTGTTGATCTGATTGTTGAGCCACTTGGGTGCTTAGCTGTTGTCACCAAAGCTTAGCGAGAAGAATATCAGCCAAGTTAGCTCCATGGTTGTAAAATGACTGATGCCTGCAGCCTAGAAGAGAAGAACATCTTGCAGGAGATGAAATGAAGAGAGGCAGGAAAGGACATTTAAGTAAATGCAATTATTCAGAGCATCATTTCACTATGGTGCTGCGCTGTGGCGGAGAGAAAGGATGGGGGGATAAAGGGAGGGGCTGTGAGAGATGACAGCATGGCCTGGACAGCTGCCAAGATATGGATTTAGAAATTAGCATTAGCGTGAGTGGTGGACAGAGAGTGGGGGCAGGGCTTGGGAGATGGCGGGGGCCACAATTGAATTAGGTCTGACAGGCAGGACTAACTAACCACGGCCTCCGCAATGCCAGCCAGCCAGCCAGCCAGCCAGCGCCATGACATCACTGCTTTTATTTAGAGTGTAAGACGCATCGTGGAAATGATCTACATCCACTTTGTTACAGTCCTTCCTTCCTTACTGTGCTGCCTTCACCTAGCAACCATTTCCATAAACACTACCCCAGGGGTCACCAACGTGGTGCTCGCGGGCACCAGGTAGCCCCCACGACCACATGAGGTGCCCGCGCCAGGCTTTTCATTCAGGTTTCCAGTTAATAATGAAAGAACAGTAGAAAGAAATGCATTGTGAAATACAACAAGTGAGTTGTGGACACCAGCATTTTGTTCATGTTCTGGTAAAACAAGCATATTCGCTTTGTTTGGCTTTAAAATAAGCTCTGAAAATAAATGTTAGAAAAATGAGTAGCTCTTGGTCATTTTCATTTTGTAAAAGTAGCTCTCACAAGGAAAAACGTTGGTGACCCCTGTACTACCCCATCCCCCACTGGAAAATCCAACAAGGAGCACTAACTCTTCCATTTCCCAGATGATAAAAGTGTGAATTGTAGATTTGCAGGGAGAAGTGAAGCAACTTCCTGTGTACATAACTCCAACATGACTCACTGCTGTAAACTAAACAACACTGCGCCCTCTGCTGCCCACTGACGGCTAATACATGAATCCCAATGGCAGTTTTATTATGTTGATGTCTTTTTCAATGCTAACATTATTAAGATTGTTTTTAATCAGCATCCTGCCTTTTGTTTTTGTTTCTGTTGTGGTGTGTCTGCAGGCGTCCACATCCTGATCGCTGTGGGCGCGGTGATGATGGTGGTGGGCTTCCTCGGCTGCTACGGTGCCATCCAGGAGTCTCAGTGTCTGCTGGGAACTGTAAGTCACCGTGTGGATGTTTATTTAGCATATTGTTAAATATAACATGCATTCTGGTTGTTCTCCGCAGTTCTTTGCCTGCCTCGTCATCCTGTTTGCCTGCGAGGTGGCTGCTGGCATCTGGGGCTTCATGCACAAAGACACTGTGAGACACACACACACACACACACACACAGACACACACACACATGTATATACAGACCCTTTCCAAAAAATTTGAATGTCATGGAAAAGTTGTTTAATTTCCATAATTCCATTCAAAAAGTTAAACTTTCATAGATTATAGATTCAGGGCCCACAATTTAAACGATTTCAAGTATTTATTTGTTTATTTTTACATAATTTGGGCTTCCAGCTCATAAAACCGACGAAAACAGGAATTTAAAAAATTAGAATACTGTGAAGAAATCAGCCCAAATTTTGCAGGGCATGAATGTTTTAAACTGAGTGTCACACACTAATCATCTACTAAAGTCAAATCACCTGCACAGGCTTCCCCAGGTGTCATTAAATTGCTTCAGTTTGGTTCAATTGTCTCAGTTGGGTTCAATATGGGGGAGACTGCAGACATGACAACTGGCCAGAAGACCATCATTGATACCCTCCATAGGATGGGTAAGCCACAAAAGTTCATAGCTAAGGAGGCTGGTTGTTCACAGAGTGCTGTGTCCAAGCATATCAATGGAAAGTCTAGAGGAAGGGCAAAATGTGGCAGGAGAAGATGCACCAGCAAAAGAGATGACCGTGGGCTTCAGCGGATTATCAAACAGGGAAGATTCAAGAATCTGGCAGAGATCCAGAAAGAGTGGAATGAGGCGGGAGTCACAGCTTCAAAAACCACCACATTCAGACGCATCCGGGAGATGGGCTACCACTGTCGGGTTCCTCGGGTCAAGCCGCTTCTGAACCTGAGCCAACGTAGGAAGCGTCTCCACTGGGCCAAGGAGAAGAAGGACTGGACTGTTGGCCAGTGGTCCAAGGTCCTCTTTTCCCATGAAAGTAAAGTGTGCCTTTCATTTGGGAATCAAGGTCCAAGGGTTTGGAGGAAGACGGGTGAGGAACAGAACCCAAGCTGCCTGAGGTCCAGTGTGAAATATCCACAGTCCGTCATGATTTGGGGTGCAATGTCCGGTGCAGGTGTTGGTAAACTCTGCTTTCTTAAATCCAAGGTCACCGCAACGGGCTACCAGAATGTTTTAGAGGACTTCATGATTCCTTCTGCTGAGGATCTGTATGGAGATGCAGATTTCATCTTCCAGCAGGACCTGACCTCTGCCCATACCGCCAGAAGCACCAAAACCTGGTTTGATGCCCATGCCATCACAGTGCTTGACTGGCCAGCCAACTCAGTGGACCTAAACCCCATTGAGAATCTATGGGGTATTCTCAAGAGGAAAATGAGGGGCACCAGACCCAACAACAAAGAAGAGCTGACAGCAAGCATCAAGGAAATCTGTGCTTCCATAACTCCCAGGCAATGCCACAGGCTGATTGCTTCAATGCCACGTGGCATCGAGGCAGTGATTAAGGCAAAGGGATTCCCAACCAAGTATTGAAGATTGACATATCGTTTTGAGAGTACCATATTTTGATTGATTTGATGTGATCCTAATTTCTTTCTTTTTTTTCCTGCAAAAACTGAGAAGTAAATGGTGATTTCTTCACAGCATTCTAATTTTTTGAATTCCTGTTTTCGCGGGTTTAATGAGCTGGAAGCCCAAATTACGTAAAAATAAACAAATAAACACTTGAAATCGTTTAAATTGTGGGCCCTGAATCTATAATCTATGAAAGTTTAACTTTTTGAATGGAATTATGGAAATTAAACAACTTTTCCATGACATTCTAATTTTTTGGAAAGGGTCTATATATATATATATATATATATATATATATATATATATATACATACAGTCAAACCTGTCTTAGCGGTCACCTTTATACAATGGCCACCTGCCTATAGCAGCCACCGAAAAATCCCCTGCAGCAAATGTACATGTTATAGACCCTGTGTATAGCAGTCACCTGTCCAGCGCGGCCAGCGGCCGCCCATTTTGTCTCCCTTGGTCAATATCTGACCACATATAGCGGCCAAATTACCAACTCAAGTAGAAGCTTCATGCACAAAAAAGTTTTGTTTTTCAATCAATGAAGCCGTCGTGTGTAGACTTAAATTACTGAGTCCTAGCTCAGTCACAATCATTCACAAGATCCACACAAACTGTCAGTTGTTCCACATAAAAAAGCCATCTTCTTTGGAGCTTGCTATTTCCTGGTCAAACATGTGTATATATATATATACATGTATATACACACACACACACACACACACACACACACACACACACACACACTGTATATTTATAAATATAGATACGTATATAGAGTACTACTCCAGCCTGACTCTTGCTGGTGTCCCAGGTGTCCAAGGAGATGATCAACTACTACGACTCCATCTACGATAAAGCCATGGAGCAGAGTATTGGTGAGACAGACAGGAAGAAGGCTGCTGCTTCCGTGCTGAAAATCTTCCATGAGACGGTAGGACACCCCCCACACTGTCCACTACAAACCTCCAACCTCCTTCCTACACCACGGGTGTCCAAGCGCAGCCCGGGGAGGCCTGCGTGTTTGGATCATAGCATGCGTCATTCTAGCCATAGGAAATGATCTGTTCCATGGTGAAACTGTGTCCATCATGAAGGCTTTATGAAGAGTACAGGCAGTCTTTCAAGTATTACTTGGCGAACAAATGGAATACCAAGTGTTATTGGAGTATTCAAGATTCAAGAGTTTTTGTGTGTACTGAGTGTGTTTGTGTTTGTGTTGTAGCTGAGCTGCTGTGGCAAAGGTACGGGCACCTCCATTTTCACCCACATCACCGATGCTCTGGGTGTCACCGACCTCTGTCCCAGCTCTGGAACATCAGTTGTAAGTGCCCACGTCCCACATCCACATGTTTTATTCCACTCTGCTTTGTACCTCCACCCTGCTTTGTACCTCCACCTCCACCTCCACCCTGCTTTGTACCTCCACCTCCACCCTGCTTTGTACCTCCTCCACCCTGCTTTGTACCTCCACTCTGCTTTGTACCTCCACCCTGGTTTGTACCTCCACCTCCACCCTGCTTTGTACCTCCACTCTGCTTTGTACCTCCACCCTGGTTTGTACCTCCACCTCCACTCTGCTTTGTACCTCCACTCTGCTTTGTACTTCCACCCTGCTTTGTACCTCCACCTCCACTCTGCTTTGTACCTCCACTCTGCTTTGTACTTCCACCCTGCTTTGTACCTCCACTCTGCTTTGTACCCCCACCCTGCTTTGTACTATGATGGCATGTTCAACTGTGCTTCTTTTGTAGAACTGCCACAGTCGCATCCGTGAGCTCTTCTCTGATAAAATCTACCTGATTGGTATTGCCGCCCTGGTGGTCGCTGTCATCATGGTGAGCATGGTCGTCATGGCGACGGATGTCAGGTATGAGTTGGTGGTGCTGATGCTGCGTTCCTCCCTGCAGATATTTGAGATGATCTTCAGCATGGTTCTGTGCTGCGGCATCCGCAACAGTCCAGTCTACTAGAACCACCCAGGAAGGACGAGCTCGCCCCCCACACCTGTCCTCACCCCCACTTTTCGTCTCTCTCCCTGCCGTCCGTCCGTGACAGGAAACTTATTTAGCTTGCTGGATTCCATACGGCACGGGCCGTCCTCCGCCGAGCTCGTCCGGGTCCCTCCGTCGCCGCTGTTCTTGTGTGTTTTTTGTGGATGCTGGAGCGAAGCTGGCACGTAGATCCCAGCTCACACGCCTCGCTATTGATGGTTATTGTTTAGTTTGCTGTATAAAGTCTATGTAAATATAAATGTTAACATACAGTGCTTTATGACTGCTTGAGCATGGATAGCACTAGATCCTTCCCGCCGCCTGTCCCCGCTCCACCAGGTGATGGCGCTAACCCAGCTGCAACCAAAGCCCTCACGTGGTTTGTTATGTCCAACTACTTGTTTTTTCTACATGCTTGCATTCTATATTGTAGAACAGCGTGTTTGACCGCCACGTTTGTGGACGCTAAGCATCCTGCTGTCAATCAAAAGGAGCAGCCTTAACGACCAATCAGACGCTGATAATCAGACACTGATGACAGGATGAAAGTGTCTTGTTGCATTTCCACTCCAGTACTACTAGAGGACCCCGTTGCCTTGCATCCTCTCCTATTCTTGTCTGGTACGTCCCCCAGGGGCGGGGGCCGGGCGGCAGGGGGAGCGAGCGTGCGGTGGATGGAAACGTGCGCGCCAAGGAGCCGACGTCCTCTTTGCCGTGCCCTGATTGGCTGCCAGCATCCAACACCACCTCTTCTGAACCGCCCCCGACCCCCCTGCTCCTGGTGACTTGTTTGCCCAAATATAAATATAAAGGGATTAAATGTATTTTACAAAAATTCATTTGGCTCTTATTTGTATTTATTCGCACATGAATGTATAACTTCATTGAGCACGTGATTATGAAGCTATTCACCTTCCTGCCGCCAGAGGGCGCCGTGTGCTAAGCAATCATAGCTGTCCTGTTTATGGTGGAAAGTGTTCGTTTTAAGGAAGGATCTGGAATGAACGTCAAACCTGCATGTTTGCTTCCTGGGAACAACAATCATTGGAGGCGTGCTCGGGGCAAGAATAATGATATGTGTGTGTGTGTTTAACCATTTTTAATGAAACGTCAATTAAAAAGTTCATAGACAATTTTCGCATTAAAATGAAAGACACATTCATTTCATTAAATGTGTTTTAATGTTTTCAAAAATGTAAGGACAATCATTAGCATCAAAAATAAAATAATCAAAATATAGCTACATTTAAATATAATTACAACTGTTAAACCGTTTTTTTTTTTTTACTGAATTTTAAAAACTCCTGGAAAATAGTAAAATAAGCACTATAAATACATTGAAATATAATTCTATTTATAACCATTTCAATATAACACTGTATACATACAGTTAAATAGAACTATACATTTAAATACTAACTATACATACATTTAAATATATGAAAGAAAACTAGACGTACATTTAAATATAACTGCATATACATTTAAACATAAACACATAGACATTTCAATATAACTACATGAAATACAAGTATATATACATTGAAATATAAATCTGTTTATAACCATTGAAACTGTCAAATGTAAACATCGGTAGACAAGAACATTTTATTTTTGACATTTGTTTCATCCTCTGCTGAAAGAAATGAAGAGAACACTTAAACAACACAGGCTGGTGCTGTGGTGGTACAGCAAGACACCCCCAAAAAGGAAATGCCAATAAATGTTGGTGTGATTTGTTGTCAGCACATTCTCGTATGTAAAGGACAAAGTATTTCATAAGAAGCATTCATTCATTCATTCAGATGTAGGTTGTGCTCTGTGGCATAGAAACGTTGTTATGATTATTAGCACTGCAGGCCCCCGTAGTGTCCATAGTGTCTATGGCTATGCTGTGCGAACTATTGGCTGGTGTAGCACAGGACCACGTTGCTTCTACATGGATCACTTTTGGATGGTGGATCACATTCTTGCCGTCTCGTAACACTAAGAGGTCATGACCCCGCTGTGTGTTGCTAGGAATGTAATGCGCACGCACACACACACGCTGGTCCACACCCAAAGTGAGCGTCAGCGAGTGAAAAAGTCTGCTTCCCATAAACTCTCCCAGAGGAGGAAAAGACGATCCCAACATTCCTCAGCTGTGGAGAAACATCCCTCATGATCCTCCAAAAGTATTGTTCTAAAAGTATCCACATCAGCAATACTGGCCTTGGATTCACCTGCTGTCACATCCATGCTACAATTAGCATCTCACACCCCTCCTCTACACCTGCTTCATCAGCGAGACGTGATTGATCATCTATAAGTGATCATAGAAGTGATTGATCTTCTATAAGTGATCATAGACGTGATTGATCTTCTATAAGTGATCATAGACATGATTGGTCATGTGGGAGAAATGCAGATGTTATTTTTCAAATGAATAATACTTGAATAATACATCATAGATAATACACAATACCAATGTATGTTGTATCATTGTGTAGCGTAGTAGTAGTGTGTGTGTTTGTTGCAGTGCACATGTAGTATTGTGTGTAGTAGTATGAGTGTTGCAGTACAGTCATGTATCATTGTGTGATATTGCGTGTAGTAGGCTGGTGCGTGTTGTAGCGTAGTTTTTTATTTTTTGTCATGTTGTATCATAGTGTAATACTGCGTGCAGTAGGCTGGTGCGTGTTGTAGCATAGTGTAGTACTGCGTGTAGTAGGCTGGTGCGTGTTGCAGTACAGCGTATGAGTAGGTAGTTGGCAGCAGTCAACAGGTGATGGAGGAGCTCCACGTCCCGCCTCTCGTGACTATTTGAGCTCGGACACAAAGAGTCCGTCCTCCAGTCCCGGCCCGCCACCTACACCCGCCCGTCCTCGCTCTCCTCCTGGCCTCTCCTCGTCTATTTTCCCCCTCCCCACTGCAGGATGAGCGCGGCGGCGGCAGACGGCTGCTTTCTGTCCGCCCTGCAGCCCAACTCCTCCCGCACAGCCTACGTGGTTCCCTCCGATGGTCGGTGTTCGGACGCGGGGGCCAAGGCCCGGAGGGTCCAGGAGCAGGTCCGACTACGGCTGGCAGAGAAGAAGTCCTCGTCCCTGCCCAGGCTGGACGACTCTCTGTTCGTATCAACAGGTGAGCTCTTCCCGGCCCCTGCACTAACTTATGAGTTAACCCTAACCCTAACTTAATAACTTATTTCTTATTTATCACACTTTCATGAGGACTACAAATAAAAACAATGAACATAATAAGAAAAATAATTCAATTAAGCAATGCAAAACTACTAATTAAGCTAGGCTACGTTAGCTTTGGTTGTGCACTAGAAATTCCTCAAATGTTTATCAATACTAATTTTACAAGCAAGTTAAATATAGAAAATCAAAATACAGAGCAATAAATGACAAAAAAAAGAATAAATAAAATAAGTCACACAAAACCGCAAATTTAGCTTTGTGAAGCTAAGCTAGCCTACATTAGCTTCCAATCTTGTTTGTTTCTGTGTTTAACAATATTAACGTTCATTTTACAACCAAATTAGGCATCAAAGTGTAGAAAAACAACCAAACAAATACAGAACAATGAATGACCAAACAACAACAAAGTAGGCAAAACTAAACTGCTAATTTAGCTTTGTTGAGCTAAGCTAGGCTACATTAGCTTGATAAATTCGTCAAGTCTTGTTTGTTTCAATGTTACACAACTAAAAAGTGTAGAAAAACAACCAAAGAAATAATAAATACAGGGGCTTTTGTTGTAGCTCGTGTGATGTAGCCTGTTGCTAAATAGCGTACAAGCAGTTGTTTGTGTAGATTCCACTAAATAGACTAATTAGTCAAGAAGGTCTGCTGTGTTCTGGTTTCTATGTGCTGCTTTTGCGTCGGGTATGTGTGTAAGGTCCAAGGACAGAGCTTAAATAAACAACGCCAGCTGTCTGTTGATAAGGAAGTTTAAAAAAAGAAAAAAAGCGTGGCTGTTAGCTTCATTTGCATGATGAAGTCATGCTAACACGGCGTGTGAAAGCAGAGCGTGCATGTAGCGACTGCTTGTAAAATTGCACAAACAAACAAACAAACGTCCCCTGAAGACAACACGACATGAAGGGGGTGCTCTCTTGACCGTTTTTATTGAAGCGTTCGGTCATAGTGGATACACGCCACGCCACACCTTTCCAAGTGATTTTTAAACCTTTAAGGTACAGAGATCGATAGATAGATAGATCGATAGATAGATAGATAGATAGATAGATAGATAGATACATAGATAGATACATAGCTAGATAGATATATACATAGTTAGATAGATAGATAGATAGATAGATACATAGATAGATACATAGCTAGACAGATAGATAGATAGATAGATAGATAGATAGATAGATAGATAGATAGATAGATAGATAGATAGATAGATAGATAGATAGATAGATAGATAGATAGATACATAGGTAGATAGATAGATACATAGATAGATAGATAGATTCAAGATTCAAGAGATTCAAGAGAGTTTTATTGTCATGTGCATGGTAAAACAGCAGTTATACCATGCAATGAAAATCTTATTCTGTTCATTCTCCCAAGAAAAGAAGGAAAACACAAGAAAGAATAAGAACATAAGAAACATAAACACATAAACATAAATACCAAGAATTTAAGCAACAACAACAGAAGAGACATTAATACAAGTAAATAACACAAATAAATAAATAAATAAATAAATAAAGTGCTATGAGTGTGTGTTGCGTGTGGCGTGTCTGAGTGCTTCATTGAGAAGCCTGATGGCCTGTGGGTAAAAGCTGTTTGCCAGCCTTGTGGTCCTGGACTTCAAAGTCCTGTAGCGTCTGCCTGACGGTAGGAGTGTGAATAATGAGTGTTGTGGATGTGTGCTGTCCTTGATGAGGTTGTGTGTTCTTCGTAGGACTCTAGTTTTATAAATGTCTTGCAGTGAGGGGAGGGCTGCCCCAACAATGTTCTGTGAGGTCTTGATCACCCGCTGGAGTGCCTTCCTATCTCGTGTTGTACAGTTACCGTACCAAACAGTGATGGAGGCGGTAAGGACACTTTCCATAGTGCATCTGTAGAAGCAACTCAGGATTGTGGTGGACATGCCAAATTTCCTCAGTCTTCTCAGGAAGTACAGTCTCCTTTGGGACTTCTTCAGAATTTGTTGGGTGTTGTGAGACCAGGTGAGGTCCTCGCTGATGTGTGTGCCAATGAACTTGAAGGTTTTCACCCTCTCCACCTCAGTCTCATCAATAAACAGGGGTCTATGCGGCTCCTTTTCCCTTGTTCTTGGGTCGATGATCATCTCTTTAGTCTTATCTGTATTGAGAAGGAGATTGTTATCACAGCTAGATAGATAGTAGATAGATAGATAGATACATACATAGCTAGATAGATAGATACATAGATAGATACATAGATAGATACATAGCTAGATAGATATATACATAGTTAGATCGATAGATACATAGATAGATCGATAGCTTAGGGTAGGCTTTGCAGCGCTAGCTTCCTTATTACCGTAAGTCTTCAACTACAGACATGAAAGTGGCGTCCTCACTGGTCATCCTACATCAGCGGTACGTGACGGAGCGGGACATGGCGACAATGAGGCTTTTTTTCATGTACATCCTGTAAAAACCTTCAAAAGTACCTGTAATGTCATTTCTAATAACACATATAATACAAATAATGTAATCCCAATCAATCCAAATCAATCTAAACAATAGAAATGTCAAATGTATGAATAATAAGATGATTATGATAATAGCAATATGATGATCATAATCAATAGAATGATAATTGTCACGTTTAGGCAGAGCTGTTGGAAGCTTGACCCCCAGAATGCAGAGAAGAGGCAGCGGCTTGCAAACAGAAATACTTTAATGTGCTAGAGCAGGTGCAGGAACTCAGTTGTAAAGGTGCAAACAAAACGCGGGAAAAGCTCTGTGAGTGAAATAACATGAACGGAGTACAACAGGTGAGTCACATGTTCAGGTGACAGCTCCGGTGCGGAGACGAGGAGCAATGGCAATCAAGCAGCGCCGCACGTACCAAAGTTCTGTCCTTTTAACCGCCACTGATGATAATCTTACGCAGTTGCGCGACCACCAGGGGTGACGCGGCTGCCACTTCCTCCCAGGAGAAAGTGCGACCCGCCAAAATAAGAGCGCAGGACAGGAGACGCTCACTCCTGTATGATAGTACTCCTGTATGCGGTGACACACTCCTAGTAATACTCCAATTGATAATACCAGGGGTAGAAATTGCCAAAATCCAGTGGAAGCAATTTGTTGCTTGTAGATTTTTAACTTTACAAGCAAATTGCTCATCTAAAAAGCAAAAAAGGCAAAAAAAAATTGTCCATTTTTTCCAATGTTTTTTCATCAGCCCTTTTAAAGCCGTCTTCAATTGGAATTGGTTTCTTGTTTGCTTCCAAATATTTGGCGTGCCTGGTTGCTAACGACCGTTGGTGAAGTGTTGATTTAATGTGTTGCTGTATTGCCTCCTTTTTCACCCTGTTGCTACCAGCCACAAGAGCCGACCCACGATCTGAACCAGTACCATGTTCCTTGCACACCTCACACCAAATTTCGTAAACACAATTGTCGTCCTTGACTTTATAACCAATGTCCGTGTTCAATTCATCCACTTCCGAACTGTTTTTAACAAGCTGGTTATGGCGACATGAGATGCACCAGGTCTCGGTGGCAGCTGTCGTCCATCACTCACCGTCGGCGTCCAGGAACTGTCACTGGTGCCTGTGGAGGGGCCTGCTGAGGTTGAGGCCAACTGAGAAACCGCGGGCTTATCCAAGTCATCGGCCGTTGTTTTTGGTTTTTTCGGAGGGTTGTTATTGTTATTGTTGTCTCGCTCCGAGTGACATGAGTCCTCCTTGGCAAAATACTTAGTAATCATCGTGTTCAGTCTGCAGATCGCCAGCTAAAACAGCAGCAGGACCACCATATTTGTTTCCAACGGCAACAGACGATCTGCTGCAACACAGATCTTGATTGGATGGGAATATGTTTCACGACCAATCAGAGATCTGCTTTCATACGCACCATGGCCATAATACTGTAATACCGTACTTTCCAGCGCAATTTGGTTTTCGCAAATTATATTGCGCCCTTATTCCCGTGACCGAACTGACCCGATCAAACGCAAAGTAATTCGTCTTAGATGGAAAATCTGCACGATTTTGACAGTTTTTGCACACATTTAGCATCTTGCGGTCCATTTCGGTCCATGAGTACTCCTGTATGTGGTGACACACTCCTAGTAATACTGCAATTTATAGTACCCCTGTATGCGGTGACACACTCCTAGTAATACTCCAATTGATAGTACTCCTGTATGCGATGACACAATCGTGGTAATACTCCAATTGATAGTACTCCTGTATGTGGCGACACACTCCTAGTAATACTGCAATTGATAGTACTCCTTTATGCGGTGACAGCGTGGTTAGCTTTGAACAAGACATTTGGGCGAAATATTCCATTCCTATTTTACAGTAAAAACATTTTTCAGCTTAAACATCTCGTACTCTTCTGAATGCCCAACAAGAGAAAGGTCTGGCACATTCAGCATCTTCATGGCAGCAGACTTCTAACAGACCTCGGTGGTCGTCTTCGATGGTGCAGTTAAGAATGGAATATTTTCTGCCTGCTTTGAACAAGACATGTTGGTCAAATGTTCCATTCCTAACTGCGCCATCGAAGACGACCACCAAGGTCTGTTAGAAGTCTGCTGCCATGAAGATGTTGAATGTGTCAGGACCTGTCTGTTGGGCCATGGGAAGCGTTGAAGTGTTGCTGCTTGTCGTGAAGGAGGGGTGATGGTTGGGAATGACACATGGAGCTCCATGTGAGCAGGAACATTCCCGTCAGTGATTATCAGCGTCTATTTTGGAACGTTCAGGCCAGCCTGTCACGCCGAGCGGTGCTGATGTTTGCTTCTGGGTGCCTGACGAAGGTCTCACCTTCTACCCGCCGTCCCTCAAATGACGGCGTGTCTGATCAATTGTTTACTGCTCCCATCCCCACAAAGGATGCACGCGGAGGACAACATCTGTCTGCTATCTAGACTGCTGCGGTCCAGATTGTGGGAGGACGTGCTGAAGATATACGTGGGACAGCAGACATGCTGGTGTTTGGAGAAGCACCATTAGCGGCTTGCGGGTCATAAATCAAGGAGCCACAAGTTTAAGCTGAAGATGCCTTATTCCTCCTTTCATTTTTTCACTTTGTGCTACTCCATTCAGGATGGAATAGACTCCCACTTAGCAGGCCCGTCCAGCAAGTAGTCAGCTGCTATCTGCTGATTCAGGATGTGGTGACCCCCATTCTAAGAGACTCCCACTTTGCAGGCCCGTCCAGCAAGTAGTCAGCTGCTATCTGCTTTTTCAGGATGTGGTGACCCCCATTCTAACAGACTCCCACTTAGCAGGCCCGTCCAGCAAGTAGTCAGCTGCTATCTGCTGGCTGGGGTTCCTCTGAGAGGAACACAGAGAAGAAGCAAAGAGCACGTAGTGGTGGTCTCCATCCATGCATGGCTTAGTGCTGATGTTGACTCCATGGTGTTGTAGTGGGAGCATACCTTGGCTGACATGTGACCCAGTGAGGCATGCGGCCCAGCAGCCCCGACCTTCCCCCCCGTCCTGCTGGGCTGCATGATGACGATTGTTTTCCTCCGTCGTTAGCTGACCTTCCTTTCTGCACAAGTCACAAAGACATAAAGCACAGCAGCAGTCACAGATTTATATCCCCTGATATACTACTACTTAGTACTACTACTTAGTACTGCTACTATCTAGCTAATAGAACACCAACGAAGGTAGAAAACACACAAAACCACCACTTATTTCTTGATGTTTCTGTTAAATGCTTGACTTTATTTGACAAACCTTTGTTTGTGTGCCCCCATGCCACATTGTCAACATGTTGTATAATCTAACAAAGGAACTTTGAAGCCATCAACAGTCGTTTTACAAGAATAAAGTCAAAATATGAAGACAAACAAGTTGGCGTCTAACAAGAAAGTTTGTCATATTCCAAGACTAAGAAAAGTATCATAAAGTTGAAATATGAAAGAAAAAAACACATCTGGGCTATGGATGTCCCTTATCCAGTCTTCAGAATTAGGATCGGGTGACGACCCGCCACGAGATCTTTGCCGTATAACGTTGGTAACTCTGGGCCACACACTGACATGCCACCCGCAAGAAGAACAAAAGGCAGCACCGCCATGCAGACGTGTCTGCCGTGTACCGTGGTGAAGTTAGCATCACGTTGGATGTTGGATATCGGGCTCCGTAGCTACAGCGGTAGTTCACTACGCCCGGACTGCTGTGTCATGGTGCGGGGAGCTCGCACGGGAAGTGCCGCTCTAACCGCTGGTTGTTTATACCAGGGGCCGCACAAACGCTACTAAACATGTCCAAATGGCAAATGGCAAAACCCTTGGAAACTCCTCTGTTATGGAGCATGAATGAAAGCTAGTGGGGTTAGCTAAGTTTAGGTAGTGCAGCTGTGTGGGGGGGACTCAAGCTGGATGAGTTTATTTCCACCGTGTTGTGTTTTACCGCTCCCACCTCCAGGCCTGGCTCCAGAGGGGCACGAGGGAAGATTAGGTCAGTTATTTTTCCTCTTCATTGGGGTCTGTGTCTGGTCCCTCCCCGAGGACATGTTTGTCATGGGTGACTCTACCAGGCCATGAAGCTCAGCTCCCAGTATCACTGGGACTCGCAAAGTCCTCCACCACGATCAGGTGGGGGCTCAGGAAGGGGTGGACTAGAGTGAAACAGCGTAAATTCCTGTGAATTTGCAGCAAACCTTCATGTGGAGATTGAGTGCAACCAGCATGCGTGTATGACGAGCACAAGCGCTGAAGATTGTGTGTTTCTTGTCTTGCAGCAGAATACTCCCTCCCAGCTGCAAGAGGCTTCAGTTCCAGATCCATGATACACACGCCGAGCCGCGTCATGGCTGTGAGTACTCCTGCAGGGCGTGAAGTCATAGTACTTTAGTACTTCCAAAACACACCCTGCACTGCTCAGCTGCTCTGAAAAACACGTGCAATGACTCAAGCATGGGGGGGGGCAATGAACATGGAAGTCCGATTTAAGTGAGAACAATGGAAACAGAGAGGGGGAAATGCAAGCAGGATGTGGGTGTGTTGCGTGTGAGAAGTGCAACAATGAAAAGGCCGCCGTGAGCTTCCTGCAGTAAAACCTGTGCAGAAGGAACCTTGTGAGACGCACGGTCATAGAAAGTACTCCCAAAGTCAGCTGGGATAGGCTCCAGCTCAGCCATCATCCTAATGAGGAGAACAACCATGCTGTTTCCCAGCAGAAGATAAGATTTATGTCTTCCTGCCTGCTTGTTTACATAATATTTCACCCACCCCTCCTCCTCCAGGTTGCCACAATGCCGTCCTCTGGCTTCTCCTCTCGCTCTGCCGTGGAGACCTCCTCCAAGGTACGAGCCAGCGTGGCCCAAAGCTTCCAGGCTGTGCAGACCAACAGCAGGAGCAGGCGCTCCAAGTCGCTGTGCCAGGCGGACCAGGGGGGGCCTCCTCTGCCGGTTCCCTCGGAGAATGTCCCGCCTGCCTCTGGCACGTTGAGGCGCACCCTCAGCGGGACTCTGGCCCAGGGGCGGGGCTACTGGCAGGAGGAGGAGATGCCGCCTCACTTCACCTACAAAGGCCCCTCCCACCGCACCATCAGCCGCATCGCCAACCGCCAGCAGCACTACCAGCACCACAGCTCAGCCTACAGCCAGGATGGATGGGTAGGGCCGCCACGAGGGGACGGCTGGGCGGGGCCACAGTGGCATGTGCCAAGGACCGGCCTCAGTTTGGGGGTGGGTCAGTACCAAACCTCCATGCAGCGAGCGCCATCTCTACGCAGCGTCAGGAGCGTGGGAAAGGGTATGGACGTCCTGGATGGAGCGTCCATGCACAGCAATGACCACCTGGGGGGGTGAGGTTGCTTTCTGACACCCTACAGCAGGGGTCACCAACGTTTTTCCTTGTGAGAGCTACTTTTACAAAATGAAAATGGCCAAGAGCTACTCATTTTTGTAACATTTATTTTCAGAGCTTATTTTAAACCCAAACAAAGCGAATATGCTTGTTTTACCAGAACATGAACAAAATGCTGGTGTCCACAACTCACATGTTGTATTTCACAATGCATTTCTTTCTACTGTTCTTTCATTATTAACTGGAAACCTGAATGAAAAGCAGGCTTGCGGGCACCTCATGTGGTAGTGGGGGGCTACCTGGTGTCCGCGGGCACCACGTTGGTGACCCCTGCCCTACAGTATTTCTCTGTGTCGGCTTTTTGTGTGAAACATGTTCCCCATGCGTGTGTAGCATGCAAGGACTGGATGTGCACACGGCTGTCAGATATTTGTCCGAGCCAGACGCCGCCTTGCAGATCCTCGGAGCTGCTTACATTCAGCACCAGTGTTACCATAGCAATGATGCCAAAAACCAGGTGCTTCATTATCACCTCCTCATGTTTGCTTTGTTCATCATGTTGACCCGGGTCCCCGTGTCCCCCCGCCCCCCAGGTCAGAGTTCTGCAAGGTATCCCTGCTCTGGTCCAACTTTTCCCCAGTGACAACCTGGAAGTGCAGCGCTTTGCCACTGGCGCCACCAGGAACATCATCTACGAGAACACCCACAACAAGGCGGCGCTCATCGACGCTGGGGGAGTGGCTCGCCTGGTTAGCATCATGAGTGAACCTGATGAGGAGCTTCGAAAGAACGTCACAGGTGGACAGCATAGTGTGCCGCATTGGAACACAACATAACACAATATAAGACAACATAACACAATATAAGGCAACACAACACAATATAAGACAACGTAACACATTGGAACACAATATAAGACAACGTAACACAATATAAAACAATGTAACACATTGGAACACAATATAAGACAACGTAACACAACGTAAGACAGCATAACAACGTAAGACAATGTAACACAATATAAGACAACGTAACACATTGGAACACAATATAAGACAACGTAACAACGTAACAATAGACAACGTAACACAACGTAAGACAACATAACAACATAAGACAATGTAACACAATATAAGACAACGTAAAACATTGGAACACAATATAAGACAACGTAACACAATGTAACACAACGTAAGACAACGTAAGACAACGTAACACATTGGAACACAATATAAGACAATGTAACACATTGGAACACAATATAAGACAACGTAACACAACGTAAGACAATGTAACACAATATAAGACAACGTAACACAATGTAACACAATGTAAGACAACGTAACACAACGTAAAACAACGTAACACAATATAAGACAACGTAACACATTGGAACACAATATAAGACAATGTAACACAACGTAACACAATATAAGACAACGTAACACATTGGAACACAATATAAGACAACGTAACACAATGTAACACAACGTAAGACAACGTAACACATTGGAACACAATATAAGACAACGTAACACATTGGAACACAATATAAGACAACGTAACACAACGTAAGACAATGTAACACAATATAAGACAACGTAACACAATGTAAGACAACGTAACACAACGTAAAACAACGTAACACAATATAAGACAACGTAACACATTGGAACACAATATAAGACAATGTAACACAACGTAACACAATATAAGACAACGTAACACATTGGAACACAATATAAGACAACGTAACACAATATAAAACAATGTAACACATTGGAACACAATATAAGACAACGTAACACAACGTAAGACAACGTAACACAACGTAAAACAACGTAACACAATATAAGACAACGTAACACATTGGAACACAATATAAGACAACGTAACACAATGTAACACAACGTAAGACAACGTGACACAATATAAGACAATGTAAGACAACGTAAGACAACGTGTGCTGCAGGTGTGCTATGGAACCTGTCATCCAGAGACAACCTAAAGGAGAAACTGTGCAGAGAAGCTTTGTCGGACCTCAGCAACAAAGTCCTGATTCCCCTTTGTGGAAACATCCCACTCAGCCCATCTGAGAAGGACGTCTTCAGCAACACCACAGGCTGCTTCAGGTACACCCGCCTGTCCGCTCTTGTACATGCATCTTAAACGTGGTGACGTTGTAAAGGTATGTTAGCATGTGTAGTGCTAATGCATGTAGCATATTGTATGTTTGTGGTGTTTGGGTTGCGTCTGTTCTACAGAAACCTGAGCTCAGTGAATCAGAGGACCAGAGAGAGGATGAGAGACACTCCAGGTCTTGTGGACTCTCTGGTCTCCTACATCCAACAGGAAGTGAGTGCAGAGGACAAAGTAAGTTCCTGAAGAACACGTGCTGATCTCTGAAGGCTTCTTGTCTTGTAGCAAAGTTTGCTTGTTCAGTTCCTTTGTCGTCGCTTCTTCTTCAGGGTTTGGAGAACTCACTCTGCATTTTGAGGAACCTGTCCTACCAGCTGTACTCAGAGCTCCCTACCTCAGTCCGACTCCGCCTGGAGGGTCCGACCAGAGGCTCCGCCCCCAGGGACAGCGAGGCCATCGGCTGCTTCACCATGTACAGCAAGAAGAGCATGGAGGTTGGTCTTGACTTGTTGAGATGATGCTTCAGGATGTTCACCCTCAGAGCTTCTCTCAGGTGGCCCGCTCAGTAATTTACTCTGCTCCACCTGGTGGTCAGCAGACAGAAACCTGAGAACCGTGCTCAGGTCCAGTGGGAGGATCAGGTGTCAACAGAACAACTGAGCCCAGCAGGTCAGATGACTCAGAACAAAAGCAGGCAGTGAAGAGAAGAGAAGACCACATCCAAAGTTGCATGTGTTACCTCCACCATGCTGCTGCCATATGCTGTGCATCCACCCTGTGGTGGACCAGCACCACGACTTCACAACCATCTCTTAGACAACACGCCTCCAGTACGTGACCATCTTCTTGTTTTCTTTCTGCAGCACCAGCGCAATCTGAGTCTGGCCATCCTGTCTGAGGTGTCCAGGGAACCAAGGGGCTCAGAGTGGCTGTGGCACCCCAAGGTGGTGGCCTTGTACAAGCATGTTATGCAGAACAGCGAGAGCAGCTCCATCAGTAAAGAAGCGGCCGTCGGAGCCCTGCAGAACATCACCGCCGGAGACGGCAGGGTACGTCAACGTAAAGCTTCCGGCTCGCGACGGTGTTGATATGCTGTGTCTTCCTGTACCGCAGTGGGCGTCGGTGCTGAGCTTGGTGGTGCTGGAGCAGGAGAGGATGCTGCCCACGCTTCTCGACCTGTTGGACACCAACAATGAGGCAGAGCTACGACCTCTCACCGCCCTCCTGAGGAACCTGGCCAGACATACCCCCAACAAGGACCTGATAGGTGGGCTCACACTCAAACACTAAAGCGTACCAACACAGCTTGATGCCATGTTGGTCCATGCAGCCAAGAACATGGTGAACGTCCTTGTGTCCAAGCTGCCCAGCGATGGCCTCCAGAAGACGCCATCCAGCGAGGTGGTGGTCAACATCTGCGGCGCCCTCAACCACCTGGTCACCTGCAGCTCCCTGGCAGCCCGGGACATCTCGTACTTCAACGGCCTGCCCAAGCTGGTGGGCATCAAGGCGTCCCATGACGGCAGGTAGGAAGACGTTTGAGGACTGTGAGTGCCTGTAATGAGTGTATCGCTGGGCTTCCTCCTCATGGTGCTCTGGTATTTCTCCTCCCTCGTTATCCTCACTCTTTCTCACACTTTGTCACTGTGTGTGGGGTTTTTTTTTGTTGTTTTTTTTTTTTAGCTCCGGAGGTCTTAAGGCTGCCAGAGCTGCGTCCACTGTCCTCTGCAACATGTTCCAGTACAGCAAGCTGCACAAAGACTACAAACTGGTGAGACACTTGCTGACACTGCCACTTCACATCAGTCCACCCAACACGAGAGGACGCTTCCAGTCAATAGGCAGCCACAAGTGGGCACTTTTTCTAGTGGAACCTCTCAGCTTCAATGCCCCTTAAATCATAGCAACAGGGATTACAGCACAATTTACGGGAAAAATACGCCTGTAACGCCGCAAGAAACTCCCCATTTGTTAGCAAAGTTCACACAGTAGGCCCCCCATTTTGCACAAGTGGGCGCATTTACTGCCAATGCGCAACGGATGTGTGCCGCTGCCATGAGCAGAGAGAAACCCCATGCTCATTAATGATTTCAACTTTCTTCTGGTAAATGTTCTTCTCGTAGTTAGGTCTTTATTCTGGTGATATTTGGACTATTCTTGTAACATTCTAACTTTTTCCACAACCTCATTTTCCAATACTTACAACTTTAGTTTTTGTTTGTGTCACATAATATTATGATGTTAAAAAAGAAATGTCTTTTTTCTTTCATATTTCAACTCTATTATTTCACATAATATTACATGACTTATTCCTGTAAAATTGTGACTTTTTTCTTGTAAAATTACAGCTGTTTTTTTCCTCTGGATTTTCCTCTCGCAATGATGACTTTACTCCCATAACATTTTGACTTTATTCTCATAACATTATAACTTTTTCCCCTACCTAACTTTACAAAAATCACAACATTATTTCTTGTTTTGTTTGTTGTATTGTATTGTATGTATGTATGTATGTATGTACTTTATTTATCCCACAGCGGGGAAATTTACTTGTTACAGCAGCAAGACAAGTAAAGAGAACAGTGTAAAGAAAGCATAGTGTCTACAACATGGTTCAGGTGGTGCAGGTGTTGTAGAGCCTGACAGCGGTCGGTATGAAGGACCTGCGGAACCTCTCCTTCTTACACCGTGGGTGTAACAGTCTGCTGCTGAAGGAGCTGCTCAGGGAAACAACAGTGTCATGTAGCGGGTGAGAGGTGTTGTTCATGATGGATGTCAACTTAGCCAACATCCTTCTCTCCCTCCCTCTCTCCTTGTGGCTAATAATATTATAATATAACCTTCAAGAAATAATGTCTTTATTGTTTGTCATTAGATTGCAAGCTTTTTCTGTTAATGTTTTTACTTTATTCTTGTAAAATTACTGCTGATTTTTCCATGTTTGCTGTTGATGTTTTTTTTTAAGTTTTCTTGTTAACTTATCCTGTTAGAATGTAAAAAAAAATAGCCTTGGGCTGCAAATTTGGACACGCCTGGTCTACTATATTGGGTAATAGGAGTGTAAAGATGACTAGAGGGTAAACGGTCTTTCACTTGTATAGCGCTTTCCCACCTCCAAGGCACTCAAACACCTCTGACACTGCTAACACATTTACATACTGATGACCTTTGACACTGCTAGCACATTTACATACTGATGACCTTTGACACTGCTAGCACATTTACCTACTGATGACCTTTGACACTGCTAGCACATTTACTTACTAATGACCTTTGACATTGCTAACACATTTACCTACTAATGACCTTTGACACTGCTAGCATTTACTTACTGATGACCTTTGACACTGCTAGCACATTTACCTACTGAGGGGTATGTGGGGTAGTAGAGGTATTTCATCAGTGGTCATCACACCATCCTTGGCCAAGCGGTTCCTCCCGGAACACGGTCTGTTGTGAGTCTTCTTGATGCTTTCAGACTAGGTCATGTATAGCACATACCTCTACCGCACTTCAGGGTAGATGGAGCTCGACAGCCTTGGTTGGCAGTCCATCTAGGACAAGGACAGTCTGATATAAAACCTACGACCCAAGGATCTCGCTGTCGCCGTCCCAGCTTTCTAGGCCACGACAGATGAACCCTGGGTGTAATAGGGTGGGAAACGGTATGTGCACACCGTCTCTCACCTAAAAAAATCCTTTGCGCAGGCCCTAGGGACAGGCTCCACGTCCTCCCACCCTCCTAATCCCCCCCGCCTCCCCCGCACCCCCCTTTTTTTTACTACCCCAACTCTTCCAAGTCCTGTAGCGATGGGAAAAGGGGCGAACACGGTAGGTGAAAGATGTCATTGGAAGCCGCAGTCTCAATCCCGCATGCAGGAGGTTCAGGATATTGGTCGTCTGATTGTTGACCCGGAGATGACAACAACATTCGGCAGCACCTTGAATGACCAAGCAGCCCTCTTTATGAGACCTCAGAGACGTTTTTCACACCAGAGTCATGCCCAGCGCAGAATGTCACACAGACCACTGTCTTGTGCAGTGCAAGCTCAACCTCCACTTCAACCGCAAGACCTCCGAGATGCTGTTATCATCACCTTGTACAAGGACAAAAGGGCAAAAGTCTGACTGCTCAAACTATCGGGATATAACGCTCCTCTCCAACGCGGGCAAAACCCTAGCAAGAGTTCTCCTCAACAGACTGGTACCAGCTGTGGCCGAACTCCACCTCCCAGAGAGCCAGTGCGGCTTCAGATCGAACAAAGGTACCACTAACATGGTCTTCGTGCTCAGACAGCTCCAAGAAAAATGCCGTGAACAAAACAAGGGTCTATACGTCACCTTCGTAGACCTGACAAAGGCTTTTGACACAGTGAGCAGAAAAGGCCTGTTGCAGATCCTGGAGCGTCTTGGCTGTCCCCCAAAGTTCCTCAGCATGGTTATGCAGTTGCATGAAGATCAGCGTGGTCAGGTCAGAAACAGCAATGACCTCTCGGAACCTTTCCCGATCATCAACGGCGTGAATCAAGGCTGCGTCCTCGCACCAACTCTCTTCACTATCTTTTTCAGCGTGATGCTTCAACGGGCCATGGATGACCTCGGTGAGGAAGATGGCATCTACATTCGATACCGCACTGATGGTAGCCTGTTCAACTTACGACGCCTACAGGCCCACACCAAGACCGTAGAGAAACCGATTCGGGAGTTACTCTTTGCTGACGATGCCGCCCTCGTAACCCACACAGAGACTGCCCTGCAACGTGTAACATCTTGCTTCGCAGTGGCATCCCAGCTCTTCGGTCTTGAAGTCAGTCTGAAGAAGACAGAGGTTCTTCTTTAGCCAGCCCCCCAGGAAGCGTACTGTCCACCACACATTACAATTGGTGAGACAAATCTGAAGGCAGTCCAACAGTTCACCTACCTGGGATGCATCATCTCCTCCGATGCAAGAATCGACAAAGAGGTGGTACAAAGAGGTACAAAGCGGTACTAACCACCCTCCTTTACGGCTCCGAGTCATGGGTCACTTACAGACACCACCTACGACTCCTGGAACTGGAGTGACTACATCACAAACACTGAAGTACTTCAACTAGCGGGGATCACCAGTTGGAAACGGAGCTACGCTGGGCAGGGCACGTCTCCAGAATAGAGGATCACCGCCTACCCAAGATCGTCCTCTATGGTGAACTCTCCACTGGGCACCGTGATAGAGGAGGACTAAAGAAGAAGTACAAAGACTCTTTGAAAAAATCCCTGTCTACCTGCCACATCGACCATCGACAGTGGTCAGTCCTAGCTGCTGACCAAGGGGCTTGGCGGCGCGCTGTCCACCAGTCAGTCTCCTACTTTGAGAGCAACCGTAGTGCTGCCATCGAAAAGAAGCGCAGTAGGAGAAAGAACAGTGTAGTCAGAGCACCAGCTCCAGATTCGTCATTCCCCTGCCCCCGCTGTGGCCGAGTGTGCCTGTCACAAATCGGCCTTGTCAGCCACCAGCGCGCCTGCGCTAGACATGGTCAATGCCCCTAAAATCTTCGTTCGCGAAGCCTAGCCAAGAACACCTACTGATGACCTTTGACACTGCTAGCACATTTACCTACTGATGACCTCTGACACTGCTAGCACATTTATCTACTGATGACCTTGGACATTGCTAGCACATTTGCATACTGATGACGCAGCATCAGGAGCAACTGGGGGTTCAGTATCTTGCCCAAGGACACTTCAACATGATCACGGGAGGACTGAGGATCAAACCCGCAACCTTCAGGTTGGGAGACGACCACTGAACCACCTGAGCCATGCCACGCCCGCACCTGACTATAGGGGTGTTATGTCATGTCTAGAGGGCTCTAATAATGTTAAAAAGTGTACAGTATTTAGATAGTGCTAAACAGGTTTTCTGTGCCCTAACTATGAAAATATTCTATTTATAAATAAGGAATTCCTAGTTGTATTAAGTTATACTTTTAGAATGTTAAAAAACGACCATCCACCCATCCATCCATTTTCTATGCCACTTCTCCTCATTACGGTCATGGGTATTCTGGAGCCTACCCCAGCTGACTTCGGGCGACAGGCGGGGTACACCCTGGACTGCTGGCCAGCCAATGGCAGGGCACATATAGACAAACACACTCACATTCATACGTATGGACATTTAGAGCCAATAGTTGACTATTAAAACACGTCTCACCACCAACAGTAGTGATAGAATTTGTAAAGCTGCACATTTGAAAGTGGCACAAACATCAATATAAGAACAAAGTAGAGTGCAAAGTATGGAACTTTGGACTGATACAATCGTCTATTTGATGCGATATCTCAGTTTTTTTGTCCAATATCGGCCAAGCAAGTTCCAATATATTTGCTGATGTTGCTGAAGTAGAGACGGCGATGGTGGTCGTGGAGGTGGGGGTGTTCTTTCTCAGAGCAGTAATGGTGATTTAGGAGAAATCCCTCAGAATGCACCTTTGTGTGAGAACAAGAGCTGTGCGTCCATCCGGTTGCTGGGGCAACGCCGCTTCCCAGCCAGGCAACAGCAGCAGAAACAGTTGTGCGTTTGTGGCAGGACAGTAGAGCCACTGTGCTCGCAGGCTTTTACTGCGTTGACTGATGTTCCGACCACTTCGGGCCAGCGTCTCCTCTTAACGTGCTCCACCCACTCAGGAATGTGGAGGCAGACCATGACACGATGCAGAGAAATAGAATCATAGCATAGAAGTTGTGGGCCACCAGTTGCTGCACACATAATGGCAGAGGAAAGAGGAAAAGGGTGATGATAACCACAGAACAGGAAGTGGAACTTCTTGGGTCTGCGGTGAGGCGGTGGCGTTGACTTGGCCAGATGTTGTTCTGCACACATCCCTTTCTAATCTGGCGCGCTCCCATTGGTCCCCCCCCCCCCCCCCCCCCCCCTTTATCTGACAACCCCGCCAAGGCAAATAGTTTTTCTTTTTAGTGGGAATTAACTGCTGCTTTCCTCCAACTGTCAAAACATCACAACTATGGCCCACTTTTCTGACACCATTCTCTCTCCTCTACTACAAATATTACTTACAGTACTATTGCTTAAAGGTTTTATTTACAGTAGGTGTACGTATGTTCTTGCTTAAAGGTTTTATTTACAGTACGTGTACGTATATTACAAAACTTCCTGATTCTCCTCGTCCTCGTCCTCACTGGCAGCAGGAATGTGGAGAATCCTCAGCAGATATTGTGGCTTTGTGTCTTTGGCCTCCTGGGAGGAATTAAAGGAGCCCCCTTGCCTCCCCCCATCCTCCTGACATATCCTCCCTCGCCCAAACACATCATTCCCACCAAAGTGAACTTGACACAGCTCACAAAGACATTGTGTGTGTGTGTGTGCATAGATACTGTACCACTGGTGTGTATGTGACCTCTGGCGATGGGAATTTGGGCTCCCAAACGGCTCCTCAGATATTTTCTAAATGAAATCCACTTACTGCCAAAATAATGTAACATCACACTTGTCATTCACAGATTTCTATATGAAACTCCCATATAAAGTCATCCCTCAACACTTTGTGCTTCACTTAAAAATATGTGAAATAATAAATCACCACTGATTGGTGGTTGAATACGCCCTATTATCAAGTTCAAGTTTATTAGCCATATCAACAGTATAGGTATACGGTTGCTAGGAATGTATTTGGTGTGCTCGCAGTTTGACAATACAATAATACAACTCGAGAGACAAAACTAAGGAGGGGTCAAAAACAGCACATAGAAGACAGGGATAACAGCGTACGAACATTGAAAAAGTGAAATGGTAAAAGTGCATGGTTGTTGAGGGCTGCTGGAGTAACAGCGTGCAAACTAGGCAGAAGAGGTAGCAGGTTGGTAGTGGAGTCCAGTAAGTGTTAGCGCATATTAAAGTGGCGGATGGCTTTTGGGTAGGTGCTGTCCCTAGAACGTGTGGTTTTGCATGTGATGCTCCGGTACCTTCTACCTGATGGTAGGAGTGTGAATAGATGGTGTGCTGGGTGAGTGGGGTCGGAGGTGATGTTCTTGACTTTCCTGGCAATTCTGGTGTTGTAGTGTGAGGCTAATGTGGGAAGATTGTGGCCAATGATTTTAGAGGCCCTGTGTACCACCTTCTCCAGCTGTTGCCTATCTTGGCTGGTAGTATTGCCATAGCAGACCAGGATGGAGAAGGTGAGCACGCTTTCTATTGTGGCGCGGTAGAAATGGATCATGCCTGTTTGACTGACCCCAAATTTCCTCAGCTGTCGGAGAAAGTGTAATCCTTGGTGAGCTTTTGAAATGATGAGACTGGTGTTAAGGTTCCATGACAGGGACTGATGGATGGTGGTACCTAAAAAACGGAAGGAGTCAACTCGCTCCACTACCTGATCATACATGCAGATGGGGATGTGCTGGCCTGCCTTTTTCCTGAAGTCCACTATGAGTTCTTTGGTTTTTGATATGTTGAGTGTAAGATTGCTGGCTGCACACCACTGTACTAGGTGTTTGACCTCAACGCGATATGATGTTTCATCCTCGTCGCGTATGAGGCCTATAACTGTGGTGTCGTCTGCGAACTTTAGTAGTTTGACAGATGGAGAATTGGATATGCAGTTGTTGGTGTATAGGGAGAATAACAGAGGTGATAACACACAACCTTGTGGCGCGCCGGTGTTCAGGACCTTGGTTGATGAAATATTGTTTTGGATTTTAACACACTGTGTTCTGTTAGACAGGAAGTTGAGCAACCAGTTACAGAGTGGGGGGTTGACACCCATGGACAGGAGAGTATTATACAGTCTGATAGGCAGGATGGTATTAAAGGCTGAGCTAAAATCAATGAATAGGACACGGGCATAGATGGACTTACAGTCAAGGTGTTGCAGAATGAAGTGAGTGCAGAGTGAAACAGCGTCATCAACTCCCCTGTTTGCCCTGTAGGCAAATTGGTGAGGGTCTAATGCGATGTGTGACAGGAGCCTGCAGACTAGACGTTCAAATACTTTCATGACAACGGAGGTGAGAGCGACAGAAGCTGAGGCCTATAGTCGTTGAGACAGGTGATGTTGGGTTTTTTGGGCACTGGGATGATCATAGCTGATTTAAAACATGCAGGTACAGTAGCACTGTGAAGAGACCAGTTGAACATGTAACTGAGAATAGCAGTAAGCTTGTTAGCACAGTTCCTGAGTGTAGCTGGTGTCACACCATAAGGACCAGCTGCCTTGTTGGTGTTTTGACGCTGTAGCAGTCTGCGCACATCGTGCTCCGAGATGGAGAGGGGAGGTTGAGTGTTCCCCGCACCTAACGGGTGAGGGGGGGCTCTGGTCTGGGCGCTGGTGTTATCAAAACGGCAGAAAAAGTCGTTAAGCTGCTCTGGTAGGGAGGGGTCACGGTCATCAGTCAAATATGTGCATATGGTTGATCTCACATCCTGTCGAAATGAATAGACTACAAATAGAAGTCCCATTTGGAAGTCCCATTCAAAGATGTTGTGATGATATGTACTAGTCTACACCATATGTACTATACTATATGTACTAGTCTACACCATATGTACTATACTATATGTACTATACTATATGTACTAGTCTACACCATATGTACTTTACTACATGTACTAGTCTACACCATATGTACTATACTATATGTACTATACTATATGTACTAGTCTACACCATATGTACTTTACTACATGTACTAGTCTACACCATATGTACTATACTATATGTACTATACTATATGTACTAGTCTACACCATATGTACTATACTATATGTACTATACTATATGTACTAGTCTACACCATATGTACTATACTATATGCACTAGTCTACACCATATGTACCATACTATATGTACTAGTCTACACCATATGTACTATACTATATGTACTAGTCTACACCATATGTACTATACTATATGTACTATACTATATGTACTAGTCTACACCATATGTACTTTACTACATGTACTAGTCTACACCATATGTACTATACTATATGTACTATACTATATGTACTAGTCTACACCATATGTACTTTACTACATGTACTAGTCTACACCATATGTACTATACTATATGTACTATACTATATGTACTAGTCTACACCATATGTACTATACTATATGCACTAGTCTACACCATATGTACTATACTATATGTACTAGTCTACACCATATGTACTATACTATATGTACTATACTATATGTACTAGTCTACACCATATGTACTTTACTACATGTACTAGTCTACACCATATGTACTATACTATATGTACTATACTATATGTACTAGTCTACACCATATGTACTATACTATATGCACTAGTCTACACCATATGTACTATACTATGTGTACTAGTCTACACCATATGTACTATACTATATGTACTATACTATATGTACTAGTCTACACCATATGTACTTTACTACATGTACTAGTCTACACCATATGTACTATACTATATGTACTATACTATATGTACTAGTCTACACCATATGTACTATACTATATGCACTAGTCTACACCATATGTACTATACTATATGTACTAGTCTACACCATATGTACTATACTATATGTACTATACTATATGTACTAGTCTACACCATATGTACTATACTACATGTACTAGTCTACACCATATGTACTATACTATATGTACTATACTATATGTACTAGCCTACACCATATGTACTATACTATATGTACTAGTTTACACCATATGTACTATACTATATGTACTATACTATATGTACTAGTTTACACCATATGTACTATACTATATGTACTATACTATATGTACTAGTTTACACCATATGTACTATACTATATGTACTACACGATGTGTGCTATACTGTATGTACTATACTATATGTACTATACTATAGGTACTAGTCTACACCATATGTACTATACTATATGTACTATACTATATTTACTAGTTTACACCATATGTACTATACTATATGTACTACACGATGTGTGCTATACTATATGTACTATAGTATATGTACTCGTCTACACCATATGTACTATACTATATGTACTATACTATATGTACTAGTTTACACTATATGTACTGTACTATATGTACTACACGATGTGTGCTATACTATATGTACTATAGTATATGTACTAGTCTACACGATGTGTGCTATACTATATGTACTATAGTATATGTACTAGTCTACACGATGTGTGCTATACTATATGTACTATAGTATATGTACTAGTCTACACGATGTGTTCTATACTCTATGTACTATAGTATATGTACTAGTCTACACGATGTGTGCTATACTATATGTACTATACTATATGTACTAGTCTACACGATGTGTGCTATACTATATGTACTATACTATATGTACTAGTCTACACTATATGTACTATACTATATGTACTAGTCTACACTATACTATATGTAGTATTCCCCATGATAGCTTGAAAGGTTTTCTTTATCATGTCTACTACGAGGTGTCCAAATGTTTATGCAGCGAGGGCCACATAGTGAGAATTGAAAGGATGACATTTAGTAAAGCAAGACAAGACATTTTAAATGTTCCAAATATCTAACCTTTATGAAATAGTAATATTTTGATTTTATTTCCATCCTATCATTTTATTCCAATAATATTTTGACATTTCCCTCAACCTTATTTTCCAAAAATAACAACTTGTTTTTGTTTTCTTTGTTTCTCACAATATTATGACTTTAAAAGAAACAATGTCTTTTTTGTTAATATTTCAACTCTTTGCTACCAAAATGATGTTATTTTTCCTTATAATATTACAAGTTTATTCTCGTAAAAAAAATCACAGCTTTTTTTTCCCCGTTACAATACAACTTTGTTCTCTATTTTGACTTTATTCTCGTAAAATTACAGCTGTTTTTATTTCTATTTCTGATGTTGTTTTTTTTAACTATTTCAACTTTCTTCATGTCAATGTTCTTCTTGTAATATTGTGACTTTATTCCCATAATATTTTTACTTTTTTCTCATAACATCACAACTTTTTCCCAAACCTAATTTTCCAAAAATTTCAACTTTGCTCCTTGTTTTGTTTGTTTCTCATATTACAACTCTTTAATGTTTCAACATTATGCTACTAAAATATCATTATTTGTTCTATATTTGTACTATTTACACTTTACAGCAGAGAAAAGAAATCAGTGAATATGCAGGGGAGCAAATACCGAACCACAAGTAGGCGGCAAATTAAAACATTCAAATAAAGAGCCGGCTCGTTCATTTCAAAAGGCATTGTTTCCTACCGACACATCCAACAATGTCTTATGAGATTTGTTGGGTCTGTTTTCCAGAAAGGATTTGCTCGCCGGGACTTTGCGGACGGCACCATCTAAACTGCTGGGTTGGTTGTTTGCCTGCCCTCTGGGCCGGTTGCTGCTGCGTGTAAACGGAAACGAGGAAGACAGACAACGACCTGAATGCGCTGCAAGTACAGGAAGAGACTAAAGTGGATCCAAGCCAACAGAACCATTTTTTAACTTGACTGAGGATGACTTGTTACTTTCATTTCAAAGCACTACAAATATTGCTTTTAAAAGGATATCGCTGGAGCATTTACTTCCACTGAGGCTGTGTTTCAATTGCTTAGCATTTTGAGTGTGTGCATGGTTGCAATTAACAGTCAAAAAGGAGAGCAGAGAAATATTGCGATCATCATTTCCGGTCAGTGCGCAAGGACATGAATGGTGCTGTCAGGAACTAAGTACCCAGTGTACATAGTATACTGTACTTATTGAAGTGCAAGTGAACTGAAACACAGCCTCTCACAACTCCCTAAATATGTTAACCTCTTTTTCTCACTCACAACTATCCTTGATGTAGTGTGCATGCCGGGCCACTAGGGTGGCGCTGTTACACAGCATCAAGTGTACTTTATGAAGTTCAACACGATGAAGTGTACTTGTTAGCAAGAGTGACGGCGGACCAGAAAACGTCTACATTGCTCAGGCAAGTGTACTAACTACCTAACTAACCCTGGAACATATTAGATTTTTTTATATATTAGAGTTATAAAACTCTTAGAGGCAGTCGTCCTCTTAGTTATTGAGTCACGTGCGGCCAATTAAACGTGTCGATTGTCACGTAGCATTCCAAACGACTGGGAAGTCCCAAATTTTAGTGCGTCACAGGCGGCGGCGTCGTCATTGTTGTGTGACGTCATGTGTCACGCCATTTTGGCACGAGACAGCAGCTTCACAGAACTTTTCCTCCTCTGAGGTTAATTATTTCCCGCTTTTCTGGCACACGAGTAAGAACTGTCTCAATGTAATGGAGAATTTTGTGTAAGCAAACTAAATGAGCGGCGCGTGATGACGTCACTCAACAAATAAACTCAACTGTCCTGATGCCTTTTTGCTTCACGGGACGCTTAACATACATGTACCTGCTTGTGTAGTTGTACGGTTGTTGTGTTTTTGGAAACTAAAGCTTCATTAAAGTATACATGATACTTGTTTGACTATGTGCACGTTAATAAAAAGTAAACTACTAAACAAGTCTTGTTAATGAGAAGAAGATGGATGCTTCACAAACAGGTGATTTTTATGTTCTTACGACTTGCCAACATCTGGACATGCGACGTCATTCAATAGTTTTTTTTCAGCCTCCGGTACAAAATGACCTGGCTCCCCCTGCTGGCAGAAAATAACAGACCATACAAGCTAATCATTAAAAATGTTGCAGTTGACCTGTTGTCAGGACGACCACTAGACAGTCTTGAAATGTCCCTTAATATGAAAAAAAGTTTCCATGATTGTTTTGTGTTCATGTGATGGGTGAGAACATGAATTTATTATGACTCTTGAATAAAGTCAACGATGTTACGTTCCCCGATGCCATGCCCATTCCTCGTCAGGAAACACAGTTTGTTTTGTCTTTCGGCAGCGTGGCGTCCTGGTGAGGCGTCTCGGCCCCTCCCCTCCTGCTGAGGAACACGCCCCTGGCTGCCGGGTGGGGCGGAGTCTTATTGTGCTGCAGCAGCGTCTGGTGCAGGTAGCCGTTGTAGAAGTCAGCCGCCGTCAGCCGCTTCTTCAGGAGCACCGCCTTGAAGCCCACCCAGCCATCCTGGAACACACGCACACACATGTTGGACAAAGGTAGCGCACGCATACACACACAGGAAATAATGGGAATGAGACGTTAGCAGTCCGAGTGTGTGTAAAACAAATCTAACCTTGCAGCAAACAGCAAGGATATTGGACTCTCTTTGGAAGCTCACTGAACCAGGCATGGACCTCCTGCTGGGATCTACAAACATTAGCTGTTACTCATGTGGACTGAGAAGTGGACTCAGTGGACAGAAGTGGACTCAGGTCTTTTCCTACGGCGCGTTCACACTTTTTTTCATTTTGGGTCAGTTTGCTCAGCTAGTACAGTTTGTTTTGTCAGGTGTGAAAGCAGTCCAGGACCAACAGGGGGGCTGAGACCACTAGAGAGAAGGGTCTCATTCCGCCTGCGAGTGGACTCTGGTCCTGTTCCACACCAAAGCAAATGCCAGCAAAACCATGCATTGGTTAGCAAACGACCCCCCCCCTTACAAGAAAAAGTCGTAATTTTACGAGAATAACGTCATAATATGAAGAAAAATAATGTCATTTTAGGAGTATAATGTTGAAATATTAACATAAAAAGACATTATTTTTTTAAAAGTCGTAATATGACGAGAAACAAACAAAACAATGAATAAAGTTGTCATTTTTGGGAAATCAGGTTGTGGAAAAAAGTTATAATGTTACGAGAACAAAGTCATATTGCCAAAATAAAACTGAGAAGAAAGTTGAAATAGTTGAGGGGGGTGGAAAAATTGGCAAAAGCAGATATAATTTTACAAAAATAAAGTCACAATATTATGAGGAAACAAATTTTTGTTGCATTGAGATCAAATATTAAAGAAAAATGTAATCTCTTTTTGTAATAAAGTTTTTTTTTTTAAATGTTGGGTAGCAGACTACACGTATGTTTTTTTTAAACGTTGGGTAGCAGACTACACGTATGTTTTTTTAAATGTTGGGTAGCAGACTACACGTATGTTTTTTTTAAACGTTGGGTAGCAGACTACACGTATGTTTTTTTAAATGTTGGGTAGCAGACTACACGTATGTTTTTTTAAACGTTGGGTAGCAGACTACACGTATGTTTTTTTAAATGTTGGGTAGCAGACTACACGTATGTTTTTTTAAATGTTGGGTAGCAGACTACATGTTTTTTTTTTTTTTTTTTTAAACACACGTTTTTACTCGGCTACCCAACATTTTAAAAAACACACTTCTCGCTAGCCGACTAAAGTATGTATTTTTAATGGTTTGGTACCAGACTAGACCAGTCCAGGGTGTACCCCGCCTCTCGCCCGAAGTCAGCTGGGATAGGCTCCAGCATACCCCCGCAACCCTAGTGAGGATAAGCAGTATAGAATATGGATGGATGGTACGGGACTACAAGTATGAAGCACCCTGAGTGACGGGAAGGAGACTCGCCTGCTAAGGAGATGTGACACTTTCCCACAAAGTCCAGCAGCTTGACGGTGCGTCCCATCCAAGTGGTCCTCAGAGGAATCTGGAGGCAGAGAAAGAAGCCGTGTTATGGCAACGTCCCCGAGATCACATGACCGCTGGTGGTGCTCGTTACCTTGTATCCGATGGCTCGATACAAGCGGTTGATTTGCTCGCACGTCTGCTCCTCCCACACCACCCAGCTCATAGATGAGCTGATTTTTGGGGCTGTCGGAGGACAAGGAGGTGTCAGTAGGCTGGAAACAGGAAGTAGCTCAGTTCTACGTACCGAAGGTGGCACCCGTCTGGCTCTGTTCTTGCTTGTTGGCCATCGTCTGCGGGAGCGTCCGCAGCGTGTCCATGAGCTTGGTTAAAAACAAAACTGTCAGTGGAGGTTTTGGCGAGAAGAAACTATGAAGGCCGCCTCTCACCAGCCGAGCTCCTTTGATGGCAAGGACGTCTCCCAGCTCTTCGGCCGTGCACTTCTCCGGGACCTGATAGAATTGCTGCTTCAGGATCGGACCCACGTCAAACCTGAGCCAAACGTTTAATGTGACCATGTTTGCAGGCGCCATAGCAGCAGGACTACTTCCTGTTTACCTGTGTGGGCGGATCTGCATGATGGTGACACCCGTCACGGCGTCTCCGTGCAAGATGGTGTGGAAGACCGGTGCCGGCCCGCGCCACCTCGGCAGTAGGCTGGGATGGACATTTAAAATCCCACTGCCACAAAAAGTCAACGTTAGCGTGACCATGCAGTTTGGAAAGCCGCCGGCTAACAAGACTCACTGCGGGAACGCCGTGATGAGTCTCTCCTGGAGCAAACAGCCAAACGATACCACCACGCCTACGTCAAAGCGTCCGGCCACGTCGCCCGGCGGCCATCTGTGGACCGGAAGGTCCTTCAGCTGGGCAAACCTCCACACAGGAACGTCCTCGCTCAACGTGACCACCTCCAGGGACGCCACCACGCCCCCGCCGGAGCTCCTACGAGCAGCAACAAACATAGCCGCCACACTTTGAAAGAAATGGTTCTTAACTTCCAACACAACACTACAAGGTGCGATGCTAATCTAACTATTAAACTATGAACGTCACGTGATCCCATGAAATAAGGCACCTGTCAGCTGCGAGGACTTTGAGGGACTCCACGGCGAACTGATCTGAGCCGAAGAACAGGAGCCTCCATGGGGGTCTGGACGAGGAGAGGTGCCTACAAGACCACGGTGTCCACTCTGCTGCCGCCTGGACACCGCAGCGCCGGAGGAGGCGGAGGACAGGCAGCGCTGCTCCCACCGCTCCGCCGCCCGTCCTCATCCTCATCCTCACAAGGCGGACAATTCGCCGCCTCGCACCCGACTTCCTTCGTTAAAAAAAACAACAAAGTTACGATAGACGGTGTGAGGGTGACATGGACACCGCCATGTTTACAAAACCACTTCCGGCTTTTTTCTCCTGTTTATGAGCAGCTTGGATCATTCGGCATTACTGCCCCCTCTGGCTGTGGTCAGGTACTACATCCCTAGTGAATATCATGAACGTCATTAATCACTTTGAATAATCTTTTATTTTCACTCAGAAACGTACTGTACATTTCATACAAACATCTGCACACACAACAAACAAACGTATCTACTGTCTATTATCTATCTCTATCATCGTCATGTCAGGTAAATGTAAGGAGCAGATGTTGTTGCTCAATATGTCAGGCTAGTTTTCTTCATTGGTTTCCTTCATTTCCAGGGCCGCCTCCTCAGCTGCCTCCTCCTCTGGTTCCGGCAGCGCATCTTCCACTGAAGCGTCGGCGTACAAACAGGAAGTGTTCCCGTCTTTCCATGTGACCACGATGTTTCCGGCTTTGAGCTCGCTGGCATCTCCGTTGCACGGCGCGGCGTGCGACCTCTGTGGCGATGGCGTGCCGGTGATGTCGGTGACGGCCCACATCTCTTCGCTCTTGTGGGCCAGAGCGACGGCGGCCTTGTACTTGGCGATCTTCCTCCTGTTCCTGCAACAACAGTGGCGTGAGTGGCTTCTGTTTCATTCATGTCTTCATTATGTGGCATCATTGCTAGATACCTGCTCGCCATGGTGCCCATCCCCAACAGGAGGAAGCCCACGAGGAGGCACACGAAGGCCAAACCCAGCAGCACAAACGTCCACACCGTGGCTGAAACATCAAGAACACCGTTTGAAAGTGGTTTCGAACAGGTGTGACACTGTTTCCATCAGCAGCAGATGTCCATGAGTTCTTACGGTCTTCTGTGCGATAGAACCAGCGAAGATATTCTCTTTGTTCCTCTGTCAAGGTCACATGCTTGTCCTTTCCTTCCTCTGTGAGCTCAACTGGGTCATGTGATGACCTCCTAGACCCTGAAATGTTTAATAATTGCATTCATGCATCGGCTAGCATTTATTTCTTAGTGAGACCTGCTGGGACTGACTGAGTCTTTCCTGGCAGATGTCTCCTGCATCCAGTGACCTCCACTTGGAGTGTTTGTCTCCTGGGCTGAGGATGAGGCGCCCCCTGTCTACAGAAAGCAGCATTGACGTGGCGCGGCTGATCAGCGTGTCCCTGTCACAATCCCACACCAGTTCCTCGTCCTCCAAGACGGGACACGGCCGGGTGAGGCCCGGCTGCTGCGACGACAAACATCTGGATGTGGCGACGCATTTCAGCAGGCCCGGATGCTTCCACAGCCACCGCTGGGCCTCTGAGTCCAGGTGACACCTCCTCAGCACAGCGCCGCCCGCCGGCCAGGAGTCCTCCAGACACAAGCTGCTGTGGGTGTTGTGGACCATGAACGCACCGGCTCCTGATGACATCATCAAGGAGGACAGGTAAGATGACACACACGTTGAATGTGGAATCTGGTGTTAATTTCACCTGTGAGGAGCAGGAAGAACACCCCGGTGGCACCAGTCATGTCTGCAAGGCACCAAATACAGTCAAACCTCGGTTTCTGAATGCCCCAGTTTGAGTGTCATTTGCTATTCTACGTAACAAACTAGTCCGTTTATCCTGAAGAAGGTAAGAAACACGATTGAATTCACAAAAAAACTCGTGCCAGAGTACGGAGATGGCATCCCCTGCCCTTCTTCCTCTCTGCTCCTCACCGCTTTCACCAACAAGAATCTTCAATACAAGTAAAATCATGTTAAATGTTCATTTATCCATTTCAGTCCTCTTTTAGAATTATTTTTGCATTCATTTCTGCATGTAAAATTGTAATTATCGTCTATAAAATGTTTTTTTGTTAATACTTTTAGGTGTTTGGAACAGATTCATTAGATTGAAATGATTTCCTATGGGAAAAATCTTTTTGTTTTTTTTCCTAATATTTGAACTTTATGCTACTAAAAAGACATTACAATGTTATTCTCGTAAAATTACGTCTTTTCTCTCAGAATATTTGGACTCTATAAATGACTGCAAATGTCTCCATTTTTGCTGTTTTTGTTTTTTTTCCAAATGTTCTTGTTAAATTATATTTTTTAAATGTGTCCCAGGCCAACAAGAAAACAGCCGCAGGCCACAAATGGCCCCTGGACCGCACTTTGGATACCCCGGCTGTTTTTTTTCTTGGATGGAGATTTTGTGTATTTTCCTTCCAGTGGACCACTGCATATTATGTTTTTCTGCATGGAAATGTATAATTATTCTTTATCAAATGTATTGTTCAGATATTTTTGGGTATGTGGAATGGATGATTTAGATTTACAATATTTCCTGTGGGAATTTTTTTTTTTCCCTGTATAGCCTTTTTTCTGACCTGTTGGAACATCCAGTATGTATTTTACAATATGATGTATTTTCATTACGGTGGATCTCTGCACATTGGCCATTCAGCATTCGGCCCCCCAATTTCCTCCATAAATAGCATTTTTTTTCCCCACACATTTCATTCAAACGGCTAAAACCTCAGAATTTTTGCATGTTCATGTCTTTACGCTTCACTGGTGATGTTTTTTCCTGGGTCCTTGAACGCATCATAGATTGTGTAAGACACGTGAAACTTCTGCATCTGACATGATCATTTTATACTTTAAATGTGTTTAATAAGTGTGTGAGGCATATTTCATCTAATCTAGTAATTACAGAAGTCACTTTTATTGCAAATGTTGATCTGAAATCAGAGGAGGAGGTCAAGGTGGAAGGAGGGTTTAGAGGGGGAGGAGTGAGATGTGTGTTTAAAAATAGACATTTTAATGGGCGCATAAATTACTTGTGGAATTTTGCCATTTACTGGCGGCCTGGGGACGTAACCCCCGTGAGAAACGTGGATCTACTGTACTCACTTTAACTTGGAACTGTTGCCACCATGTATACTCATGCAACCACTTTAGTGTTTCCCAATTAGGAGCACTTTTTTTTTTATCATCCTTTCAAAAGAAAAATAGGAATAAAAGTGGTATTTCTTCTTTTTCTGCTGTAGTCCATATGCATGATAATAATGTTTCATAATACAGAGTAAGAATAGTAGTAGACTCACTGTGTTGTGGCGTCGCTGGTTGGAGGCAAAGGTGAGTGCGCTCGTTCTAGTCTGCACACTTTCCAAAGGTCAGGGGGCGGAGCCTGCAGATGACGTCATCCCCCATGGCCACCTCATTAGGTACCCGTGCACGCAAGTCATGAACATCTATTGCATGCATGCGAGGAGGTCGTAGTTCACGGCAATGTTTATTTGTTCATCAAATTAGAAACGTGCATGCCACCACAGGACGTGGGTCCATTAGGAGACTTAATGTTTTAAGATGTCCCGATTGATGGTCACATGTTGTCACGCAGTGACAAAGTTCATTGGATGTTGTGGTTACTGTTTAGACAGACGGGTGGGAACTTTGGGACACGGTGTGACTCATCGGTCAAATGCCTTTTGCTCCTTCCCGCTTTAATTTTTACAGCCCAGGTCAACAACCCCTCTGGATGACCGTGAGACGATGCTGGTTCCTCTACACGTGGTAATATTGCGTTTGAACTGGTGAAACGTCAGGGACTTGTGCTGTACGTGCACTCCATAGTGTACATAGTATACAAGATTTACTGCAACCTTTAACCCCAAAAGACATGACAGGATGCAACACATGTAGATATGCTAACAACTTCGATACTATATTTCATCTCAGCTTTGGCACATACACTGGTGTGAAAAAGTGTTTGCCTCCTTCCTGATTTCCTGACAACACAACTCAACACTCGATGCACTTTTTAAATTAAACTTATTATTAAGGGAGAAAAAACATCCAAAGCTACATGGCCCTGTGTGACAAAGTGATTGTCCCCTAAAGCTAATAACTGGTTGCCCCCCCCTTAGCAGCAACAACTTGCAATGAGTCTCTTCCAGCGCTGTGGAGAAATTTAGCAGAATTGTTGTCATTCAGCCACATATGAGGCTTTTCCTTTTTAAGGTCATGCCACAGCATCTCAATAGGATTCAGGTCAGGACTTGGACTAGGCCACTACAAAGTCTTCAGCCAATCAGAGGTGGACTTGCTGGTGTGTTTTGGATCATTGTCCTGTTGCACAACCCAAGTTGCTTTCAGCAACAGATGGCAGGACATTCTCCTGATTCCATTTACCACAACAAGTCTTCCAGGTCCTGAAGACCATCACACTACCACCACCAGATTTTACTGTTGCTATGATATTCTATTACACCAGATGTATTGGGACACACACCTTCCAAAAAGTTCAACTTTTGAGTATTTTCCCAAAGGTCTTGGGGATCAACAAGATGTTTTTGAGCCTTAATGTTGTTTTTGTTCAGCAGTGGTTTTGGTCTTGGAACTCTGCCATGCAGGCCATTTTTGCCCAGTGTCTTTCTTATGGTGGAGTCATGAACACTGACCTTAACTGAGGCAAGTGAGGCCAGCAGTTCTTTGGATGTCGTTGTGGGGTCTTTTGTGACCTCTCGGAAGATTCGTCTCTGCGCTCTTGGGGTCATTTTGGTTGGCCTGCCCCTCCTGGGAAGGTTCACCACTGTTCCATGTTTTGGCCATTTGTGGATAATGGCTCTCACTGTGGCTTGCTGGAGTCCCAAAGCCTTAGAAATGGCTTTATAACCTTTTCCACACTGATAGATCTCAAATCATCTCAGTTAAGTTATGTTTCACTTTTCCACACAGGGCCATGGAGCTTTGGATTTTTTTCTCTCTTAATAATTAAAAGTTTCATTTAAAAAGTGCATAAAGTGTTGAGTTGTGTTGTCATTGACTAATATTTGCTTTAGTTTGATGGTTTGAAACATTTAAGTGTGACAAACATGCAAAAAAAAAAAAAAAGAAATCAGGAAGGCAGTAAACATGAACTATATAGATGCTGTTAGCATATCTACATGTGTTGCTTTACAAAAGTTGCATCCTTTCATGTTTCATGTGGCCCTCACTAGAGGAAAAAGTTAGGACAGCCCTGCTTTAGAAGGTTCTTGTAAGTTTTTGGAGCTGGAAGAGATCCTGTGTAGCCTTTGGAGGTGGTTTGGAAGAAGATGAGGTCCACCTCCCTTAGAACGTCCTTGAAGGAGTGGAAGTGATGTGGGTGTGCACGCTGTCCTGGTACAGTTGTGAGGAGCATTCATGTGGTGGTGTGATTGGCAGTAAAGTAATGATGGAGGGGCGGAGCCTACATCTGGCAGATGATTAGTTTTGGTAATGAAAGTCCAAACATTGAACGGTTATTGTCCGGTACGTTCTCTGACGGCCTCCGTGGACCTCCAGCTGTGCATCTGACCTGGAAACAGGAAGTTGACCACATCACAGGGACTTTCACGAGCCTGCACGTGTGCCAATGATGCTGATGGTGTCTCCCCCTTATGTTTGTGAGATGAATTACAGCACACGCCAGAAGATCCAGCTGGAGCGTGTACGTGCACGGTGTCTGGGGGATTGCTGAGGGGAAAAGTCTAGCCTCGCCTGGGCAGGCGCTGGAAAGATGATTGTGGGTTTAGGGCGCCGTTTAGCTTCCTGGTTGGCCAGCGTCCAGCACACACACACACACAGACAGCCATATTCCATAACCTGGCATGAAGATGTCATTAGCAGAAAACACCAGTGGACTAGAAAGATCATTTTATCTTAGTAGCCGAGCACGTGTGACTATTTGAACGTTTGCACAAATGGGCAGTCACAGTCGCACCATTACTGTATGGCTCCCTCACTATATCATAGTTTTTAGAAATGAAGGAATGAAGGAATAAATGATGGCTGTTTGGTGGTCTCTTATTAGTCAAACACAAGTGATATGTAGTGTTGTGGTCACCAGGGGGCAGTAATGACACAAAACACTGATGAGACATAAGCTTACATGACATGTCCCACATCATAGACTGGAAAAAAGCTCTCCTCCCATCTCTTGTGGAAGTGGTAGTTTTTTTGTCATCTTAAGTTTAGAAGAAATAAATTCCAGGCCAACTAGTTAGGTCGCTAGCTAGCTGCCTTCGAGTTCCTGGAGCATAAGAATTGCAATGTGATGTAAACAAAGAATAATAGGAGTCCACTGGTCCAGCATGTACCCCCTCTCTCGCCCAAAAGTAAGCTGGGATAGGCTCCAGCATGCCTGCGACCCGAGTGAGGATAAGCGGCATAGAAGATGGACTATGTCTTATTTTGTCTTATTTCTACTATATTGGGTAACAGGAGTGTAAAGGTGACAATAGGGCTGTTATTTCATGTCGAGGGCTCGAACAATGTTGACAAACGTGTATTTAAAAGGTGGTAAACAGATTTTCTATGCTCTACCAAAATATTCCATTGATAAACATTGAATCCTGTATTGTGGAAATTAATTTATTGTGGTCGGGTCTGGAACCAATTAATTTCTATCAACGAGGGACGACTGTACAATCTTCCCAATAAAATCACATTTGGTTGTGTTTGTGACTACAGTGGACCCCTGGGTTTTATTCATCCGTTCAAAAAGGTCCAACTTTACAGAAATACGCAGTGTGCTTGAACGCCTCATCAGCACAGCGTGCACACGTGCTTTATGGGGAAGAAAGGGGACATAAATGGTTGTGTGTGTGTTCTATAAACCACACATACACAAACACACACACATAATGAAGAGAATTAAAGGATTCCATGGTTGGAATCTGTCTAGTGTCCCATTTGTAAAAGAACCAGTATCCATTCTTCACAGAGACACGTGCATGCTTTGTTTGGCCGTAGGATGATGAGTATGTATGTATGTATGTATGTATGTATGTACTTTATTTATCCCACAGCGGGGAAATTTACTTGTTACAGCAGCAAGACAAGTAAAGAGAACAGTGTAAAGAAAGCATAGTGTCTACAACATGGTTCAGGTGGTGCAGGTGTTGTAGAGCCTGACAGCGGTCGGTATGAAGGACCTGCGGAACCTCTCCTTCTTACACCGTGGGTGTAACAGTCTGCTGCTGAAGGAGCTGCTAAGGGAACCCACAGTGTCATGTAGGGGGTGAGAGGTGTTGTCCATGATGGACGTCAGCTTAGCCAACATCCTTCTCTCCCCCACTTCCTCCACGGAGTCCAGAGGACCGTCCAGGACAGAGCTAGCTCGCCTGATCAGTCTATTTAGCCTGCTCCTGTCCCTGTCCGTGCTGCCCCCTCTCCAGCAGCCCACAGCATAGAAGATGGCTGAGGCCACCACAGAGTCATAAAAGGTCCGTAAAAGAGTCCTGCACACACCAAAGGACCTCAGTCTCCTCAGCAGGTGAAGGCGACTCTGGCCCTTCTTGTAGAGGGCGTGGGTGTTGACGGACCAGTCCAGCTTGTTGTTAAGGTGAACAGAGTACTTCCTAATGACGACTCTGTGGGAATGCTGTAGCCCGAGGCACATCCGTACAGTACACTCATTCAAGTACAGTCCACATTATTATTGAAGTCTGCTAAATTGTGATGCTAGCCATGCTAATGTGTAGCTCGCTAGCTAGCTTGGAGCCTTACTACTGTAGGTGCAGTTTGAATGTGCTCCTATTCTGTCAACAATCACACTCGTTAGCATCCTATCTCCATTGACTCGGGATCAGATATAGCTTAAATAGCACCGTGCAGACTGTGCCCGGGGCATGCTTTCACTCCACCCAAGATAGAGCACCTGGGCCCACTTCACCCCTTAAGTTCCACGTTTGGCTCCTTTAAACGCGCAGATCTGCAGTCATGCACGGCACACTTCCTTCTTTTGGAGCACGGCATGATTACATGCACAAATAACATCAACGCGATTGCTCCTCACAGGTTCTCAATGATAGCTGACAATTCATAAAAGAAATCTGCTAATACAAAGACTGAAAATAATCCAAAAGTTAAACACACAGCATGCTTGATCGCCCACAACCACGTGAAGATGTGTCATTTAATTCATGCGATCGCTCCTCTTTGCAAGATATTAATGCACAGCAGAAATCAGGACTTGAAATAAGACTGGAGAAAATCTACAGTCAAACCGACAGCACGCTTGCTCACCCTTGACCACACTTGTGTGCATAATGTCATTTCATTCATGCAATCGCTCCTCTTTGAGTAATGAATGCACAGTAGAAATAATGAGGACTTGTAATGAGGCTGGAAATAATCTACAAAGTCAAACCCATAGCACACTCACTCACCTGCAACAATGTTTTATGTGCTTAATGACACAGATGTGTCATTTCATTCATGCAATCGCTCCTCTTTCTGAGTAATTAATGCACAGTAGAAAAAAAATCTGGTCTTGAAATAAGACTGCAAGTAATTTACATAGCCAAATCCACAGTACGTTCGCTCACCTATGACTACATTGTGTGTGTAATAAAGACATGTTTAATTAATGTGATTGACACAGATGTGTCTTTTAATTCATGTGATCTCTCCTCTTTGCAAGTAATTAATGCACAGAAGAAGCAATCAGGACTCACAATAAGACTGCAAATAATCCCCAAAGTCAAACCCACAGCACTCTCGCTTACCTACAACTACACTTTTGTATGTAATAAAGACATGTCGGTTAATTGATGCAATTGCTCCTCTTAGCAAGTAATTAACTCACAGCAGAAACAATCAGGCCTAAATAAGACTGGAAATCATCCACAAAGTCAGGGAAATTGCAGTAACGTAGCGTGAATGCTGAGTGTGAGCGCGTCAAGCGTGAGTATGGTGTGATACTTCCACGTCTTGTGTTCCACGTTTGGTGGAAAGAAAAGAAGAGAAGCTGTGGTCTTCTCGTTGAGGTGAAGGTGAAACATTGCCAGTTTATTTCAAAAGCACACCAATGCGTCCTGTCCTAAATTCAAGGTCCTTGTCCCTCCAAAGGTTGTCTTTGGTGCTCCTCGGCGACGCTACAAGATGAGTGTCTGACCAAGAATCTTGCGGTTGATCTCGGCTAAGGCCACGGAGAAGACGAAGGCCTTCTCGTCTGAGAGGCCCGCGTAGACGTCCACTTCCTTCTCTTGTTTGTCTGCCGGCACCAGAACACACGCGTTGGTCTTCCATCAGAAACATTGCGGTCCCACAACGGCCTACCTTTGTCCTCCTCCTGCTTCTTCACGCCCACAGTCTTGGGTCGGCCCCGCCCCCGCCTGATGGGGTCCGACTGACTGTTGGCTCGGGATCTCCTCCTGTTCTCCGCGTCGTTGGTCAAAGGAGAGTCCGTACGATCCTTGCGGATGCGCTCTGTCCTCCGCCGCTTGGAGTCCAGCTTGTCTGACGCGGGCGACAAAAACAACATGCGTGAAGGGGGGGGCGGGGCTGAAACCTTTACTATTTTGGTAGCACACCTTCTGCGGCGTTTGGTGACGAGCAGTCGTTTGACTTGGCGTTGAGGAGCTTCCTGCTAATAAACACATAACCGCACGGGCACGACTTGCAGGCCACGGGAATCTGCACGTGATAAGATGAGAGACTGTGATCATGATGCATCACTTCCTGTCTTTAGCTGAGCTCTTTTCATTCCACAGCGACGCAGGCGGACAAAAAAGGAACTGCATGTCGCTGAGCTGCCAATCACTACGCAGGTAAGGCCCGCCTCTCCATGTAGTTCATACATTATCTTTCACATTTGTTAGTGTGGATTCAATTGGAATATTATTGTTGTTTACATCTGCATAATACATTAACAAATAATATAATGAGCCTCCAGTTTGGCAGCAAGAGCTTTAAAAATGTCGAAAAGAGGCTTCATTGTGTGATTTATCAACACCAAATCTAACTTAGCGAGCAGGAATATTTAGTCCTCAAATTTGCAGTTGAAGTGTTGAGGGCTTCTTTTTTTTTTAAGTGGAACGACTGCAGGGCAAATGGGACGTGTGCTGAGGCTGAGACGGATTTCCGCCAAACTAGCAAGCTAACAACTGGCCTCACTTGTCATTTAAAGCACCTTATAGCAACTGCACTCCCAGCTACGCAGACTTTCACATCAAACACATCTTCCTCACCTGTTGGTCGCATTCTGGACACGATTTAGTAGCCATTTTGACTTTCTTTGTTTTATTTGTCGACATAGTCTGACTCCTCCGGCGCAGGGCGAAAAAACAACCGCGGCCGCTCAGCTCACTTGGACGAAAACATTAAAAACATGTCAAATAAAAGAAGGCAATGGTGAATTAGACGTGAATTAATCACACGCACACGACAACACGGCAGCTCAAAATAAAAAGTACAGAACTGGACTCCAGCTACGCGCATGCGCACGTAGGCCCGCTGCCGCTGCGTGGCATTCACGGACCATGTGGAAAATACGGTTTTGTAGCGCTTTGCATTTTTTAGACGCAAAAGTCAGTTTGGATTGGGGGAGGGAGGGACATTTAAGTTGGAAATTTTCACCTTTATTTCCTCCCCAAACAAGTATTATTTATCCAACACAATGTTGTTGCTGCACGGTAGTTTTTTTATATTTCAAAAGCTAAAAAGTTTGTTACAGGGTAGCTGTAATTGTGAATTGCTTTTCTTCTACCATTGACAGAAGATGCGGCCCATGTTTAACTTTCTATACAAGCTTCTTCTTCACGTTTGTTGGCTACAATGACAAGGGATACATGTTTTCCTCCAATTAATATATTATTCCTTGATATGTCTCTGCGTATTTTATTGACACTGTAGGCTGCTTGTGAGCTAGCTAGACAACATGAGAGGGTGAATATATTAATAATACTTTGTGAATACAAAATAAAAAAAAGAGCAACATACATAGTTAAGAAATGATTTTATTTCAGTAAATGACAAGGATAAATCTTACTTCCTGGACGTGATTTACAAGTGGCCTTGCAAACAAAAGAAAAAAAACGACTGCTCGACGACGCCTCCGAAAAGAAAGACCAACGATACGAAAGAGATGAGCAGACGAGTGAGAGGCTGCGGCCAATAATTTTCCAAATCTTCACACACAAACCTGGAAATAATTACATCATCAGAACGGTGGCGCCACGATGCCATCGTGTGACGATCTAGCAACATGATGCGTGTTAAGAGACAGACAGAGAGGAAGTGTTGGGGTTAAGTGCAGTGTCGCTCATCTCCAACCGCTATTCATCATCTAACGAGGAGGAGAAGATGGGGAAGGCTGGCTGGGATGAGACGGCCGAGCAGACGCGTACGTGCATCATCCACGACGGCGCTCACAGCTTCTGTGGCGTGACCTTTTCAGAGGACCAGGCCCTCGTAGACCGGACCCTCGGACTCGGGGGATTCTCTCTGCAGACGAAGATGTTCCAGTGTGTTGTGGAAGTGTTTGTTGATCTGCTCGCTCTCCTCGCTGGCCTCCAGGTTGGGAAGATCCTCCCTGATCTTCTGGATGAGCTGGTTCAGCACCTGGACAGTCACCTGGACACGCCATGCAGGCTGTTGGTCCCACGAGACAGGAAGTTAGGTGGCGGTGGCGTCTTACTTACAGCATCGTTTTCCCGCTCGTAGAAGCACACATATCTGTTGAGGATCTCGATGAAGAGTTGGACCTGCAGCGAGGGGTCCATGCACTGGTTGGCGATCTTCAGAGCCTTCTTTAGGCACTCCATCACCCGCTTCCCATCTCGGATCTAACAGCAGTTAACCGATAAGACCGGTGGCACATTCATCATCAGGCATCATCATTTTCATCATCGCCATCCCACCTCCTCGCCGTTCTTGTCCGTGCTGCGTCCCGACCAGAAGAGGTGAGCGCAGATGCTGACGGCGCGGCACTGGTCGGGTTTCTTGAGCAGCTTGGAGGCCGCCAGCGCGCACTGAGTCCTCAGAGGCTCGTGATTCTCTTCGCTGAAGCATTTCATCCTCTCAAAGGTGCCGATGATGAGCGTGATGGCCGCCAGCTGTGCTTTGGAGTCGCTGATCTCGTCCTCGTACAGCGAGAAGGCCTGAACAAAAATCATCAGACATCAAACACTCGAAGAGTGAAAATGGAAATGTAAAAATCCTACCTGAGACATGAACTCGTATGCTACGGTCTCGTGGTTCTCAAAGCCGATCTCGCCTGCCGCCAGCGCCCCCTGCAGGAAGAGTCGCAGCGGCAGCTCGGCCAGCTCGGCCTTGAGGAGCGCGCTGTTGGTCTGGTGCGCGAAGGAAAAGATCTTCTGACACTTCTTCTCCCACTTGTCATCCTGACGAGGTGGGGACATACAGACACCAGGGTGAGGATGGATGAAGAACGTGATAGAGACCAAGGTGAGGATGGATGAAGAACGTGATAGACACCAGGGTGAGGATGGATGAAGAACGTGATAGACACCAAAGTGAGGATGGATGAAGAACGTGATAGACGTTCAGGTCTTGATCCTTCGATTTTATCAAATTATCGGCCCATTTTTAAACTACAAAAACCTTTTATCTCAAAGATTTTAGAAAGAAGTGTTCTTGCACAGATGCAGCCTTTTTTAGATGAAAATGGGATTTTAGACACCTTCCAGTCAGGTTACAGGGCATTTCATAGCACTGAGTCTGCACTTTTAAAAGTTTTTAATGACCTGTTTTTAATGACTGATACTGGTGGTTCAGCCATTTTAGTGCTTTTAGACCTGACTGCTGCCTTTGACACAGTGGACCACACTATTCTTTTATCTCGCTTGGAAAACTGTGGGTGTCAGGGGGACTGCCCTTGATTGGTTTAGGTCTTACTTGTCAGGGAGATGCTTTACTGTGGGATTTGGTGACTCCACCTCATCTACTGTCCCCCTTGAATGTGGAGTCCCCCAGGGATCAACCCTGGGGCCCATCCTATTTGTTCTGTACCTACAGTAATCCCACTTAGCACAATTTTTAGAAAGCATGGCATCTCCTATCACTTTTATGCAGATGACTGCCAGATCTATTTACCAATTACAAGAAATGACCATGACCCCCTGACTCCCCTTCTTGAGTGCTTTAGTGACGTCAAGGTCTGGTTGGCTCAACATTTTTTAAAGCTCAATGAGGGGAAGACAGAAGTTATCATCCTTAATAATAATGACCCCCACTTGGACTTGGGTCCCATGAAAAACCATGTCAGTCCCACAGCCACCAGCCTTGGCGTCATCATTGATAGTGATTTTAAACTTAATAAACAAATCAATGCCGTTGTAAAATCTTGTTTTTATCATCTTCGGCTTTTATCCAAAGTCAAATCATTTTTATCATTGCAACATTTCGAACAAGCCATGCACGCTTTTATCTCGTCACGTCTGGACTACTGTAATGCGCTTTACTCTGGAATAAGCCATAAATGACTCTCTCGCTTACAGTTAGTCCAGAACTCTGCAGCACGGCTTTTAACAGCAACCAAAAAGAGGGAGCATATTACCCCAATTTTAGCTTCCCTGCACTGGTTGCCTGTGCGTTTTAGAATTGATTTTAAGATTTTATTGTTTGTTTTTAAGGCCTTGAATGGGCTGGCCCCTCAGTACATCTCGGACCTCATCCAAATCTACACTACAGCGCCACTTTGGGGTCCGAAGGCCAGCTCCAACTGGTGGTGCCTAAGACCAGACTTAAGACCAGAGGAGACCGGGCCTTTTCTGTTGTCGGCCCAAATCTGTGGAACACTCTCCCCCCTCATGTAAAAACGGCCCCCACAATTGAAAGCTTTAAGTCTCGTCTTAAAACCCACTTTTATTCTGTGGCTTTTAACTCTGTGTGAGTCGTGTGGTCTTCTGTGTCTTTTATTATTTTTTAAGTTTTTATTGGTTTTATTTATTTTAGTTTTCTAAATTAAATTTACTTATTTATTTTTTTACCTACTTCTTGGACCTTTGTCTTTTATTGTTTCGATTTCTTGTTTTAAATATTTTATTGTAGTACGCTTCTTTGTTTCTATTTGATCTTTTACTTTTTATTGTCGTAATTTTTACTTATTATTTACATTTACATTCCTTTATTTACTTATTATTTATGGTTTTGCTAGTCTGTGCAGCACTTTGGAAACAGTGTTTATAAAATGGGCTATATAAATAAAGTGGAATGGATTGGATTGGATAGACACCAAAGTGAGAATGGATGAAGAACGTGATAGACACCAGGGTGAGGATGGATGAAGAACGTGATAAACACCAAGGTGAGGATGGATGAAGAACGTGATAGAGACCAGGGTGAGGATGGATGAAGAAGAACGTGATAGAGACCAGGGTGAGGATGGATGAAGAAGAACGTGATAGAGACCAGGGTGAGGATGGATGAAGAAGAACGTGATAGAGACCAGGGTGAGGATGGATGAAGAAGGTGATAGACACCAAGGTGAGGATGGATGAAGAACATGATAGACACCAGGGTGAGGATGGATGAAGAACGTGATAGACACCAAGGTGAGGATGGATGAAGAACATGATAGACACCAGGGTGAGGATGGATGAAGAACATGATAGACACCAGGGTGAGGATGGATGAAGAACGTGATAAACACCAAGGTGAGGATGGATGAAGAACGTGATAGAGACCAGGGTGAGGATGGATGAAGAAGAACGTGATAGAGACCAGGGTGAGGATGGATGAAGAAGAACGTGATAGAGACCAGGGTGAGGATGGATGAAGAAGGTGATAGACACCAAGGTGAGGATGGATGAAGAACATGATAGAGACCAGGGTGAGGATGGATGAAGAACGTGATAGACACCAGGGTGAGGATGGCTGAAGAACGTGATAGAGAGACCAAGGTGAGGATGGATGAAGAACATGATAGACACCAAGGTGAGGATGGATGAAGAACATGATAGACACCAGGGTGAGGATGGATGAAGACGAACGTGATAGAGACCAGGGTGAGGATGGATGAAGAAGGTGATAGACACCAGGGTGAGGATGGATGAAGAACGTGATAGAGACCAAGGTGAGGATGGATGAAGAACGTGATAGAGACCAAGGTGAGGATGGATGAAGAACGTGATAGACACTAAAGTGAGGATGGATGAAGAACGTGATAGACACCAAGGTGAGGATGGATGAAGAACGTGATAAACACCAAGGTGAGGATGGATGAAGAACGTGATAGAGACCAGGGTGAGGATGGATGAAGAACGTGATAGAGACCAGGGTGAGGATGGATGAAGAAGAACGTGATAGAGACCAGGGTGAGGATGGATGAAGAAGGTGATAGACACCAGGGTGAGGATGGATGAAGAAGGTGATAGACACCAGGGTGAGGATGGATGAAGAAGGTGATAGACACCAGGGTGAGGATGGATGAAGAACGTGATAGAGAGACCAAGGTGAGGATGGATGAAGAACGTGATAGAGAGACCAAGGTGAGGATGGATGAAGAACATGATAGACACCAAGGTGAGGATGGATGAAGAACATGATAGACACCAGGGTGAGGATGGATGAAGAACATGATAGACACCAGGGTGAGGATGGATGAAGAACATGATAGACACCAGGGTGAGGATGGATGAAGAACATGATAGACACCAAAGTGAGGATGGATGAAGAACGTGATAGAGAGACCAAGGTGAGGATGGATGAAGAACATGATAGACACCAAGGTGAGGATGGATGAAGAACATGATAGACACCAGGGTGAGGATGGATGAAGAACATGATAGACACCAGGGTGAGGATGGATGAAGAACATGATAGACACCAAAGTGAGGATGGATGAAGAACGTGATAGAGAGACCAAGGTGAGGATGGATGAAGAACTTGATAGACACCAGAGTGAGGATGGATGAAGCAGAAGAGGATGTGGGCTCACCAGGGAGGAGTTCTCCTTGTATCTAAAGGCCAGCTGGTAGGCAGCAAACACCAGAGGAGGGAGAGTGTAGCGAATCCTTTGGTTCCCACCAGCACCAAAGTGTTTGCGGGCTGTGTTGAGGATCTGCATACGTGTGAGAAAGTGGATGTCAATGATCAGGAGGGAAGGAGGGAGGAAGGAAGGAAGGAAGGTCCGTCAACGTGGACTCACAAGGTACTGCTGGTCCGCATCATCAGAGTGCAGCAGATGGATGAAACGACCCACGAGGCTCTGCTCCTCCGCAAAGTCCTCTGGGTCGGGATCGTCAGCCGGTTGGTCCGGCTGGTCCTGAATGAGGGTGGACACCAGGTTCAAGATGGCGTCCACCTGTCGAGAAGCAGAAGAGCGCAAGCGTCGGGTTAGAGGGAACGGTTGGCCAGGGACTGGTACCTTCGTGAGCTGACCTGCTCCTGGGCCACGATGGTGGTGTTGTCGTCCAGCGTGTTGCTCAGCACGTAGCAGCTCATGCTCTTGCGCGACTCGTAGTCGAAATACTCAAAGAGAGGCGGGAAGTGTTTGAGCTGCAGCACCGTCAGGATGTTGTTGTACGTGTCGACGGGGATCTTCAGCAGCCGGGTCAGCTCCTTGGACACGGCACTGCTGGTCGCTATGCTACGTGGAGCAAGGAGGCCAGCTGTGATCACGTGACTAACCCGGGCCTGCTGCCTTATCTCTTGCGATACAACGCGGCCACTCAAAGACTTACTGCTCCAGGTTGAGCTTGTTGAAGATCTCCACGGTGCTCTCCAGCACTTTATCCACATAGTCCACACGGTCAGGGTAACACTTCATGGCCAAATTGATGAGGGACACCTGCAGAGACACCACGTCCTCGGACGGCATGTCCTGGCGAGACTGGAAAAAAGAAATGAAAATGAAAACAAAGAAGAGGAAAGGATGGATTCCTAAAAGTGAGCTACCTGGATGACTGTGGCCACTTGCTGGGAGAAGATGTCAAACAGTTTGATCTCAGCTGGAATGCCGGGCCCATCTTCTCGATGGGCAAAGAGGGCCAGTCTGGAAGGAAGCCCCCCACATTAGTACCCGCCAATCAACACAGCCTCCATCCCACCCTGCGAGCGTACCTGTCAATGAGGGCGATGATGATGTTCTTCACGTTGACGTGCTGATGAAGCTCAGCGCAGGAGCGCAGGAAGGGGTTCAGGGTCTGCAGGTGGAACTCGTCTGGGAACACCTGGCAGCACGCAGGAGGATAGCGTTAAAAGCTCCACGATCACATGACGCCCTGAGTGCCGCATCTACCTGGATGATGCACTCCATCAGATACTCCTGCGCCAGGGAGTCTCTGCAGTTCACAACCTGCTCCAGCACGCCGGGAAGAACAATCTGTGGAAAGACAACACTTCCTGCAGATGGAAGGTCCCACAACATTGTACTACCTAGCAGGAGGGTTACAGTCAGTTTTTGGAGGAAATCATGCAAATTCAATTCCACGAATCCCTCATTTATGACGGTTCTTTCAGCAGTCTATTTACTGCATGAGGGATTCCTTACTTCCACAGTACATGGAATATTTCCATAGTTAAAGCACAGACAACCTGTTTAGCACCATCTAAAGACGCTTTTTAACATGACTAGAGCCTTCTAGACATGAAATAACACCCTATAGTCACCATTACACTCCTCTATTACCCAATATAGTACACATAAGAGAAAATAAGACATAGAAAACTTGTTTACCAACTTCTAAATACACTTTCTAACATTATTAGAGCCCTCTAGATGTGAAATAACACCCCTAAAGTCACATTTACACTCCTATTACCCAATATAGTAGACATAATAAAACATAATACCAACTCGGGTTGTTCATTTTTTTGTACAGTACTTCCTGCAGTGGCTAATGTCTCATCAGTGTAACATTACTGGCACCTAGTGACCAGTGTGGAATATTACATATTAGCACAATGTCTTTGAATGTGTGTATTTGACTTCATTTAGCCGTTTCTCTGCTTACAATTGCTTCATTTAGGCATAAAAATACATAGAATTTGCTTCAATATAGATATTATTTGACTAATAATAGGCCACATGCAACCACAAACCAACAATGATTTATTAATTCATATATTTTTGAAAAACTGTGCCAGTAAAGCTGCAAAATTCGAAGTGTGGAATTACTGTAATCTGTTCTTGACAGCCAAAAATATAAAGAAAAAATACATTTTCTACAGAATGATGCTAGTTTCACATGTAGAAAACAATGTGAAATAATTATAAATGAGGAATGAATTCTACAGAGTTTCTCACCTTCTACCACACTGCCAATTGCCACTTTCTTTGGCCCCATCGTGTGTTATTTAGCAGCCATACTCAATAATAAGATGCACTGTCAATGAGTCAGCAACAGACCTGACATTGGTATCGCTAATCATCCATCCATCTTCTATGCCGCTTATCCTCACTATGGTAGCTTGTATGCTGGAGCCTAACCCAGCTGAGGCGGGGTACACCCTGGACTGGTGGCCAGCCAATGGCAGGGCACATATAGACAAACACTCACATTCATACCTATGGACTATTTAGAGCAGGGGTCACCAACGTTTTTCATTGTGAGAGCTACTTTTACAAAATGAAAATAGCCACGAGCTACTCATTTTTGTAACATTTATTTTCAGAGCTTATTTTAAACCCAAACAAAGCGAATATGCTTGTTTTACAGAATACATTTCTTTCTACTGTTCTTTCATTATTAACTGAAAACCTGAATGAAAAACAGGCTTGCTGGCACCTCATGTGGTCGTGGGGGCTACCTGGTGCCTGCGGGCACCACGTTGGTGACCCCTGATTTAGAGTCTCCAATGAAGCTAAAATGCATGTTTTAGAACCCGTGTCAAACTTGTGCCATGGAGGGCCGAGATGCTGCAGGTTTTCTCTCCAACCACTTTCTACAGCAGGCGATTTAAGTGACGAGCTCCTTCCCTCACATTGAAGGTGTTGATCATTAAAATCACCTGCTTTAGTGACCGGCTGGAAAGAGAACCTGCAGTGTCTTGGCCCTCAATGGCACGAGCTTGACACCCCAGTTTTAGAGGAAACCAGAGGACCCGGAGAAAACCCACGAACGCACGCACGGGGAGAACATGCAAACTCCACACAGAGATGCCTAACGGAGATTCCAACCCAGACCTCATGACCATGGCTAGTCAAGTGGTGGATAATAAGGATACATCGATATCAAATACACAATGGCAAAAAAAGAATAGCATGATAACATCCCTCACCTGTTTGTACTTGTCGACGTTGACGCCCTCCAGCTGGCTCAGGCGGACCAGGTTGGTGCCCACCAGGATCCTCAGCTCCTGGCGCTCCTTTTCCCTCTTCTCCCGATCCCGGCTGTGACCCTGATGCTGCATCCGCACCCACAACTTGTTCATCTCTGCAAAGTTGAGCAGGACAAAGTCCACCGAGTCGTTGATGTCGCCCGTCATCTCCTCCAAACCTCTGTGTGGAGAAAAAGGATGATGCAATCCAGCACCTCAGGAGGTTTGGCTTTACACGCCACGTGGAGAGAATCTGGCTTTGCTCACTCGGACTGCTCGCCGTCATCCGGCAGGATGTTGCGAGTACACTGCAGCAGGTAGTTTCTCAGGAAGAGGCCCCTGAGCGGGTGCTGGACACCACGGCACATCTCCACCAGGTCCTTCAGGATGTCCTTACGAGACTGCGGGAAGGAACGCACGTACACCACTCCCACTGTGATGAGCAGATACCTAAAGCCAGGAGGAGGAGACCAGGATGAATGACTAAAAGCTGGAGTTATGTTCTTTTATAAGACAGCGAGAGAGATGATGGATGAAGATGCAGGAGATACTCACAGCCTGGGGATGATGTTGCCTGCGTACTGGACCAGCTCATACAGATCTGCCACCTTGCGTCCTTTTGCAAACTCGTCTGTGAGGTAGACCTCCAGGTAGTGGAGTTCATCAGAGATGGCCATATCTGAGAAGGCTGTTAGGGACTGCATCTGATCACCACAGTCGTGTGCATCCACCTTTGCAATGTCCCTTCGCATTTATGCATTCATTTATTTGTGGCGGCCCGCCAAGAATACATGTGGACCACCACAGATAGGCCTGTTGATTTACAATGGGACTGTCTGTGAATGTAGCTTGTTGTACAGTAGACGGCATCGTTGCTTCACATACATGGTCTGCTGTAGCAGAAGACGTAGCCACTCGGTCGCCATATTTAGCGAGTATTCACATCCCTCTCTGCTGTTTTTCAAAAAGGCGACTAGCGCCAAATCTCACCACTGTTTCTGGTCTTATGGAACCCTGTTGAAGACCAACATTCTTCTCAACGTGCTGCGGGTTCTGCTGTGGCCGCCCACCCATCTACAAGTACTCACCGATAGCTCTGTCTTGCTTGGGACAACATACTTATTTTTGCTTTTCATGTTTTTTATGCTCACTTTTTGTCTCCCACTGCGTCCAGAAAAATGACACGCACGTGCGTCATGGCCAATTATGCAACTTTGGCAACAACGTCTCCAACCACTGATAGATTGTAGTCCTGTGGGAAACAACATACAGCCATCAGTCATTTATGACGGTTCATTGGTTCCAGACCCCACCGTGGTAATTCAATTTCCACCAAGTAGGATTCCTTATTTATGAACAGAATATTGTTAGTGACACCTGTTTACCACCTTCTAAATACACTTTTTAACATGATTAGAGCCCTCTAGACACGGAATAACACCTCTATAGTCACCTTTACACTCCTATTACCCGATATAGTAGATGTAATAAGAGAAAATAAGACGTAAATAAGACTCGCACTCATGTGTGTTGTTGTTGTAAATGTGTTCCGGTGCTGGGGGAGCTGAGTGGGAGAGGGCAGTCAGGAAGTGACATCTGGGTTCAGAGTTTTAGGGTCACAAGGTTAGCCTGTTATAGGAATGATTGTGCCTGTTGTTCTAACAATCAAGCGTGGTGCTTGTGTGTCACAGTGGACCTTACAGTAACATTACAGACACCTAGTGACCAGCACACAATACTACAACATCTTTAAATGCGTCTTCTAATTGCCGTATATATTTTGCTTCATTTAGCCATTTTTATGCTTGAAAATGTTTAATTGAGACAAAAATACGTGAAATGCGCTTAAATAGGCATATTTTTTGACTAATAACTGGCCATACGCAACCAAAAAACAGCATTATTTATGAATGAATACATTTTTAAAAACCGTGATAGAGGGAAGCCATGAAATTCAACGGGATTACAGTATATGACTCACGATGGTGTCCCAGGTTGAATACTTGAAGGATACAGAGCTCGTAGTAGCTCTTTGGAGACAGCATGGAGGTCCTCAGCTCCCCCAGCATGTTGGAGGCGTGTTTCAGCGCGTCCATCAGCTTGTTCTTGTCCTTGTGGACACACGCACACAACTGAGTGAAGCTCAACACAACAAACAACAACAACACACAGCCCAGCCTCACGTGACCAAGTGTCACAATACATCACATGATGCCTAACATTCATATGACCTACCAGGCATCGCTTCATCTGGAAGGACTGGACCTTGACGGCCTGCACGGCTTCATCCAGAAGCTTCTCCTGCTCATCCTGGGGTGACTGCTGCGTGGTCGGCTGCGGCAGAACAAACAATTGTGAAAAACACAACATGGCGTTACTGACTTCCGAGTATTGCTGTCATTTGGTGCAGCAGTAGATGCATGTTATGGAATCACAGGAGTGCCAAAATTAAAAGGGAATACGTGTGGAAATACAACGAGAATCAATAATACAAAAATATACAAATGTAGTCATATTCTTTTACCATTTTGTCATTGTTTTTTCTGTATTGTCTTTGTTTTTTCCAATTTGTCGTTGTTTTTCATGTTTTGTATTTGTCTTTTCCACTTGCATTTTGTCATTGCATTTAGTAATGACAAAGACAATACCATGCAAATGCGAAAGAAAGATCAGCAAAGGCTGTGGGCGGGTCATTCTGCCAGGATGATGACTATTCCATACATGATTACACGATTCCTCTTTGATGTGGCTAAAAAATGTCACGGACAGAAAGTAGACGCAAATACACGTTTATCAAAACTAAACGGGGGAAATTTAAATATGATGGACGTGGTCGAATTGAGAAGAGGTGTTCAACGTGAATTATGAGCAATTGCTCGGTTGGTGGAAGATGTCATGGAAAGTTTTTATAAAAAAGTTTTTAAAGTCTTTAAAAGCTATATCTGCGTTGATGAATGCAGATATGGATGAAGCTGTGTGGCGCAACCTTGAGGAGGTAAATGCCTTATTTGATCTTATTTATTTCCCGTTTACTTTGGACCCGCCCACAGCCACTTTCACATTTGCATGATATTGTCTTTGTTATTACTAAATGCAATGACAAAACGCAAGTGGAAAAGACAAATACAAAACAGAAAAAACAATGACAAAATGGTAAAAGAATATGACTACATTTTTTTTTATTATTGATTCTCTTTGTATTTCCACATTTGTATATTTTTGTATTATGGATTCTCTTTGTATTTCCACACGTATTCCCTTTTAATTTTGGCACTCCTGAGATTCCATAGCACTTGTCACTATATTAATGAACAGATGCATTAGAATGCAAGGAAGCTTAAGAGGTGCTTGCAGAGTTACGGTGGTATCTACTGTACAGAGTTGGAACACTGTCCCATTATAATGTGTTTATGAGCGAGGGCAAACAGATGTACATATATGTTTAGGGGGTAAAGGAGCTTTAATGACTATCATTGAAGACATTAGGAGCAGCACGGTCGCGTGTTTGAAGCGTCACCGGTTGCTACGTCTCATCTTGACTGCTAGGATAACATCTGACAGAGAAGCTAAGCTAACAATATCAAACATCTGAGCGCCAAGAATAAAACCATTAGCTCGTTTGTCACTGCGCATAAAACTGCACCGGTGTATGGACGAATCCTTACATAAAAAGCCAACAAAATGAAAGATCTGAGTCGAAGATCCTGCAGTTGGTAGCTGTTAGCCTAGCTAGCCAGCATGACGGAAGCGTTAGGCCACATTGGCGCTCCAACGTTCGTCTGGTTTGGGATCGCCGAGAGGCACAAGCATGTCGCCATCTTGACGGCTTTAAGACGCGCATCGTGTGTTTGGACGACGTTTCTCGGCCGGAGAAGACTCACCATGGTTGTGAGATGTCAGAGCAGTCCAACAGCGGTGCCTGTCATGTGACTCCGAGATGCGTTCACGGTCTCCTTTCTGAGCCGTCCCGTCGTGACGTCACGAGGACGCAGCTGGCGGAGCCGGATGAGACCCCAACATCAGGGGTAGGCGATACTGCCAATTTTTGTATAGGTTCGATACCGATTAGAGACAGCGTCTGTATACCGATACTTTTAACTTGAAAAATGTTCAAGATCATTGTTGATCATAACAATCACCCTAACACACGGAGCATATTTAAAATAATTTTTTGAACATACAGTTGTTTGAGCGCCATAAAGTCCGTGGCAAATAAACAAAAGCCAAAACTACTCATTTTTTAACTTATTCCCCGAGTTTTAAGCAATATAAACGTATATCATCCATCCATCCATCTTCTATGCTTCTTATGGGGGTATGCTGGAGCCTATCCCATTCGACTTTGGGGGAGAGGTGGGGTACAGCCAATCTCAGTAACCATATATCAATGTAACTGTATATTTGTGACAATACGTACATCCAATAATCCTAGTGATGGGTAGATGGGGCATCACGTATCGTTTAGACGCAGTGACACACTGTATTGACAGTGTTGCTGAATACTGACACCTGGTGGACTTAAAAAATCCCTGCAGGAAACATAGTCGACAGCCTCAACTAACACTGATTTGATTACCTATTGTATACAGTACCGGCCGCACGGTGGTCTAGTGGTTAGCACGTTGGCCAACAGTAACAACCTGGATCGGGAAAACCTGGGTTCGATTCATTTCTTGCATGTTCTCCACGTGTTCGTGGGTTTTCTCCGGGTATTCCGGCTTCCTCCCACATTCCAAAAACATGCAGGTGGGGTAAACTGGTGACTCTAAATTGCCCATAGATATGAATGTGAGTGTGAATGATTGTTTGTCTATATGTGCCCTGCGATTGGCTGGCGACCAGTCCAGGGTGTACCCCGCCTGTCGCCCGAAGTCAGCTGGGATAGGCTCCAGCATGCCCCCGCGACCCTAATGAGGAGAAGGTATAGAAAATGGATGAGTGGATGTCATTTACCGATGTCATACCGTCATTTACGTATTTGCATTCACATTTTCTTGTTCCATATATGTAATTTAATTAAAAATCCTCTTTGATATTTGAGACACAGTGGATAAATTAGTGAACATCTGTCATAATGTCAAAACCTCAGTGAAAGTGCTGTGAATGACAATGACAATGGACTCGTTGTTGAAAGATTTTTATTCAACAAAATGAGTTTCTCCAGTGTTTTGTAATTCTAGTCTATTTCGTTTCTTTGACGCAGTTTCTCCTGCTTTGGAGAATATGCGCACAGAAGATGCTGGTGTGCATAGAAACTGCCGCACAAATGCAACATTTCACCTGCAAAAAAATAATATGAATAATAAACTAAGAGTTATTTTGAAAAGAATTTCAATAGAACAGAATATTTGGAAAATATGACAAGAAGTGGGTAAAATGAGGAGATCGATAGAAATACCTTATTTTCCGACAGAAGGTCAAAATGATCCCACACGGCAGAAAATGTACGTTTTCCATGGAGATCCTCCATCTTTGACCGCAATATTCGCCAAGCAATGAACGCGTCAATAACTCGATGCTCGTTTTGCGCTTCCATCCTATTGACAGATGCGCTTCCTTATAAACACAGTTTGGCGCGCGACTGCCTTGTCGACACAGTTCCGGCATTGGTCACGTGACTATCTTAAAGCGGTACGCGCACCGACACGGGGTTTGCCCCGGGAGCTCGGCGCACTCATCGGCGCATCTGTGTCGCTGGACCCATCACTAATCCCAACCCTCGGTATCAATATCACCGACGTTTCGGTCGACCCGCCCAACCTCAGAGGACATCATCATGCACTGTTTCACACATTTAGGGAACCTAAACAATTTTGTTGTTGTTTTTCCTGTGCAATTCACATCATCTTCAAAATACCCGTTTATTATGGGAAAGGCTGTTATTATTTAATTTAAAAAACAATGAAAACGTCAGTCCAGCATGGAGCCGCCGTGTGGACCGTACCATCTTCCACTCACCCCACAATGAGGGGATCATGTACCGTCTTCGACAGCGCTACCTTCCCATGATCGGGCATACAAAGAGTGTGAAATGATACGAGCCATCGGTAATAAACAATGAATAAAGACACATATTGAATGAAAAGAAACAATGCAACATAGTCTCGGTGCGGTCCGAGACACCCCCACAGAAGAGGTGTGATGGTAGTGGCCAAGCTGCCATTTTAGCCCAGTGACGGCTAACATAGCCCCCAAGTTAGTGTAGTGTCTTTACCCCTTGGTGCTAAACTTCCGACTTAATTAAAAGTACAGTACAAAAATAACATTTGCTCACAAGCATCCAACACGGCGGCTTGCTCTGAGTCAAACAAGTCCAAATAAACAGTGGCGTAAAGGACAGGTAAGTTGCTCATTTGAAGTTCGGCTTGTTGGAGCTAGCCTGCTAGTTTAGCCAAGCAGCTGACTGTCAAACTTGTTAGTGGCACTAAGCTAACGTGAGAGCCATGATAATGCTCATAGCTGTTGTGCTTTGCAGGCGATAAACAGGCTGACAATAGTCTCTATGCGGACCTAATGGCTACAAGAAGAGGCTGGTGTCAAGTTCATTCACTGTTGGTAGTTTTTGTCCAACTCTATTTATATCCTAAGGAGCGTGATGTCACCTAACGCGGAAGTCACCGGCGTCTTATTAAAAAAAAACAACTTTATTCAACTTTGACACGATGACAGTTGCCCACATTGACAGACATCCGATTTTGTCAAGTCTGCATCAGTATAGTGATGATTTGATAAATGAAATATATCAGTTGTCATGTTGTACGATGATGATGAATAATCCAAAAACACACAAACACCACAAAACATGCAAAAGAAAAAGGCTGCAAACACAGTGGTTCCTCAGTTTTTGTTTATTTGTTCCGCAAGTTCAGACGAAAACTGAAACTTACGAAAACCGAGACAATTTTTTTCCCATGGGAAAAAATGCAAATCCAAATCCTGTTTTCGTGGGTTTAATGAGCTGGAAGCCCAAATTATGTAAAAATAAACAAATAAATACTTGAAATCGTTTAAATTGTGGGCCCTGAATCTATAATCTATGAAAGTTTAACTTTTTGAATGGAATTATGGAAATTAAACAACTTTTCCATGACATTCAAATTTTTTGGAAAGGGTCTGTATATTGGAGAAGATCTTTATGCACTTTGAAATGTTTTTTTTCGTCGGGTGAGTTACAAATTTTGTGTTTATCGAGCAGTGTTGACAGCCGTTGTTTTGACCTCTCGTAGGTCGCCGTTCGTGTCCTGTGCACGAAGCGGCGAAAAAAAAACACGTGAAGTGGGCCAAATTATTCATCATTACTAGTCGGATTTTACTTACTTTTATCCGTCATATTATATGTCGTTGACATTTATCCGAACCAAATAAATTCGAGCGTGTTTGTTGATAAATTGCTCCATATTTAACCCGGAAGCGATCGGCGTGTCCCTCAGCACCCCATGTTGTAGTCCGTGTTACATTTAAGAAAGAGTGGACTTCGGAGGGTTGCTATGGGAAATGGAAGATGTCTCGAGCTCTGGTATGTTGGGTGTGTGTTTTGCAATGTTTGAAGTTTGTGTTTATAACATTACCAAGGTCTATCCACGAGTTTGAAATTTTACCCAAAATGTAACACTTGGGTACCCTTGATCTGAGCCATGCACATATGAATATAAATATGAATAAAACCTCATGGTATTATTACACAATTCCCCATGCATTTGATTATTATATTTGTACTAACAAATTGAGGGATAACTTGCTTTGAAATGAGAAGTAAAGTGAGAGTGTCATGGTGACAAGCAGACATTCAAGTATTTATTTTTGAAAAATGCGTGGAATATCTAATACTGACGTGTAGAAGAACTGCATGCAGTAACATTTTTCTGTCAAAATGACAGATCAAATACATTTAGAAGGACAAAGGTGAAGCGCATTATTGACATGCATTATTCCCGAGGTTTCGCGGGCCACATAAAATGATGTGGCGGGCCGCATCTGGCCCCCGGGCCTTGAGTTTGACACCTGTGCACTACATGCTTAAGTCAAATGTTAGTGAATTCTTACAATTGAAAGTTGTTACCTCTGCACCATTTCATCACCGGGTGTGTGTGTGTGTGTGTGTGTGTGTGTGTGTGTGCGTGCAAAGCTCTCAGAGAGCATCACATGACCTCTGTTCATTCACACACACACACACACACACGCACACACAGCCCCTCCCTCATGGCGGAAGCTAATTGTTGTCATGCTAGACCAGAGATTATGTGCCGGCTGTGTGGCGGCATTCACTCCCTCTTTCATTCCCGCTGCCCACTGGGCCTTATCGCCATCAATCTGACACAGTGTTTATCTGACGCTGCAGCCAGATCTGCTGGCCTAGGAGAAACCTTCACAAAGGCCGTGGGTCATCAGCATTTTGATTGTGGGACCCGGAGTGGCTGTCACGCCCTCCCCCGCCTCCACCCCCTGATCCCAGCGATCCTGGCAGTCTTGTTTCCTCCGTGGTCCCAGAAGCTGAACCTGAAGGCCTGTGACTTTGTCGTCCTCTTCCGTATTGTGTATCCTGTTCTCACATTGGGTCTGGTGGTGGCCAGGTTCTCTATGTGGTTTGGTTTTTTTGTTCACCTGCTGTATCCTGGACCTAGCGAGCAGCACGTCACCTGGGCTTCACCTCCTCCTCCTCGTTTCTGGTCTGAAAGTGGACAGCATTTGCCGTCATGGCCTCTTTTAAACTGGATTTTCTCCCTGAGATGATGGTGGATCATTGCACTTTGAATTCTAGTCCCGTGTGAGTCGCTATTAGTCCTTCCTTTTAAGGTTTGCTTGTCTTTAGTGTGCTCACAAGCAGCAATGCTGGTGTGGTTCTGCAAGGCTCCAATCCTGAAAGTAAAACTGCAGCTGCTGAGTGTCCGGTGTTGTTACTGTCCGATGGATTAGCAACATGAGGAGGAAGCAGAGATGTTTGACGTTAAAACTGCTTCAGTTTCTACAGTAGTCTTCATCCCTCTGTTTGGCGATATAGGTCCCTCCTTGGTTCTGTTAAATCCATTACTGTACAACTCAGGTGTCAAACTCATGGCCTGGGGGCCAGACCGGGACCGCCATATTGTTTTACGTGCCCCGCCAATGCCTGGAAATAATGCACGTCACAAACACACTTAAAAAAAAAATATATATATATATATATATATATTTTTTATATATATGTACTTTATATTATATTAGTAAAAAAATATAATAAATAAAATTTTTACAAAATGAAGAAGACACGTGCTATTTCAGTGTAAGTTTGTTAGTAAAAGACTACTAAATGAAGACGTCCTATACTAATCAAACGTGGAATAATAAGTACCATTTCAAGCAGGGGTGGTTAACAACAGCAAGAATGGAAAAATCTGTAATTTTACAAGAATAAAGTCAAAATATTAAGACAAAAAAAGTTTGATTCTAACGAGAAAAAAAGTTGCAATTATACAAAAATCAAGTCATAGTATTATGAGGAAAATAGTTTCATTTATTTTAGTAGCATAAAGTTGAAATGACAAAAACAAATAAGGTTGTCATTTTTTAGAACATTTGGTTGAGGAAAAAGTTATACTACACCAATGAAGTCATAACTGCCAAAAGAAGAAAGTTGAAATAGTTGGAAATTGAAAAAGCAAAAATAGAAAAACAGATGTAGTTTTACCAGATAAAGTCAGAACATAGGTTTTTTTTATTTTTGGTTTATTTTGTCATTTTAGTACAGTAACAGAGTTGAAACATTGAAGAAAAAATAGATGATTTATTTTAAAGTCATAATATTATCAGACTGAGTAACTACGAACAAAGTATTTTTTTTTAATTGGTTGTGGAAAAGCTTTTGGAAAGTTGAGTTCTGAGTTAAATATATGAGAATAAAGTCCAAAGAATTTATAAGAAGTGTGTTCAAATAGTTATGATATAACTTCTCATATTATAATATGAGAAAAAAATAAGAAAAAATAAAGTTGTCATTTATGGAAAATTAGGTTGGGAGAAAATGTCAAAATATGAGAATAAAGTCAAAATATTATGGGAATAAAGTTAGAATATTATGAGAGTAAAGTCATCCATCCATCCATCCATCCATTTTCTATGCCGCTTCTCCTCATTAAGGTCACGGGGGGCGACAGGCGGGGTACACCCTGGACTGGTCGCCAGGGCAGAGTAAAGTCATAATATGGGAATAAAACATTTCTATAGTTTCATAGTTCCATACAGTGGTTCCATAGTTCCATATTTATATAGTTCCATAGTTCCATACAGTAGTTCCATAATTCCATAGTTTCATAGTTCCATATTTCTATAGTTCCATAGTTCCATACAGTAGTTCCATATTTCCAGAGTTCCATACAGTAGTTTCATTGTTCCATAGTTCCATATTTCTATAGTTCCATAGTTTCGTAGTTTCATAGTTCCATACAGTAGTTCCATAGTTCCATAGTTCCATAATCCCTATGTTGTGCAGTTACTAGAATTATTGTATGAAGTCGGTGTATTGTCTAAACTGGTAGTTTTTGTTTGGATACCGAGCCATGTAGGTATCAAAGGGAATGAAAAAGCTGATATGTTAGCAAAAGAGGCCCTTATTATGGCTGTAACAGAAATGACGATACCTTATACAGAAAAATCAAAGATTAATGACTACATAAAAATAAAGTGGCAAGCGTCATGGGATTTAAATCTCGGTAATAAACTCTACCAACATCAGTCTATAATCGGACCACATACTACAATCCCGTTAGCTAAGCGACGGGAAGACATTGTGCTAACTCGTATTCAAAGTGGTCATTCTCACTTATCACACTCCTATGTACTTGCAGCAGAAAACCCTCCCCGTTGTATATCATGTAATTGTACACTCTCAGTTAAACATATTCTTCTTGAATGCATTGAGTTTGCTCACATCCGTGTCAATTTTTATAATGTTCCTCATCTGAAAACATTGTTCAGCGAAGTTTCGCGATCATACATCATTGAGTTTCTTAAAGAAAGAAATCTCTTTATTAGGTTTTAGATAATGGAAACAGGCCCTTTGGCAGGCCATTTTATTCATTATCTAGTCTTTCGGAGGAGACTTTAAGCCGTCGGTCCCCCAAAGAAGAGCCACACCATTTGCACGTTAAAAAATCTGCTTCTATGTTTGAAAAGAGTAGGGAATTTTTCCCGGAAAAGTAGTTTACATTTTCTATCTTACAAGCCTTACTTCCTAATTAAATTGATAGATTACACTTCTGAGAAACAAGTCTTGTCATTAATAACTCTACATATTAAGGTCCAGACACTTACATGACACTTTGTGTTGATAGTGTCGTTAAACTTTAATCAATCAATCAATCAATCAATCATCTATAGTTCCATATTTCTATAGTTTCATAGTTCCATATTTCTATAGTTTAATAGTTCCATACAGTAGTTCCATAGTTCCATATTTCTATAGTTTCGTGGTTCCATAGTTCCATAGTTTCGTAGTTCCATACAGTAGTTCCATAGTTCCATATTTCTATAGTTTCATAGTTCCATACAGTAGTTCCATAGTTTCATAGTTCCATACAGTAGTTCCATAGTTCCATATTTCTATAGTTTCTTAGTTCCATACAGTAGTTCCATAGTTCCATAGTTCCATACAGTTGGTCCATACAGTAGTTCCATAGTTCCATACAGTAGGTCCATAGTTCCATATTTCTATAGTTTCACAGTTCCATACAGTAGTTCCATAGTTCCATACAGTAGTTCCATAGTTTCATGGTTTCATAGTTCCATACAGTAGTTCCATAGTTCCATACAGTAGTTCCATAGTTTCATAGTTCCATACAGTAGTTCCATAGTTCCATAGTTCCATACAGTTGGTCCATACAGTAGTTCCATAGTTCCATACAGTAGGTCCATAGTTCCATATTTCTATAGTTTCACAGTTCCATACAGTAGTTTCATAGTTCCATACAGTAGATCCATAGTTCCATAGTTCTATACAGGAGGTCCATAGTTCCATATTTCTATAGTTTCACAGTTCCATACAGTAGTTCCATAGTTCCATACAGCAGTTCCATAGTTCCGTATTTCTATAGTTTCACAGTTCCATACAGGAGTTCCATAGTTTCGTAGTTTCATAGTTCCATACAGTAGTTCCATAGTTCCATATTTCTATAGTTTCATAGTTCCATACAGTAGTTCTATATAGTAGTTCCATAGTTCCATAGTTTCATAGTTCCATACAGTATTTCCATAGTTCCATAGTTTCATGGTTTCATAGTTCCATACAGTAGTTCCATACAGTAGTTCCATAGTTCCGTATTTCTATGGTTTCATAGTTCCATACAGTAGTTCCAAAGTGTACAGGCAGGAAGCGTTTACAGGCAGGATGGTACGGGTGGAGAAAAGTGTCAGGTGTGATAGAAGAGTTTCAGCTAAAATGAAAGGAAAGGTGTACAAAACTGTGGTTACACCAGCGATGTTGTTTGGTCTAGAGACAGTGTCCATGAGGAAAAGACAGGAGAAAGAGCTGGAGGTAGCAGAGATGAAGATGCTGAGGTTTTCTCTGGGAGTGACCAGGAAGGATAGGATCAGGAATGAGTACATCAGAGGGACAGCACATGTTAGAGGTTTTGGAGATAAAGTCAGAGAGGCCAGACTGAGATGGTTTGGACATGTCCAGAGGAGAGATAGAGAATATATAGGTAGAAGGATGCTGAGTTTGGAACTGCCAGGCAGGAGGCCTAGAAGAAGACCAAAGAGGAGGTTTATGGATGTAGTGAAAGAGGACATGAAGGTAGTTGGTGTGAGAGAAGAGGATGCAGAAGACAGGGTTAGATGGAGGCAGTTGATTCGCTGTGGCGACCCCTGAAAGGAAAAGCCGAAAGGAGAAGAAGAAGATACAGTAGTTCCATAGTTTCATAGTTCCATAGTTCCATACAGTAGTTCCATAGTTCCAAAGTTCCTTACAGTAGTTCCATAGTTCCATACATCTGTGGAGGCTCTCAGTCATACAGGAGTTGTCCAACGAGGGAAAGGCTTCTTGAGACGTCATCTGTACTTCTGTGAAGAATGTGTCGGGACGTTTCGCCCCTCATCCGAAGAGCTTCGTCAGCGAACTAACAAGTGCTGGTAGCCTAGGCCTTAAATACAGTACGAGTGGGCGGAATTGGTGTGCCAACACCCTCCTCCTATTGGTTCCTTACACTAAGACTGGGAGGAGTGGTGGTCTAATCCTCTCCTCCCATTAGCACCTCCGATCAAAGGGAAGTGTAGCTCCCTGTAGTTGGGTATGAACGACTCTGATACTGGCTTGTTAGCATCTATTGTTCTGGCTCGGCCCTGGCTCCACCTCATTTGCATGACTAAGCCAGTATCAGAGTTGTTCATTCCCAACTACAAGGAGCTACACTTCCCTTTGATCGGAGGTGCTAATGGGAGGAGAGGATTAGACCACCTCCATAGTTTCATAGTTCCATACAGTAAGTTCCATGGTTCCATACAGTATTTCCATAATTCCATAGTTCCATACAGTAGTTCCATAGTTCCATATTTCTATAGTTCCATAGTTCCATAGAGTAGTTCCATAGTTCCATATTTCTATAGTTTCATAGTTCCATACAGTAGTTCCATAATTCCATACAGTAGTTCCATAGTTATAGTTTCTTAGTTGCATAGTTCCATACAGTAGTTCCATATTTCCATAGTTCCATACAGTAGTTCCATAGTTTCATAGTTCCATACAGTAGTTCCATAGTTCCGTAGTTCCATACAGTAGTTCCATAGTTTCATAGTTCCATAGTTCCATACAGTAGTTCCATAGTTTCATAGTTCCATACAGTAGTTCCATAGTTCCATATTTCTATAGTTTCATAGTTCCATACAGCAGTTTCATAGTTCCATAGTTTCATAGTTCCATACAGTAGTTCCATAGTTCTTTACAGTAGTTCCATACAGTAGTTCCATAGTTTCATAGTTCCATACAGTAGTTCCATAGTTCCATACAGTAGTTTCATAGTTCCATAGTTCCATACAATAGTTCTGTAGTTCCATGGTTTCATAGTTCCATCGTTCCATACGGTAGTTTCACATTTCCATAGTTCCATAGTTCCATGGTTCCATACAGTAGTTCCATAGTTCCAGGTGGCCCTCTGAAGGCAACCAGAAATGTGATGTGACCCACTGCCAAAACTAAACACAACGTAACACATGTTGCCACTTTCACAAGTAAACATCTGCTGGGGGAGCTTTGAGTGTTTTGAACTACTTTTGCCTTTCCGTGTCCATACGCCATCTTAAAAAGTGTTCTGATCTGGTGTCAGTTGGCTTCATTTGTTAGAGTATAGGCTGACGTGTGACTGTGCAGGTGTTGGTGTGTTAACAAATCCTAAGTTAAGCTAAAATGAAGTGATCATGATAATCACTGTGTCATTCAGCAGAGAGTTGATTGTCGCCAGTTGACAGGTAGACCAGCAAACAGGCTTAAAGAGGATCACATGAAAAGAACTGGCCAACGTTTGTCTTTGCAGTGGCAAGAAGATGAACGGGTCTCTGGACCACCCCGACCAACCAGATGTGGACGCCATCAAGATGTTCGTGGGCCAGATTCCACGTTCCTGGTCCGAGGAGCAGCTCCGCGAGCTCTTCGAGCCTTTCGGCGCCGTCTACGAGATCAACGTTCTCAGGGACCGCAGCCAGAACCCGCCACAGAGTAAAGGTGAGCTGGGCAGACCCCCGCAGTGCCAAACTTGGAACTTGATGCAGAAGTCAGGATGTCATCTTAAAGGTTGTCTCCTCGGCAGGATGCTGTTTCATCACATACTACACTCGCAAGTCTGCCCTGGAGGCGCAGAATGCTCTTCACAACATGAAGATTCTTCCAGGGGTGAGTGAACGCCGTTCTTCAGCTTTCAGCACCGTGGTGCTCTTCACACGCAGACCTTTTCCCTCCCTCAGATGCACCACCCCATCCAGATGAAGCCGGCTGATAGCGAGAAAAGCAATGGTGAGGATTTGCTCTACATTTTACTCTCCTAAGCTAACGTCATCATCTCATTCTACTGACATTGCATCAGTAGAGCACACCGAGTGGGTTGGGTTATCTTTTAGGCAGAAAAACAAAACACAACACTCAACTGGTGGGCCACACGCATCCTGGTTGATTTATATCAATATTACACACTTGGGTGACAAAGGGTTTGCCCCCTTCCTGATTTCTTGTCTTTTTGCATGTTTGTCACGCTTACTGTAAATGTTTCAGATCATCAAACTAATTTAAATATTAGTCAGTGACAACACAACTCAACACTTTATGCACTTTTTAAATGAAACTTTTTATTATTAAATCCAAACTACATGGCCCTGTGTGAAAAGCTTTGGGACTCCAGCGAACCACAGTGAGAGCCATTATCCACAAATGGCCAAAACATGGAAGAGTGGTGAACCTTCCCAGGAGTGGCCAGTCAACTGTAGGCCTCACTTGCCTCAATTAGGGTCAGTGTTCATGACTCCACCATAAGAAAGACACTGGACAAAAATGGCCTGCATGGCAGAGTTCACAGACCAAAACCACTGCTGAAGAAAAACAACATTTAGGCTTGTGTCAGTTTTCATGACCCCCAAGCCAATATCATAGCAACAGTAAAAAATGGTGGTGGTAGTGTGATGGTCTTCAGGGCCTGGAAGACTTGCTGTGGTAAATAGAATCAGGAGACTGTCCGGTCATCTGTTGCTGAAAGCAACTTGGGTTCTGCAGCAGGACAATGATCCAAAACACACCAGCAAGTCAGCCTCTGAATGGCTGAAGACTTTGGAGTGGCCTAGTCCAAGTCCTGACCTGAATCCTTTTGAGATGCTGTGGCATGACCTTAAAAAGGAAAAGCCTCATATGTGGCTGAATGACAACAATTGTGCTAAATTCCTCCACAGCGCTGGAAGAGACTCATTGCAAGTTGATTGCAGTTATTTCTGCTAAGGGGGGCCCAACCACTTATTAGCTTTAGGAGGCAATCACTTTTTCACACAGGGCCATGTAGCTTTGGGTTTAATAATAAAAGGTTTCATTTAAAAGTGTTGAGTTGTGTTGTCACTGACTAATATTTACATTTGTTTGATGATCTGAAACATTTGAGTGTGACAAACGTACAAAAAAACACCAGTGTATGTGATTTGGTGACCAGGAGTGCCACAGGAGATGGTAAGGTGTTAGCTAATGAACACCATCACAGTGACAGCATGGAAGCAGAGGTGTCCAAATGTTTTCCAGCAAGGGGCACATACTGAAATGAGATGTATATAACATAAACGTAGTACAGTAACATTCCAATATAAAATAAGGTAATAAATAAGATTACTGTAAATGAGTAAAACTGAAAAACAAAAACAATCTTACTGTTCACGAGATGTCTTGATCAGGAGCACACAAGTGGAGGCAGGAAGGAGGATTGGGACTAGCCTTAAAGAGTTTAAGAGTCAGAGACAAACGCACACGCACTACACGATAATGCTGTGTGCAAAATTTTAATTTGTAACTTAACTAATTGTTTAAGTTAGTTTAAGGGTGACTACGAAGATGAAGGAAGTTGAAGGGAAAAGCCTGTCTCTCACACAAACGTGCTGTATAAGTCAGCCAATGAGATGAGAGCGAAGGCGGTGCCCCGAAAATCAGCCAATGAGATAAGAGCGGAGGCGGTGCCCCGAAAATCAGCCAATGAGAGCGTGAAGCGTCAGAAGGGGTCACCAAGTGTTAGTCTGAACTTCCACCGACTTGAGGCATGAATAAAGTTGATAAAAAAAAAAAACTTGATGCTTTACGTTATATGGAATTTCTTCCGTAATACGATGCAAATACTTTACATCAATTCTTTACGTTCAGTGGAATTTACATAAAAGGAGGTTTTATGTTACGCGAGGTACTACTGTAAATGTATTCTTGTAAAATGGTGACTTTTTTCTTGTTAGAATAGTTTTTTTTCCATTATTTGACTTTATTCACATAATATAAGTTTTAAAAAACCTATGAAATAAATAAATATATATGTTTAAATATTTCACCTCTGTGTTGCTAAAAATGACAATATGTTTCCTCATACATATTAACAGTGTATTCTTGTAAAATTGCAACTTTTTTCTTTTGAAGGCTTTGACTTTATTCACATCACGCCAACCATTTTCACCAACCTCGTTTTCCAAAAATAACACATTTTATTTAGTTTTGTTTTTCCTAATATCACAACTTGAAAAACAAACAACTATTAAATAGATAAATATTTTTTGTGTAATATTTCACCTCAGTGCTGCTAAAAATTACATTATTTTTTGTGAGTTTATTCACATAAAATTGTAACTTTTTTTCATCTTCAAAGATGACTTTTTCCTCTTAATATTTTTTACTTTATTCCCATAATATTACATTTTCTCAACCAAATTTTCCCAAGCGTTTCACATTATACTACAACTTAAAAAAAAACATTTTTTTTCTTGAATATTTCAACTCTGTGCTGCTAAAATCAGATATTTCCTCTGAACATTAAGAGCTTATGCTCATAAAATTGCAACATTTTTTCTCTTTAGAATACAACTTTTTCCCTCCTAATATGTTGGCTTGCTTCTTATAAAATTACTGCAGTTTTTTCCATTTCTGCTGGGGTTTTTTCCAACTATTTCAACTTTCTTCTCATAAGTTTTCTTCTCATTATAATATTCATAATTTTTTTACTTTATTGTTGTAACATTTTTCTGCAACCTCATTTTCTAAAAATGACAGCTTTGTTGTTTCTCATAATATTAATTTATAACATTAACAAATAAGCCCTTTTTTCTTTAAAATGTAAACGTTATGCTACTAAAAGGATGTGATTTTTCCATAAGATGACAGTTTTTTTCTTGTTAGATGAAAACTTGTATCTCTTAATATTTTTCGACTATATTCTTGTCAAATGGCTGCTGATTTTTCAAAATAAAAAACAGGCTTTGGACGCCCCTAATGTAAGTAAACACACACAGGGCAACTACAACTAGTACTACTAGTACTACTATGTGGAATAATAAACAGCAACTATGATAACTGGAGCAACTTTTTACAAAACAAATGCCGCAAAACAAGCTGGGAAGGCGGAAGCCTCACGGAAGCGAGGTCTTTTGTGGAGTGATGTTAGACAGTCACATGACACCAAAGTGACAGCTTGTCAGAATTGTCCATGAACATGATGTGGCCTTGTCTCACGCAGCTGTGGAGGACAGGAAGTTGTTCATCGGAATGATCTCCAAGAAGTGCAACGAGAACGACATGCGCTTGATGTTCTCGCCGTACGGGCAGATCGAGGAGTGTCGGATACTGCGAGGCCCTGATGGACTCAGCCGAGGTCAGACATTTTTCTCCCTTCTGTTTTTTGAGGAATTCTTTATACTAGGGCTGTCCAATGTTTGTTTGGGTTTTTTTGGCCCACACCATGTTCTAAAAATATAATTTAACATGAAAACTAAAAAAAAAAAAAAAAATCAGCAGTAATTTTCCAAGAAAAATTGAAGAAAGTTGTCATTTTAGTAACGTAGAGTCAAAATTTAAAGTCATCATATTATGAGGAACAAACAAAACAAAATCAATATGCTTTTTGGAAAATTAGGTTGCAGAAACATTTCTAGTGATATGCAAATAAAGTCACCAGGTCACCGGGGAGGCGTCCGGGAGGCATCCGGACTAGATGCCCAAGCCACCTGAGCTGGCTCCTCTCGATGTGAAGGAGCAGTGGCTCTACTCTGAGCTCCTCCCGGATGACCGAGCTCCTCACCCTATCTCTTAGGGTGAGTCCCACTACTACTACGAAGAAAAGTCATTTCAGCCGCTTGTATCCGCGATCTCGTTCTTTCGGTCACGACCGAAAGCTCATGACCATAGGTGAGGGTGGGAACATACAGTAGATCGAACGGTAAATTGAGAGCTTTGCCTTCTGGCTCAGCTCTCTCTTCACCGCGACGGTCTGGTACAGCGACCGCATTACTGCAGACTTTGCGCCGATCCGCCTATCGACCTCATGCTCCAATTCCCTCACTCGTGAACAAGACCCCGAGATACTTGAACTCCTCCACCTCGGGCAGGACCTCATTCCCAACCTGGAGGGAGCAATCCACCCTTTTCCGACTGAGAACCATGGCCTCAGATATGGAGGTGCTGAATCTCATCCCAGAAGCTTCACACTCAGATGCAAACCGTCCCAGTAAATGCTGCAGGTCACAGCCCAATGAGGCCATCAGGACCACATCGTCTACAAATAGCAGAGATGAGATCCTAAGGCCCTCGAACTGGACTCCCTCGACACCTTGGCTGCGCCTAGAAATTCTATCCATGAAAATTCTGAACACAATCATTGACAAAGGGCAGCCTTGGCGGAGGCCAACGTTTACCGGAAAAAGGCTTGACTTACTACTGGCAATGCGAACCAGGCTCCTGCTCCGGTTGTACAAGGACTGAATGGCACGTAGTAGCGCCACCAATCCTGTACTCCCGGAGCACCCCCCACAGGTCACTGCAAGGGACACGGTTGAATGCCTTTTCCAGGTCCACAAAGCACATGTAGACCAGTTGGGCAAACTCCCAAGTACTCTCCAGTACCCTTGCAAGGGTGTAGAGCTGGTCCATTGTTCCGTGACCAGGACGAAAACCACATTGCACCTCCTGTAGCCAAGGTTTGATTAACGGTCGTACCCTTCTCTTCAGCACCCTGGAATAAACTTTCCCAGGGAGGCTGAGGAGTGTGATCCCCCTATAGTTGGAACACACCCTCCGGCCACCCTTCTTGAAAAGGGGGACCACCACCCCAGTCTGACAATCCAGAGGTACTGTTCCCGACTTCCACGCAATGTTGAAGAGACATGTCAGCCAAGATTGTCCCTCAACATCAAGAGCCTTGAGGAATTTAGGGTGAAACTCGCCCACCCCCAGAGCTTTGCCACTGGGGATCGTTTTGACTACCCCAGATACCTTAGCCACGGTGATGGAACTGTCCGCGTTTGTGTACTCAGCCTCTGCTTCCTCTATGGAAGGTGTGTCAGTGGAATTGAGAAGGACCTCAAAGTATTCCTTCCACCGCCCAACTATATCCTCAGTCAAAGTCAGCAGGCCCCCGTGCCCACTGTAAAAAGTGTTAACCGGGCACTGCTTCCCCTTTCTGAGGCGCCGGACGGTTTGCCAGAACCTCTTCGAGGCCGACCGAAAGTCGTGTTCCATGGCTTCACCGAACTCCTCCCCCACCCGGGTTTTTGCCTCGACCACCGCCGAGCCACGTGCCGTGTGCCGCTTGGACTGCCGGTACCCGTCAGCTGCTTCAGGAGTCCCACAAGCCATCCATGCTCGATAGGACTACTCCTTCAGCTTGACGGCAGCCCTGACCTCTGGTGTCCACCATCGGGTTCGGGGCTTGCCGCCACGACTGGCACCGACCACCTTGCAGCCGCAGCTCTGATCGGCTGCCTCAGCAATGGAGGCACGGAATAGAGCCCATTCGGACTCAATATCCTCGTCCTCCCCCGGCATGCAGGTGAAGCTCTGCTGGAGGTGAGAGCTGAAGACTTGACGAACAGGAGACTCTGCCAAACGTTTCCAGCACACCCTGACTATACGTTTGGGTCTACCGGGTGTGTCCGGCATCCTCCCCCGCCATCTAATCCAACTCATCACCAGGTGGTGATTAGTTGACAGCTTAGCCCCTCTCTTTACCCGCGTGACCAGAACATGCGGACGCAGGTCTGATGATACGACTGCAAAGTAGACTGGCAAACTGTAGAAGTCGATCATAGACCTGCGGTCTAGGGTGTCCTGGTGCCATGTGCACTTGTGGACATCCTTATGTTCGAACATGGTGTTTGTGATGGACAAACTGAGGTTCGCACTGAAGTCCAACAACATCACACCGCACGGGTTCAGATCGGGGAGGCCATTCCTCCCAATCACGCCCCTCCAGGTCACATTGTCATTGCCCACATGGGCGTTAAAGTCTCCCAGCAAAAGGACGGAGTCACCAGTTGGGGTGCTCTCCAGCACACCTCTGATGGACTCCAAGAAGGCTGGGTAGTCTGAACTGCCGTTCGGCGCGTGCACACAAACGACAGTCAGGACCCTTTCCCCAACCTGAAGACGTCGGGAAATGACCCTCTCGTCAACCGGGGATGACTCCAACACAGAGGCACCAAGCCGGGGGGCTATTAATAAGCCCACACCAGCTCGCCGCCTCTCCCCAAGGTCCAGCCCCTCTCGAGGAGTTTGGATCCAGAACCCAAACTGTAGATCGAGGTCAGTCCGACTATATCTAGTCGGAATGTCTCAAGCTCTCTCACAACTTCGGGCTCCTTCTCCGCCAGAGAAGTGACATTCCATGTCCCAAGAACCAGATTTGGCTGCCGAAGACCAGGTCGCCGAGGCGCCCGCCCTCGACCGCCACCCAAAGCACAATACACCGGACCCTTATGCTTGCCCCCGCAGGTGGTGGGTCTACAGGGGGGAGATCCCGTGTGGCTTGTTCGGGCTGAGCCCGGTCGGGCCTCACAGGTGAGAGCCCGACCACCAGGCAAGCCCCTCCCCCAGGTCTGGCTCCAGGCCATATTTTCCATATGTTTAGTCATATATTTTTGAAACATCGTGATAGAGTGAAGCGGCGAGGGATTGCTGCACATGCAGAGCTGTACCTGCAAGTCATGCCGGGTAACCACGCGGTAGCTACTGTTTCCCTGCGCACTACACAGAAATTTGAGGTAAAAGTGTTTGCAATTTGGGTTCTTGCCTGCCATGATGGGGCGTGACGGTGACTTGTGCAGCAAACCCGTTGAGAAGCACCGATGCCATCTTTCCTCTCTCATGAGTACTTGAGGATGGCTGCCGCCTTGCACAGAAGAAATCACGTGAATGTCTTGAAATGAGACTGGAAATAATGCACAAAGTTGGGGAGATGGAATAGAAGTGATGGGACAAGATCTTGAGATTTGTGTGGCATAATCAACAGCCAAGGGTTAAATTAGAGACATTACAGCTGAAGAAGGAAAAAGGGGGCATGGGAGTACCAAATCTTAGGGAATACTTCCATGCTGCACAGATAAGAGTGGTAGTGTCCTGGTGTGATGTAAACTTTGCATCAAAATGGAAGAGCTTGGAATGGACCATCGGTAGAAAGTGTTATTGCAGATGGTAGGATGGGAGGACATAGGTGGGACTGTAGATGGTGTGACCCGTTTTACACTAGAATTGTAGTCTAATCCAATACAGAAACTTAAATTAGAAGACGATTTTTGTCTGCTACGATGGATAGCCTATGACAGGGGTAGGGACCCTATGGCTTGGGAGCCACACGTGGCTCTTTTGATGACTGCACCTGGCTTGTCTTCACACTATAACAAATTTTGATTTCAATTCTTTTTTTGGGTGACATTTCAAAGTAAAACATTACAGAAATCACAGTGTTAAAAATAAAGTTCAAAATATAAAACTTTCTTATGCATTTTAATCCATCCATTGATTTTCTGCCACAAAGCGGGTGGCCAGAGCCAATGCCAGCCGTCCTTCCGATATTTCCCGGGACGGACACCAAAACTTAATTATTGTTGGATAATGTGGTAGCCTACCTGCGTCACTGAGATGTCAAAAAGCAAACTTCCCTCCTTTCATTTGCTAATTCTGCAAAGCAACCACTTTTCAAGATTCAAGATTCAAGAGTTTTATTGTCATATGCATAGTAAAACAGGCAATTATACTATGCAATGAAATTCTTATTCTGTTCATTCTCCCAAGAAAAGAAAGAAAACACAAGAAAGAATAAGAACATAAGAAACATAAATACCAATAAATTAAGCAACAACAACAGAAGAGACATGAATACAAATAAATAAATAAATAAATAAAAAATAAAGTGCTACGAGTGTGTGTGTGTGTGTGTGTGTGTGTGTGTGTGTGTGTGTGTTGCATGCGGCGTGTGTGAGTGCTTCGTTGAGAAGCCTGATGGCCTGTGGGTAAAAGCTGTTTGTCAGCCTTGTGGTCCTGGACTTCAAACTCCTGTAGCGTCTGCCTGACGGTAGGAGTGTGAATAATGAGTGTTGTGGATGTGTGCTGTCCTTGATGAGATTGTGTGTTCTGCGTAGGACTCTAGTTTTATAAATGTCTTGCAGTGAGGGGAGGGCTGCCCCAGCAATGTTCTGTGAGGTCTTGATCACCCGCTGGAGTGCCTTCCTATCACGTGTTGTACAGTTACCAGACCAAACAGTGATGGAGGCGGTAAGGACACTTTCCATAGTGCATCTGTAGAAGCAACTAAGGATTGTGGTGGACATGCCAAATTTCCTCAGTCTCCTCAGGAAGTACAGTCTCCTTTGGGACTTCTTCATAATTTGTTGGGTGTTGTGAGACCAGGTGAGGTCCTCGCTGATGTGTGTGCCAAGGAACTTGAAGGTTTTCACCCTCTCCACCTCAGTCTCATCAATAAACAGGGGTCTATGCGGCTCCTTTTCCCTTGTTCTTGGGTCGATGATCATCTCTTTGGTCTTATCTGTATTGAGAAGGAGATTGTTATCACGACACCAAGCTATGAGGTCCGCCACCTCTCTTCTGTATGATTTTTCAACACCACCAGTGATCAGTCCGATGACTGTAGTGTCATCCGCAAATTTAATGATGCTGGTATTGTTCTGGGAGGCCACGCAATCGTAAGTGAAGAGCGTGTAGAGGAGCGGACTCAGCACACACCCCTGTGGGGTCCCAGTGCTCACAATTCTTGAGCTGGATGTGTGATGGTGGACTATGACTGACTGGGGTCTGCCTGTTAGAAAGTTAAACACCCAGTTACAGAGGGAGGGAGACAGGCCAAGTGTGAGGAGCTTATTTGTGAGTTTGTGGGGGCTGACTGTATTAAAAGCAGAGCTCTAGTCTATAAATGGCATTCTGACATATGTGTCCTGGCCCTGTAGGTGAGAAAGGGCTGTGTGGATGGCAGTGTTGACTGCATCATCCGTGGACCGGTTCTGGCGATATGCAAACTGTAGAGGGTCCACAGTTGCCGCCGGGATGCTCTTTTTGATGTGGGTCATGACTATTCTTTCAAAGCACTTCATTACAATAGGAGTGAGTGCTGTAGGGCGATAGTCATTCAAGCAGGTCACGTTGCTCTTCTTGGGTACGGGCACTATGGTGGTGGACTTAAAGCAGGTCGGTACAGATGCTTGTGCAAGCGACAGGTTAAATATGTCAGCAAGCACATCAGCTAGCTCTCATGAGCAAACCCTAAGTGCACGTCCTGAGATGTTGTCTGGGCCTGCTGCTTTTCGTGGGTTTGTTTTGTTCAGAACCCTGCGCACATCAGCTGATGTCACCATGAGAGGTGAGTCCTGTGTGCTCCCCAAGTCCAGCCACCCTCTCTGCTCATCAGGAGTTTGGGTGTCAAAGCGGGCATAGAACTCATTCAGCTCATCTGGAAGTGTGGTTTGGCTGGACTTGGCTACGCTACTCCGCTGTCGATAGTCTGTGATGTGCTGGAGCCCCGCCCACATGCGCCGAGGGTCTGAGGTGGAATAGTAGCCCTCCAGCTTCTGTCTGTACTGTCTTTTGGCCTCTCGTATGGACCTCCTCAGGTCATATCTGGCCTTTTTGTAGTCCTCAGCGGTGCCCATGACAAATGCAGTCGAACGAGCACGTAGCTTAGCCCTTACATCACAGTTCATCCACTGTTTTTGATTGGGGTATTTTCTGTAATACTTGGTGGTGGTAACAGTCTCTGTGCATGTGCTAATGTAGCCACTAACAGCAGACGCGTATTCATCCAAATCAACAGTACAATATTCCCTTACCGCTGCAGTTTTAAACACATCCCAGTTTGTGCAGCCAAAGCAGTCCTGAAGTACTTGATCAGTTTCTTCATTCCACACTTTAACTGCTGTACTTACAGGGGGAGCTTGTTTGAGAAGTTGTCTGTATGTTGGATAAAGGAATATGGAGATGTGGTCGGCCTTTCCAAAGTGGGGTCTTGGAATAGCCTTCAAAGCACCTTTCATGTTGCTGTAGACTTGGTCCAGGATGTTATTTTCCCTTGTGGGAAAGCTTACATGCTGGTAATATTTGGGGAGAACAGTCCTGAGGTTACAGTGGTTGAAATCGACAGATATAATGAATACAGCGTCCGGGTGTTTGGTCTCGTGTTTATCAATGATTAACGTTAGCGGTGTTAGCTCGTGGAATGTAAACAGCAGTTAAGTACACAGCGCTAAACTCACGAGGCAAATAAAAAGGTCTGCATTTCACCATCAGCAGCTCATTGTCCTGCGAGCAGTGCTTTTCCATCGTCTGTACGTCTATGCACCACCGTTTGTTTACGTAAACACAGACGCCGCCACCTCTGTGTTTACCAGACGCTAAAGTCCGATCTCCATGGTAAGCAGCAAATGTTTCCAACTGGATCGCCAAGTCCGGTATATCCTCCGTCAGCCAGGTTTCTGTGAAGGTGAGCATACAGCATTCCCTGATCTCACGTTGAGCTGTAATCCTTGCTCTTAGTTCGTTCATCTTGTTTTCAAGAGAGCGGACGTTGGCTAGCAGCAGGCTTGGTAGCGGTGGCCAAGTCGCTCTAGCTTTTAGCCTCGCATGCAGGCCGGCCCGCTTGCCTCGTTTACGCCTCGGATGCTTTGCTCGCCGGGTATTCAGCTCACCAGGCCCGCAGGCTGCTGCGTTCTCCCGGCGCAGAAGAAAGGCAAAGTCTGTGAGGCTGAATGAAAGTTCATGGTGAACCCTGCCGATGTTCAAGAGTGTCTCTCTGTTGTAATGTACTGCGTGAGTGTGTTGAATGTCCAAAAAGAACAATAAAATAGAAAAAAAACGGGAGAGTGTCACAGAGACGTCTGCCACGGAGGGCGCCATCTTGCATCGTATGCATTTTGACGAAGAAGATGGCGAAAAGAAAGAACGATACGGAGTGCGGTGCCAAACCATGCAGCACCAGAAGTTGCATGAATTCTAACAAGTATTTTATTTATTATTTGATAGCTTCACTCTAACAATGTTAGTAAAAAGAATCAATTCAGAGACTTACTATATTCTAAAATTGTTGGTCTTGCTTTAAACATGTACATATTTAGTTGTATTCGGTGTTAAAAAATATTATATGGCTCTTACGGGAATACATTTAAAAATATGTGGCTTTCATGGCTCTCTTAGCCAAAAAGTTTCCCGACCCCTGGCCTACGATAAGCATTTTGCCCCAAATGGTCACGACAAGACATTCTTACAATGGATTTAAAGGGGTACAAATAATCGCATGGTGTACAATAGTAAACAAGGGAAAACTCATGAGCTTTCAAACAAGTTTTTGATTTTGGGTTACAATGTGAACTTTTCATGTGTGGTACTGTACTTGGGCCATTTGATGGGGGGAAAATGTGTTAAGGGAAGATAAGTACTTGTATAAGGTCGTGTTAGTGGCATGTAAGAAGGCTATTATACTAGGTTCTCTACTTACGAACATCCGACTTGCGAACATTCGGAAATACGAACGCAAGCTGACTGGTCTATATTTTCATGTATTTTGTTGAAAATTGCAATATTTGTCATTTGAATTTGTTCAAAAATGGCGCTCTACAGAAGAGAGGAAAAGGAAGACCATACAAACTTCCATTGAAAACTTATTCAAACGTAGATCTGCTACTCCCGCACCCTCGTCACCAAGTGACTCGCCACCAATGCCTCCACCTTCGTCTGCACCTTCGTCGCCAATTCCTTCCACCTCAGTAGCTTCCTCTGAACTACCTCTTTTAGAAGAGTCTAACGATGACTATGATTTGTACTTTTTTTCAATAACTCCTCCTCCTCCTCCACCATGACCAACGACGTATGCTCGACCACTCCTCTTCAAAGGTAAATAACATTGTATCATTATGTATTATTATATCATTTTTATTATTGTTTTTTTCATTAATTATCCTTGTTTAATATTACTACTGCATCCAAACTCATAATTACATACATATGCATATACTGTATACACGTACATGTAGTACCTATATCATTGGTAAATTACCTTTTGTTGGACTTACGAACAAATCGACTTTTGAACGGTCGTCTGGAACCAATTATGTTCGTAAATTGGGGACCTAGTGTACTAAGAAATGGCTTAATCCAAGACCCCCAACACCGGAAGACTGGTTCAGTATTATTTGTATTTGTATTTGTACTTTTATTTCAAAGATGGCGCCCTCCGTGGCAGACGTCTCTGTGACACTCTCCCGTGTTTTTCTATTTTTTGCTATTTTATTGTTCATTTTGGACATTCAACACACTCACGCAGTACATTACAACAGAGAGACACTTTTGAACATCGGCAGGGTTCACCACGAACTTTCATTTAGCCTCTCAGACTTTGCCTTTCTTCTGCGCCGAGAGAACGCAGCAGCCTGCGGACCCGGTGAGCTGAATACCTGGCGAGCAAAGCATCCGAGGCGTAAACGAGGCAAGCGAGCCGGCCTGCATGCTAGGCTAAAAGCTAGAGCGACGAGGCCACCGCTACCAAGCCTGCTGCTAGCCAACGTCCGCTCTCTTGAAAACAAGATGGACGAACTACGAGCAAGGATTACAGCTCAACGTGAGATCAGGGAATGCTGTGTCCTCACCTTCACAGAAACCTGGCTGACGGAGGATATACCGGACTCGGCGATCCAGTTGGAATCATTTGCTGCTTACCGGGGAGATCGGACTTTAGCGTCTGGTAAACACAGAGGTGGCGGCGTCTGTGTTTACGTAAACAAACGGTGGTGCACAGACGTACAGACGATGGAAAAGCACTGCTCGCAGGACATTGAGCTGCTGATGGTGAAATGCAGACCTTTTTATTTGCCTCGTGAGTTTAGCGCTGTGTATTTAACTGCTGTTTACATCCCACCACGAGCTAACACTGCTAATGCACTAGGCCTCCTGCATGACATCATTGATAAACACGAGACCAAACACCCAGACGCTGTATTTATTATATCTGGCGATTTCAACCACTGTAACCTCAGGACTGTCCTCCCCAAATATTACCAGCATGTGAGCTTTCCCACAAGGGAAAATAACATCCTGGACCAAGTCTACTGCAACATGAAAGGTGCTTTGAAGGCTGTTCCAAGACCCCACTTTGGAAAGGCTGACCACATCTCTATATTCCTTTATCCAACATACAGACAACTTCTTAAAAAAGCTCCCCCTGTACGTACAGCAGTTAAAGTGTGGAATGAAGAAACTGATCAAGTACTTCAGGACTGCTTTGGCTGCACAAACTGGGATGTGTTTAAAACTGCAGCGGGGAGGGAAGATTGTACTGTTGATTTGGATGAATATGCTTCTGCTGTTACTGGCTACATTAGCACATGTATAGAGACTGTTACCACCACCAAGTATTACAGAAAATACCCTAACCAAAAACAGTGGATGAACTGTGATGTAAGGGCTAAGCTACGTGCTCGTTCGACTGCATTTGTCATGGGCACCGCTGATGACTACAAAAAGGCCAGATATGACCTGAGGAGGTCCATACGAGAGGCCAAAAGACAGTACAGACAGAAGCTGGAGGGCTACTATTCCACCTCAGACCCTCGGCGCATGTGGGCGGGGCTCCAGCACATCACAGACTATCGACAGCAGAGTAGCGTAGCCACGTCCAGCCAAACCACACTTCCAGATGAGCTGAATGAGTTCTATGCCCGCTTTGACACCCAAACTCCTGATGAGCAGAGAGGGTGGCTGAACCTGGGGAGCACACAGGACTCACCTCTCATGGTGACATCAGCTGATGTGCGCAGGGTTCTAAACAAAACAAACCCACGAAAAGCAGCAGGGCCAGACAACATCTCAGGACGTGCACTTCGGGTTTGCTCATCAGAGCTAGCTGATGTGCTTGCTGACATATTTAACCTGTCGCTTGCACAAGCATCTGTACCGACCTGCTTTAAGTCCACCACCATAGTGCCCGTACCCAAGAAGAGCAACGTGACCTGCTTGAATGACTATCGCCCTATAGCACTCACTCCTATTGTTATGAAGTGCTTTGAAAGATTAGTCATGACCCACATCAAAAAGAGCATCCCGGCGGCAACTGTGGACCCTCTACAGTTTGCATATCGCCAGAACCGGTCCACGGATGATGCAGTCAACACTGCCATCCACACAGCCCTTTCTCACCTACAGGGCCAGGACACATACGTCAGAATGCTATTTATAGACTATAGCTCTGCTTTTAATACAGTCTGCCCCCACAAACTCACAAATAAGCTCCTCACACTTGGCCTGTCTCCCTCCCTCTGTAACTGGGTGTTTAACTTTCTCACAGGCAGGCCCCAGTCAGTCAGAGTCCACAACCGCACATCCAGCTCAAGAATTGTGAGCACTGGGACCCCACAGGGGTGTGTGCTGAGTCCACTCCTCTACACGCTCTTCACCTATGATTGCGTGGCCTCCCAGAACAACACCAGCATCATTAAATTTGCGGATGACACTACAGTCATCGGACTGATCACTGGTGGTGTTGAAACATCATACAGAAGAGAGGTGGCGGACCTCATAGCTTGGTGTCGTGATAACAATCTCCTTCTCAATACAGATAAGACTAAAGAGATGATCATTGACCCAAGAACAAGGGAAAAGGAGCTGCATAGACCCCTGTTTATTGATGAGACTGAGGTGGAGAGGGTGAAAACCTTCAAGTTCCTTGGCACACACATCAGCGAGGACCTCACCTGGTCTCACAACACCCAACAAATTATGAAGAAGTCCCAAAGGAGACTGTACTTCCTGAGAAGACTGAGGAAATTTGGCATGTCCACCACAATCCTGAGTTGCTTCTACAGATGCACTATCGAAAGTGTCCTTACCGCCTCCATCACTGTTTGGTACGGTAACTGTACAACACGCGATAGGAAGGCACTCCAGCGGGTGATCAAGACCTCACAGAACATTGTTGGGGCAGCCCTCCACTCACTGCAAGACATTTATAAAACTAGAGTCCTACGAAGAACACACAACCTCATCAAGGACAGCACACATCCACAACACTCATTATTCACACTCCTACCGTCAGGCAGACGCTACAGGAGTTTGAAGTCCAGGACCACAAGGCTGGCAAACAGCTTTTACCCACAGGCCATCAGGCTTATCAACGAAGCACTCGCACACGCCGCACGCAACACACGCACACACTCATAGCACTTTATTTATTTATTTATTTTATTTATTTATTTATTTATTTATTTATTTATTTATTTATTTATTTGTATTATTTGCTTGTATTAATGTCTCTTCTGTTGTTGTTGCTTAATTTATTGGTATATATGTTTATGTGTTTATGTTTCTTATGTTCTTATTCTTTCTTGTGTTTCCTTTCTTTTCTTGGGAGTATGAACAGAATAAGATTTTCATTGCATGGTATAACTGCTGTTTTACCATGCACATGACAATAAAACTCTTGAATCTTGAATCTTGAATCTTATTTATCCCACAGCGGGGAAATTCACTTGTTACAGCAGTAAGCAAGATACGCAAGTAAAGAGTACAGTGTAAAGAATGCATATTGACTACAACATGGTTCAGGTGGTGCAGGTGTTATAGAGCCTGACAGCGGTCGGTATGAAGGACCTGCGGAACCTCTCCTTCTTACACCGTGGGTGTAACAGTCTGCTGCTGAAGGAGCTGCCCAGGGAAACAACAGTGTCATTTAGCGGGTGAGAGGTGTTGTCCATGATGGATGTCAGCTTAGCCAACATCCTTCTCTCCCCCACTTCCTCCATGGAGTCCAGAGGACCGTCCAGGACAGAGCTCGCTCTCCTGATCAGCCTATTGATCCTGCTCCTGTCCCTGTCCGTGCTGCCCCCTCTCCAGCAGCCCACAGCATAGAAGATGGCTGAGGCCACCACAGAGTCATAAAAGGTCCGTAAAAGAGTCCTGCACACACCAAAGGACCTCAGTCTCCTCAGCAGGTGGAGGCGACTCTGGCCCTTCTTGTAGAGGGCGTGGGTGTTGAAGGACCAGTCCAGTTTGTTGTTAAGGTGAACACCCAGGAATTTGTAGCTGTCTACCAACTCTATGTCCGCTCCCTGGATGTTCACCGGTGTGGAGAGAGATGTTTTCCTCTGGAAGTTAATGATCATCTCTTTTGTCTTGCTGGTGTTGAGTTGCAGCTGGTTAAGCTCACTCCAGCTGACAAAGTCCCCGATGACCGTCCTGTATTCCAGATCGTTCCCCTCTGAAACACAACCCACAATGGCTGTTTCATCGGAGAACTTCTGGATGTGACACTGTGTGGAGTTGTGTGTGAAGTCCGAGGTGTAGAGGGTGAAGAGGAAAGGGGAGAGCACCGTACCCTGAGGGGCACCTGTGCTGCAGAGTACCATGTCAGACACACAGTGACGGAGCCTCACATACTGTGGTCTGTTGGTGAGGTAGTCTATAACCCATGCAGTCAGGTGTTGGTCTACTCCCACACTCTCCATCTTCACTTTGAGTAGTGACGGCTGACCACATGACCACAATATATGACATGGAAATATTGACATACAGACTGAGAACTGAAGAGGACATATGTCGAGAAAAGTGGGTGAAATGGAAACTGTTCATTGATGGAAACCAAGGAAAGTACTTCCAAGTCACACTATGACAACGAATGTCAAGTTTTGATTAGTTCGGAAATTGTGTAATGCAGTGCCACTTTGTGTGTTTGTGTTTCTGTTGAGCGACAAATATATATAATAAAGTTTAAAAAAAAAGAAGAAGAAGTGATGGGACAAGCAAACGGGGTGTAGTTTGAATGTGAGTGGGGTCGTGTTTGCCAAAATAAAATGGAAGAAAACATAAACATACAATCCAAACAAACCATATCAGGATGATGATGTGGTACTTCCTGTCCAGTGAAGGTGTGTGTCTTTCAGGTTGTGCGTTTGTGACGTTCACAGCCAGACAGATGGCCCAGTCCGCCATCAAGTCCATGCACCAGTCCCAGACCATGGAGGTGATGAACATCACACACGCACACGCACACGCACATGCACATGCACACACACGGGATGTGTCCTTCACACCAACCCCCTTCGCTGAGCCAGGCGTCCTGTGTTGACATTTAGGGCTGCTCCTCACCCATGGTGGTCAAGTTTGCCGACACGCAGAAGGACAAGGAGCAGAAGCGCATGGCACTGCAGCTGCAGCAGCAGATGCAGCAACTCAGCGCTGCATCCATGTGGGGCAACCTCAGTGGCCTGGGCAGCCTGGGGCCTCAGTACCTGGCAGTGAGTGTCTTTCAGGACGCATGTCATGCTCCCTCTTACGGTAACGCTGGCTGTGTGTGGTGTTCCTTGTGCAGCTTTACTTGCAGCTGCTGCAGCAGTCCGCCTCCACAGGGAACACGCTCAGCAACCTGCACCCCGTTTCAGGTACGCACACTCCTTCTCCTGAGCTGGATGTCAGCCAGAGGTGATTTGATGATACGTGTGTGTGCATCAGGTCTTAATGCCATGCAGAACCTGGCTGCCTTGGCAGCAGCGACCGCCACGCAGGCCTCAGCCACTGGCTCCAGTGCCATGACCACATCCAGTAGCCCACTGAGTGCTCTAACAAGCTCAGGTAAATACCTCACCGCTTTATGTGTGTGCGTGTGCGTGCGTGCTTGTATATCTGGATAACAAAAGATGTTTCTGGTCTCAGGCTCCTCCCCCACCTCCAGCAGCACCTCATCAGTCAACCCCATCGCCTCTCTGGGAACGCTGCAGTCTCTGGCTGCCAGCACTGGAGCTGGTCTCAACTTGGGCTCTCTAGCAGGCATGGCGGCGCTCAACGGTGGTCTGGGCCCTGGAGGCTTGTCTAACGGCTCAGGAAGCACCATGGAGGCGCTGAGCCAGGCCTACTCCGGCATCCAGCAGTACGCCGCTGCCGCCGCCCTGCCCAGCCTCTACAACCAGAGCCTGCTGTCCCAACAGAGCGTGTCGGCCGCAGGGAGCCAGAAGGAAGGTGAGACCTTCCGCATGATGGAGGTGTTTAGCTAAGAGAAACGTTTTGCCCCTTCCTTGATGATGACGTGAAGAAGAAGAAGGCTGGATTTGTCAGATGCCACCTTGGCATGTGTTTTGTGTGTGTCGTTGGTTTGCAGGACCAGAAGGTGCCAACTTGTTTATTTACCACCTCCCTCAAGAGTTTGGAGACCAGGATCTGCTGCAGATGTTCATGCCCTTTGGGAACGTCATCTCTGCTAAGGTCTTCATTGACAAGCAGACCAACCTCAGCAAGTGTTTTGGTGAGTTGCCACACCTTTACACCTGTACTCAGTCCCAGCACACTTTTTACTCCAGCGAAAAAGGAAGGATGGAACTTTCATATTTTCATATTTTATTCAGGTGCTATCCAGGGCTGTCAAAAATAGCACGTTAACAGTGGTAACTCATTTATTTAATGAATTATGTTAAAATGCGTAGTGTAATTAATGCATGCACACTATGTCAAGCCACTCCCTCTCTGTTATGACAACAGACGGGAGCACTGTAATGCCACCACTGAGTCTGCCGCTCTTTTCGAACTTTATTCTGACCTGAACACCTCAGTAGCATTGCAATTCCAACACCATATATGTATCTCCAACTCACAAACACGTCTCTGGTCCTCGGAACGACACTTGCTCATTGTCACTAGACTACGCTAAGGTGCGTTCAGGGACACATAACACAAATCACATGTTTTATTATGCGTGTATGTTTGGTCTAAATAAACATAAAGACAAAGAAAAACAGTAAGTGGATATTCTAATCACTCACTAATGAAACTCTTACTGCAGAAGTATAATTTGCTCGCAAACCCCAAAAATACAATCTGCACTCAACTTAAAAAACAACGTGGTGTCTTTGAACGCAACCCCTGTTGGATATGAAATGCTCCACAACCTCCTACAGGTCGAAGGACCACTTTGGGAAATTAATTAAGCCACTTTCACCTCCCCCTTGTGTGCTCTTTGAGCTCCAGTTATGAGAAGGAAGAAAGACACTCAAACCAAATTAGATTTTTTCCAAATGTATTGAAGAATAAGTCAGACATAATAACTGAAAGATAAATCAGACAGGATAGTTCTCCGCTGTTGACAAGGCCTTGGACCCCGTTTCATTCACCTGTACCCAACTCCTGGCTGAAATGAAAGAGAGCTCCCCCCGATCGTCCCATAGTCATTTTTGTTTGCTCAGATGTTTGCTCAGACCATTTGCGCCGTCCCGATAACACTTAGTGTAGTTGTTGACATAAACAAAACATTCTTTTCTCCGGCCAATGTTTCTGTTTTGACTACATTCTGAGCCATATCTGGCTGGTGACCCTGGCTGGTGCCAGCTGTTCTGCCCCATCGTTTTTCTGTTTAACCTTTGACACACTAATGATTTAATAAAGCATTATTTCTATAAACTACTTGTAATCATTCACCGAGTTATTAGATTCATTGATTAAACAGTTATATCTACACTGTACTCATTTTAAGACACTCAACAATGTTTCAATCAATAAACACCAATGCAAACAGTTATTCTAAAATCTACTTGTAATAAGTATTTACCCACTCAGTCCATTAATTTTTTTCCTCCACCCCTCACGGCTCATAAGAACGTGGTTAAAGTGTGATTCAAATGTTCTGCTACTATTAAAGAGACTAGTGTTTTAGATTTTCAGATGGGTGTGCCATCTTTTAGCATGACTTCCATTTTCAGTTCATTTGGAGCTCTTAATACATACAAATTCACACAGTCCCGTGCTGTTCAGTTGCTCATGGTGGTTCATCATGATTCATTCTTCTGAAAACTGTGATTAATTTGATTCAAATGTTGAATCATTTGACAGCTCTAATGCTAACAAGCTATTGATGTTTCAAGAAAAAAAATGCATTTTAGATTTCACTTATCCTCTTATTACGTCTACTGGTAATAGGAGTGTAAAGGTGACTATAGGGGTGCTATTCCATGTCTAGAGGGCTCTAATCATGTTAAAAAGTGTATTTAGAAGGTGGTAAACAGGTTTTCTATGTCGACTATATTGGGCAATAGGAGTAGGATTATAGGGGTGTTATTTCATGTCTGGAGGGCTCTAATCATGTTAAAAACGTGTGCAGATTCAACAATTTGTTTTTGCTTCATAAGAAGTAAATCATCCATAAAATGCATTTATAACACAGAGCGTTGGACAGATGCGACTATTTATTCTGTATTCATGTCCCCGCCCGCCCCGCAGGCTTTGTGAGCTACGACAACCCGGTGTCGTCCCAGGCGGCCATCCAGTCCATGAATGGTTTCCAGATCGGCATGAAGCGGCTGAAGGTGCAGCTGAAGCGCTCCAAGAACGACAGCAAGCCGTACTGAAGCTGCAGGGGGGGCAGGCAGGCTTGTAGTTAGGGGGCGGAGCTTCTCTGGTAAGTGGAGTCAGAAACGTGCATTAGGGGGCACCCCCCCCAATTGAGACTGGATTCTTCCCGTGTTCTGTTGTGGTTCCTGCACTTTGTTTCCCTGGAAGAAGGACAAGCTGGTGTGTTTTCTTGAACTCGTTTGCTGTGCTACCTTTCCCGTTAAAGTGCCCTCATCTTTTTCTTTTCTTCTCATCTTTTGCTTCACTTCACGCTACGCCTGAACCAATACTTTCTCACACACACACACACACACACACACACGTTTTGTACTTGGTGTTACACTTGCTGACCTGAAGGGGGAACTCCACTGCAGCCAAAACCACCTCACCGCCCCCAGTCAATCCCAGTCATGCTGTAAATGCTCTACTTGATCTATTTCTTCATGAGGCATATTCTGTCACACAGTCGCTCGTGGTGCTTTGGTGGTGTGTTTTCTACCCCCCCCCCCCCCCCCCCCCCCCCCCCCCCCCCCCCCCCCCCCCCGCACTAACTCAAATGTTTGTTTGGAGACATTTTTACATCCACAAACGTCCCTCAGCTACTAGCAGCTGGCTACACGTCACGTGACTCCACATCCACCCGCTCCTTGCTTATGCTTTAAAGAATCCTGTTTTTTTTGTGTTTTTTTGTATAAGTGGGACATGAGGCAGTGAAATGTAGATTCTATTTTTATAAAAAGGTTTTATACTTCTCCTGTGTGCTGGGGAACTATTTATTGCCTAAATTATTTATCTGGTGTATTTTGCAAACACAAAAACGTGTCCGACAACTCAAATGGATCTCTTGGTGAGCGTGCGTGTGTGTGTGTGTGCGTGTGTGTGTGTGCGTGTAGTCCCCAAGTTTTATTTCACCCAAGTGGTCATTTTTCCCCCCCAAATAAAATAGTAATAAAGGAAATATTAATAAAAAAAACTGTCATGTAATAAATAGACAATCTACTAGTCCAATACTCCACTTCATTCAAAAGTGACAGCACTACCTCAGTTTTTGTTATTAATTTGTTGCAAAACCGAGGCAACATTTCCCATAGGAAATAATGTAAACCCAAAAATATTAACCAAAAATACATTTTATAGAGTAGAATTCTAGTTTTACATGCAGACAAGCAATGTGAAATAATTGTAAACAACCTGCCGAGATGGAATTCAGTCATGTTATCAAACTTTCTTTGGCCCCATGGCGTGTCATTTAGCAGTTACACGGTAGGGTGCTTTGTTTGGCCACTCCCATGTGGCAGAGCGATACAGTACTAGTTTGTAACATGCGATACTGTACCAAAAAACCCAAACCATACGAGAAGTGGGTGCGTATGACGGCCGTGTTCTTACTAGTTGCTTTGCCGCTCATCCTTCAACTCTCTCCTTGTCACGCTTTCATTTGAAGTCCAGCCCTTGGGGAGAAACACTAAAAAGCACAAAAATGGCAGGGAAAGCGTTTTTAAATGGGAGTCATGTGATCCTCATTCGCCATCTCGGATCGGTGGCTTCATCCAGGCGCTTTGCATTTGTTGTCTGGACGTAGTCCCTGTCCACTTTCATCACCAGGATGTTTGCTATTTTTATAGAAGCAACTGTTCTGGAGAGCCAGAGTCTGTTTTACAGTGTGGCTTGTTGTGGTTTTTGTGTGTCTTTTACACGATGTTGTGTTTAGAGTGCTGATGTGCGCATCCTAAATCAGGAAGAGAGAAAAGAAGACAAAACGTTTTTGAGCAAAAGGAGTGATATTTTATTTTTTTTAACGCCAGCAGAAAGTTCTAATCTGACTGATGTTATGTTACGTGGAGGACGATGAACCCACAATGCCGTTTTTTTTGTGGAATCATCCAGAAGATCCATTTAACAGCTTGTTTTGTCCCTGTAGTTTTATTTTAGGATGCATGTTTTTATATCTGCACTGAGATTCTTGACAAAATGTGATCTAGTTTGTATTAAGATTCAAATGACAAATAAACTGGTGCCAAATGTTTTGCTCAACCACCAAGTTTCCTCTCTTTATTTTCGTTCTCTTATTTATTGGATTTGACTCGACAACGCACACATACATTGCCTGAAAGCATGTGCAAATTAAAAGTGTCAAACTCAAGGCCCGGGGGCTGGATTTGGTCCGCCATTTCATTTTATGTGGCTCGCAAAAGCCTGGAAATAATGCACATGAAAAAGACAAAGACTTATTTTATTCGAATATTTTAATATTTAGAAAATATTTGTATACATATTTTGCATTGTTTATTTTAACTCTTAATATAGTTTTATTTTTTATATTGTTAGTTATTTTTTTACTTATTTAAATATTTTTAGTAATTAAGTAAAAAAAAATATATATTTTTTTTTAAACCCACATTGAATCTTGCTAAATATTTTTTAATTTTGACAAAATAAAAAAATAAAATAAAATAATTATTTTTATTTTAATGCTTTTTGTATATTTAATTTTATTTTAATAAATAATTATCCATACAGTTCTTATACAATAGTGGTATACTCAAATTTGCGTTTGGGACTTTGACTTCTTTCAGTGTAAGTTTGTTGCTAAAACAAAAAGTAAAAATTATAATCAAATGTGTCATAATATCAATAGGCGATACATTAACGTGGTTTCACAGGCTTGTCACGGTGGTATTCTAATATTTCCCAGAAGAGGGCAGCAGCGCATGTTAGCTGCCGTCAAATGATGTCGAAGAAGAAAGTGCGGAAGTTAGAAAGACATCTAAGCAAGCGAGCTAAAGTTGGTGTCCTAGCATGTCATGTTTACGCTGTTTTTGTTCCTCCTCCGTTTGCCCTCCATTCTGCGCACATATCCGTCCAACCTCAGCGACGTGAACATGAAGACCAGTGCGCTTTTATGCTTCTCAAGATAGCTTAGCTCGTTAGCCGCGAACAAAGAGACGCTGAAGTTAGCAACAAATGCTAAGTGTAGTGATTGTGTGAAAATGTGTAAAGTCCAAATGCTGAGAGCGTTGGTGAACCAGCGACTGACTGCGGCTTTGGAAGAAATATTTGTAGTGTTGGAAAAAACAATAGCAGAGTACGAGGAGGAACTTTCTCGAGCAAAAGAGGAGAACGAGCGACAACGTCAACTACTGGACGCGGTTTGCAAGAATCCGCAAACGGAGTCACGCACAGCAGGTTTGTTCATTTCCTACTCGCACGTGTTTTATTAACTTTATGCTGTATTATAAAAAATATGTCTTTAATTGTATGTAAGACAAGAACACACGGCCCACGCTGACACTGGCAGTGACGTCATATGCATAGATTATATTGCAAGGTGAGTCCTGTTATCTTAGGACCACAATGGGCCGCATATAGCCGTGTGTGTGTGTATGTAACCAATGAGTAATTAAAACAGAGTCCTGATAGCAGTTTACTATCAATTCAGGTTTAATGATTTGCTGGACTGAAATGCATCTCCTATTTTGCTTCACAAACTAGAAGTCAGCGAATATAACAACATGAATGGACAAAACATCTGAATATAACACACAAAGGAAAAAAAATATCTATATACAATGTTGAATGTCCCTTAAACTGTCCTGAGCACAATTTAAGATTTGCTGGCCAGCATACAAAAATAAAGAGTCTATACGTGTATGTATGGGCAGTGTATGAAGGAGTGTGTGTGTGTGCTGCGGTGCCTGGGATGCTCCAGCAGCGGCAGGATGGTGGCGATGACGAGGAGGTAGATGGTGTCCTCTTCCTCCACTATGGCCAACAAGGAACAGCAACAGTCTCTCACATCCAAATCGCTAGCAGGAAAACAGCATAATGTCATGCAGTGATGGATTGAGCAGACAGGCCTGGCACACACAGGTGGCTCTCCTACACACTTTGACCATGTGCGAGCCTACAGCGCTCACTAGGGGAACCATGGTAACCAATTAACGACTGTGGTAAAGACAGTGACATTAATCCCAGAACATCACATATAGAAAGAAAACATTTCTGTTAAATCACACAAAAACACAGCTGGGTTACATGTACACATATGTATACATATATAGATATACATATATATGCGGCCCAAAGCCTCCCCCATATACATATGTATATATACGGTATATAAAAGCTTTGTGAAGTGAAAAAGTATTAATATTCTCATTACTCTTTTTTCCATTTTTACAAACTATATTCTTATGAATCATTTTTTCTCATGATATAATGACGTTATCCCAAAATATTTTCATTCTCATATTGTAACTTTTTTCCCCAGCTAATTTTCCAAAAGTTGCATCTTTGTTTTGTTAATCGTTACAACTTTTTGAAATAATATTTTTCTTTAACATTTCAACATCCATCCATCCATTTTCTATACTTCTTCAACATAAGGCTTCAAAAATATATTTTTTCCTCATAATATAATGACTTGTGAAATTATGACTTTTTTTCTTGTTTTTCTGAATCTTCGAACTTTATTACCCCAATATTTTTGACTTCTCATCAAATTACTTCTCTCTTCTTCTATTTTTTTATATTTTTTTAAATTTTCAGTTGTATTTTTAGAAAATGGTGAGGGCCATGTATAAAAAAAAAAAAAGCTATGGGCTGCAAATGGCCCCTGGGGGCACACTTTGGACACCCCTGATGTAGAGTAACCAGCAGCGATTATATTGTAGGTTTGTTTTAACATCCAAAGCATGTGTGTTTGTGTTCTTGTGGCCTGCAGACGTCAGTGAGCGGAGCTCAAGGACGGAGCAGGAAGTGCCCCAGCCCCTCCATGTCAAAGAGGAAGAGGAGGAGCAAGTGTGGACTCGGGGGGAGTTTCCAGTGACTTGTGTGACTGTGAAGAGTGAAGACGATGAGGATGAAGCTCAGTGGTCACAGCTTGATCAAAGCGAGGAGACGAGAAGATCAGAGGCAGACAGCCTCTTGGCTCCGCTGTCGGATAGTGATGATGCGATGTCACACTCCCCTGACACTGGTGATGAAGACTTTAAAGCCGATATGAGATGTCACATGGACAACACACACTTTAAATGCTCTCAATGCCACAAAAGGTTTGGTGACAGGAGAACTTTGAAGAGACACCTGAAGATCCACACGGGAGAGAAAACGTTCAGCTGCTCAGTGTGCAGCAGCAGCTTCCAGCTGAAGAAACATTTGATCAGACACATGAGAATCCACCCTGGAGAGAAACCTTTCATCTGCCCGTTTTGTTCCGCCAGATTCTACCACATGAGCAGTTTGATACGACACAGACAGACGCACACGGGAGAAAAACCGTACACCTGCTCAGTCTGCTCAAAAAGATTCTCTCAAAAAGGGCACTTGATCACGCACACAAGAACGCACACTGGGGAAAAAAGCTTTCCCTGCTCAGTCTGCAGCATGAGCTTTAGCGATCGCTCGGCGTTGATTCAACACCGAAGAACGCACACTGGAGAGAAACCCTTTGCCTGCTCTGTCTGCGGAGGGAAGTTCACTCGAAGAGGACATTTGATCATACACATGAGGACCCACACAGGAGAAAAACCCTTTGCCTGCTCAGTTTGTGGCAAAAGGTTAACACGCAAGGCGCATTTAATAACACACATGAGGACGCATACGGGAGAAAAACCATTTTCTTGCTCAGTCTGCAACACAAGCTTCAGTTTCCGCTCGGCGTTGGCCCAGCACATGAGGACGCACACTGGAGAGAAACCTTTCCTGTGCTCGGTTTGCGGTGAACGATTCTCCCAGAAGGGACATTTGAACATCCACACCAGGACGCATACCGGAGAGCAACCGTTCAGCTGCAATGCCTGCGGTAAAAGATTCACACACAAATATCAAGTTCATAAACACAAGTGTGCTGGGGAGAGCAGCGCTCAACAAAATAAGAGCATTTAATGAGTGTGCCTTTTCTTTTTTAGACTGGACCAGTGCAATCTGGAACACTGTCACATTTCCAAATGTCATAATAAAATATAAAACATACTGTACATCATCTGATACCAAGTCAATACAGGGCTGGTATCACTTGGATGTGTAGCAGGATCATTGAATGTTTGTCTGAAATTTGTTGATCGTGATTATTGTCACAATAAAACACAGGACAAAGTTTTTCATCGGCAGACTACTGGACTCGTGTTTGCTTGATGTTTTGTTACAGCTTTTATCCAAAAGGCTTCTTAAAAGCCAGAAAGAACAATGACGGCGTCCCATCCCCAATCCCATCTACGCCCCTCACTTTCTTCACCAACCAGTCTTCAATAAAAGGTAAAAACCATGTTCAATGTATCCATTTCATTCCTCATTTAGAATTATTTCACCTTGTTTTTTGTAAAACTAATTATTCTCTATAAACTGTATTTTTTCTTCATATTTTTGTGTGTCTGGAACAAGTTGGATCAACTTGGTACATCTTGGTAATCCCTCGTTTATGGTGGTTAATTGTCCAGTGAAGTAGGCTTCCTTATTTATAAATACATAAAATCTTTTCGTAGTTTGAGCATAGAAAACCTGCTTACCACATTCTAAATATGCTTTTTAACATGATTAGAACTCTCGAGACATGAAATACCACCCCTACCTTTACACTCCTATTACCCAATATAGTGGACCTACTAAGAGAAAATATGTCACATAACATAGACTCACACATTAGCACTGGGAGAGTTTTCTGAACAGTACTTCCTACGGTGGTTATTGTCTCATCAGTGTAACATTACTGACACTCAGTGACCAGTGTAGAATACTACATATGATCACGTCTTTGAATGCATCTTCTGAATACCTTATATTTGTGTTTTACTTCATTTAGCCATTTTAGTTTGAAAATGCTTATTTCAGGCGAAGAATACGTACATTCGAATTAAATATGCGTATTATTTGACTAATGTGCCGTAGTCAACCACAAAACAGCGACAGTTTATTCATTTATTTTGAAAAACCATGATAGCAATAGCAAAATTCCAACCGCACAATAAAACAGGCGAGGGATGACCGTACAACTGTATATTCATATATTTAAGCAACACAACAACAAAAACCAGATATTTGTGAAAATACACACGAGAACTGAAAAAATATCTAATCACGCTGGTGTTGACCCTATGCCGTCACTACGCTGGTATCGGCAATAATTGGCAGGATCAAGTGTTGATGTGGCAACACATGGCACCGCCATCTTGCAATGACGTCACATTGTTAATTATACAAGTATGCTGTATTATGCTTTACTATCACATATTTGAAAGTATTACCGAGAGAGAACAAAGACTAGAAGAGGTGACTTTTGTGGACCAGGAAGTAGCAAAGATCAGGATGAAGTGAGGAGGGCATTCAAGAGGATGAAGAGTGGAAAGGCCGTCGGTCCTGATGATATACCTGTAGAGGTTTGGAAGTGTCTAGGAGAGGTGGCAGTAGAGTTTCTGACTGGGTTGTTCAACAGGATCTTAGATCATGAAAAGATGCCTGAGGAATGGAGAGAAGTGTGCTGGTGCCCATTTTGAAGAACAAGGGAGATGTGCAGAGCTGTGGCAACTACAGAGGAATAAAGCTGATGAGCCATACAATGAAGTTATGGGAAAGAGTAGTTGAAGCTAGACTAAGGGCACAAGTGAGCATTTGTGAGCAGCACTATGGTTTCATGCCAAAAAAAAAGTACTACAGAGGCAGTATTTGCTTTGAGGATGTTGATAGAGAAGTACAGAGAAGGCCAGACGGAGCTGCATTGTGTTTTTGTAGATGTGGAGAAAGCTTATGACAGGGTGCCCAGAGAGGAATTGTGCTATTGTATGAGGAAGTCTGGAGTGGCAGAGAAGTATGTTAGAGCGGTGCAGGACATGTATGAGGACTGGAAGACAGTGGTGAGGTGTGCTGTAGGTGTGACAGAGGAGTTCAAGGTGGAGGTGGGACTGCATCAGGGATCAGCTCTGAGCCCCTTCTTGTTCGCTATGGTGGTGGACAGACTGACAGATGAGGTTAGACAGGAATCTCTATGGACTATGATGTTTGCAGATGACATTGTGATCTGCAGTGAGAGCAGGGAACAGGTGGAGGAGAAGCAAGAGAGGTGGAGGTTTGCCCTGGAAAGGAGAGGAATGAAGGTTAGCCGCAGTAAGACAGAGTACATGTGTGTAAATGAGAGGGACCCAAGTGGAAGAGTGAGCTTACAGGGAGAAGAGATTGAGAAGGTGGAGGATTTGAAGTACTTAGGGTCAACAGTCCAGAGCAATGGAGAGTGTGGAAAAGTGGTGAAGAAGCGTGTACAGGCAGGATGGTACAGGTAGAGAAAAGTGTGATGTGTGATAGAAGAGTTTCAGCTAAAATGAAAGGAAAGGTGTACAAAACTGTGGTGGTGTTTGGTCTGGAGACAGTGTCCATGAGGAAAAGACAGGAGACAGAGCTGGAGGTAGCAGAGTTGAAGATGCTGAGGTTCTCTCTAGGAGTGACCAGGAAGGATAGGATCAGGAATGAGTACATCAGAGGGACAGCACATGTTAGAGGTTTTGGAGATAAAGTCAGAGAGGCCAGACTGAGATGGTTTGGACATGTCCAGAGGAGAGATAGGGAGTATATAGGTAGAAGGATGCTGAGTTTGGAACTACCAGGCAGGAGGCCTAGAGGAAGACCAAAGAGGACATAAAGGTAGTTGGTGTGAGAGAAGAGGATGCAGACGACAGGGTTAGATGGAGGCAGATGATTCGCTGTGGCGAACCCTGAAGGGAAAAGCCGAAAGGAAAAGAAGAAGATTTGAAAGTATTGCCGACTTGGGGTGAGTGACATGTGTTTTCTGTCGAAACACTGGTATATTTTCGGAGGGAAAAAAAATTAAAAGCCAAACTTCGACGAATCGCGAATGTGCGGTTCGGTGTACATAACCCTTTTACTCAGTCAGCATTGGACTTACTTGACGCGTTGCTAAAAGAGCTAGAAGGTTCTACAAGAAGATGCAAGCCAGCAGAACTACATTGTGTACTTATTTGAACGCGCCGTGTAAAATAAATATGTAAAAAATAATGTTGTGATGGACGCGCGTGCGCCACAGCGAGCTCCTTTACGCGGATGGATGACATCATAAAACGCGACCGTTCTCACGGCGAGAGCTCCGTGAAGCGAGCAAGTCTAACGGGTAGCGACGTGGAGATGATTATCATGTACTGACAACACACAGTCACCCCCATTCTTCCATGTAACCAGCGCCTAAGCCTTACACCTTATTACAAACTCGTAGCTTTGAAGCTTCTCACGCTAGCTTAGCTTGTTAGCTGCTAACGAAAGAGACGCGGAAGTTAGCAACTCATGCTAAAGCGCATGAAAATGTGCGCCAAATCTGAGAGCGTTGGCGAACCAGCGACTAACCGCGGCTGTTGAAGAAATGTTGGCAGCGTTGGAGAGAACGAAAGCAGGAACTTTCTCGAACTAAAGAGGAGAACGAGCGAGCGTCACGTTGTCAGTGACACTGTGGCTAAGAACCATCAAATGGGGTCGCACGGAGCAGGTTTGTTTACTTATTTTTCTCACTATATCTATATAGATATAGCTGGATAGGTAATGCAGGTCAAATGTACATATACACATACACACACACACATATATATATATATATATACACTGCTCAAAAAATTAGAGAAACACTTCGAAAACACATCAGATCTAAACTGGGGGGAAAAATGATCTTGAATATCTTTCCAGATAATAAGTGGGTGATGTATTAGTAACAAAATGATGCCACATCATTTGATAGAAATAAAAATGATCACCCTATAGAGGGGGAAATCAAAGACACCCCAAAAATTAAAGTGAAAAAATGATGCAGCACACTGGTCCATTTGGCTAAAATGTTATTGTAGCAACTCAAAATGATTCTCAGTAGTTTGTGTGGCCCCCACGTGCTTGTACGCATGCCTGACAACGTGGGGGCATGCTCCTAATGAGACTATGGATGGTGTCCTGGGGGATCTCCTCCCAGATCTGGAACAGGGCATCACTGCGGTACCTGGACGCATGGAGGAGATTCCAGGGGACAGGTAGTTACTCCAGGAGGGCCGTAGAAGGTCCTTCAACCCTCAGCAGGATCGGTATCTGCTCCTTTGTGCAAGGAGGAACAGGATGAGCACTGCCAGAGCCCTACAAAATGACCTCCAGCAGGCCACTGGTGTGAATGTTTCTGACCAAACAATCAGAAACAGGCTCCATGAGGGTGGCCTGAGGGCCCGACGTCCTGTAGTGGGCCCTGTGCTCACTGCCCAGCACCGTAGAGCTCGATTGGCATTTGCCATAGACCACCAGAATTGGCAACTACACCACTGGTGCCCTGTGCTCTTCACTGATTAGAGCAAGTTCAACCTGAGCACATGCGACAGACGTGAAAGGGTCTGGAGATGCCGTGGAGAACGTTATGCTGCCTGCAACATCATTCAGCATGACCGGTTTGGTGGTGGGTCAGTGATGGTCTGGGGAGGCATATCCCTGGAAGGACGCACAGACCTCTACAGGTTAGATAATGGCACCCTGACTGCTATTAGGTATCGGGATGAAATCCTTGGACCCATTGTCAGAACCTACGCTGGCGCAGTGGGACCTGGGTTCCTCCTGGTCCACGACAATGCCCAACCTCATGTGGCTAGTGTATGCAGGTAGTTCCTGGAGGATGAAGGAATTGATACCATTGACTGGCCCCCACGTTCACCTGACCTAAACCCAATAGAACACCTCTGGGACATTATGTTTAGGTCCATCCGGCGCCGCCAGGTTGCTCCTCAGACTGTCCAGGAGCTCATTGATGCCCTGGTCCAGATCTGGGAGGAGATCCCCCAGCACACCATCCGTAGTCTCATTAGGAGCATGCCCCCACGTTGTCAGGCATGCGTACAAGCACGTGGGGGCCACACAAACTACTGAGAATCATTTTGAGTTGCTACAATGACATTTTGGCAAAATGGAGCAGTGTGCTGCATCATTTTTTCACTTTCATTTTTGGGGTGTCTTTGATTTCCCCCCTCTATAGGGTGAGCAGTATATATATATATATATATATATATATATATATATATATATATATATATATATATATATATATACGTCATCGTGACGTTCATGTGGGGGAGTATTTCCCCAGCGGATGGCTCAATCGTGGTGGATACAAACACTAAACAGCCCCCTCCCGACCTACACAGGTTGAAATGGCTAGAAACACCTGCGGAAGTTGGCAGAACCTCCTCTTACGGAGCGTGAATGCACGCTGGTGTGGTTGTGTGTGTGGGACTTGGGCTGGATGCGTATATTTTCGCCGCCTTGTGTTTTACCACTTTAATGTAAGGAGCCTTTTACAACGCCCGATGACCACGTGCAGGTTCTGCGTGAAAACAGACAAGTTTATTTTTGCACCCGGCTCGTCTTAGCCGCAAACAGACATTCTCTACACCAGGGGTGGCCATTACGTCGATGGCGAACTACCTGTAGATCGCCAAGATAGTTTGGGTAGATCCACTGATCTGTACTAATAAATCTGGATAGCTCATACGTCGCACGCACCCGTGCAAGCTGCTGAAGCCACAGAGAGGCCATCTTAGCACTCACATGTCGTACGTAGCAGACTACATTGGCACAGCGTACATAGTGTACAAAGCAGATGAAGAGGCTGGCAGAACATCTATATTTTACATTAAAAAGCGGGGGAGATTCTCCCATTCCTTTAAGTAACGCAACCTTGGTCCCTTAAAAACCATTTGATACGTTATTCTCTATCTTTTGGTTATATTAAATGTACTTTTTCCCTTCCAATTCTCATTGCCTTTGGGACAAAATTCTACTGTGCACCCTGACTCAGCACTCCCCTATAGCAATGATAGTTTTACTCCTCTAGAAAGAGATTTTCATTTGAACTGCATATCCCATCCCTTTTTTCCACTAAAATCCATGGTCATGATCCTTTACTTTTTATTCTTACTTTCATACAATTCACTATGCTCTCGTCTGTACAAAATATGAATAAAAAAAGAGACAAGTTTTAAAATCATTTAACATTTTGATGATTTTTTTGTTTGTGTTATGAAATAGAAATAATCGCTTTAATGATATAGAAATATATTTGAACAAAAAACACAGGAATAATATGTAATATAATATGTAATAATATATCAAAATTGTCTCCATATGGGGGTTCATTTGAAATTTGGGTAAACAACCAAAAAAAAACGTATTTTTTTATATTTGCAAGCAACCGCAAATGATTTAGTAGTCTAGTGGTGGTTGTTTGTTTACATATCCCCCACGGCCCCCCATGTAAAGCCGTTATGACTCAGGTATGGTAGGTTATGGACAGAATGTTTAAAAATGATCATACCCGAGTCCTTATGACTAAGCTCAAGCACACCTGTTGTGCAAGGTTAGTCTGAAGACTAACCTTGCATTTAGTGTGAGTGGCTAACAAACTAACAACACACTTAACAACTCACAAGTTCTCACATCAGTCATTGTCTGAGAAGTGTTTCTTAGGAGTGGTAATATGGCGGCCGTGTGGCTTCACAAGTCATTGACCAATGAGCTATCCAGATTTATTAGTACAGATCAGTGGGTAGATCACGTAAACGTCACTTTGTAGTTGTCATATGACATCAGTCAGCTGACAATCAGCTCCCCTCCGGTATTGCGCTCGCTCCCCCGCAGCGTTTCAAGCTAACACAAAGATGCAACTTTCATGTTCATAATTGTGATGATGGATGAACTAACTCTGCGGTAAGATGTCTATATCTACAACTAAAGTTATGTGTTCACTTGTAGCGGCTAGCTACGTAGGAAAAAAGTGTATTGTTTACTGGCTTTGCTTGGCGTCATGAACTCTACTACAGAAATCAGTGTTTTCTACACGTTGGCTTCTTAAACTGTTATTTCATGATGACATTAAAAATGTGCCCATTGGTGAAACCTTTTCAATATGTTGCCTTGACTTGGGCTGCATTGTCTTTTGCATCATCATTTTCCATTCTTGTATATGGCTAATGTTTGATAGCAAATGCTAACTGGATGTAATACATGAACCATGTGCCCTAATGAACGTTACATAGCTAATATGACTGACATATTACCAGTACTCACTCACTAGTACACAACTATTTAGCAGTTATGTGGAATGATCTTTATTTCCATATTGAAGTGAATTATGATAGCAACTACTTTGATGACCTGGAAACTCTGAAAATGTGAATGGGAAATACTAATCATGAATATTTACAATAGAATTTCAGAGTTCACTCGTTACATTTTGGATATGTTATACGTTTTATAGGAAGAGGTAGATCATTTTGACTTGTACTTGCATGCTGAGAAAGTGCGTGCACGCCTGATCTACATGTATAACCTACAGAAATACATACTCATAGATACTTGTAGATCTTTGGAACTTAGTCATTTTAAAAGTAGCTCGTAGGCTAAAAAAGTGTGAGCACCCCTGCTCTACACACACCTTCCGTGACCGTCCTTGGAAATAAGGGTGCCATTTGCCCCATGTCTCACTGTGTAAACAAAATAAGCGCGTCATAGAAAATATCTTACATATGCAGTTGGAAGTGCATCCGTGGCTACATCTTCCTTAATCACAAGCACGGGCATGAAGATTTAGTAGCAATGCGTGCCGAGGCTGACATCCCATTAGAAAAGTTTCTCAATTACTGGCCTAAATTGTCCACTGATGTATGCACGGAATTCTAAAAAAATAAAGCGGAATTCATAGGGCCCTACTTATTGAGTGCTAACATGAATATTTGTTCTGTGACAAACAAAGTCCAGGCTGGTACTGGTGGATGGTGGCTCCGTATTCATGTAGTGCTTTTAATATGATGTTGTTCCTGTCTTAGTTTTACACAATACATCCTAAATAAATAGCTATAATGTACGTATGTTTTACTGATGCATTGAAAATCTTTCCCGGTGATTAGCTAGTGTGCTGTTAATGCTATTTACACCCATTCTCAATTTCAGCCTTGGTCACATTGACACAAGCCCCCAAATAGCTGTTCTTGGCTGTGCCTGCTCATAAATAGCGGCTCGTAACTAAGTCTGTCTGATATTGGCTTTTTTGCCAATAACTGACACGCTGACATTGTCCAACTCTCAAGTTCCAATTCCGATATCAACCGATAGTGATACAGACATGTGTAACATCACAAATCTTTTTCTTGAGTAAAATGGTTGTAAAGTAACAATACTCTTAAATGAGTAGAGTTGTTTTGTTGGCTATGCCACCCATTTCTGAGTAGATCATTCATGAATTACATATTTTATAGATGAATAGATTTGTGTTTCTTGTTCTTTGATTTGTGTTATTTTTGGAAATATTTAATTTATTTTTAGTTAGGGTATTGTTTAAAATACATGAATTTGTTGATTATTATTTTGATTGATAATTTTCTTATTTTATTGCATTAAAAGTACTCATTGAAACCACTATATTTTTATATACTGTGTATGCACTACTTTGTGCTCTGGAGCTGATGCAATGTGAATTACTATGTTGGATCAATAAAGTTCTTATGTTAGCCATCTGAGAAGATCAATTGCATTGTATTGGACAGCAGAGCTTCCTGTTTCCCAGCATGCTTTGCTGTACTGTTGTTGTAAATAGTGGCTACATAGTTGTCGGTTATTCTCCATTACTCGTTGGTAGTGTCTTGTCTATTATCTACCTATTACGTTGCTGTGTGTTTGTTGTTTTTAACCTCTTTCTTTAAAAAACACCGTGAGTAAGACAGACTTTTGAGCAACAGTGTTAATTTCATGATGCAGCATGTTCACCAGCGTTGCAAATGTGGGACGTTGGTGCTGAAAGGTCTGTATCGGCCCTTGTTGTAGGGGGAAAAAAACGATACTGATGTTGGCCGATATCACGTTTTTAGGCCAGTATTGGCCCGATAATATTGCACATCTCAACCTGTAACCCAAATTTTAGCTCGCAGTTCAAAGCAAAAAAGCAGCTGAGAGACAGCTCGAATCTAAAAAACACTTGTGAGTTGGGACACTTTTGTATGGCAAGGCACCACTGTATAAATGACAATTAAAAAATAAATGAAAATACCGGCATATATACGAACGAGGACAATTTATTCCATCTGCACGTGTTGTGTGTGTGTGTCCACATCTTCCTATTTCTTTTCCTATTCATATTAGGGGCCACAATAATATGTGACTGGACATTTCCATAGCATGTGTTTACCTTCTTGTGTCCTGCAGACGTCAGTGAGGAAGATCTTACCCCAGAGCAGCAGGAGCTCCAGCCCCCCCACATGAAAGAGGAAGAGGAGGAACAAGTGTGGAGTGAGGAGGATGCTGACATGAGCAAGTTTGCAGTGATTCGAGTGATTGTGAAGAGTGACGACGATGAGGCTGAAGCTCGGTCTTCACAGATTGATCACGGTCAAAGTGAGGAGATGAAGGAATCCGAACAAGACTGCCTCTTGGCTGCACTGTCAGATCGTGACGGCACTATGTCACGCTGTCCTGACACTGATGATGAAGACTCTGAAGAGGATATGACATTTCATACTGACGACTCAGACTTTAAATGCTCTCAATGCAATAAGACATTTGGCTACAAGAGAAATTTGAAAGTACACATGAGGTGTCACACAGGAGAGAAACCATTCATTTGCTCATTTTGCAGTAAACGTTTTCATCGAAAGGCACACTTGGTGGCACACACAAGGACGCACACGGGTGAGAAACCATTTTCCTGCTCAGTCTGCAACACAAACTTCAATGCCAGTTCAACGTTGAGTCAGCACATGAGAACGCACACCGGGGAGAAACCTTACACCTGTTCGTATTGTGGCAAAACGTTTTCTCAAAGGGGGCAACTGATGGCACACACCAGAAAACACACGGGGGAAAAACCATTTTCTTGCTCAGTCTGCAAAAGCAGTTTTTGCGTCCGCTCGGCTTTAGTTCAACACCTGAGAATGCACACTGGCGAGAGACCTTTTTCCTGCTCAGTTTGTGGGAAGACGTTCTCCAGAAAAGTAACTTTGAAAGAACATGCCAGAACGCACACGGGAGAAAAGCCCTTTTCATGTTCAGTCTGCAACGTGAGCTTTAGTTTCCAGACAACTTTAATTCGGCACATGAGAACACACACTGGTGAAAAACCTTTTCCATGCTCGGTCTGTGCTAAAAGATTCTACGTGAAAAGAAGTTTAAGAGCTCACATGAGAACGCATACCGGAGAAAAACCGTTTTCCTGCTCAGTCTGCAGCACGCGTTTTAGCTTTCAGACGGCATTAGTCAGACACATGCAAACGCACACCGGGGAGAAACCCTTCATTTGCTCAGTCTGCGGTCAAACATTCTCTCAAAAAGGCACCTTAGTGAAACACAGCAGAACTCACACTGGTGAGAAACCTTGTACTTGCTCATTTTGTGGCCAAGCGTTCTCTGACAAAAGCAGTTTGATGACCCACACGAGAACACACACTCTGGAGAAACCCTTTCCGTGTTTGGTGTGCAGCGAAAGATTCTCTCAAAAAGGAAACTTGATGGCACACGCCAGGACGCATACCGGAGAAAAACCCTTCTCCTGCTTAGTTTGCGCTAAAAGATTCACTCGCAGAAACAGCTTAATGATACACACCAGGAAGCACACTGGAGAGAAACCATTCAGCTGCAATGCATGCGACCACACCTTTTCTTACAAGTTCCAGCTGAGCAAACACAAGTGTGCTGGTGAATAGAAGCAGCAGTAAATTGATGGCGATTTTGTCCTCTTTTAGCTCTTGTGTTGAATGTGTATAATGTATAAAAATATATCACAGTCTGAGATACTGTATGTGAAAGATGTTTTCTCTCTCTGCCTTTACTTTTCTGATTCTAAATCAGAATAAAACAAAAATGACGCAAACAAAAATTATTTTTTATCAACAAACTTATTTGTGAGCCATTCAACAAAGGATACAGTCAAACCTCAGCATTTGTATGCCCGAGTTTTCCTATCATTCCGTTTTCATTGAAAATGTTCCCCAATATTTTCTTTTGCTTTTCATACAATATTGCACACAAAGCACTCCACGTGTTGCTGACTCACCAAAAAGTAGCGCGTGGCAGCAATTTGATGCAGAAGGTGAGAAACACTACTGGATTCCATCTGGCCAGGATGTACGGGAAGTCTGCATCAACAAGTTCCATCAATTTCTCTTTATAATTAGCTCATTTTCTGCATGAAAAACTATAATCATTCTCTATGAAATGTCTTTTTGGTTTTGTTCACTCTTCACGTCCTTAAATGTGTCACCGCGGTGAACAGAATACCTCAGCACTTCTACTTTTCTGCTCACTATTCCACGTGCCTAAAGGAATCGAATACCACTGACCATTATTTCACAACGCTAATATGTTAATGATACTACTAAACACTAATAATAATAATAAAAACCAACAAGGATGACAGGACACTCACCACACAGACACAATGCCAGTCTACTGCACCATACACTGTATGACTTCTGTCGGCCGATATTTCCGGACAGACAGTAGATGTGTATTTCGTTGATGCATGTGGTGTATGCGCCCATAAATCCACAGTCTAACATTCAACAAAGCGGCTGCCCAATTGAGTTGTATTCCTCAAAAGATCACCCCTTCCCACCCATACACATGTGCAGAGGTCGCTCACCTTTACCATGACGTATAGTGAAAAAGATTGTAATAATCTTTCACTATCTGGTCATAAAGATAAAGAGAACTCCCCACACACTCAGTCAAGGAGAAGCATCTGATCAGACAGAAAAGAAAGAGGCCTTCAACCAAGAGTGGTCGAGAGCCCCAAACTACTAAAAACCACTATTATTGATACTAAAACTATGATGCGACAGAACTGTAAACTTCTGAAATATAACATCAAACATTACCATGTATGTGGCACCGAACATCTGTTATGCTGTGTTGTCAACAGGTCTTCGCAACAGGATGTTCAAACCACAGAATATATGAGTCACACAAGAAAAGAACAAGGAAAAAAGAACATGAAAAATCCCTGTTCGGGGTTTGCTCCGTGGGGTCAGGTGCTGGGTGATACATCTCTGCCGCCCGTGCCTCCGCCGGGTGGGTGGAGGGTGTGCCTCCTGCATCCCTTGGCGGGGCGGCCCTGTGTCGGGGGTCGGGCGGGGTTGGCTCGGGGCGGGCCGGGCTCCGCTCCCTGGGGGTGGGGGTGGCGGTGGGCGGGAATTGGCGCTTCCGGCGCGGGCGGGCTTCTTTCCGGTTGTGGTGGCGTCTCTGGGCCTGCCGGTTTGTGGCCCCCGGTACCCGTCTGCCTTTGTGGGGTGTGATCTCTCGCTGGTCTCGGGGGTTGGCAGTCCTCCGGCCCGCTGGCGCCGTGTCCTTGGCTGGGATTACCTCTCTTCGGCCCCTTGCTGGTCTTCCCGGGGGGGGGGGGGGCTCTCTGGGCTGGCTCTTGGGGCACTGATCTTTGTGCTGCCTGCCCCTATGGGCCTGGTGGCCTTCTGGCGGCCGGGGCCCGGCCTTGCTATTTGGGGCGGGGCTCTCTGGGAGGTGGAAGGCAGCCCCTTTCCTTTCATGCATTCTCAGTGACAATTACATGCCCACACATTCTTGCACCTTTATATATATGAAGTCTTCCCCACATACAGAGATACCTGTACATATGCACACTCACAGTACATACGTACTTCCCCACATTACTCACTGAGTTAACCAGGGTGTTATTATGTTGTTGGTTTTATTACAGCGACGGTGATATCAGCAGTATGACTATATATATGTATGTATATGTGTGCAGTATATATATGTATATATATATGTATGTATGTATATGTATATATATATGTGTATATATATATATTTTTTTTTACAATGATGTGCATTACAGTAACTGATTCTATTCACTATCATGGATAATCATTTCATTACTACAGTTATGTGTGACTGTTTCAATGCGGTATTATCATGGTGATCACTATCATAATTCATCATTTCATGACTGCTACTGTGTGCGACTGTTTCAATGCAGTACTGTCATTGTGATCACTGTCATAGTTCATCATTTCATGACTGCTATTATGTCTGATTGTCATTGACAGATTTGTCATTGTGGTTGTTGATATTGATTTGTCCTTTATCCTTGTTCGTCTTTATAGTTGTCACGGACATTTATTTGCTGATGTCGTTCTGTATGTTTCTGTTGTTCTGTCACAATTGTTGTTGTTGCTGCTGTTGTCCTTGTCTCTTGTCTCTCTTTTTTTTGTTTTTGTCCCCTCTGCCCCCCCCCCGTTTCCTTTTCTCTTCTTCTCTGTCCCCTCCTGCTCCGGTCCGGTCGCTCCAAATTTGCTTTATTACAAGCATCAAGGTCGAATAAATTTTGTATGACAGGGGAAGTGTATATCACACTTCTCTCTGGCAGAGTAAATCTGTTGAGCACTTGACGGCATTTAGGTCTACAATTCTATCTGCTTTTAAGGCTGGACAGGACAGGGGTAAAAAAAAAAAAAAAAAGAAAAATCCCTGTTACATCCTGTGTCGATGTTGATTGTCAACAAGTTTATATTTTTGGGTGTCTGGAAAAGATTCATTGGATTTACATCATTTCCTGTGGGAAAAATTAACTTGGTGTTTGTATGTTTTGTTTTTTGGACCTTTTGGAAAGAATTCATGACAAAAAGCGACATTCCGCTATTTATAAATAAACAATATAAGAGGAAAAATATGATTGACTTATTACATACCATACTTTTTTTAAACAATACAATAGATAAACATAACCAACCAATACCAACAATTTGAACAACACAACAAAATATTTGTGGAAATAGACATGGAAGCTAACTGAAAAATGTCGAGCTCATCAAGTTAGTATCTTTCCGTCACTGATGCTGACATCGGTATCGATATGACAGCTACACTGGTGTGAAAACGTGTTTTCCCCACTGATCTATATTATATATCTGGATACACCATACGTCGCACGCGCCCGTGCAAGCCGCTGAAGCCACAGAGAGGCCATCTTACCACACTCCCCTATAGCAATGCATTACGGAGCCCCGGAGGGGACATGAAGAAAAAAAAATATGATGGGTAAAAAAAAAAAAAAAAGACCGAACTTTTGCGTTCCCTCGCAAAACTTTTGCGAGGGAACGCAAAACAGTATTGCGTTATCTCGCAAAAGACACGACAATGGAGTGGGATAAGTTTATTGAGTTTTATTTTGAGTTGGGCCTAAAATACAAAGATATTAAAACAGTGCTTAGCAGTAAACATAGGTTCGAGGTAAGTCAAAGACACCTAAAAAGAATCTGCAGCGAAAGAGGGCTCTCTCGTCGCAAAGCGTATTCAGATGTAGCGGTCCTGGTTGATTTCATCAAGTACCAACTGCAATACTTCGGACAACTTCACGGGTATAGATGGATGTACGCGAAATGCAGAGAAAGTGGACTACGGGTGAGGAAAGAGGATGTGCGAATGGCATTGAAGGAACTGGATCCGAGAGGAGTCGCATTCAGGCAAGCAAGGCGCTTACGACGACGGAGGTACTTCTCCAAAGGGCCGAACTTCATCTGGCACCTGGACTCAAATGATAAACTGAAGCCATATGGCTTCTGTATCAACGGGAGCATTGACGGGTTCTCCAGAAAGATTATCTGGCTCAACGCGTACACCACAAACAGTGACCCAAAGCTGATTGGAGGCTATTACATCGAAGCAGTTCAACGTTTGGGGGGCTGCCCACGAATTGTGAGGGGTGATCCTGGCACTGAGAATGGCCATGTAAGAGACTTTCAGCGGTTACTCGTCCCTATTCCTCCAGACGGCACCGTTGACAGTTACTTGGAGGGAGCCAGTACCGCCAACCAAAGAATTGAATCTTGGTGGGGTTTTCTACGCAGACAGTGTGTGGAGTTTTGGTTGTCTTTGTTTGCAGACCTCAGAGATAATGGATTATATGACGGCGGGTTTCTGGACAAGGCAATCCTTCAGTTTTGTTGCATGGGACTCATCCAGGTGAGTGTTATTATAGTGTTTTTGTATGTGTGCGTGGGTATGGTGGTTACGGAGACCCCTATGGGGTAAATCACTACACTGAAGTCTGCTTAATTGTTTTATAGTTTTATATATATATATATGTATATGTGTGTGTGTATGTATTCATTTTTACTCGTTTTAATAGGATGAGTTGGATGACACTGCACAGGTTTGGAATACACACACCATCAGACCGTCAAAAAACATCAACGTCCCCAGTGGTCGGCCCAATGTGATGCATACATTACCTCAACTCTATGGGACCAGAGACTTCCTTTCCCCCGTTGATGATGCAATCCAACTGTGCAAAGAGGAATGCGTCTTTCGCCTGTCAATACCATGTGATCCAGATGTGTATAAACTGTGCCTTATCTTTATGGCAGAGTCCCATCTGACTCCACCAGCTGATCCATATCAGGCGGTGAGTTTGTACATGCATCTTAGACAGGTCATCACTGAGTCTATATAAGGCAAAATGCCAATCCAGACCATAACTCCTCCGATTGACCTCATGACCTCTAAATGCTCCCCTTCTGAGTGTGCGCCTGCATCTGCAGTATGTGTGGCCTTTAATTTGAAAACTGCTTGACAAAACTAATGTATCTTCTATTTGTGATAAACAGCAGATCAATTTCTTCTTATTTTGTAAGAATTACAAATTCATTTCATGTTTTCATCACACAAAATAAGATTACTGCCACAAACAAGTTGAGAAACATTTATTGTAAGTTGACTAGAAACAACACAAATGCCTTATATTCTTGTAGAACTATTTTGGTAACTGTTGTGGTACTGCATTCTTTATTCTGTATGAAATCCTGGCCTGCAACGCTGAATAAATGTAAATTATTCCTAATTTGTATGGTTTGTTCATAAAGATCAATTGGGAACATCACTGCCGCTTCATGGTAAATGCACACACATTCTATAAAAGTAGCTGTGATGTGACAAGGTAATAACACAGTGACACTGTCACAGTGACAGTTAAGTAATATAATGCAAATATTACATAATCATTCTGACGGCCAATGGGCTTTATACACAGCCCCACTACTTCCTGATCCTAAAACAGCTCCTTTATTCCTGTCATTCATTACTGGATAATTTAATTCATCCAGGTGTGCCTGCTACTTATTGTTGTGACCAATATGGTCAGGAAGTAGTGGGGCTGTGCCTATTGCAAATACTTGGTGTCATAGTAAGAAATGAGTGTTTTCAGGCTACATTGCACATGCCAAATATTAACTGGTATCTCAACATCTTAAAAATGGTCATTTATCTGAGTACCCAACCACCTTAACAGCAAATATTAATAAACAATTCTACCAGTGATAAATAATTCTATACCCCGAAAATGAAGGAAATGAAAGCTACAGTCATCTTCCAAGTATTTAAATAATGAAAAATGTGAAAACTTGTATAGTATGGCACCAACATATAATAGAATTATAGACGGCTCCCCACACATTTAAATGGTGTTTCAAACAAAACAACTGAAAAAGATATTAAAAAAATGCCTACATAAATAAAATATAATCAACCATATAATAAGGAGGCCTCTTAAGCTTATGCCTGATCAAGACTGCTTAAATTCAAATGATGTCCATGACTAAGTAGTTACTGGCGAGGATGTTGTCAAACTCTGTGCGGAATTCAGGGAAAGAACTGTATGTGGTTGGTACTTCAAGTGTTGCTCCACATGTATGAGCAACAGGCCTTCTGTTGAGTCCAGTTTCAGCATCAAAGTGAATCATAATTTTGTCAACGCATATGACAGAGGACCCAGTACAGAAGCGAAAGAACTTCTCTGCTTTGGTTTGCTCAGCATTTTTTACATAACGCTGGAGGTGGTTAAAGGTTGCCTGCTCTCTCTGAGAGAGCATCACATTTGTTGTTTCCAGGAGTTGTGAGACTCTTTTGCCTGTGGCCTTCTTGGAGTCATACAGAGAAAATACACTTTGCTTGTCGAAAAGTTTGGGAAATACATGTGACATGGGTATGGAGAAACAATCAATTATTTATTTTGGCTCTTGCAGAGTGGCTTTGTGAGCCATTGTTTCTATGGCAGCCTTCATGCCTTCCGTTGAAGGTAGGAAATGAGAGCCCATCCTTGTAAAAAGGTCGAGCAGGTCCTCATCATCACCTTCCTCCCTTGTGCCCTGGAGAGCCTTCTCAACAGCTCACCTCTCAATAGGAGATAAGTCATTGAAAAATGATGCCATCAAGACGTCTGCATCAACACTGTCAATTCCATGAATGCAGGCAAACATGAAAGCCACTGATAGCCTCACTGGCATGACACCATGGTCTGTGAAGCCCTTCACCCAGATACGCCCAACTGCTTGCCATTCGGCCTCGCCAAAATCTGGCCTTAGTTGTGGAACTCGCTCCATTTCCCCTTCACACTGTTCAAGAAATTGCTCCCAGAATGCAGCGTAAACTTCCCTTGACACTCCAGCATCATCAACAGCTTTTTCATTTACAAAGTCCATTTTTAAAGTCAAATTCAGGATGCTGCTGTCCATGAATACAGCCAAAAGATCTTCAACAACCTTAATCCTGCAAATTGAAGCACGTTGTGAAGTCTGTGGATTTCCTAGGTTGCTGGATGAGGATGATGGGGAAAGATGGCTGCTTGAATTTGAGGGCAAATCAAACGTAATTTCTCCTTCCTGCTAGAAGAACAAAACATACACAACAAAAACATAAGGATCAGTGAAGAAGAGGCCAAAGTATTCAAAATTCTGTACGCTTGTGTCAAGGTTAAAATAACAATGCACCCTATGTTTTCCCACTGTGTGCCTCAAAAGCATCTTTTCATGGGACCCGCTCATAACTGCACACCTCCAGTTGATAACAAAGGCTTTCTACTTCAATGTTTCTATTCCAAGACAAGTTAGCCCTGACAACATCAGTATGACACATCCACTCATGTAAAGTTCTGTTCAAAGTAGTACTGTCAAAAGATTACAATTATTAATCTGATTAATTAGGGTAGCTGTGGCATAATTTTGATTAATCTCAAATATCATTTATTTTTTATGTATAGTAATCACATTTGGTTTTGCAGGGGCAAACAGACTCAGAAAGATGGAAATATATCTGCAATTAATATTTATTAAACATTTTCAACTAAATAACTTGAACAAACTGTTTTGTCATGGTGTTTTTCGTCCGAATATTTCCATGTAGAGCCAACAAGCTCTTTAGCATCTTCTGTCTTTATGGCTTGGTGTTGTGACTAATGTATATGAGTTTACAGAAAACCAGGCACCTCGTGTTAGTTTATTTCAAAAGGATGCATTATTTATTTATTTGATATTTCAGATGATTGTTAACAATTGAAAGTTAACAATTGAACTGCCTGCCCACCGTATGGTTTAGCACATTTGGAGTGTTCCTATTTCAATGAGAGCAGTGTCTAACTGTACAAACTAGAGGTATAAAAAGGTAAAGAAATCCACCACTTGGCACTGTGGCTGTAAATGGTTGGTCAGGTCACTCTCCATTAACTAGGATGTCACAAGGTGAAAATCATTCAGGACATTTTAACTTTTTTTTGATGAAATGTAGGACTTATTTATTTTTTAACATTTTTTTTTTAACATTTTGATTGTGTTGACAAAAGAAAACAATTTTACATTGCCATGGTAGCTCTACTAGCACACACCCCAAATGACCCAAATGCATTGAACAGACACGTTCACAGTATTTCCATGCTCCAAATGGGTTAATTGCATTAAGATTTTTAATCAGATTAATCATGATGGCTTAATCTGCATGAATTTTGCCAGCCCTAGTTCATGGATGGACTGCTCATCTAGTGTGGTCAGGCCATCAGCAGAAGGCAAACATAACTCCTGATTAAGTACTGCATTCACTTCTGGACTCTGAAGGTGTGACAAATGGAAAAAGTCAAGCACACAACAATATAATGAATTCACAAACCAGTGCCATAAATGTGCTAAAGTTAGATCAAAAGGACTGACTTCTCCCACTGCCACACTTTCACAACTACTCTTCATCTTTTTAAACAAAACTATGGCTATTTGTTTTTAGTTCAATTTATAGAAATGTAAGTTGAGAAAAATGTTGATAAAGTAAAAAAAAACAAAAAGACATTTTTTAGAGATGCAAGCAAACATATCTTACAGTTCATCTATCAGCAGTGTTCAGCATTTCTTAGCTGATTTTATGCAATCTAAAATACTTTACAGAAGCATGAGCAAAAAAGTATTAATGGAAACAGATGCAACATGTGATTAAGTACAGTACGAGTTCTACAGCTCTGCAACTCATTTCATTCCTTGGCCCATTTGATACATAATGGCGCAAGAGAGTGCATGTGCCTTGAAAATATTGTTCATTTGTGGATGGACTATACAATTTAACTCATAAAATCACATTTACTAAATATTAATACAGCAGTGCATTCTCTATTTTGTCAGTTTTTTATCAGTTTTAATACCTGTTTTACCATTTCTACCTCCTTATATGTAGCCTCACATTACTTGTGTGACATCCTCACTGTCGACAAGATGATATGTTATCACAACGTTCTCCTCGTTACCAAGGTTATCTTCTGGATCCCATAGAACTGTATCTGCCTCGTCTAGTTCTGTGTCTTCTGAAGCTACACGATAGATGTGCTCATGCTCGGTTTGGAGGGAGTGACTGAGACTTGTGCTGGTCAACTCAATGGTTTCAGACCAGGGATCTGGAAAGCTTCTGTTTGTGCCCTGCCTTTGGTCTGTTGGGGTCGACTGAGAGGGCTCTGGTTGACGTGGACCGTGTGCTGTTCTGTGGTGCATCTGGAAATAAGTCAAAACCAGAAGGTTTTAATGTGGTCACCAGTAACAAATAAAACCTTAGCAAGAAACACATGGGCTGCATGCAATAGTAAATAGTGCACCAAAATACATTTGGCTCAAAGTATCTCCATTAAAGTTTAATAAGGCAGTAAAGTTTATACAAATAGTGATCCTAAAGTTTATTTAAAAATAATAATACATTAAGGAGTGCAAGTATATGATGAACTCCTTTCTCCCACATAAATACAAGTGCATTATCTTTTTATTTAGTAGATGAAGTGTGGACTTCAAGCTAATTATTTCCATCTGTCCCAGTTATTATCATCATTTCCAATACTGTATATTTGCTACTGCCACAAACCTGATTTCTTTTGTAACTGTCAGATGGATGTCTATGATCCAGCAGCTCTGTGACTGAGCCTTCTCTATCAATGCGGGATCCGCCCTCATTCAGCTTAGAATTTGCTCCTTCAGTGATGCTAAAAGATAAATCCTCAGACAATGAATCTTCACTACATTCATTCAGTTCAGATAAGGAGTGACCTGTTGAAGGGCCGCCTGCTTTTGTGCAAATGTAAAATCTAAGCAGCTTCAGGTTTGTTTTTTCATACAGTCTGCCAACAGTGTCATCTAACTGAATCATCTTTCCTTTAAAATCACAAATGTCAAACGTAAAGTCACATGCTGGACCCTTTGGTGAGCACCCATCTGGGAAAAATAGGTCCTTTCCCTTTTCTAAAATATCAGCAACAGTTGCTGTCTTTTCCACAGTGACATGTCTCGTGCCTCCACCATTCCTGGTCCTGACTTGCTGGTATTCATGCTTGCCATAATGAAGCCACCCAATTTCAATCTTCCTGGAGGTCTTTTCTGCTGCAGTATTGCTCTGTCTTGCCATTGAGTCACCTGACCTTTGGAACACACCAGATGCACTAGAGAGTGCTCCTTTGGTTTTTGATTTCATTTTTCTAGTCCCAATTCCATCTCTTATTCTCTGTAAAAGAGTCTCCTTATCGGTGCTGCGTTGTTCAGTGTCTGTTTGTTGACAGAATGACAGGACAGCTATCTGGTCACCATAAGACCTGATGTCATTGGCCATTTGCTCATCCGCCATTATGCGCAATGCTGCCTTGTCAACCTGCAAACATAAAATACTACAATAAATACTTGAGATGCTTACTTTGAACATGAATGATAAACACATAGATCAAAGGTCATGACCCTGCCCCTTTCAAAATAGAGTCACTGCAGTGCTTGCAGTTTCAGTGCATGTACAGGTATATCTTTTGTTACTGTAACAACAAATGTATAGTTGCCAAATAGAAAGCTTAAACTGCATCCCATTCACCACCAAGGAAACTAAAATTGAATAGGACTGTGGACTCGACCGCAAATGAATGGAACAAAGTGCAGTACGCCATGGAGCACAAAGTCCATCATGATGGTGAGCAGGAGAGGTGGACGGGGCCAGGCGGACAAGAGTGTACAATGTATTCACTAGCTCTGAGCTGAGTATAGAATAGTTATACGCTGTGTGTACACTTTGGTGAAATGGATGAGTGTTATTTACTGAACACAATGAATTTATATGTATGTTTATATATACACAGTATATATACATGTGTGTAGAAATCCATTATACTGCAGAAATATGACCTACATGTAACGTCAATAAAAACCTGAGCAGCAGTATGAAACTTTTTCCTTCTTTGACTTTTTTCCTGAATTTACACCTTACATTTATTTAAGTAACGGCCTTGTTAATACATTTGATAACTATGTATAACCTAAATCAGGGGTCACCAAGGTTTTTCCTTGTGAGAGCTACTTTTACAAAATGAAAATGGCCAAGAGCTACTCATTTTTCTAACATTTATTTTCAGAGCTTATTTTAAAGCCAAACAAAGCGAATATGCTTGTTTTACCAGAACATGAACAAAATGCTGGTGTCCACAACTCACATGTTGTATTTCACAATGCATTTCTTTCTACTGTTCTTTCATTATTAACCGAAAACCTGAATGAAAAGCCTGGCGCGGGCACCACGTTGGTGACCCCTGACCTAAATCATCATCACTGACTTAATTTAATTAATTCATTAATTTAACTAATCACCCAGAGAAACAAATGTAGGTTTAAGATATATTGTGTGGGAGTCCCACATAATATACACTTGAGGTGTGAGTCTTGTCCAACGTCCTGTTTATTTACAACAACCAGTGTTATAAATCTACAACGTTTTTAGTAATACATGCCTGTCTTTATTTTTAGGAAACTTGAAAAATGACAAATCTGGTCTTTTGGACCGTCTGTTAAGAGCAATTAACGGTTGAGTAGTGTGCTGAGGACATGTTTACAATGCAATGTTTCTGGATTCTGCTCACCATCATCGTTACAATAGCATTGTGATGGAAATGTTTCGACTTGGCAGTGGCGGGGGGAACGTTTGGTGTTGTGACACTATACCGGAAGAGAGTCGCTGCTAGTTTTACATGTGAGAGTAGTACCTGCTGTAAAGTTCTAAATACATTAATGTGAGCAAATGCACAATTCTAACCGCCCACTCTTTGTGGTTTAGGATGTAACGGAACAGAGTGAAACAATCATGGCGGCCAAACCCAGGGTACACTAGTACGGGAATGGATGCCGATTGACAGTCCTACGAGTCTCGTGTCCTTACGACAAGCCACGGCGTCCACAATTATGACATATGATGATAAGGTAAAACACACGTTGCTCTGCAACAAAGAAAAATGCAACACGTTTGCATCATATGATGCACAAGCGTATCCGCCCTAGCATAACTTCTCTATGGTTGGCGCATAGAATGAGCGCGAGCATCACCTTAATCTGTGTTGCTACACAACTACTGAAATAATTTGACACCCACCTTGTCTCTCTTCATCCGCATAATGTCCTCATTAGGGACCTCTCTAGAATGCAGGAAATGCTCCAAGTCCTCCTCCATGGCTGTCTTGTTACGAGGCTCCTTACCGTAGTACACCGAAGTGCAATATGCTCTTAAACAGTTTCCGTACAAAAGAGTTTTGCGAGGGAACGCAAAAGTTCGGTCTTTTTTTTTTTTACCCATCATATTTTTTTTTTCTCCATGTCCCCTCCGGGGCTCCGTAATGCATAGTTTTACTCCTCTAGAAAGAGATTTTCATTTGAACTGCATATCCAATCCCTTTTTTCCACTAAAATCCATGGTCATGATCCTTTACTTTCATACAATTTACTATGCTCTTGTCTGTACAAAATATGAATCATAAAAGAGACAAGTTTTAAAATCATTTAACATTTTGATGTTTTTTTTGTTTGTGTTATGAAATAGAGAACCTCATTTCTGATATAGAAATATATTTTAACAAACACAACAGGAATAATGTGATAACCATAATGTGTAATAACCATAAACACATACACCCACACAAATGGAAAACTGTGGGAACTGCATACTTTTTGAGACGTGTTGTTTGGCCAGTTGTGTCAAAACATGCTGCTTCAAAGTGGTCACTACAAAAGGACTGATTTACGTGTTGGTGTCCACTTATCTCGTCTCATGTTTACGAGCCATGATGCCAGAAACTGTCGACGGCTAAACGGAAACCGACACAGGAAAAAGGTGAAAATAAAGAAATACATATATATATATAACAAAAAAAGTACGTACATTTCCTCTTAGCTATTATAGGGCTATATAAACCTATCAATTTTGGACATACATTTAATCAGAGGAATTTTGCACGATCGCAAATATCTGAGAGATCGACAGTGCAAAACCCTTAAATGTGTTAGGAACGGGTGTTGTGCCGAGTTTGGCATCCATGCCGAGATCTGCATGCAGGTCGCGGGAGCGCGCACGCTCAGCTGAAAACTCAACCGTGTGACGCCGTGTTAGTCTTAAGGCACAGTACTTCATGATAATGAAGCGATGGTACGTTTTGTCAGCTTTATGGGTAACTATACAGCACCCAAAGCACGAATTTCTTGACTTTATATTTGTTAGATATGTGGAAGCATTTGATTCAAGCATATCTAGAAACGCGGTGGGAGGAGCAGGTTAGACATTCACAATGTAACTGTGGCACTTTGTTACACAGTTGTCCCTCGATTTATTTGTTTCTGTATAACAAATGACAAATTACCAAGCTCATTCATTTATAGAAAAGAGGGGCATGCATGCAGTATTCGGTAGGGAGGATTTTGGAGCTGCCGAAAATTGCATGCACCCCTGGTTGGTCAAATACGACTCCTAAATGTGTGTAATTCACACAATGTTCTTCAAAGACACACATCTCTCACGTAGTTGGCGTCATTTCTTCTAAAAATGTCCCAAACAAGAAATAGGGGGTGCATGCAATTCTCGGCAGAACGGATTTTGGAGCTGCCGAAAATTGCATGCACCCCTCGTTGGTCAAATACGACTCCTAAATGTGTGTAATTCACACAATGTGCTTCAAAGACACCCACCTCTCACGTAGTTGGCGTCATTTCATCTAAAAATGTCCCAAACAAGAAATAGGGGGTGCATGCAATTCTCGGCAGGACGGATTTTGGAGCTGCCGAAAATTGCATGCACCCCTCGTTGGTCAAATACGACTCCTAAATGTGTGTAATTCACACAATGTGCTTCAAAGACACCCACCTCTCACGTAGTTGGCGTCATTTCTTCTAAAAATGTCCCAAACAAGAAGTAGGGGGTGCATGCAATTCTCGGCAGGACGGATTTTGGAGCTGCCGAAAATTGCATCCACCCCTGGTTGGTCAAATACGACTCCTAAATGTGTGTAATTCACACAATGTGCTTCAAAGACACACATCTCTCACGTAGTTGGCGTCATTTCATCTAAAAATGTCCCAAACAAGAAATAGGGGGTGCATGCAATTCTCGGCAGGACGGATTTTGGAGCTGCCGAAAATTGCATCCACCCCTGGTTGGTCAAATACGACTCCTAAATGTGTGTAATTCACACAATGTGCTTCAAAGACACACATCTCTCACGTAGTTGGCGTCATTTCATCTAAAAATGTCCCAAACAAGAAATAGGGGGTGCATGCAATTCTCGGCAGGACGGATTTTGGAGCTGCCGAAAATTGCATCCACCCCTGGTTGGTCAAATACGACTCCTAAATGTGTGTAATTCACACAATGTGCTTCAAAGACACACATCTCTCACGTAGTTGGCGTCATTTCATCTAAAAATGTCCCAAACAAGAAATAGGGGGTGCATGCAATTCTCGGCAGGACGGATTTTGGAGCTGCCGAAAATTGCATGCACCCCTGGTTGGTCAAATACGACTCCTAAATGTGTGTAATTCACACAATGTTCTTCAAAGACACACATCTCTCACGTAGTTGGCGTCATTTCATCTAAAAATGTCCCAAACAAGAAGTAGGGGGTGCATGCAATTCTCGGCAGGACGGATTTTGGAGCTGCCGAAAATTGCATGCACCCCTGGTTGGTCAAATACGACTCCTAAATGTGTGTAATTCACACAATGTTCTTCAAAGACACACATCTCTCACGTAGTTGGCGTCATTTCATCTAAAAATGTCCCAAACAAGAAATAGGGGGTGCATGCAATTCTCGGCAGGACGGATTTTGGAGCTGCCGAAAATTGCATCCACCCCTGGTTGGTCAAATACGACTCCTAAATGTGTGTAATTCACACAATGTGCTTCAAAGACACACATCTCTCACGTAGTTGGCGTCATTTCATCTAAAAATGTCCCAAACAAGAAATAGGGGGTGCATGCAATTCTCGGCAGGACGGATTTTGGAGCTGCCGAAAATTGCATCCACCCCTGGTTGGTCAAATACGACTCCTAAATGTGTGTAATTCACACAATGTGCTTCAAAGACACACATCTCTCACGTAGTTGGCGTCATTTCATCTAAAAATGTCCCAAACAAGAAATAGGGGGTGCATGCAATTCTCGGCAGGACGGATTTTGGAGCTGCCGAAAATTGCATGCACCCCTCGTTGGTCAAATACGACTCCTAAATGTGTGTAATTCACACAATGTGCTTCAAAGACACCCACCTCTCACGTAGTTGGCGTCATTTCTTCTAAAAATGTCCCAAACAAGAAGTAGGGGGTGCATGCAATTCTCGGCAGGACGGATTTTGGAGCTGCCGAAAATTGCATCCACCCCTGGTTGGTCAAATACGACTCCTAAATGTGTGTAATTCACACGATGTGTTTCAAAGACACCCACCACCAATTCCGACATAATTTATTTAAAGTGCAGACAAGTAAAAGCATGCATAATGACATGTTACTCATATAAAAATACAGTCTGTATACATATACATATATTTAAATAACATGATTATTTGTAATTCCTGTGTTATTTTTGCATTTTGTTGTAATTTTAAAGGTGTCTAAACCCTGTTTTATTGGTTGGTGTGGCATGTTGTGGCATGTTGCATTTTGGTGTTGGTCTGGAGAGGTTGAATTAGTGATGTGCGATACTACTGATTTCATCTCCGATTCGATACTAAGTAAAATTCAAGCTGGTATTGGCTATACCAATACCATACCAATATTTTGTGCAAATACACTTAGTGTTTCTGATAATTTTAACAAAGTACAGTATTTCAAATCACACTGCATGATAATCCCACTGCATAAATAATACAAGACATCAGAATGATTTTGACGTCGGTAATTCACAATCATCACAATTCCATTAATGATCAGGCATAGTTTCAACAGGCTGAGAGAGACTGACTGAGCAGTGTTGTTTTTACGCATTCCACACTTACCCTGGAAGAAAAAGAACAATTAGCTCCCACCAATTACCGATCATTTCAGCAACATCTCAATCATTACCTTACCTTCCATTGTGTTCATGATAATGATATACATTACCAGTAAATCTGACTTAAGGATCAAAATTATTGATATTTTGGTTTAGAATCGATTTTACAACATAAACATTTGGTATCGGAAGTAGCGATATTTCCGTATCGATTCCTACATCACTTACTAGCAAGTGCTTTACAGTAGCTGCGGTAGTTTTTGTAATTATCGATTAGTTAACATGGACCCTGCATTGTACGAAACTTTGTTGTTGTACAAAACACAAGGAAAGTACACAGATGGGCTGACAAGACCACAGAAGTCCGAACTTCGCAGAAAAGCGTCGAAGTATTATGTTGAAGGTAAGTAGGCTAATTAAGGTTCACTGGCAAACGTCAACTTGTGTCAGGACTTATGAGATCATTTGTGAATCCCTTAGTTTGTCAAACTATCGTGAAAATAAAATGCTCTGCTTTAAGAAATACAGGATGTCACAAGAAATTGACATAGTTTAAGTTTTTCTCAACTTTACTAAGTAGGTTAAACGGTGATGTAAGGTTTAGTCGTGCATGACACCAACCACTATATCCTCATATATGTATAGCTTTAAACATTAACAGGCTACTTAATGTCATTGATTGATATCGTATCAGTCAGCAGACTTTTTCATAGTGTTAGTGTTTTAAATAAATTCAAGGTCTGGTATGCTATAAATAAATTCATGTCGTCATTTATCCTGTAGGTGGAGCACTGTATTACACCAAGGGATCTGGCAGAGAAATAAAAACAAAAGTGGTTTGTGGTACAGAAGAAGCAAACACAATTTTTGTTGAGTTTCATGCTAGCCCCACAGGAGCTCACACTGGCCAGAAAAAAACACGGGATGCTATTTGCATACGTTTTTTCTGGCCTGGAATGACCAAGGACATAGATACATGGGTAAGAACACACTAATTTATAATTGTATTTTGTGTTTGGCCTCACAACCAGTTTGGCTCTTGTAGAACATACTGACGATGCTGAAGTTGGCTTCCGATTCACCAGATTCTGATTCGGCTTGTGGAATTTAAGGTGACGTTATGAGCAATGCAAGTTTTTTTTTACTGATGGTCTTTTTTTTGTTACTCTTCTTAATGTGAAAATATTGAAGACATTTTAGTTAAGACATTGCCTTTTCCTGACACTCACTATTGGATTTGTGAAAGTTTTGATTTGTGATTTTTGAGAAGTCTAGGTCTAATGGTTTTCAAAGTGGACCTGGTCTAATATGGACTAGGTCCTAAAAATGTCCACATGCATTTTCACACATCAAAACTTTCACAAATCCAATAGTGAGTGTCAGGAAAAGGCAATGTCTTAACTAAAATGTCTACAATATTTTCACATGAGGAAGTGTCAGAAAAAAAAACATCAGGACAAACACTCACATTGCTCATTACGTCACCTTAAATTCCACATTAAGTTTACATTTAAGTGCTGAATCAGAAGCTGCCGAATCGAAAGCTAACTTCAGCGTTGTAATTGACTGTTAGAAAAAAAATATTTCTAATAAATTTCTTCTTAATCCAACTTGTGTCATTTATATCTGTCTTGTATTCTTTCCACAGGTGTCAGAATGTACTGTCTGCCAGTCGGCCCAGCAGACAATAAAGCAGAAGGTCCAACACACTCCCATAAAGGTATTATTTATTTTGTGAGTTTGCCATTCTGTCTCCTCCATGTGTTATTGCTCCAATATTCTGCCTTTTAGTGAAGGTTACATTAGTCCATGGGGTTGTACGAGTTACTGTAGCTTTGGTTTTGTCTGGTTTACTCGGGTTTTCCCTAAGTTGTATTTCAAGGTTTTGTTTCAATAAATTCCATTTTGTCTAACAGTTTTTCCTCCCCTGTCTGCTCCTGGGTTGTCTGACCCACTTTGTAAAAGTTTGAATTTACGTCCTCACCTTTTTCTTCCCTGACATCATCATGCAGGATACTTTGATACTCACTAGATAGTTGTTTTGGCATACAACTGTTTAAGAAAGGAAAACAAAACAAAAACTCGGTCAAAGTAGATTCATGTTAGTTAAAGTGATAAGTCAAGAAATATTTTGAGACCCTTACATAATTCTTTCACTGTTTTATTTCTTTAGGTTACTCAACCATTTGAGCTTCTGGGTATGGACCTTATTGGGAAACTGACCACCACAAACAGCGGTCATACATATGTGTGTGTGATGGTGGACTACTTCACCAAATGGCCACAAGCCTATCCTCTAAAAACAAAAAGGGCAGAGGAGGTTACTGAACAAATTATAAAATTTGTTCATCAGTTTGAGGCACCAAAGCGCATTCTCACAGACCAGGGGAGTGAGTTTGTAAATGCGGTAAGCACTGAACTTATGTCCTTATTGTAATCTATTACTATTATAATATATGTTTTTAAAATAACCAGTCTGTGTATGTGTTAACAGATAAACAAGAACGTCTGTAAAAGACTGGGGATAAAAAGAAGCTTATGTGCTCCATACCACCCTCAAACCAATGGTCTGGTGGAGCGCATGAACGCAACCATACAGAAGTAAGGAAAACCACTTTGTCAGCCAAGTTGTCCTTCACAAATGATATCGTAGAAGACATTTGCAATATCATTTTTTTCCCTTTTAGGGCTCTTTGTAAACTGGTTGGGTCCAAACCACAAGAGTGGGATGAATATTTGGATGCTGTCATGTTTGGTTTGCGGACCAAAAAACAGACAACAACAAAGTTCTCCCCCTACTGTTTAATGTTTGGTCGGGAAGCCCGCTATCCAACACAAATTCCAGAGGACTTTCAGGTTTGTGAAATACAGTCTTAAGTTTTATTGCATTATGAAGACTGAATGTTGTCATAATGAAATGAAATAAGTCATATATTTCCAGTCTGTTTTGTGTATTACAGTAATCCCTCATTTTTCGCGGTTAGTTCGGGACCAGAACCTCCCGCAAAGATGAAAAACCGCGAAGTAAGATTTGCCCCCACCCCAGGAATTTTCATATATGTGTATATGGGTACCAGAATGTTTAAATTATGTAAACAGTATTTATACTTTACATATTTGAGACAAAGATTACAACAGTACATGTATTTACTTAAATCTTTAACTATAAAACCTTATACAGTAATTAATATTCATCAACATTGCCTTCTGGAGAGGCGAACAGGCTTGTGTTGGTGGCGTAGTAGAGAGGCTCTCACTTCACTCTTAGAGGCTTTAGGTTCACTCGGATACTCGAGGAGACGAATCACTCCTGGCAGCACTAGTACTGGCTTGAGGTTCGTCAGGTCCGTCAGCACCTTCTTCAGCCTCTCCATTGTCATCATCGGGCAAGATTTGGTCGTAGCGAGCCTTTGCCTTTGTGCTCATATTAGTGTCCAAACTCACTGACTTTTTCCTCCAATCAGCAATCTACAATGCCAATGCAGCTTCCATTTTCACAATTCTCTTATTACGCAGAGTTACCCAACGTTTCGCTTCCGTATTGAAGGTTATTGAAGCATTTTGGTTCTTCTTTCTTGATGTACCGCACTGTAGATTCATTTACGCCATAATGGCGAGCCACAGATGCATAAGTTCTGCCCTCTTTGGTCATATCTAAAAGTTTCACTTTTTTCCTGATGGTCATCATCCCCGGAGGATGTTTTCGTAGCGGCACAGGGCTTAGGCAGCATCGGAAGGGCTTAACTAATGAAAAAAAGTTATCGCGAACACAACACCAAGATACAGTATGCTAGACAGTCAACAGCGTGGATGAAACTGGTGGGACACAACAAGGGAAGATGCTAGGTGATGCTGTGATGACACGCAGCCATTCAGCTCACAGGATAAATCTACTCGTGCTCTCATTGGTGGATGTCACGCCGAAAACCAACCACACGCCTTGTCTGAATGCCCATGGCATGTACAGTACAGTACAGTACAAGCATTTACAAAGCCCCTGAGTCAACTCATCTCTTTGGCATGCAGATAAACCTTCTCTCTCACGCAGCAACATAAAACAACGCCTTTTCCCGCAATATGGCTGCCGATATGGCTGTATTTTGTTTTTGATGATTTTTGTTTTTTTTATATATTTTGAAAAAACCCGCGAAGCACTGAAGCCGCAAAACATGAAGCGTGAAGTGGCGAGGGATTACTGTATATCTGTATCATGAAAGTGTATCTTGACTAATTGTCTATTTTACAGATGGACAGCAGTGTGGAGGAAACAATAGGAGAGGAGGCGATTTGTGATGACGTTAGGCGGCTTGATGAGCTCAAGGCCATTGTCAAGGAGAACGTCTCGAGATCACAGCAGAGAACAATGCAAAAAATAAACTTGAAAGGTAGCAAAGTCAGCTTTGCAGCTGGTGACAGAGTGTGGCGACAAAATGTCAGGAACCAGCAGCGTAAGGGTGGGAAGCTGGAGTCCAATTTTCTTGGCCCCTTCACCATCGTTTCCATTGATGGCAAAAGTGCTGATCTCCTTGGGGACAATGGAGTGGTTAGTAAAAAAATAAGTATTGACCACCTGAAACATTTCCGGCAGCAGAATCCCCGGATTCCCCACAAAATTTTAGTATCTGTCTCCACTGCCACAGGACTTGGAGGCACTGTCCCAGGTGCCTCTGTCCCTGCTGCCACAAGACCTACGGTGATTGTCTCGGCCGCCTCTGTCCTCGCCTGCACAAGACCGTCAGTGATCGTCCCCGCTGCCACTGTCTTGGCTGCCACACCTGCAGCCACTGTCCCTGCTGCCTCTGTCCCCGCTGCCACTGTCCTTGCTGCCTCTGTCCCCGCTGCCACTGTCCTTGCTGCCTCTGTCCCCGCTGCCACACCTCCAGCCACTGTCCCTGCTGCCTCTGTCCCCGCTGCCACTGTCCTTGCTGCCACACCTGCAGCCACTGTCCCTGCTGCCTCTGTCCCCGCTGCCACTGTCCTTGCTGCCTCTGTCCCCGCTGCCACTGTCCTCACTGCCACACCTCCAGCCACTGCCCCTGCTGCCTCTGTCCCCGCTGCCACTGCCCCATCTGCCTCTGTCCCCGCTGCCACTGCCCCATCTGCCTCTGACCCCACTGCCACTGTCCTCGCTGCCACACCTGCAGTCACTGTCCTTGCTGCCTCTGTCCTCACTGCCACAGGGCCAGCTGCTTCTGTCCCTGGCCCAACTGTCCTCGCTGCCTCTGTCCCTGCTGCCTCTGTCCCCGCAGTCACTGTCCCAGATGCAATAGGACCTGCACGTAATGCCTCTCCAACTGCAGGAAATATCGCCTCAGGAGAAAGTGACCCATATACAGACACAGAAATAAAAAAATGTATGTTTATTTCACGTTTTGCCTTTACAAACAAAATGAATACATGTAGTGTTGTGTGTTGGGTATGCATGGATGTTAAAATGTTTTTCAATCAATGTTGGGTCTTGTAACAGTGATTAACTAGTACTTCTCACTTTTGTAGATCTCGAAGCGGTGTGGACAGGGAGCCACTCCAGTGACCACGTAATTTTGTCTAAAATAGGAAATTACAGGTTGTATTGCTGGGACATTGCAAGAATTGCTCCTGACCAAGAGCTCGAGAGTGAGGTAAAATGTTTTACTTTTGAATGACTGACTTTAGATGCATTATTTATTGTATTGAAAGTACTGATGGAAGAATGTGTGCATGTGCATATATTTGGTTGGTTGGTATTTCATTAGTTGGTCCCACTAGGCACTACTGGGCAATATTTTAATTGTTGAGGATATAAATTTGTGTTTATGTGTTGTGTGGGAACACCATGTGCTCTTTCATTTTTCTTTAAGGTGATCAATGCATACCTGACATTGCTTGTACAACAGTACAACAAAAACAATGTGGATCAAGCTGCTGTCATTGACAGCTACGAAATGACACGCATCTGGACTAAAAATACCTCCAAGCTCAAAGTTCGTAGAGAACATTTTTTTCTAATTCAGTAATGATTACATCATTGCTTTGCATTGTGAAAATTGTACTTTATTATCCTTCAAGTTGTTTGTTTTGATTGATTTTCAGATGGATCCAATGCAATACAAGATAATTGTGGGGATTTTCAATGAACATCATCATTGGATGTTAACGGTAAACCTTTGACTGTCACTTTGAAAAGCTGTAAAACAGTCCTTAATTGGTGATGATATGAAGTTTATGATTACAGTTTAGGAAACATAAAAAAAAAAATTAATCTGTTTTCATTGTCTCACTCAGTTGTAGTAGTGGAGAAGTTGTAAAATGAATGTTACCTTCCAAAATGCAAAGGTTATTTATCCTCATGAAAAGCGGGCCGTGTTTGTGGATCCATTGGGAGAATCCCAGATGAAAATAAAAAGATGCCTGGAAACAACAAGGTAACAAGAAGTTAAAAAGCAGTTACAAACCTAAAACTGGTATAGACAAAGATTTATCATTTCTTCAAGGGCATTCATGCGGAAGAGGGATTGCAAGGTGTCAAGGTGGGCATGTAGCACCCTTCCCCATGGACTTCAGAGCGATGGCACATCATGCGGTGTCTTTGCTTTGAAAGTGAGTACTGTAGTGGTTTCTTCCAGCTAGACCTTCAATGTTGACGGAATCAATCCAGCTTATGCACACATCACACAGTATATTGGATACAATATTTAGAACCGATTTCAAGATGGTGTTAGTCCTGCGCTTCTTCATTTACCGTAACTTGTCCCCCCCCACTCCTCCCGCCCCCTTTTTTTTTAGCAAAGTATGAAGTGTCACTATTCATTGGGTCCATACCTAAAAACCTGTTTTCAGTTTGCTCAGTGTATACTAGAAGACCAGCCCTTGACCTTAGACATGAGCAAAGGTTGCGTCAACAACATGAGAGAAGAAATTGCCAGAACTCTTCTCCGTGAATCTGGTGTGTTTCCTTTTTGCCTTCTTTTGTTTGTGTTAATGTTCAGTATCAGCAGGATTGTTTGGAGATGTTTTTGGTCACCATTTTGTCAAATAACTGAAGGTTGTTTTGTGTGTGTGTTTTTTTAAGAGTCCCTCAAGAATATCTGCCATCATTGTGGGTCTGAGGGAATGGATGCCATGCTATGGGTAATGACATTACATTGAACATATCAGGACACATACTTAGCAAGCCAAGTTAGTAACTACTATAGATGTCACATTCTTTTTATACATGAAAGTAATGAATACATTTTAAAGTAGTTTTCTATTGTAGTGGTAGTAATGCCTACAGTAAAAGATAACGTATAGAAAGGATTTGAATAACACCTCCAATGTTTTTCATTTTCAGATTTGCTGTGACAACTGCAGCAGGTGGTTCCACCACACGTGCTTAAATAATCCTTCGCTGGATGACGAGTATCTCTGCCCTCTCTGCGTGTAGGATAAGGGGGAGAGAAGAGCAAGTGTTTGCTACAGTTGGGACTTACCGCATGGTGGCCTAGAGGTTAGCATGTTGGCCACAAAGTCAGGAGATTTGAATTTGAATCTGTGTGGAAAATGATGGATGGCGTTCTGATTGTTCTAACTTTGCCTGTGTTTACTTTTCACTGTGTTTTACTTTTGTTCCATCCGAGTTACATTTTTATTATTCATATATATTTATTTATTGTATATAGTTTGAAAAAATCACCACTAATAAGCACATTTCTGTTAAAATACTATTTATATATTTTGTAATAAAGTTTTCATATAAAACATTTTCCCCCTCCTATTTACTGTTTGGGACATTTTGAAAATATATGATCTTAAACCAAACAGAGTGGATTTTGGTCCTGCCAAATATTGCATCCGCCTTCCTTTTTGCTGTTTGGGACATTTTTAGAAGAAATGACGCCAACTACGTGAGAGATGGATGTCTTTGAAGCACATTGTGTGAATTACACACATTTAGGAGTCGTATTTGACCAACGAGGGGTGGATGCAATTTTCGGCAGCTCCAAAATCCGTCCTGCCGAGAATTGCATGCACCCCCTATTTCTTGTTTGGGACATTTTTAGATGAAATGACGCCAACTACGTGAGAGATGTGTGTCTTTGAAGCACATTGTGTGAATTACACACATTTAGGAGTCGTATTTGACCAACCAGGGGTGGATGCAATTTTCGGCAGCTCCAAAATCCGTCCTGCCGAGAATTGCATGCACCCCCTATTTCTTGTTTGGGACATTTTTAGATGAAATGACGCCAACTACGTGAGAGGTGGGTGTCTTTGAAGCACATTGTGTGAATTACACACATTTAGGAGTCGTATTTGACCAACCAGGGGTGGATGCAATTTTCGGCAGCTCCAAAATCCGTTCTGCCGAGAATTGCATGCACCCCCTACTTCTTGTTTGGGACATTTTTAGAAGAAATGACGCCAACTACGTGAGAGGTGGGTGTCTTTGAAGCACATTGTGTGAATTACACACATTTAGGAGTCGTATTTGACCAACGAGGGGTGCATGCAATTTTCGGCAGCTCCAAAATCCGTCCTGCCGAGAATTGCATGCACCCTCTACTTCTTGTTTGGGACATTTTTAGATGAAATGATGCAGTCCATGTGAGAGATGGGTGTCTTTGAAGCACATTGTGTGAATTACACACATTTAGGAGTCGTATTTGACCAACGAGGGGTGGATGCAATTTTCGGCAGCTCCAAAATCCGTCCTGCCAAGAATTGCATGCACCCCCTATTTCTTGTTTGGGACATTTTTAGATGAAATGACGCCAACTACGTGAGAGATGTGTGTCTTTGAAGCACATTGTGTGAATTACACACATTTAGGAGTCGTATTTGACCAACGAGGGGTGGATGCAATTTTCGGCAGCTCCAAAATCCGTCCTGCCGAGAATTGCATGCACCCCCTATTTCTTGTTTGGGACATTTTTAGATGAAATGACGCCAACTACGTGAGAGATGTGTGTCTTTGAAGCACATCGTGTGAATTACACACATTTAGGAGTCGTATTTGACCAACGAGGGGTGCATGCAATTTTCGGCAGCTCCAAAATCCGTTCTGCCGAGAATTGCATGCACCCCCTATTTCTTGTTTGGGACATTTTTAGAAGAAATGACGCCAACTACGTGAGAGGTGGGTGTCTTTGAAGCACATTGTGTGAATTACACACATTTAGGAGTCGTATTTGACCAACCAGGGGTGCATGCAATTTTCGGCAGCTCCAAAATCCGTCCTGCCGAGAATTGCATGCACCCTCTACTTCTTGTTTGGGACATTTTTAGATGAAATGATGCAGTCCATGTGAGAGATGGGTGTCTTTGAAGCACATCGTGTGAATTACGCACATTTAGGAGTCGTATTTGACCAACCAGGGGTGCATGCAATTTTCGGCAGCTCCAAAATCCGTCCTGCCGAGAATTGCATGCACCCCCTACTTCTTGTTTGAGACATTTTTAGAAGAAATGACGCCAACTACGTGAGAGATGGATGTCTTTGAAGCACATCGTGTGAATTACACACATTTAGGAGTCGTATATGACCAACCAGGGGTGGATGCAATTTTCGGCAGGTTCAAAATCCGTCCTGCCGAGAATTGCATGCACCCCCTATTTCTTGTTTGGGACATTTTTAGATGAAATGACGCCAACTACGTGAGAGATGTGTGTCTTTGAAGCACATTGTGTGAATTACACACATTTAGGAGTCGTATTTGACCAACGAGGGGTGCATGCAATTTTCGGCAGCTCCAAAATCCGTCCTGCCGAGAATTGCATGCACCCTCTACTTCTTGTTTGGGACATTTTTAGATGAAATGATGCAGTCCATGTGAGAGATGGGTGTCTTTGAAGCACATCGTGTGAATTACACACATTTAGGAGTCGTATTTGACCAACCAGGGGTGCATGCAATTTTCGGCAGCTCCAAAATCCTCCCTACCGAATACTGCATGCATGCCCCTCTTTTCTATAAATGAATGAGCTTGGTAATTTGTCATTTGTTATGCAGAAACAAATAAATCGAGGGACAACTGTGTAACAAAGTGCCACAGTTACATTGTGAATGTCTAACCTGCTCCTCCCACCGCGTTTCTAGATATGCTTGAATCAAATGCTTCCACATATCTAACAAATATAAAGCCAAGAAATTCGTGCTTTGGGTGCTGTATAGTTACCCATAAAGCTGACAAAACGTACCATCGCTTCGTTATCATGAAGTACTGTGCCTTTAAGAATAGCACGGTGTGGTTTTCAGCTGAGCGTGCGCGCTCCCGCGACCTGCATGCAGATCTCGGCATGGATGCCAAACTCGGCACAACAACGGCCAAGGCCGTGATACAGGAATCCAAAATGCAGAGCCAAAGACGTGTAACAGAAAAAGTCTTTAATACAAAAATGGATAACAAAAAGTACAAAAACACTACAAGGAATAAAGTACAACAAAAATAACTCCGGACCTAGTCGTGGGAATAGTAACGAAAAACACTGCAAGCACGGAGAGCTGAGCAGGGAAAAATACAGGCATGTAACGAAAAGAGCTGCTAACAAAAAAATAGCAGAAGTACCGAAAATACAACTACTGCTGAGAACGTCAAGCAGGTAGGTAGGTACTTACAGGTGAGATGAGCGTGGGTCAGAAAGCCAAAAACACAATGCACGAGAACAAGCTGGAAGGCGCTTAACAGGGTGTGGCAAAGGGACAATCTGGCACTGATCTGGCACACAATCCTGACAAAATGATCAGTCATAAAACTACATTTCAATCATAATTACACGTGAAATGTTCGTCAACAACCTTTGAACTGGCGATTTGTGCAATTAATAGCTGCACATGCAGGCATCTTAAGGCAAAATTTGTGTCCAAGCTGAATTAATAAAATAAGTTCACCACGAATGCAAAAGATTGTCCGGGAAGTGTTTCTTGCGAGTAGCAATATGGCGGCCGTTTGCCTTCACAAGTCATTGACCAATGGTCTATCCAGATATATAATACAGATCAGTGGTTTGTCTCCTTCCTGAGTTCTTATTTTTTGCATGTTTGTCACACTTAAATGTTTCAGATCATCAAACTAATGTAAATATCAGTCAATGACAACACAACTCAACACTTTATGCACTTTTTAAATTGGACTTTTTATTATTAAGGGGGAAAACAATCCAAAGCTACATGGCCCTGTGTGAAAAAGTGATTGCCCCCACCCTGTGAAACGTAAGTGACATGAATTGAGATCTATCAGTGTGGAAAAGGTTCTAAAGCCATTTCTAAGGCTTTGGGACTCCAGCAAACCACAGTAAGAGCCATCCTCCACAAACGGCCAAAACATATGTAGCAGACTTGTAATGGCATCCGGATTGAAGAACACACACCAAGTCAGGATCTGTACATTTATTTTCTGTGGAACAATGGCAAGGAGGGCACAATATTAGCGGGCACACACAGCAGCATCCCCTGACTTCAGCTGCTCAAACGTCCACGTTATGTTTGGTTTGTACAACATAATAAAACTGTTCACATTTAAGGATCCATTTTCTGAAAGTGACATTTCAATAACAAAAATAAAACATTTAAAAAAATAAAGGCTTCATCGGGCGTTCTATCTCCGATAGACAATGTATTTCTAAGTTTTATAAAGTGCACAACAAAGTGTATTTTCTCTTAACAGTGAATGGTGCAATCCCTCCAAGTGCATATTAAACATAGAAACATTTGGCAATTAACATACCTGTGGAACAATGGCAAGGAGGGCACAATATTCGCGGGCACACACAGCAGCATCCCCTGACTTCTGCAGCAAGTCACATAAAAGGGGAATTTTCGTCAGACTTAAGTGGAATATTAGACGTCTTTTTCCCAACTAAAAGTCACCAAAACAACTCCACAGCGATTTAGCAAATGCTTATAATATTTACACATTCAATTGAAAAGAACGATTTTTAAGCATTTTGTTACACACAGGAGCAGACAGCCTAGACACGTCTTACCAGCTGCTCAAACGTCCACGTTCTGGCAGCAAACACGCGTTTCTCCCTGTGTGCGTCGCTATAAAAGGTCCCCCTTGCAACAGCAACCGCAACAAAAATAAGTTCCATAAAAACACAAATGCAGGTTTTGAGAATGTTCACAACAAAAAGCACAGTATTTTAAATCAAAGATTTCACTCGGCTACATACTCCCCTCTGAACTTCTCAAAACTGCGCTAAAGTGACATGAAAGTGTGGCTCAAATAAAAAACAAGTGATAGTGTCACTATTCATACACACGTCTCTCTGCGACATGAATGTCTCCCAACATAAAGGGAAAGTAGGATACCGAAGTTGGCCAGACTTCAAATTCCCACTACGCTAAAGAAAGTGCCATATACACAATCTTACAACAATGACGACCTAACCAATACTAAAGGTTGAGCCACAGCAAAAGCTGTACTAGAAGTACACTGACTGACTAGAGGTCAAGAGCAGCCTATAAAACCAAAGTTCTGGCAAACTCACTGACTCGGCTACCTGACTTTGTGTGTCTTTGTGTCATGTTCTGGATCAGTCTATTAACAGGCCTCACAATCCGCCCAACTCTCGTCCTAATGTGGCTCACTGGATTGTCTGGCTCGACGCTCACACGAACACTAACAATGTCAGACTGTGGGCTCAGAGGTGCTGGTTCTGAGGTCTCAATAGGCATTTGAGGGAGAATGGCATCTGTGCTCTCCATTGCAGCAGGATCTACTGGGGGGATGGTCTCTGTTACCCAGCTGGCAGTGCGTCCTGCTCGATCTATCTCAGACACGGAAATGAGGTCACTTCCACCGATCGTTTGATGTTCACGACTCTGCTCAGAACTACTAGCAAAGGAGGACACACTGTCGTGCTCAACCTCAATTGGCAAGAAGTTGGCCTGTAAGATCAGGTTTCTGTGAACAACCTTTTCTTGCCCTGTGCCGGGGTGTCTGATTCGATAAGTGTGGCACCTCAAGTCTTTGGAAACCACGGTGTAAAGGGTAGACTCCCACCTGTCAGCTAGTTTCCTACGGCCACGACCACCTCTGTTTGCCAATAGGACTTGATCTCCCTCCTCAATGTCTACACCCTTTGTTCGTCTGTTGTACATTTCTGCCTGACGTCTTTGGCTAGACTCAGCATTGACTTGAGCCAGGTTGATAGCCTCCTTCAGGTCGTCCCTCATGCGCTTGATGTAACTGTCATAGTCTACGATATCATTATCCTTTTCCAGAGTGTGGAACATGATGTCCACAGGTAACTTAGGAATACGTCCATACATTAAGTAAAAGGGGGCATACCCAGTTGACTCGTGGGCTGTACAGTTATAAGCAAAGGTCAACGTCTGTAACATTTGAGGCCATCTTTGCTTCTCTCTGGGGGGTAGGGATCTAATCATGTTCCCTAAGGTCCTGTTGAACCTCTCCGTGTGGCCATTGCCCATTGGGTGATATGGCGTGGTTCTCGACTTTTTCACACCAGCCATCCGCAGCAACTCCTGAATTAGTTGACTCTCGAAATTTTCTCCTTGATCTGAGTGGATGCGTTGTGGGAACCCGTAGACGCAGAAGTATTTGTCCCACAACTGCCGTGCAACCTGCTTCGCTGACTGGTCGGAGCATTTGAAGGCATGGGCCATCTTGGTGAAATGGTCTGTTACAACCAAGACATCTACAGTCCCACCTTTTGAGTCTTCTGCCGACCAAAAGTCTAGACAGACCAACTCTAAAGGGCTTGTGGTTTTGATACTCTCAAGCGGGGCACGCCCTTCTGGTTCAAGGGTTTTGCTGACGACGCAGCGTTTGCAACATTTGACATAATCCCTGATGTCACGCTCCATGCTAGCCCAGAAGAACCGCTGTCTTGCCAGGTACAAGGTTCTACTCTGACCCTGGTGGCCAGCGGAATCGTGGACACCCTGCAGGACTTGACTGACCATGGAGGAGGGTACCACATACTGAAACCGTTTTCTCCTAGTCAATGGGTCTTTGCACACTCTGTAAAGAATGCTGTCGAGAAGTTTCAATTTATGCCACTGTCTCAAAGTCTTAAGATCCGTCAATGAAAGTCCGGCTCGCTCTCTCCTTGATGGTCGCCTCCCACGGATGATAAATGGGATGACGTGTGACAGGGTGGCATCATTCTCCTGTTCATTTTGGAGTTCCTGGAGTGAGAAGACTGGCAGGACATTCTGGCCTGTCGGAACCAACTGTTCCAAATCCTGTGCAAGCCAAGAGACGACCCTTTGACTGGCACCTTGGTCCCACTCTACATGACCAGTCAGTATAGCAGCAACTTCCTCTTCGGGCAGAGAACAGCACTCCATGCCCTCCTGAAGCAGGTGCATCACACTCTGTTGGTTTGCGCTGGTTCTGAACATCTCGTGCACTGCACTTTCCTGGATCTGATGTGATTCCTCTAACAGGGTTCCATACTCTTCTGTCATCAGCCTCTGACAGACACGGGGTTTGACAAAGGGCTTCCTGCTCAAAGCATCAGCAACAATGTTTTTGCTACCGGGTATGTATTTGAGATTGAAGTTATACGGTGACAGTTTGGCTACCCATCTCTGCTCACATGCATTGAGTTCGGGCTTCGTGAGGATGTAAGTTAAGGGATTGTTATCTGTCCACATGGTGAAGTTGTGTCCCTTTAGCCAGTGGCTGAATTTGTCACAGACAGACCACTTTAAAGCCAGAAACTCCAAGCGATGGGCAGGGTAGTTACTCTGAGCGTGATTTAGGGCTTTGCTGGCAAAAGCTATGGGGCGTGCCTTACTCTCACCTTCTTGGACCTGAGATAAAACTGCACCCAGGCCATCTTGAGAGGCATCCGTGGACAGGATGAACGGACGGCTAAAGTCAGGGTGTGCAAGGACAACAGACTCTAGGAGTGCGGTCTTCAAATGCTCGAATGAGTTGCGATGTTCTTCTCTCCAATCACTGGAATGTAACTTCTTAAAAGCGGCTATACCTTTGGCATTTCCAGTCCTTCCTTTTGGGGCAGCGGTGAGGCTGAATAGAGGTTTGGCTATTTTGGAACAGTCACAAATGAACTGTTGATAGTACATCACCATGCCAAGGAATGATTTAATTTTCTTTTGTGATGGTGTTACTCCATCATCCATCATAAGATCCGACTCAGTCATGGAGGTGATAGCTGTGACCTTATCAGGGTCGGTCGCAACACCATTTTTGTCAACAACGTGGCCCAGAAAGCGCACGCTCCTCCTGAGTAATTGACACTTCTTTGGGGCCAACTTCAAACCATGGGCACGCAGTCTAGTGAAAACCATCTCTAGTCTCTTCAGTGCTTCAGCTTCATTTGAGGCATAGACCAGCAAGTCATCCAGGTAGCAAAGAAGGGTCAAGAAATTTTGGTCGCCGAATACTCCCATCATGAGACGCATGAAGCTGGCTGGACTGTTGCACAGGCCCTGGGGGAGTCGGTTGAACTCATACAGCCCCATTGGTGTGGTGAAAGCCGTCAGTTTTTTGTCCTCTTCTGCCATGGCGATGTTGTAAAAGCCAGAGGTGAGGTCCATCGCACTGAAAATTGCACTTCCTCCCAACGCTGCAAGACAATCGGCCTGATGGGGAAGAGGGTGTGCGTCCTTGATTGTGCGTGCGTTTAACCATCGATAGTCCACACATATCCTGAGATCACCGTTCTTCTTCCAGACAAGCACTAACGGGGATGCCCATTCACTTTTTGACTTAGTGATGATTTCACGCTCTTCCATCTCTGAGAGGACTTGTCTGAGCTTGTGGTAGTCGCCTGGTGGGACACGACGATAGGGGAGCCTGAAAGGTCGCTCATCAGATAAGTGAATGCGGTGGACAAAGTCCTTTGCGAACCCGCAATCAAGTTTGTCTCTTGAAAAAACATCATCATATTTATGAATGAGTTCGGACAGTTTTTCTTTCCAAAGATCAGACACTTCACATGAGTCAATATCTAGATCATCTAGTCCCAGTTTATGCATGCTATCACGGAAGCAGTGATCAGGAGTGGCATCAGATTTACTGGTCATTTCATCACTTACTGCTTGACTTTGCACACACAACATTTTGGCGTTCCCCTGTTCAGTAGGCATATCCAAATCCTCAAGGGCAATGCAGGTGGAGACGTCTGCCATTTTCATGTTGCGTTTCAGAGTGACAGGCTTATCAGCAGTGTTCAAAACCCGGACTGGGACACACCTCTCACCGTTCATGGTAGCAACAGACCTGCAGACAATGATGTTTTTCTGGTGAATATGTGTCTTTACTGGTTCAATTATGATGGCACTCCCTTCTGAAAGAGGTGAAACTGAGGGCAGTTTAGCCCAAACGAGGTGTTCTTGCTGTGGGGAGAGAGTCACAGATTTCACAAGTTTCGCCGTTCCAATTAAGTCTGGCATAGTGTCACCATTCCATCTGTTAATGCCTGCTAACATGTTCAGGAACTGCATTATTTCAGGTGCCTTTGTGGGCTCGGGCTTGCTCAGGACTTGCCAGAAACGGGGCGATTGTTTAAACTGTCTTAGTAGGTACTTGATGACGTTTGTGCCGAGAATGAGCTGATCTTTCTGCCCAGAAACTACTAGAATGGGCACAACAAATGTGCATCCATACACTTCCATTTTTAAATCACAGATGTTTTTGGGTTTGACTTGAACTCCACCACACCCAACTAGCATGATGTCCTTGTGGGCATGGCTTGACTCTAATGCTAAACCAGCATCTTTGAGCAATTGTGCAGCTTCTTCACTAATGGTGCAGGCCATGGAGCCAGTATCTAACAGAGCTTTTAATGGCACCTTACCACCCATCTGTGCATTTACATAAAACAGGCTGTCAGCTTTATCAAGAGTACTTATGTTCTGAAAGAGTGCAGTAACACCGGGGGCAACACGCTTTAAGCTCTCCATGTACACTGACTGTATGTCATCATCGGGCGTGAGGGTTTCATCACTGTCACTCACACTGTCCCCTCCCGGGTGTGAGTGGCCTGGTTTCCCTGGACAGGTGGGCGGCTGCCTTGCTGGACAACAGCGGTGCAGTTTCTTCGTTGATGACCAGCTTTGAAACAGCCGAAACACCTTCTCTCTCTCATACAGTGTGCTCGTGTGGAGTGAGTCTCACTGCCACAGATTTGACATGGACCGAAGCGAACTGGAGGAGAAGGATGGGAACGAGCAGTGTAAGTGGACCGGTTATTCTGTTCTAAGACTCTTTCGAGCATGTTCAGCACATGCTCTAAGGCGCTTGGATCTGAAGGAGATTCTGCACTTAGCTTGGGTAGATTAGTGACAGTAAGCTTGACCGCGTTAACATGAGCATGATCAGTTTCGGGCTCATGAGGGTGAACAGATGTTACAGCTGTAGCTACTTGAAGGACATTTACTCTGGCTGTGCTTGTTTTCTTCATTTGCTGTTCTCTCTGGTGCTCATCAATGACCTCCTGCACCTCTGTGAGTGACCACTTAGCAATGGGTTTGCACTTAAACACACAAGCTAGGCTAGGATCAGGACAGTTCTTGATGAACATGACAGCTATTTCTGCATCCATGTTATCTATCCTGCCTCCTTGCTGTCTCAAACATCTGTCTGCTGTTTCTGCCGCTGTGTTCAACCTAACCCAGTAGTCTACAGGTGTCTCCTTGGATCTTGGCTGGGTGGCATAGAAATCTGCCAAGGGCAAGCAGGACCCGGGGGTTTCGCTAAAGTAGCGTCTCAGTATACTGTAGATTGTCTCGGGATTAGCAGTTTCACTACTCTTCAGCCCTACCTTGACGATGTTTTTTGCTTTACCGAGAAGATGATTCAGGATCTCACACCTCTGTTCCGTGAGCGACAGACTCCTCTTCTGCAAATACACTTCCATCACGTCAATCCACTCATGGATGGAATACTTGTCATCCCCTTCACCACGAAACATGGGCGGCTCTCTGGCTTGGTCTGACATTGTTGTTATATTGGCAGCATCACATGAGGGCTGTTTAGGGGTAGCTTGTTGTTGACTGGTTAGCAAGCGACTAGCAATTGACTCTCCTATCTGCATCCCTAACTCACCAATAAAGTCACGCAGCTGCTGGGTGGTGTTCTCACCGCTCACGACTGGGGTGGAAAACTGGGGCTCAAGACAAGGGATAGAGTCAATTCCCAGTGACTCTTCATCTGCAAAATCTACAGTTTCACTTTGAAAAACCCCATTTGTGCCTATCAAACTCCTACCTCTCCCAACTACAGGTGTAAACAATGTGAATTTGCCAAGGCCCCTGCCTGTCATGTCTTAGTTATGTTTACACAGATTGTACAGTTTTATCAAAAAAACAAAATATGATACAGGTTCACAGGACTGTGTAGATTGTACAAATATGATTATTCACGTGTGTGTTCAATATTCTAGAAACTCTTAATTCCAGGATACCATTATGAACTTCAGCTACCAACAAGGATCACAGGTCTACCAACTTTACAACACGGGCGTCACACGCTCACAGCTGAACCTCGGCGATCGGCAGCGGCTGACCAGATGATCCGGGTCACGGCACCAGTTTTATGTAGCAGACTTGTAATGGCATCCGGATTGAAGAACACACACCAAGTCAGGATCTGTACATTTATTTTCTGTGGAACAATGGCAAGGAGGGCACAATATTAGCGGGCACACACAGCAGCATCCCCTGACTTCAGCTGCTCAAACGTCCACGTTATGTTTGGTTTGTACAACATAATAAAACTGTTCACATTTAAGGATCCATTTTCTGAAAGTGACATTTCAATAACAAAAATAAAACATTTAAAAAAATAAAGGCTTCATCGGGCGTTCTATCTCCGATAGACAATGTATTTCTAAGTTTTATAAAGTGCACAACAAAGTGTATTTTCTCTTAACAGTGAATGGTGCAATCCCTCCAAGTGCATATTAAACATAGAAACATTTGGCAATTAACATACCTGTGGAACAATGGCAAGGAGGGCACAATATTAGCGGGCACACACAGCAGCATCCCCTGACTTCTGCAGCAAGTCACATAAAAGGGGAATTTTCGTCAGACTTAAGTGGAATATTAGACGTCTTTTTCCCAACTAAAAGTCACCAAAACAACTCCACAGCGATTTAGCAAATGCTTATAATATTTACACATTCAATTGAAAAGAACGATTTTTAAGCATTTTGTTACACACAGGAGCAGACAGCCTAGACACGTCTTACCAGCTGCTCAAACGTCCACGTTATGGCAGCAAACACGCGTTTCCCCCTGTGTGCGTCGCTATAAAAGGTCCCCCTTGCAACAGCAACCGCAACAAAAATAAGTTCCATAAAAACACAAATGCAGGTTTTGAGAATGTTCACAACAAAAAGCACAGTATTTTAAATCAAAGATTTCACTCGGCTACACATGGAACAGTGGTAAACCTTCCCAGGAGGGGCCGACCAACCAAAATGACCCGAAGAGCGCAGCCATGACTCATCTGAGAGGTCACAAAAGACCCCACAACAACATCCAAAGAACTGCAGGCCTCACTTGCCTCAGTTAAGGTCAGAGTTCATGACTCCACCGTTGTGCGTACGTAAGCGTACACACCTGCCTGTGACCACGCCCCTCCCCTGCAAAAATGTTTTTATTAGAATTTCTTTAGAAATCTATATAATTTTATAGAATTTGATCAGAACAACTTGTTCTATAGAACTTTGGCAGTGAACTTTATAGAACTTTCTATTGAATTTCGATAGAACAAAATGATTCTTTAGAATTCTATAGAAAGGTTTGAAGAACAGAAAGTGGCACATTACTTCATCTGGACAGTTCTATAGAATTTGACATGACCAACAAAGATAAGCAGCTGCCATATGTGATCAAATATGTTCAGCTTGCAGATGTTCGCATAGTCACACATACATGTAACATATTGGCAGACTGGAGCAGAAACATATTCATTTATTGATTGCAAACCAGCAAAAAAGAAAACACGGAACTTGGGTGATGTCAATCAAAATGGTTTATTATTACAAATTTGAGTTGATATAACAATAACAAATGATATATAGCAGAATCATATGACAACTGGATGGCAAAGGCAGCTCATAAATTCTGGAAATGATTGATCAAGTTCCTGGGTTGTTGGTCAGGGAATTATGTACACTCGCTCATTCTTCTGGTGTCTGAAACATTTTCTGGCAACCTGTGTTGGCTCAAAGCAAACAGTTTTGTAGTTTCTTTGGCCACTAAATATAAAGCTGTTAGAAGATATCAGCAGTTGTCTAACAGAATATAATGGCCTGTCAGAAGATTTATCTATTTGATTCACAAAAAGCAGTGTTGTTGTTGTATCATCATTTCATGAGAAAAACAAAAAACAAAACAAAAAAACAAACAAAACATACTTTAAATTAAACGTACAAACTGGCATCATCGGTGTCACATGAGATGGTATCGTGACAAAGCAGGGTTGTTGTGGTTGTTGCCGTTTCCGCAGAACTTCCAGGCTTCTTGGTCAGTCAAGTAGCGTCGCTTTGTATGTTTTCGTTTACTTTGTTTACCATTACACACATTTTCTGTGTGTGTATGATGACTGATTGAAGAGAAATTAGAAGCGAATCAACACGTCTGTGTAGGCTCTCAGTCGTACAGGAGTTGTCCATCGAGGAAAAGGCTTCTTGAGATGTCATCTGTACTTCTGTGAAGAAGGTGTCGGACGTTTCGCTCCTCATCCGAAGAGCTTTGTCAGATTCACAAGGAAGGGTTTCCCCTCAGACCCATTGTCTGTAGCATTGACTCTACCATGTACAATGTAGCTAAATATGTAAAAACAGTCTTATCCCCATTGGTAGGCAACACTGATCATCATATAGAGAACACAAAAGGGTTTGTGGCGAGCATCAAAGACCTCAGATTGGAGCCAGAGGAAACTTTGGTGTCTTATGATGTGACTTCACTTTTCACATCTGTCCCCACCTCAGCAGCAGTCTCGGTGGTGAGGAAGAGACTGCTCGAGGACACAACTTTGCATCGGAGAACAAAACTTAGTGCTGACCACATCTGCCAATTATTGGAAATTTGCCTTAACACTACATATTTTCAATTTAGAGGGAAATTTTACAGACAAATTCATGGTTGTGCTATGGGCTCACCAGTCTCACCCATAGTGGCGAATCTGTACATGGAAGAGATGGAGAAACAGGCTCTCACATCCTTCTCAGGGACAAAACCAAGGCACTGGTTTAGATACATGGATGACACCTTTGTCATAATCAAAAAACAAGAAATTCAGTCTTTCACAGATCACATCAATGCGGTGGACACCAATATCAAATTTACTCACGAGGACACTAAAGAGAACCAACTAGCCTTCTTAGACTGCAAGGTAATTATAGGAGAGGACAGACAGCTACTTCCAGAGGTCTTTAGAAAGGCCACACACAATGACCAATACCTGCTTTTTGAATCAAACCATCCACTACAACTTAAACTAGGGGTTATTAGGACCCTCCAACATAGAGCGGAACAAATACCAACTAGTGCTGAGGGAAGGAAAAAGGAGACACAACATGTCCAGAGAGCGCTCTCAACCTGTGGGTACCCGCGGTGGGCTTTTAACAAATGTCAAAAGAAGAGAGTAGGGAAAGAAACCCAAAAGCCCACAGAAGCAAAAAGGAGAGGAGTGGTAGTCCCTTATGTAGCGGGGGTCTCCAAAAAACTCCAGAGGATCTTATGGCAACACAAAATTCCTACCTATTTCAAACCAGTAAATACCCTGAGACAAAAATTAGTGCATCCTAAAGACAAGGCTCCAAACCAAAAACAGAGCAATGTGGTCTATTCCATCCACTGTAAAGATGAGGAATCCAAAGAGCACTACATTGGGAAAACTAAGCAAATGCTCCAAAAAAGGCTTTATCAACATCGCAGGGACAATTCTAGTGGTCCTCAATCAGCAGTACATCTACACCTTAAAGCTACCAATCACTCTTTTGAGGACAGCGAGGTAAAGATTTTGGCCAAAGAAAACAGATGGTTTGAAAGAGGAGTAAAGGAAGCTATTTTTGTCAAACAACAGAACCCATCATTGAATCGGAATGGTGGTTTGAGGTTTAATTTGGACCCTGTGTTCAGCAGGTTACTGAGACCAAAACCCACAGCTCTTAGTCTTGCAAATGAGGTGAAGCCAGGGCCGAGCCAGAACAATAGATGCTAACGAGCCAGTATCTGAGTCGTTCATACCCAACTCAGGGAGCGACACTTCCCTTTTATCGGAGGTGTTAATAGCAGGAAAGGATTATACCACTACTCCGCCCAGGCTTAGTGTAAGGAACCAATAGGAGGAGGGTGTTGGCACACCAATTCCGCCCACTCTTACTGTATTTAAGGCCCAGGCTACCAGCACTTATTAGTTCGCTGACGAAGCTCTTCGGATGAGGAGCGAAACACTTGGCCTGTCTCCCTCCCTCTGTAACTGGGTGTTTAACTTTCTCACAGGCAGGCCCCAGTCAGTCAGAGTCCACAACCGCACATCCAGCTCAAGAATTGTGAGCACTGGGACCCCACAGGGGTGTGTGCTGAGTCCACTCCTCTACACGCTCTTCACCTACGATTGCGTGGCCTCCCAGAACAACACCAGCATCATTAAATTTGCAGATGACACTACAGTCATCGGACTGATCACTGGTGGTGTTGAAACATCATACAGAAGAGAGGTGGCGGACCTCATAGCTTGGTGTCGTGATAACAATCTCCTTCTCAATACAGATAAGACTAAAGAGATGATCATCGACCCAAGAACAAGGGAAAAGGAGCCGCATAGACCCCTGTTTATTGATGAGACTGAGGTGGAGAGGGTGAAAACCTTCAAGTTCCTTGGCACACACATCAGCGAGGACCTCACCTGGTCTCACAACACCCAACAAATGATGAAGAAGTCCCAAAGGAGACTGTACTTCCTGAGAAGACTGAGGAAATTTGGCATGTCCACCACAATCCTGAGTTGCTTCTACAGATGCACTATCGAAAGTGTCCTTACCGCCTCCATCACTGTTTGGTCTGGTAACTGTACAACACGTGATAGGAAGGCACTCCAGCGGGTGATCAAGACCTCACAGAACATTGTTGGGGCAGCCCTCCCCTCACTGCAAGACATTTATAAATCTAGAGTCCTACGAAGAACACACAACCTCATCAAGGACAGCACACATCCACAACACTCATTATTCACACTCCTACCGTCAAGCAGACGCTACAGGAGTTTGAAGTCCAGGACCACAAGGCTGGCAAACAGCTTTTACCCACAGGCCATCAGGCTCCTCAACGAAGCACTCGCACACGCCGCACGCAACACACGCACACACTCATAGCACTTTATTTATTTATTTATTTGTATTATTTACTTGTATTAATGTCTCTTCTGTTGCTTAATTTATTGGTATATATGTTTATGTGTTTATGTTTCTTATGTTCTTATTCTTTCATTTGTTTTCTTTCTTTTCTTGGGAGAATGAACAGAATAAGATTTTCATTGCATGGTATAACTGCTGTTGTACTATGCACATGACAATAAAACTCTCTTGAATCTTGAATCTTGAAGCTCTTCGGATGAGGAGCGAAACGTCCGACACCTTCTTCACAGAAGTACAGATGACGTCTCAAGAAGCCTTTTCTTCGAAAGCGAATCAACAATGTTTCACAGTTCCACTACAACTGCCATGACCACCACATACCCGGAAGACCATGACGTCACAGACAGGCACACTGACTCGAGTAACGTTTAACATCTTTTCGTTAAAAGTGCTAAAAATAACACACATCCTCATAAAGTCTGCCATGCTTAATTTCCTGGCGTCCATTCAAAGGATTGATTACCTTTTAGACAATGTTACGGTGATTAGGGGGCGGCACCAAATACCTACCTATAAAGCCTGATGGGAGGTCGACGCACGCTTTTTCCCATGACCACGTGGTCTGGTGGTGTGGCACTAAGCCAACCACATTGCCTTCGTGCGAGTGCCATGTGTACCTGGGCGCTTAATTCGCTGCAGCGTGGCGTGGGTGGGACGCCGGTTCTGGGGTAAGCTTGCTCGTTGTTTCGTTATTTGGGGCTTTATGCCAGGGCTGACGTAGACTTATTGCTTCCAAAGATCCTGGGTTGTTGCTGGGACCAGTCGGTGATTCCTTCCGGCTCTCTCCCTCCCCTCGCTGTCCATGAGTGCACGCTGTCACTGGCGGGTAAGATGCACCTCCATTTTAAGTTTTTTGTTATTGTAGTATGAAAGACTGGCGTCCTCCTTTTTTTAGGTACAACATTGCAGCCGTTGCAAAGGCTGCTCCTCAAGGGTGCCGTTGCTTTGTCGGGACTTGTAGCAGCGCACAATCAAACCTTTTCTTCTCCCCCAAGCGGAGGCAGGCTGGTGTGGCCAACTTGGTATCTGGGTGCCGCATCCAGGGGCGCTCCTAACCGAGCAGGGTCTCCCTCTACTGGTGGGAATAACCAAGCACTCTTTCAATTGTAGCTTCTTTTTAATACAGTTCAGTCGTATGGTCAGTTTGATTTCGTTGTTTTCCTTTTGTTTTATATTACTTTGCATGCCCTTCTTTATTTAGACTGGTTGCTGTGTTTTGTGTGATTTATTTTAGTGTATTGGTTCATTATTCATTACATTCCAGTGTCAACGTGTATTTTATTCCCTATAGACTTGTAGTGTTTTTATTATTGTTACAAAATAAAGTCAATGTGTTTGTTACAGCCTCAGTCTCTGTGGTATCCGGACTTGACACGGCCTTCAATTAAGTTTGTCTGGGTTCTGGTGGCTCCTTCCTCCCCAGTGGTGCTGTCTGTGTGAATTCTCTAACTCAAATTGATAAACTGTCCCCCTCTGGCCACTCTTAGATCGATGTATGTCGCCCGTAATGGAAAGCTGCTGAACACAGCTCTGTGTGGGTCAGGGTTCTCAAACTCGCGGCCCGCTGGCCATTTGCGGCCCACCAAATCATATCTTGCGGCCCGTGACTGTACATCAAAGAGAAGTGTAACTGCAGACTCTACCTACACTGGCCCCCAGTGAAATTGAGTTTGAGACCCCTAGTGTAGGTGGATCATATAGGAATATAAATCCATGCATCCATGTAGTGAAGGAATGGTTACACCCCTACCTACTAGTATTTTCATGGGTCAACATTGTGTAAGACTGATTATTATACTAATAGCCCTTTAAGGCCTGAATTTCTATAGCTGTTTTTAAAAAAAATTGTGGTTTTTTTGGCCACTAGCAAAAGTGCTGGCAACAATCACCCCTCTGTCTCACCATTTGACGGCTCTAACCTCCACACTGTGGACAGCAGCCTGTTGTTGCTTGTTGGACCTCCTCAATGGTGCTCTTCATCACCTGGCTTGGGAACATATTCTTCATCACCGTCGCTTAGACAGCTGTCATCACTCTCCTCTGGTGTGAGGTGCACCTGCGCGCTTGCCGTAAAATATTGGTTTCATTCTGATCTGCATGAAAATAAATAGAAGTTGCATTTCTATCCCAGCATGGTATTTTTATAAAGACGACTGAAAATAACTAGGCCAAATCCGAAGGATTTCAAAAAGAAAATCCATCTGAAAGCCATTTTATACATCACTGGTTAGCGGTTAGCATTAGGCTTATGGCCTACTGTCGCTAATATGCTACATACCGAAATATTCCATTCCATTTTCATCCGCTTATCCAGGTCTGGGTCGCGGGGGCAGCCGTCTTAGTAGGGAAGCCCAGACTTCCCGATCCCCGGCCACCTCCTCCAGCTCTACCGGGAAGACACCAAGGCGTTCCCAGGCGAGCTGTGAGACATAATCCCTCCAGCATGTCCTAGGTCTTCCCTGGCTGGGCATGCCTGAAACACCTCATCAGGGAGGCGTCCAGGAGGCATCCGGACTAGATGCCAGAACCACCTCAGCTGGCTCCTCTCGATGTGAAGGAGCAGCGGCTCTACTCTGAGCTCCTCCCGGATGACCGAGCTCCTCACCCTATCTCTTAGGGTGAGTCCCGCCACCCTACGAAGAAAACTCATTTCAGCCGCTTGTATCCGCGATCTCGTTCTTTCAGTCACGACCCAAAACTCATGACCATAGGTGAGGGTGGGAACATACAGTAGATCGAACGGTAAATTGGGAGCTTTGCCTTCCGGCTCAGCTCTCTCTTCACCACGAGGGTCCGGTACAGCGACTGCATTACTGCAGACGCTGCGCCGATCCGCCTATCGACCTCACGCTCCAACCTTCCCTCACTCGAGAACAAGACCCCGAGATACTTGAACTCCTCCACATGGGGCAGGACCTCATTCCCAACCCGGAGGGAGCAATCCACCCTTTTCCGACTGAGAACCATGGCCTCAGATTTGGAGGTGCTGAGTCTCATCCCAGAAGCTTCACACTCAGATGCAAACTGTCCCAGTAAACGCTGGAGGTCCAGCCCAATGAGGCCATCAGGACCACATCGTCTGCAAATAGCACAGATGAGATCCCAAGGCCCCCGAACTGGACTCCCTCGACAACTTGGCTGTGCCTAGAAATTCTGTCGATGAAAATTCTGAACAGAATCGGTGACAAAGGGCAGCCTTGGCGGAGGCCAACGTTCACCGGAAAAAGGCTTGACTTACTGCTGGCAATGCGAACCAGGCTCCTGCTCCGGTTGTACAAGGACTGAATGGCACGTAGTAGCGCCACCAATCCTGTACTCCCGGAGCACCCCCCCACAGGTCACTGCGAGGGACACGGTCGAATGCCTTTTCCAGGTCCACAAAGCACATGTAGACCAGTTGGGCAAACTCCCAAGTACCCTCCAGTACCCTTGCAAGGGTGTAGAGCTGGTCCAGTGTTCCACGACCAGGACGAAAACCACATTGCACCTCCTGTAGCCGAGGTTCGATTAACGGTCGTACCCTTCTCTCCAGCACCCTGGAATAGACTTTCCCAGGGAGGCTGAGGAGTGTGATCCCCCTATAGTTGGAACACACCCTCCGGTCACCCTTCTTGAAAAGGGGGACCACCAACCCAGTCTGCCAATCCAGAGGAACTGTTCCCGACTTCCACGCAATGTTGAAGAGACGTGTCAGCCAAGACAGTCCCTCAACATCCAGAGCCTTGAGGAATTCAGGGTGAAACTCGCCCACCCCCAGAGCTTTGCCACTGGGGAGCGTTTTGACTACCCCAGATACCTCAGCCACGGTGATGGAACTGTCCGCGTTCGTGTACTCAGCCTCTGCTTCCTCTATGGAAGGTATGTCAGTGGGATTGAGAAGGGCCTCAAAGTATTCCTTCCACCGCCCAACTATATCCTCAGTCGAAGTCAGCAGGCCCCCGTCCCCACTGTAAACAGTGTTAACCGGGCACTGCTTCCCCTTTCTGAGGCGCCGGACGGTTTGCCAGAACCTCTTCGAGGCCGACCGAAAGTCGTGTTCCATGGCCTCACCGAACTCCTCCCACACCCGAGGTTTTGTCACGACCGCCGCCGAAGCCGCGTGCCGCTCATCTGCTTCAGGAGTCCCAGAAGCCATCCATGTTCGATAGGACTCCTTCTTCAGCTTGACGGCAGCCCTGACCTCTGGTGTCCACCATCGGGTTTGGGGCTTGCCGCCACGACTGGCACTGACCACCTTGCGGCCGCAGCTCCGATCGGCTGCCTCAGCAATGGAGGCACGGAATAGAGCCCATTCGGACTCAATATCCTCGTCCTCCCCCGGGATGCAGGCGAAGCTCTGCTGGAGGTGGAGGTGAAATATTATAACTTCAAAAATACTCCTCACACATCGTTCACCTCATTACGTAGGCTGTATAAGCACACATACGCTTATCAGTACAGTAGTACCTCGCATAGGTTGATATTGTTACTTTTCTAGTCTGCGCCTTGATGCTCTTTGAACTATTCAGTTCAACTGTGGGAAACCTCTTCAACCACGGCTCCCCATTCAACCAAGGCTCCATTGTTTACACCGGGGATCAGCTGTTAGCCCTGTGCCACACACTCCCTCTCTGCGCGGAGAGGCCGGAGATCCCCAAGGAGCTGCGGAGGAGCAGAAGAGGATGCAGGTCGGGAGTGAAGTGCAAGAAGCGGAAAAGACGGTACAAGCCATGTCTACCGTCTGTCATCATGGGGAACGTAAGATCTCTCCCCAACAAGATGGAAGAGCTAACGGCGCTGACCCGACTGCAGAGGGAGTACCGGGAATGCAGCCTCATGTGCTTCACGGAGACGTGGCTGAGTGAACTTTCTCCGGATTCACACGTCACAATGGACAGATTCCATCTGGTACGAGCGGACAGGAATGAAACGGAGAGCGGTAAGAAGAAGGGAGGGGGAATCGCTGTGTTTGTGAATGATAGATGGTGCCACCCGGGACACATCTGTGTGAAGGAGCAACTGTGCACCAGAGACGCGGAACTGTTAGCGGATAGCATACGGCCATACTACCTCCCGAGAGAGTTTTCACATGTTATTGCTATGACTGTGTACATCCCTCCCTCAGCGGTCGCTGCTGCAGCAATAGAGCAGATCCACACCATCGTCTCTAAACTTCAGAACCAGCACCCCCAATCCCTCCTCCTCATCTCCGGTGACTTCAATCATGCTTCCCTGTCCTCTGCTCTTCCCACCTTCACCCAGTATGTCAAATGCCACACTAGAGACAATAAAACTTTGGACCTCCTGTATGCAAACATCAAGGATGCATACACCTCATCCCCCCTCCCCCCGCTGGGTCGTTCTGATCACAACCTTGTCCATCTCGTCACAGACTACACTCCAGTAGTGAATAGACAACCGCCTGTGAAGAGGCCTGTGAAGCAGTGGTCTGAGGAGAGCAGTGCTAGGCTCAGAGACTGCTTCCAGACAACAGACTGGGAAGCGCTCTGTAGTCCCCATGGCAGTGACATTGACAGCATGACACACTGCATCACAGACTATATAAACTTCTGTGTGGAGAACACTGTACCCTCCAAGTTGGTGCGGTGTTTTCCCAACAACAAACCCTGCGTGACCTCTGAGATTAAGGCCCTGCTAAACAAGAAGAAGAGGGTCTTCAACTCGGGGGACAAGGAGGAGCTGTGCAGAGTCCAGAGGGAACTCCGGCATAAGATCAGGAAGGGGAAGGACTGCTACAGGAGGAAACTGGAGAAGCGGCTGGAGGAGAATAATGCCAGGGAAGTCTGGAGAGGCCTGCAGACAATCACAGGCCATGGTAAAGGAGTGGGGAGAGACCAAGACAGTGGGGACAAGATCTGGGCAGATGAACTCAATCTGTTTTTCAACAGATTTGAGTCTGCCCCCGCTCCCTCCCCTACCAACTCACCACTCTTCACCCCCACATCCCCATCCCAGCCATCCTCTACCCCCCTCTCCATAACTGATGACCAGGTGAGGAGTCAGCTGAAGAAGATCAAGGCAAGGAAGGCCCCGGGACCGGAGGGCATCAGCCCTCGAATCCTCAAGGACTGTGCTGACCAGCTCTGTGGAGTTCTCAGGCACTTGTTCAATTTCAGCCTGAGCCTGGAGAAAGTCCCGGCCCTGTGGAAGACCTCCTGTTTTGTCCCGACACCAAAGACACTGCGTCCCAAGGAGCCTAACCACTTCAGGCCTGTTGCCTTGACCTCTCACCTGATGAAGACCATGGAGAGGATTATCCTGCAGCACCTGCGACCCCTGGTGGGCACTCAGCTGGACCCCCTGCAGTTTGCTTACCGGCCTCGGATCGGAGTGGACAACGCAGTGATCTACCTGCTGCACAGATCACTGCTACACCTGGAGAACAGCGGGAGCGCTGTGAGGGTCATGGTTTTTGACTTCTCCAGTGCCTTTAACACCATCCAGCCGTCACTACTCAGAGTGAAGATGGAGAATGTGGGAGTGGACCAACACCTGACTGCATGGGTTATAGACTACCTCACCAATAGACCACAGTATGTGAGGCTCCGTCACTGTGTGTCCGACATGGTACTCTGCAGCACAGGTGCCCCTCAGGGTACGGTGCTCTCCCCTTTCCTCTTCACCCTCTACACCTCGGACTTCACACACAACTCCACACAGTGTCACATCCAGAAGTTCTCCGATGACACAGCCATTGTGGGTTGTGTTTCAGAGGGGAATGATCTGGAATACAGGACGGTCATCAGGGACTTTGTCAGCTGGAGTGAGCTTAACCAGCTGCAACTCAACACCAGCAAGACAAAGGAGATGATCATTAACTTCCAGAGGAAAACATCCCATTTCACACCGGTGAACATCCAGGGAGCGGACATAGAGTTGGAAGACAGCTACAAATTCCTGGGTGTTCACCTTAACAACAAACTGGACTGGTCCTTCAACACCCACGCCCTCTACAAGAAGGGCCAGAGTCGCCTCCACCTGCTGAGGAGACTGAGGTCCTTTGGTGTGTGCAGGACTCTTTTACGGACCTTTTATGACTCTGTGGTGGCCTCAGCCATCTTCTATGCTGTGGGCTGCTGGAGAGGGGGCAGCACGGACAGGGACAGGAGCAGGATCAATAGGCTGATCAGGAGAGCGAGCTCTGTCCTGGATGGTCCTCTGGACTCCGTGGAGGAAGTGGGGGAGAGAAGGATGTTGGCTAAGCTGACATCCATCATGGACAACACCTCTCACGCCCTACATGACACTGTGGGTTCCCTTAGCAGCTCCTTCAGCAGCAGACTGTTACACCCACGGTGTAAGAAGGAGAGGTTCCGCAGGTCCTTCATACCGACCGCTGTCAGGCTCTATAACACCTGCACCACCTGAACCAGGTTGTAGTCAATATGCATTCTTTACACTGTACTCTTTACTTGCGTATCTTGCTTGCTGCTGTAACAAGTAAATTTCCCCGCTGTGGGATAAATAAAGTACAAATACAAATACAATACAATACAAAACATAACGTAAACCTGCTTTTACGTAAATTCCACTGAAAGTAAAGAATTTATGTAAATTATTCGCATCGTATTACATAAGGAATTCCATATAAAGTAAAGCGTCAAGTCCGTGCAAGCGACAGAGAGACTAACGGAGTACACTTGGTGACGCCTTCTGGCTTCACGCTCTCATTAGCTGATTATCGGGGCACTGCCAACGCTCTCATCTCTTTGGCTGATTATCGGGGCACCGCCTACACTCTTATCTCATTGGCTGACTTATCCAGCGCGTCCATGTTTGTATGCAAGCTCCCTTCCTCATCGTAGTCACCCTTAAACTGGTTTGCAAGTATTGAAATCTCTTCTTAATTTCATTACTTTTATTTGTGTTAAAATGACTGTAGTCATGGGCCCTAAACCAAGTGTAAGTGATAAGAAAAAAGGGAAAAGTTGTCGATCGAAAGGAAGCAGGAAGTTATCCACAAATTCTGACGTTTCATGCTCTCATTGGCTAATTATCGGGGCACCGCCTACGCTCTCATCTCATTGGCTGATGATCGGGGCACCGCCTACGCTCTTATCTCATTGGCTGACTTATCCAGCGCGTCCGTGGGTTTGTGTGTGAGCTCCTTTCCTCATCTTAGTTGCCCTTAAACTAGTTTGCACTCATTGAAATCTCTTTTTAATTTGTTTACTTTTCTTTGTGTTTCTTTGAGTCATGGGCCCTAAACCAAGTGTAAGTGGTAAGAAAAAAGGGAAAAGTTGTCGATCGAAACAAAGCAGGAAATGATCCAGAAGCATGACAGTGGTATGAAATGAAGTGATGTTGCTAGACTATACGGCCGTTCCCCATCGACCATTATACCTTATTTACCTTATTTTATGTTGGAATGTCACTTTACTATGTTTATGCTGTTTTCTTATATTTTCCCACTTTGAATATTTTGAAGGCCCAAAGGTGTGAGTTTGGGAAGATCGTGCAACGGATTAGGTTATTTACACGTATTTTACGCTTCGTATAACATAAAATCCCTATAACATAAAGGTTCTTGGAACGGATTATTTACGTTGTAGGGGCGTCTACTGTATTTTTATCTTAGCACACCTTACCTCATATACAACAGTAAGTCAGCATTTCCAGCTTCACATCAACCACCCTGTAAACGGATCAAATAGAAATCCTCTTGCGTCAGCAGGAAATATTTCCTTCACCGAGCGATTCTACTAGAAACAAGCGCTTGGCAAAGGTTCCTAGGTCTGTATTGAATATGTTCCAACTGGCATTGAGGGAATACGTTATCTCGGCTGGTTGCTTGAGTCAAGCAGTTTGTTGCATATTCGTGACAGTCCGTGTTAAAGTGCTAACTATACCTACTAGTCTTTTCATGGATCAACACTCAACATTGCACAATTTTACACAGTGGATTTATTTAGTATTATTAATTGGACTGAAGGTTAAAACTTTTCATTGCTATATATGATATGGATGGATGGACGGACGGACGGACGAACGAATGGATGGATGATGGATGATGATGGTTGAATTGGTTTTGAACATGCTACAAGTTACACCTGAGTACATCACACAGTACAGTTTGCAGTCCCACATACCCCTCATCTGTTTCACATCAGTTGCAATTCATTTCTTCACCTCCTGTTTTCCAAATATAGTCTTTGCCAACTGACTACCGTGCATAGGACAGTGATAAGGCAATATAACAATGTGGTGCTGTGACAGTCAAGGTTTGTAATTACTCTATATAGTGGACTTCATGATAATAACAAAGAGATAATAACTGGTGTAAGGGTTAATAGTTGATCATGAATGAGTAGAAGCAATGTACTCACCAGAAATGAAGAGTTAGTGGTCAGTGTAAGAGTAACTGGACTCATCATTGCATGTTAAGTATTGTATGTATCTTCCTTGTACTTGATAAACATCAACTGCTTGTAGTGGTTCTTGAAATGCCTCATGACTTCCTTACTCAGTCCGTTCCATCATTTGATTCCACATATGAAATGATGAAGGTTTTTAGCGTTGTCCGTGGATGTGGGCTTTTGAAGTTTAATGTTTCCCTAAGGTCATAGTTCTCCTCTCCTGTTGAGAAGAATTACTTTTTTGTTAGCAGGTTATTGTTTGCTTTGTGCATCATTGTAGCTGTTTGAAAGTTTACCAGATCAGCAAATTGTAATACGGTAACTGTGATTTCAGGAATAAATATGTTATCTATAAGCAGCATTATGGATTATCCTAACTGACCTTTTTTGTAGCACGGTTAGTGAGTGACGCATGCTTTCATAGTTATTACCTCTTATCTCCACACGATAAGTTAGATATGGTAATACCACTGAACAAATAAGTATTGGAGTAATTTTTGGTCCAGAACAAGTTTTGCTTTATTCAGTATTAAGGTGCTTCTTGCTACTTTATGTTGTACGTTTTGGATGGATGGGTAAATGAATGAATGAATGAAGGGTGGATGTGATACCAACAGTAAGAAAGAACCTTTGTGATGTGTGTCTGTTCCTTCTGTCTTGTCTGATTGTGTATTGATGTTTAACAAGATGACTAGAGCAATTGAATAAAAACAAATACATCAGCTTGGTTTGACATGTTTTATTTCTATAGCCCACAAAAAGGAAGACATGTTGCTTTGATGACAAAGTGTTAGGAATGTTAAACATGCACAATAAACGCGAGTCACACAATAAAAGGTCAAATCTAGCCAGTGAAATGCATTTGACTGCTGCTGCTCTCACCAGCACACACGTGTTTGCTAAGCTGATACTTGTAAGAAAACTTGTTATCACACACATTGCAGCTGAATGGTTTCTCTCCAGTGTGCTTCCTCATGTGTTTCCTCAGGGTGCTTTTCAGAGAGAATGTTTCACCACAAAATGGGCAAGGAAAAGGTTTCTCACCGGAGTGCGTTACCATGTGCCTCACCAAGGACGACTGGAAACTAAAGGTCACACTGCAGACGGAACAGGAAAAAGGTTTTTCTCCAGTGTGTGTTCTTGTGTGCGCTATCAAATGCTCCCTCTGAGAGAATGTTTTGTTGCAGAATGAGCAAGAGAAAGGTTTCTCACCAGTGTGTGTTCTCATGTGCCTCAATAACGACGAATGAGAACTAAAGCCTGTGTTGCATGTTGAGCAGGAAAAGGGTCTTTCTCCCGTGTGGCTTCTTGTGTGGACCATCAAATTGGACTTTGAAGAAAATAACTGACCACAAACTGAGCAAGAGAATGTTTTTTCTCCCGTGTGTCTTTTTGTGTGTCTCATCAAATTCCCTTTTTGAGAGAAGCTTTCGCCACAAACTGAACAGCTGAATGGTTTTTCTCCCGTGTGCGTCCTCATGTGGATTTCTAAATGTGACTTCTTATCAAAGGTTTTGTCACAGTGAGAGCATTTAAAGTGTTTGTCGTCAGTGTGATATGTCATATCCGCTTTAGAGTGTTCATCATCAGTGTCAGGAGAGCGTGTGGTGGTGTCGTCACTATCTGATAGCGGAGCCAGGATGCCGTCTGCTTCTGATCTTCTCTTCTCTTCTATTCGGCTGTTATCAAGCGGTGACCACTGAGCATCTTCACAATCTTCACTCTTCACGATCACACAAGTCACAGGAAACTTGCTGATGTCAGTGTCCTCCTGAGTCCACACTTGCTCCTCCTCTTCCTCTTTAATGTGGGGGGGCTGGGGCTCCTCCTGCTCCCCCCTGGGGCTCCACTCCTGCTGCTCTGGGGGAACATCTTCCTCGCGGACGTCTGCAGGACACAAGAAGACAAACACATGCTTTGGAAAAGTCCAGGAATAGGAATAGGAAAGGGAATATGCTGCGGGTGGCCACAAGCTAGCTACAAAACATCAGTGTTCATGATAAAGTATAGAGTTAGTAAACATGTGAGAGTAACAAGTGAACAAACCTGCTGTGCGTGACTCCGTTTGAGGATCCTTTAAAACCGCGTCCAACAGCTGACGTTGTCGCTCGTTCTCCTCTCTTGTTCGACAAAGTTCCTCCTCGTACTCTGCTATCGTTCTTTCCAACACAACAAATATTTCTTCAACAGCCGCAGTTAGTCGCTGGTTCACCAACGCTCTCAGCATTTGGACTTTACACATTTTCACAACACTTAGCATGTGTTGCTAACTTCCGCGTCTCTTTGTTAGCAGCTAGCAAGCTAAGGTAGCCTGAGAAGCTTAAACGTGCACTGAGACGCCAAAGGAATAAAACTGCGATGTTTAGTCGACACTAGATGACCAACAATAAATGCACTAAATGAACAACATACCTGATAATAATCGCAAAATTGACATTTTAAATTCGCCTTGGTTCGGTTCTTATCGACGCGTTGCTACGCTCTGACTTTTTCCTGGTCTTCGTCAGCCTCGGCGCTGTATTTGTGAATTGCTGCTACCTGTCGGTGGCTTAGTGTTATTGCTTCACAGTCTGATTGTAATCAGTTGTTTTTTATTTGCGTTACGGCCACGGACCCATTTTCTTGTCTTATGTGTGTATTTCTTAATTTTGGTAGGTAAGTTCAAGGCAGGGGTGTCCAACATGCGGCCTTGGGTGTCGCTAATGACTTACTGCAAGAGCTCATATTCTTTTTTGCAAGTTGTGTTGTCCATCTATCCATCCATCCATCTTCTATGCCGCTTAAGCCTCATCTAGGTCGCTTATGAGTATGCTGGAGCCTATTCCATCTGACTTGGGCGAGAGGCGGGGTACAGCTGTACAGCTTTGTCATATACGTAATTGAAAAACATAATTCATATCAACGTCACTCTTTGCTCTTTGCTTTTTCTTAATTTTCCAGGGATTGAAACTTTCTTCTCAACCTTTGTTAAAACAAAACATTTTAATATTATTTCCATTTCCACTTTTATTTCCATAATATTTTGACTGGATTCCCAAAATATTAGAACTTTTCTCTTAGCTAATTTTTCAGAAATTACATTTTTTGTTTCTCATAATATGACGTTTAAAAGAACATGTTTTCTTTCATATTTGACAAGTTTATGACATTATTCTGGTAACATAACTTTTTGCCCAAAGTAATTTTTCAAAAATTAAAACTTTATTTTGTTTGTTTCTCATCAGACTACGACTTTAAAAAACATTTAAAAAATTATTCAATATTTAATCTCTATGATACTAAAATGACAATTTCCTCATAATATGTTGAGTTTGTCTGTAAAATTTTTTAACGAGTTTTTTCTCGTTAGAATATGATTCATTCTCATAAAATTGCAGCTGTTTTTTCATCTCTGCTTGTTTTTGCAATTTTCTGACTTGATTTCTGTATTTTGATTTTATTCTCGTCACACTGTAACGTTTTCCACAACAGAATTTTCCAGAATTTACTTGATTTGCTGTTTTGATTGTCATAATATTATGACTATATTACGTCGCTTGACTATATTTTTAATAATATGATGCTACTAAAACTCAGCGTCCCCTGGTGGAAGCGGAAGTGTCAGGCCAGTCTTGCTGGATGAGTGGATGAAAATGAACGGATGAATAGCACACTCACACTGTGAGGACTTGTGTTTTATTTGATGTCACGTGTGCCCTTGGGTAAGACATGTTCATCACTAGAGGAAGTGTTGGTTACGAGCGTCAGCCACGAAAGCGCATGCACAACACAATAAAAAGTCATCCCTAGGCAGTAAAAAGTGCTCGACTGCTGCTGCTCTGACCAGCACACGCGTGTTTGTTCAGCTGACTCTTGGAAGAGAATTTATCATGACACACATTGCAACTGAAGGCTTTCTCTCCAGTGTGTTTCCTTGCGTGTATCACCAGAGTGCTTTTCAGAGAGAACGTTTTGCCGCAAACTGAGCACGCAAAAGGTTTCTCACCGGTGTGTGTTCTCATGTGACGAATCAGAGTGGAACTGACACCAAAATTTAAGTGACAGACTGAACAGGAAAATGGCTTTTCTCCAGTGTGTTTCCTTGTGTGTTTCATCAGGGTGCCTTTTAGAGAGAATGTTTGACCGCACACTGTGCAGGAGAAGGGTTTTTCTCCAGTGTGCGTGCGCATGTGCGTTACTATATGGGCCTTTTGAGAGAATTTGTTCCCGCAGAACGAGCAGGAGAACGGTTTCTCACCCGTGTGCGTTCTCTTGTGGTTAACCAAAGTCGACCGAGCACTAAAGCTCTCGTGACACACAGAGCATGAAAACAGTTTCTCTCCAGTGTGTGTTCTCGTGTGTGCTGTCAAACTTCTCTTTCGAGAGAAGGTTTTGCTACAAACGGAGCAGGAAAACGGCTTGTCGTTGGTGTGCGTTTTCATGTGCTGAATCAGCGTCGAACTGACACCAAAAGTCATGTTGCACACTGAACAAAAAAACGGTCTCTCTCCAGTGTGCGTTCTCGTGTGCGCTGTCAAATGCGCCCTTTGAGAGAACCTTTTACTACAGACGGAGCAGGAAAAAGGTTTCTCACCAGTGTGTGTTCTCGTGTGTTGAGCCAAAGCTGGACGACCACTAAAGCTTGCATTGCAGAAGGAACAGGAAAAGGGTTTCTCTCCTGTGTGTGTCCTGCTATGGGCCATCAAATTAGATTTAGAAGAAAATGACTGACAACAAACGGAACATGAGAAGCTTTTTTCTCCGCTGTGCCTTTTGGTGTGTCTCATCAAATTGCCTTTAAGGGTGAACCTCTCGCCACAAACCGAGCAGCTGAAAGGTTTTTCTCCCGTGTGACTTCTCACATGTCTTGCAAGGTGTGCCTTGTCGTCAAAACTTTTATCACACTGACAACACTTAAAGTGTTTGTCTTCATTGTGACACCTCATGTGTCTCTTCAAATTCCGCTTGTAGACAAACGTTTTGTCACAGTGAGTGCATTTGAAGTGTTTGCTGTCCGTGTGACGTGTCATGTCAGCTTCAGCGTCTTCATCATCAGTCTCAGGCATGAGTGACGTGTCGTCGCTATCTGAGAGCGGCGCTATGAAGGTGTCTGCTTCTGATCTTCTCGTCTCCTCGCTGTGATCAAGCGGCGCTTCATCTTCGTCATCTTCGCTCTTCACAATCACACGAGTAACTGGAAACGTGTCAGCCTCCTCCTGAGTCCACGTTTCCTCCTCCTCTTTAATGTGGGGGGGCTGCTCAGGAGGAACATCTTCTTCACGTAAGTCTGTAGCGCACACACAAAGACAAACAAAGATGCTTTGGAAAAGTCCATTTATTCTAAATAGGAATAAGAGTATATGTTGCAGGACACCCGCGAGCTGCAGGAATGTATCATGTTATAGAATAAATGGAGCATTGGTATTAATAATAATGTAATAAGTTAGTAAACATATGACAGTAAGAAGTGAACAAACCTGCTGTGTGTGACTCAGTTTGAGCTCTCTTGATTACAGCGTCCAGCAGCTGACGTTGTCGCTCGTTCTCCTCTCTTGTTCGAGAAAGTTCCTCCTCGTACTCTGCTATCGTTCTTTCTAACACTACAAATATTTCTTCCACAGCCGCAGTCAGCCGCTGGTTCACCAACGCTCTCAGCATTTGGACTTTACACATTTTCACACAATCACTACACTTAGCATTTGTCGCTGACTTCCGAGTTGTAGCAGCTAGCAGGCTAAGCTAGCTCGGGAAGCTTTCAAAGTGCACCGAGACGAGACTGCAGTAAGCTCTGACGTTTAGCCTATGAAAAATAAACAAAAGAAAAATACTGGTGAAATAAAAGTATTCTGCAAAGCGACAAAAAAACAAAACGCTGACTTTACGGTGACGCTGGGTCCTTGCTTAAGAGATGTTCTTCTTCGTGGTTGTCGTCTGCGATGTTTGCTGCCTCTAGCGGTGACTTAGTACAGGTGCGTTAAAGTCTTAAGATGTCATAAAAATGTTCGACTCATCCAAACAGCCAGCAGGTTTTAGTTAGTAGCATAGTAAAAGTGAAATATTAGGACTTGTGTTTGCTAGCCTGCTTATTTCCACACTGATATTGCAGAGCGGTGAAAGGGGCGGGGCAAAAATTTTAGCCACGGATGTAGATAACAAAGACGCTTTTTTAAACTACACTTTGTGTGTGGGGGTGGACTGATAGGCTCACAGTGTGCCAAAAACCATTTCTTTGAATTTGTTAGGGTTAACCCTAACCCTATACTAATATGTTATTTCGTGCTGTTCGAGACTATTTTGTCACACACTACGACTCGTCGTTTTGGGCTGCATTCCAATAGCAGTTTGAGTTGTCCTCGTTGACTTCCTCTAGGCACGTGCCCTCTGGGAAATCCTTGCTACCATCATAAGTGTTGCTCCAGTTCTCCAAAAAGCTGAAGTGAACTTGGTGATATCAATGTACCCTTGGAGGCCCGAGGGAGCGAGTCAACATCCATGGTCACTCAAGAGTTGTTTATTAGCCACTGTAGCACAGCCACGTCTCCTAAATAGACCTGTATGCTTCACTGCTCTCCATTTTGTTGCATTTCAAGCTGTTTTAATGGATAGATGTACAAAGCTGACGGCAGGGATTCAGTGGATTTTTTTAATATGCAATGTATAGTAGGCCCAGGGTTCTGGCACATACATTAAGCCAGGGTACTTGTTGCGCAACACAGGGTCATTCCATAGACAGACGACCCAGAGCGTCACCAAAAGCCCAGTAAGACAGAAAGTGTAGAACAAGAAAAGGCCATTGCTGTCTGGGCTGAAGCCTTTATACCTTTGCTGAATCACCATGGCTACCATTGCAAAGAAGGTGACAAGGAAGAGTCCAGTGATCTGTCCTTCAGTGACCAAGTACCTTGTAGAAACAAAAAAGTAAATCATGTCAGGAGAGGCGTGAAGCTCAGACATCCAGAATGCAAGGTGTGGCATTTGCAGCTTCTGCTTGCCCAACTTGTGTTCATGATGATAGAAAATGTTTGACTTTTACTTGACACTGGGCCTGTCACAATAGCACATTTTTACAAATGATGCTTGATAATGGATTTGATCTGCATGTTGGAGACCATTTTTTCATGAATTATATGGCATAACATAAGCCGGTGTGTCTGGCTTCCCTCAGCTCACTGTGATGGTTCATCTTGGTCTTATGGTTTGTTGTGAGGACCGTGGACTCTCCGCTGGTGTACGATCGCCATGAATTACATAAAATCCAGGACATTGTGGCCGCCTGTGCGAAACAAGAGTACAGGGAGCCAAACAAACCGCGTCCCTCTGACCTGGCTAATGTGCCAGAGTTCCTGCTGTGGGAGGAGATGTTGCTTCGCAGGATAACATACTTGTAGACGCAGGGGGGTGGCAGACTTGTGAAGCACAAAGCCTGGCTGGCACTTTCTCCCAAGGTGGTGCAGTTCCCACAGAATGTTCCAGGGGACTACGAGGATTGTTTTCGTTGCGTTGTGTCTCAGCGTAAGTTGGTCGTGTTCCCCTTTTCACTACTCTTGAACTAATGTGCTCACCTGGTTCCTTCTGTTTAAAACCCAAATATTCCCTCACTGGGGCTGCTGCGCTGGCCTTAGAAACCATCGTTTCTGTGCCTTCATTCATGTTAGCATACACTTTCTCACCAAGCTAATTTGTTGAAAAATTTAAATCTGGATAGCTCATACGTCGCACGCAGCCATGCAAGCCGCTGAAGCCACAGAGAGGCCACCTTAGCACTCACATGTCGTACGTAGCAGACTACATTGGCACAGCGTACATAGTGTACAAAGCAGATGAAGAGGCTAACAGAACATCTATATTTGACATTAAAAAGCGGGGAGATTCTCCCATTCCTTCAAGTAACGCAACCTTGGTCCCTTAAAAACCATTTGATACGTTATTCTCTATCTTTTGGTTATATTAAATGTACTTTTTTCCCCTTCCAATTCTCATTGCCTTTGGGACTAAATTCTACTGTGCACCCTGGCTCAGCACTCCCCTATAGCAATGATAGTTTTACTCCTCTAGAAAGAGATTTTCATTTGAACTGCATATCCCATCCCTTTTTTCCACTAAAATCCATGGTCATGATCCTTTACTTTTTATTCTTACTTTCATACAATTCACTATGCTCTCGTCTGTACAAAATATGGATCATAAAAGAGACAAGTTTTAAAATCATTTCACATTTTGATGATTTTTTTTGTTTGTGTTATGAAATAGAAATAATCTCTTTTCTGATATAGAAATATATTTGAACAAAAACCACAGGAATAATATGTAATATAATATGTAATAATATATCAACATTGTCTCCATATGGGGGTTCATTTGAAATTCGGGTAAACAACAAAAAAAACCAACATATTTTTTAATATTTGCAAGCAACCGCAAATGATTTAGTAGTCTAGTGGTGGTTGTTTGTTTACATATCCCCCACGGCCCTCCATGTAAAGCCGTTATGACTCAGGTATGGTAGGTTATGGACAGAATGTTTAAAAATGATCATACCCGAGTCCTGATGACTAAGCTCAAGCACACCTGTTGTGCAAGGTTAGTCTGAAGACTAACCTTGCATTTAGTGTGAGTGGCTAACAAACTAACAACACACTTAACAACTCACAAGTTCTCACATCAGTCATTGTCTGAGAAGTGTTTTATTGGGAGTGGTAATATGACGGCCGCGTGGCTTCCCAAGTCATTGACCAATGAGCTATCCAGATTTATTAGTACAGATCAGTGGGGTCCGCTCACTAGCAGCCCTGCCTCCACAAAGAGGCTGAATAGCTGACAAGAGCGTCCACTCTCTCCATTCATTCCACTGTAGAAGGAATGCACAGACAGATGCAGGATGAAGCCTCTTGTCATCCAGCCTGTGTGGCACAGAGAGACCAGCAGATGAAACACACGCATACGTGCACGTGTCAACTTATTGAGGGCTCATAATTACCCGTTTTTTTTTTTTTTAATCGTTCGATTAATTGATTTACCTATTATGGTGACAGGCCTCCTTGACACATATTCTCTACTAGTGGCAAAAGCACAATAAACAATCCATGTGTGTTCTTTTTCCAATAACTTGAGGAGACTACTGACCAATAATAGAGTGCGCTTGGTGCAAGTAGCAGCTGGCCTGACACCGGAATCTTCTTCTGCTCCTTCATCTCAGTGAAACATCCAGTGAAGTAAATGAAGAGAATGGTGAAGAAGGGAATGTACCTAAAACAAGACACACACTATTATGAAGCACATTGAGGTTTTTCCTTCCTTCCTAAAAGGAACAATTCCATCATTCATGCTGTCTCATCATTTACACTTTATTTATTCACAGCCGTAGGATACTGTACATCTATCCTGCAAATCTCATTTACCAAGGTGACTCAAGGTTACACCCTGCTTTACTGATCGCTGAGCGCCCCCAGTTCTTTCTTAGTGCTCTTCTCTCTTGCACATTTTTCAACACAGACAACAGACAGATATTACAGGCGGTCCTAGCGTTGCCACGTGTACTGTTGCTGGCACCAGCGCAATGAAAACACATGAATACAAGTAGCTAAGATAACATCTTCCTACGTGAGAAGCACAGGTATAAATAACCTTTCCACTGTCACGGCCATCATCAAGGATAAAGACTGAATAGGGATGCCATCATGGCACAGATGCAGATGGTAAAACTAAGCAGATATTAGCACCAAATGAATATTTACTGTTGAGGCAAACATGAAGTCCACTGTGGCAATGGTAGTTTTTCACCTGCACGGATGACTGCGAGCATCTAGCTGAAATGCTGCCAAAAGGCTGTTTGCTTGTACTTGGCCCGAAAAGATACAACTCAGCCACCCGCAACACATGCTTGAAGGTGATATCGTGGAAGTAACTGAATAAATGAGTATTGCAAGTAGCAAACACGGTTGTACTGGTCGTCTAACATCACCTCAACTGTCTGTCAGTGATCAATTCCTGCCATATTTATTGATTGTTTTTATGGTTTATCATCATTCTCTCATATGGCTTGTGCACCACTTTTGGTAAATGTGCTATAGAAATAAAGTTTGACTAGACATGACTTGAGCAGAATGACTTAAGTATCATCAAATATTTGTTTTCCTTCCTTCCCTGTGTTTTGTATTGCTTCTGCTTTTGCTTTGACTTTTATAGTGTGAATAATGTTTTACATTGGTGAATTTATCACTTCACTCATGTTATTTATTTATAATTTCAATTGTTCAACTTGCATGTCATAGAAGTCTTTTTACAGACTTCTGACTCATGTTAATATATGAGAGATCAAAAAGATTATAAAAAATTTATCTCCAGTGACTTGACTTGAATTACTAGCATGCTTCATACATGTTGACTAGGCTATACAGTGTTGCGCAAGAGTGGCAGCTACTTGGTTGGCAGTATGCACTTTCTTCTTTGCTGTTTTACATAAGGTAGCTAGATTTTCATTCAGTGCCTCAGATGGTGCTACAAAAACACCCCGCATATGAAAGAAAACAAAAAATAGATACTTTTTTGTGTTGTTTTTTAAAGTACTGGTTCGAGCACCGTTTCAAAAGTACCAAATGGCGCTGGTATGACATAATTAAACGATAGCCAACCCTATCCTTGAACATGTGAAAGGATCTGCTCCTATAAAATGGACAGTAAGCCCGTCTCTCCCTCTGTTGCAACGCCCCTTTCAGTGGACAAGCCAACCACGAGGATAAAAGTAATGAGTTGCTGTCTTTTTTATTAGGGCCTAATTGTAGTATTTCCTATTATTATGACTGGATTTCATACAGCATGTCCTTCATGTGTTTTGTGTACAGTGACTTAGGCGTTAATTTGGGTATAACTTCGGGAGAACTTCCAACTTAGACTAAAATTCTACTTGCACTGTTGTAGAAACGGAACTGATACGTAGACTGAGGACCTCCTGTACATTAGGGTTAGGGGGTTAGCGTACACATGATTATCATGATATCAAAGATGGCGCCCTCCGTGGCAGACATCTCTGTCTCACTCTCCATTTTTTTTCTATTTTATTGTTCATTTTGGACATTCAACGCACTCACGCACTACATTACAACAGAGAGACACTCTTGAACATCGGCAGGGTTCATCATGAACTTTCATTCAGCCTCACAGACTTTGGCTTTCTTCTGCGCCGGGAGAACGCAGCAGCCTGCAGGCCTGATGAGCTGAATACCCGGCGAGCAAAGCATCTGAGGCGGAAAAAGGGCAAGCGGGCCGGCCTGCATGCTAGGCTAAAAGCTAGAGCAACTAGGCCACCGCTACCAAGCCTGCTGCTAGCCAACGTCCGCTCTCTTGAAAACAAGATGAACGAACTAAGAGCAAGGATTACAGCTCAACGTGAGATCAGGGAATGCTGTATGCTCACCTTCACAGAAACCTGGCTGACGGAGGATATACCGGACTCAGCGATCCAGTTCGAAACATTTGCTGCTTACCATGGAGATCGGACTTTAGCGTCTGGTAAACACAGAGGTGGCGGCGTCTGTGTTTACGTAAACAAACGGTGGTGCATAGACGTACAGACGATGGAAAAGCACTGCTCGCAGGACATTGAGCTGCTGATGGTGAAATGCAGACCTTTTTATTTGCCTCGTGAGTTTAGCGCTGTGTACTTAACTGCTGTTTACATTCCACCACGAGCTAACACCGCTAACGCACTAGGCCTCCTGCATGACATCATTGATAAACACGAGACCAAACACCCAGACACTGTATTCATTATATCTGGCGATTTCAACCACTGTAACCTCAGGACTGTCCTCCCCAAATATTACCAGCATGTAAGCTTTCCCACAAGGGAAAATAACATCCTGGACCAAGTCTACTGCAACATGAAAGGTGCTTTGAAGGCTGTTCCACTTTGGAAAGGCTGACCACATCTCCATATTCCTTTATCCAACATACAGACAACTTCTTAAACAAGCTCCCCCTGTAAGTACAGCTGTTAAAGTGTGGAATGAAGAAACTGATCAAGTACTTCAGGACTGCTTTGGCTGCACAAACTGGGATGTGTTTAAAACTGCAGCGGGGAGGGAAGATTGTACTGTTGATTTGGATGAATACGCGTCTGCTGTTAGTGGCTACATTAGCACATGTATAGAGACTGTTACCACCACCAAGTATTACAGAAAATACCCCAATCAAAAACCGTGGATGAACTGTGATGTAAGGGCTAAGCTACGTGCTCGTTGGACTGCATTTGTCATGGGCACCGCTGATGACTACAAAAAGGCCAGATATGACCTGAGGAGGTCCATACGAGAGGCCAAAAGGCAGTACAGACAGAAGCTGGAGGGCTACTATTCCACCTCAGACCCTCGGCGCATGTGGGCGGGGCTCCAGCACATCACAGACTATCGACAGCGGAGTAGCGTAGCCACGTCCAGCCAAACCACACTTCCAGATGAGCTGAACGAGTTCTATGCCCGCTTTGACACCCAAACTGCTGATGAGCAGAGAGGGTGGCTGAACCTGGGGAGCACACAGGACTCACCTCTCATGGTGACATCACCTCATGTGCGCAGGGTTCTGAACAAAACAAACCCACGAAAAGCAGCAGGCCCAGACAACATCTCAGGACGTGCACTTCGGGTTTGCTCATGAGAGCTGGCTGATGTGCTTGCTGACATATTTAACCTGTCGCTTGCACAAGCATCTGTACCGACCTGCTTTAAGTCCACCACCATAGTGCCCGTACCCAAGAAGAGCAACGTGACCTGCTTGAATGACTATCGCCCTATAGCACTCACTCCTATTGTAAAGAAGTGCTTTGACAGAATAGTCATGACCCACATCAAAAAGAGCATCCCGGCCACTGTGGACCCTCTACAGTTTGCATCCCGCCAGAACCGGTCCACGGATGATGCAGTCAACACTGCCATCCACACAGCCCTTTCTCACCTACAGGGCCAGGACACATATGTCAGAATGCCATTTATAGACTATAGCTCTGCTTTTAATACAGTCAGCCCCCACAAACTCACAAATAAGCTCCTCATACTTGGCCTGTCACCCCTCCTTGTAACTGGGTGTTTAACTTTCTAACAGGCAGGCCCCAGTCAGTCAGAGTCCACAATCGCACATCCAGCTCAAGAATTGTGAGCACTGGGACCCCACAGGGGTGTGTGCTGAGTCCGCTCCTCTACACACTCTTCACCTATGATTGCGTGGCCTCCCAGAACAACACCAGCATCATTAAATTTACGCATGACACTACAGTCATCGGACTGATCACTGGTGGTGTTGAAACATCATACAGAAGAGAGGTGGTAGACCTCATAGCTTGGTGTCGTGATAACAATCTCCTTCTCAATACAGATAAGACTAAAGAGATGATCATTGACCCAAGAACAAGGGAAAAGGAGCCGCATAGACCCCTGTTTATTGATGAGACTGACTGAGGTGGAAAGGGTGAAAACCTTCAAGTTCCTTGGCACACACATCAGCGAGGACCTCACCTGGTCTCACAACACCCAACAAATTCTGAAGAAGTCCCAAAGGAGACTGTACTTCCTGAGGAGACTGAGGAAATTTGGCATGCCCACCACAATCCTGAGTTGCTTCTACAGATGCACTATCGAAAGTGTCCTTACCGCCTCCATCACTGTTTGGTACGGTAACTGTACAACACGAGATAGGAAGGCACTCCAGCGGGTGATCAAGACCTCACAGAACATTGTTGGGGCAGCCCTCCCCTCACTGCAAGACATTTATAAAACTAGAGTCCTACGAAGAACACACAACCTCATCAAGGACAGCACACATCCACAACACTCATTATTCACACTCCTACCGTCAGGCAGACGCTACAGGAGTTTGAAGTCCAGGACCACAAGGCTGGCAAACAGCTTTTACCCACAGGCCATCAGGCTTCTCAACGAATCACTCACACACGCCGCACGCAACACACGCACACACTCATAGCACTTTATTTATTTATTTGTATTATTTATTATTTGTATTATTTTACTGTGAATATGACAATAAAACTCTTGAACATACCACATTAAATGTCCCAGGTGTTCATCATAATAATACAGCAATTCAAAGGAGTCAATCTGGAAATAAAAGAAGGATTATAAAACATTCATCTTCAATGACTTGAGTTACTAGAAGGCTTGACAAATGTAGACTATGCAGTGTCGTGCCGTCTTCCTTGGTGAACAGTGACACCTACCACTCTTTCTGCTTGGTGTCTACTCCCCAATGTGTGGTTTTCCTATCTATTACAGGGCTCCTCACCCTTTTTCTTCACAGTGCTGATCATTGTTTCATCCTTACTGGCAGTATGCACTTGCTGTTGTTTTACTTGATATGTTTTCATTTCCCTTGCTAGCTTTTCATTCAGTGCATCAGCTTGTGTGTGTGTGTGTGTGTTATTTGGTAGTATCAGCCAGGGGGAGTATGTACTGTTTGTATTCAAATGTGGCAAACATTTGGTTAGATGATTGGTTCTTTTCATTGTATTTGGCGTTTACTAAAAATCCCATTTTCACTTTGAAGTGAGTGCTTATGAAAATAACCCAGACTGATTTATTTATAAACATTACTGGGATTTACGTGTGTGCAGTGAAAGTCCTCAAACTGGCAAATGTGTGATGATGAAACGTTGATGCGCTTAAGCCTAGGTCACAACCAGCCGTACGGGCTCCTATACGGCCCGTCTACGAGCAAAAAAGCACAAGAAAAGCACAGAGGGTGATTTGTGAGGCGCAGACTGGTCGCAGAGGTTTTTTGTCATGTGTCACACAAACTCTACATGGGCTTACGTTTTTTCCAGCTTACAAGACAAACTTACGCACTTTGTACATCTTTGTGTGTCTTCCATAAAGCCAACGGTGTTGTGCAATTTGTAACTAAAATATATATTACTAAACAATGAACTTCCCTTCACTCTGCATCTGTGTGTGTGCGCTGATTCTATATTGGAATGACCAGAACAGTCAACCCTCCTCTCAGCCTCTTTGTCCCGGTAGCTGGAGGCAGGGCTACTAGAGAGTTGATAGACAGAGGCCAGGTTAGCGTTAGCACATGTTAGCATCGTAAGTAAGCAAACAAAATATGAATGAAGGCACAAAAGTGATGGTTTCTTATGTCCATTTCCCCAACTGCGGAGCCTTCACCCGACAGTCAACGCCTACTGAGGGGTTTGGTGGGCAAAGTAAATATAAACAAAACAGCTAAAAATGGTGTACAATCATCGTGTCGTTCGCTACATGTTAAGCCTTCCTGTTAAGGAAATGATTTATTCAAGTGCTATTTTCTTTCCATAATCCATTTTATACTCAACAAAAATATAAACGCAACACTTTTGTTTTTGCTCCCATTTTTTATGAGATAAACTCAAAGATCTAAAACTTGTTCCACATCCACGATATCAGCATTTCTCTCCAATATTGTTGACAAATGTGTCTAAATGTGTGATAGTGAGCACTTCTCCTTTGCTGAGATCATCCATCCCACCTCACAGGTGTGCATATCAACATGCTGATTAGACGCCATGATTGGTGTACAGGTGGGCCTTAGACTGCCCACAATAAAAGGCCACTCTGAAATGTGCATCTTATTAAAAGCAGATATCGCTCTTCTCCACGAGTAGCAGGCGCTCCCTCCCTCATGTGAAAGCACTCACAGGTGGCTCTGTGATGTTTGTGACATTAAAAAAACAAAAAAAACAAGACATTTGTAGTTTTAAACCTATTTGTTGCATCTGTTCTGTGCTCATTTTGTCTTCCACTTCGCTATTCCTCTCTCCTACAGCGTCCGTTTCATTGACATGCAAATTAGAGGACAATGTAATTTACCCACACCACCACAAATAGATTACAGTCCTGTAGGAAACACAGTCAACTGTGAGACCTTGTATAGACAGCGCGTGCCTTTCCGAATCATTCCCAATCAAATGAATTTACCGCAGGTGGTTTCAGGTGAAGGTGGAGAAAGAGCTCAAGCATGATAAGTGGAAGTAGATCACACCCAAGCTCAATTTAGCTTCATGACTGTGAATACTTATTATGCACATGTGAGTTCTTCCTTCTTTCATTTGCAAAAGAACCCCCCAAACTTTTTTCATGTTGTTATTCTGGGGTATTATATTTCCAATTTTGAGTGAAAAAAAGAATGTATGCCATTTTGGAATAAGGCTGAAAGGTGAAACGCCGGAAATACCTTATGAATTCATGGAATAACACAAAGCTAAGATGTCCATATTTTATGGGAATTTATGTGAATTTCTCTCGGAGATTACTATCTCGAATATACTGTAGCAATGTATATCGGATTGGTTGTAGTATCTTTACTGCACGAAATGTATCAAAATGGCCAATCCTTCCATTTTTCTAGGTGTGGGCCACGGTGGAAAATGTTGTATCACCCCCACCCGACAGGACTAGTGGAACACAGACACACGGTGTGCATTTTGCTGCCACACGTGGTCATCCAGGAATAATCCTCCTTACCAGTGTGGCAGGCTGGAGTTCTCTCATGATGGGATTGTCTCGGACTGACAGATGGAGCTGGTAGCCACTCAGGATGAGTCTGTGGTTGATGGAGTCTCCCACCAGGTGAATGCTGGCTCCCATGACAAAAGTGATGATGCACAGGTAGACTGCTGAGCCAGGCAGCGCCCTTGGACTGCGCTCAATCAACTCAACGGAAAAGTGACAACAGATTGTATTACACAATATCCACATCCAGGTGGCATCTCAGATGGTTTTAAATCCAAACATTTACTCACACTTTCCAGATGCATCTTTATTTTGTGAAGACAGAGTGTTCACACTTACCCTGAGCATAAGGAATGGTGTTATCACATTGTAAGCCATGTGGAAATAGTCTCCAGCGCTAGGTTTATTCAGGGGGAACCACTGGAGTGGAAGCATGATCTACAGTAATGTTTAGCAAAAAAATGCTGGTGCTTTTTGCTTCATCGACATTTCAGCAAACATCAATCACGTCAATGTGGACTCAGCATTCCTTACCATGACAATAGGTCTTCCAAAGTCTAGAATCCAGTTCTGCAGGGTCAGGTAAAGCCACAAGTCTGAATGGAAGTCTGCCTTTTTCTTCTGTGTCATGTTTTCACTCGCGCTGCTAAAACAGATGAATGCAACGAGTGACATAGTGACATTTGATTGGACACTGGTAGAGGGGTCACAGCAGGACATTCTTTCACGTTCAAGTCGACAAAAGTGACTAGAAAACGTTGACAGATTTGTCACTAGTGGCTTTTTTGACTCACTCAGTTGGCAACACTGAATTCCCTCCTGCTGTTATTCTCTGGCAGACCACAGGCTTCATCTACCCAAAATGTACGTACGGACAAAATATTGTGGCCTATGAAAAGTTGACAGATTCCAAGAGTGTGTATGCAACTCCACCTCAAGGTATGCCCTTTCCACAGCTCCACTTCATCATGGAAGGTGAATGCAAAGTAAGTCATGAATGTGGCGTCCTTTTTAAAGATCCTTGCTTGCATTGTCAGCATGGCCGCTGCCATTGTCAATCACTGCTGGTGGGAAGACCACGAGAACGAAGAAGCAGACTTTCACAGGAACGCTGGTAAAAGTCTCATATTTGGAGGAACCGATGACACAAAGATTGAGTGACAGCACGTGCGATGGCAAAACTAAAAAGAATGTGGTCAGATATCAAGGCACATGTTTCCATTTTTAGTCAGCATGTTTTTACATTTTTTATCAAATTGATGCTAGCGGTGCAACCATTCCTCCTATTATTCAAGTACCTCCATTACAAAAAATAATCAAGGATTTCTTTCTGCCTCGAGGCATTGCTTCCGTCACCCACGCAGACGATGAAAGAAGCGGAGGTTTGAAGGCACGAGAGAATGCGGCAAGGCAACAAAAGGCATGGAAAACAAAATGTAAAAAACAGACAGAAAATGTGGCCTAACAGCAGGTTGAGCACCGTGACGTATCTGATGTAACGCGGCACTGACATACCACAACAACACATCTTATATGTTGCATCATCTCCTCCCAAATGGAGTGGAAGATCCGAGACAAGCTAACACTAACGTAGCGCAAATCAGTGAGATGAAGGTTAATGTACCTTACTAACATAACGTTAGCTTTCTCTTCGTTATGACTACTGTCCAGTGTGTGGTACTTTATTACCATGGTCATGTGACTTCATACTTTAATTCAGCTAACGCAACAGTAATTATTGCACGCTAATGTGCCTCTAAAATCTGCTTTTGCAACCTCAAAATTAAGACACAAATATAACTCCATAGATGTGCATCTCCAAAGAAACATGCACGCCAACGAGCCAGAAGGAGTTGTATTTTGTTCATAGAGCCGACGCCACAAGCCCGACCCTGACGAAGATCCACAAAAGTAGGGGTGGCCAAAGTACGGCCCAGGGGCCATCTGCGGACCGTGGCTCATTTGTCATTGCATCACTGAAGAAACAAGATACATTTTAAAAACAGCAAAAATGGTAAATATAGAGCAAAAGGCAAAATGAGAAAAGGCTGAAATGTTGATGCCAACAACCAATAAGTACAGAAAGCTGTGTATTTAAAGACAAGGCTTGAAATACTGTAACTACCACTTTTGACTTTACTTTAAAAACCTTTCTCCAAAATAAATACAGTCAAACCTGTCTTAGCGACCACCTTTATAGAACGGCCACCTGCCTATAGCAGCCACTGAAAAATCACCCGCAGCAAATTTACATGTTATAGACCCTGTGTATAGCAGTCACCTGTCCAACGCGGCCAGCGGCCACCAATTTTGTTTCCCTTGGTCAATATCTGACCGCATATAGCGGCCAAATTACCGTCTCAAGTAGAAGCTTCGAAAAAGTTTTGTTTTTCAATCAATGAAGCCGTCGTGTGTAGACTTTGATAACTGAGTCCTAGCTCAGTCACAATCATTCACAAGATCCACACAAACTGTCAGTTGTTCCACATAAAAAAGCCGTCTTCTTTTGAGCTTGCTATTTCCTGGTCAAACATGTAACTTTAAGAGCATTTGCGCCAAAACATTACCGCAAAGTAGGCTGGGAACAGGACGTGCTCCCAGAGACGCTACAATAAAAAAAAAAGATACGCTAGCATGCATGCGGCAGAGGGAGCAAAACTGAGTTGGGTTGTACTTAATTGAAGTATTTTAGAATGTACTCACGTTATTTTTCATCAATCCTCATCCACAAATCCATCAAAGTCCTCATCTTCTGTATTCGACACAAAAAAAGCCGTCTTCTTTTCCGTTCGCTACTAGTCTGTTAACTTGTCAGTGTTATTCAGCTCCGAAGCAAAGAAGGAAACTTCTCCTGTTGCTTCTGCCAACTTTATTTCTTGAACGCGGCCACCAGACAGCAGCTCAGAACACACACACATCTCTCAGCATCGTCTCTCCTTCCTGCTTGCCCACAAGGCAAAGGTTAAACAAGCCCCACTACATAGCTGTCCAGGCAATGCTTGTAACAAGTGACACCGTTTATTTCCTGGTGTGAGACAATGTGCACAATGTGTGTCAATACTGTAATGCCGCTTGTTGTGGGGAAGGAGAGACTCACGTCGCCGATGCACTTTAATGGCTTTATTAACAGCGGAGAACACTGCAGGACTTTACATCCACGCCAACATAAACACACTTCCCAACTCTCTCCAAACTCACAGCTAGCACTGAGCCTAGCTCTCCTGCTCGGGACGCCCACCGTCACTTCCCGATGAACTAAAGCTGTAATGACACTCTGCCGTATAAAAAGCAAAATATTAAAAACAAGCGTAAGACATTACTAGCACAGCTTTGTTCTGTGGGTCGTGGATATATTCTATCAGTTATTATTAAGCCTCTAGCTTCCTTTTAGTAAGTAAAAACCTTGGCAAAGGTACAAAGTACCATGGAAGAACAAGAGGTGAATAAATGTATTGCAACTGATGTGAAACTGATGAGGGCTAGGATTAAATAAGCCTTGCTTCTTCCTACTCCTTTTTGGACATGCAAAATTGTGAATTGTACTATGTGATGTGCTACTGTTTGACTCATATGCATGTTCAGGATGAATTAAAACCATGAACCATGAACCATGATAATAACATGCCTAGTAGTGCTGTACAACTTTTATCCGCAGTCCGCAGTGCCCTCTACTGGTCAACATTATTATTATTTTTTTCTTTTTTTTCCCTCTACTGGTCAACATTCAAACTGGATGACAACCTGTCTATAGAGGCCACCTGTCTATAGCAGCCACTTTTGCAGACTCCCTCTAGTGGCCGCTATAGACAAGTTTGACTGTAGAGAAATATACTTATAATAGATCTTGCGCAGGTGGACGGCCAAGACCAGAGAGCTTGGGCTCAAAAACGTTGGCGACCAAATAAAATACACTTTGTTCCTACAGACAATGTGAATTGAAGAAATAAAACGCTTGATTATCTAAACAATTAAACCAATTGTTCGGTCATTATTTAGTGATTCGTTTTATGTATAATTGCTCTTTAAGCAAAAATTTTTTTTTCCCATTACTCGATTAATCCAATTACTGAATACTCAATTACTAAAATATTCGATAGCTGCAGCCCTAGACTACTGTATTTTTACCCTTTTTCTTTCACCTCATATTTGCTCCCAAATGCTGATATTATGTGGGAATGCATAAAGGTAAGATGTATTTATTACTTATTCTATTATTATTATTATTATTATTATTATTGCTGCCAGCTCTTCAGCTATGTTCACATTGACAAAAGCCCCCTAAAAACACTTTTTAGTTGGGAAACTCGTATGCCTAGAAAAATATAAATACAGTAGTACCTTGCATAACATAAACCAGACTAACTCAAATATGTGGTCAACTTGGTGACGCCTTCTGACGCATCACGCTCTCATTGGCTGATTTTCGGGGCACCGCCTCCGCTCTCATCTCATTGGCTGATTATCGGGGCACCGCCTACGCTCTCATCTCATTGGCTGATTATCGGGGCACCGCCTACGTTCTCATGTCATTGGCTGAGTTATACAGCACGTACGTGAGTTTGTGTGAGAGACAGGCTTTTCCCTTCAACTTCCTTCCTCTTCGTAGTCGACCTGAAACTAACTTAGTTTGGTTTGGTTTAGTTTATGTGAACATGAAGGTTACAATGGAATACATCTCGTGAATCATTCTTTGACAGTTCCACATGTCCAAAAGGAGTAGGAAGAAGCAAAGCTTATTTAATCCTACCCCCCATCCATTCTACATCTAGTACAGTACATGTAGTTCACTTCCTGGATTCCATGTCATGTTTTCAGTGATAGTCAGGATAACACATAATAGATAACGGTAAGATAGCCCTCCCCCCCAAAAAAGAAAGAACATTCATAATAATGATAATAATGATGACAATACTAAATAAATAAATAAGAACAAGCTTTTTCTAAATAAGAACAAGCTTTTTCTTAAACAATTAAGGTACAAATTAAAATTTTGCACACAGTATTATAGTGTAGTGCGTGTGCGTTTGTGAGACCAGCTGACTCTTAGACTCTTTGAGTCGCGTTTCGACTCAGGCTAGCCCTCCTCCTCCTTCCTGCCTCCAATTGTGCTCCTGATCAAGACATCTGGTGAACGGTAGGATTGTTTTTCAGTTTTATTCATTTACAGTAATCTTATTTATTACCTTATTTTATATTGGAATGTTACTCTACTATGTTTATGCTAATGTTTTCTTATATTTTCCCACCATATTTGGTGGACTTTGAATATTTTGAAGTGCCAAATGGGTGAGTTTGGGAAGATCTTGGAACGAATTAGGCTATTTACATGTATTTTACGCTTCGTATAACATAAAAACCCTATAAGATAAAGGTTCTCGGAACGGATTATTTAAGTTGTAGGGGCGTCTACTGTATAGATAAAAATATAGAAAAAAATACCGGCAGTCCTTCAGTACCTTCTCGCTTCTCTCTGGCAAGTAGACGTCGACGTAGTCCGTGACAATTCCAATCACCGCGACAGTAGATACCAATAACTTTGGTCTTGTTGCCAGTGTCAACTGCTAGGGCTTTGAAGTTGAATTTACCAATCAAAGCACCCTTTTCTTTCTCCATTCCTGCTCAGTATTTGGTCCTGCTCCACGGTCACTGTTGCTTCCTCAAACTACGGCGTCAGCTGAGGGTACAACAGGACATGTGCACATTAATCGTGCGTCAAAAAAAAAATTGCGCCTTTAATGGAAACTTTCCGCGTTAACTTTGACAGCCCTGTTTCTAACATATGACTCCACTTTACCACTTAATATGTGCGTGTCCTTTTTGCCATGTCTCCAGAAGGCGCATACGCCAGCTACAAAATCTCACATCAGGTTGGGTTTTTATTAGGGCTGTCAAATGATGCACATTTTAATCAGATTAATCACACTAGTTAAATCCATTTATCATGATCAACCACCATTTGCAACCATGTGTGAAATATGCCCATTTTTACTATATTTTATGGTAATACTAATCTGATACTGATTTGCACATTCACCAAATGCAGTTAGGGTTAGAGTTAGTGTTAGGGTCAATGTGTCAATGGAGGGCCGAGACATTGCAGGTTTTTTTTACAACCAGTTTCTACAGCAGGTGATTTAATTGATGAGCTCCTTCCCTCCAATGGAAGGACGTGTTGATCATTAAAATCGCCTGCTCTAGTGACCACCTGGAAAGAAAACCTGCAGTGACACCCCTGATCAATTTGATAAAGTAGTGTTTCATTTCATAGCATAAATAATACAAAACATTTAATACATTTTTTTTTATTTTAAACCATAAGTATACTGAGGTAGCGGGGTGGTTTACAGTAAAGGGTTAGGCAACAAGATAATATACAACAACAGAAAAACAGGACAAAATCATAAAATACTGGATGTGAAAATGGTGTTTTAAACAATAAAAAAGGAAACAAGTCAACTA